>NC_141158.1:79388424-80000174 GCF_053477565.2 Lygodium microphyllum
AAGCAACTCATTATGCACTTCATAGAGCTTTGTATTTCCAAGCTTACTTTGGTAGTATTATATGAGTCAATATGAGATGCGATTGCTCTTTTTATAGATAGAGCTAACAATGCATGATCTTGTACATCCTTTGCTTCAATGTAGATTGTTCTTGAGTTGGTTGCACATTTGGCATGTCAATACTATGACTTGACTCATGCTCTAGTGTGCCTTTAGAAGCACAGTGGGAGACTTAAGCCACTTTTTGATACATGCAACAATATTCCATGGCCCTTTGGCAACCATATTAGATTTTCATTGAATTGCCCAATTATGCACTTCATAGAGGTTGCTTGGTATTCCAAGCCTACTCATAGTATTATATGAGTTAATATGAGGTGTGGTTTCTCTTTTGATATATAGAGCTAATAAAGAATAAGCTTGTACACCCTTTGCTCCAATCTAGATTGTTCTTGAGTTGGTTGCACATTTGGCATGTCTTGCCTCATCGTTCATGGTGCTTTTAGAAGCATAGTGGATCAAGCCACTTTTTGATACATGGGATAATATTCCATGGCCCTTTGGCAACCACATTAGATGGGCCCCATCAAGCTTTTCATAAATTGTTAACAACCTATTGATTACATGATTACTTCCATATATTTTGATATTTCAAATACAATACATGCACAATGCAAAGTACCCCTAGACCACATAAGAAAAATGCATGCTTCCAACTTGAGAATGGCTTTTGTATCTATTAAATGCATATTGCAGAATTGAAAAATATAGTGCATATGTTAGAAAAGACTAATGAGAGAAATATGAGTAAGTTTGTTAAAGCTAGAAGTTATAGAAACAACTTTGTGCTGGAATTAGCCAATAACAAATATCAATTGCAAATAGTGCTAGAAATTTTTGCTTGCAAAGCTTGAAACATGCCCTAAATATTCAATCCATGTGGTCACACTCTCATGCAATCCGATAAATCATTGCACATGCAAAACCATGTACATCATGCTCAACTAATGACTACATCCTCACCAACTACGATGACAATGGATTCTCGTCTAGTAAGTAAGATTTCTAAACCTATCCATTGAAGTATTTGTATATCCGATGCATTTAAATAAATTTCTAAATAGCTATATGCATTTGTGCACATATGATATGCATTACATTTTATGCATGTGTGAATATCATACATGCACATTATCTACATGTACAATGATAAAATTGTTCCTACTCATGGTAATGTGGTTTCTTTTCTTGATGTTCCACTAGGACACTAACTATGTGACCAAATTTACTAGCTAGAAATTTGTGATTTACTCATTCTATTCCCTTTTTAATTCTAGCTGAATGCTTTGATGTTTTAGTGAAGCAATTTAGCATAGTTGATTCCCTTTAGGTATCTTCTTAGGGGGGTTGATTGCCTTGTGCTTAGATTTAGTGAACTTTGCTATCCATGCACGAGTAATGTACTACAAATATGATTATTAATAAGAGGTGGGTGGAAGGACCCTTATAGTTGGTGGCTTAAATATGCTGCCAAGAGGGGGGCCTACCACCACCCCCTATTCCTGTGCAGTGGTGCTGTCAATCTCCTCACTGCTCACCATGCTATCCAAGGTGCTACATTACCACACCTCTCCCCTCCATCTTTGCATCCTCTTGCAACCATTGATCACACACACACACACACACACACACACACACACACACACACACACACACACACACACACACACACACACACACACACACACACACACACACACACACACACACACACACACACACACACACACACACACACACACACACACACACACACACACACACACACACACACACACACACACACACACACACACACACACACACACACACACACACACACACACACACACACACACACACACACACACACACACACACACACACACACACACACACACACACACACACACACACACACACACACACACACACACAGGGCTAACTTTTCACACCTTTCCCCTCTATCTTCATATCGATTTGCAACCACTAATGATACATGTATACATATGTATACACGTGTGTGTGCACGCACACACACACACGCACGCACGCACGCCCGCACGCCCGCACGCCCACCCACCCACACACACACACACACACACACACACACACACACACACACACACACACACACACACACACACACACACACACACACACACACACACACACACACACACACACACACACACACACACACACACACACACACACACACACACACACACACACACACACACACACACACACACACACACACACACACACACACACACACACACACACACACACACACACACACACACACACACACACACACACACACACACGGCTAACTTTTCACACCTTTCCCCTCTATCTTCATATCGATTTGCAGATACATGTATACATATGTATACACGTGTGTGTGCATGCATGCATGCACACGCACGCACGCACGCACGCACGCACGCACGCACGCACGCGCACACACACACACACACACACACACACACACACACACACACACACACACACACACACACACACACACACACACACACACACACACACACACACACACACACACACACACACACACACACACACACACACACACACACACACATTTCTCTCTCCCCACTATAGTGTAAAATTTCCCTCCTTAATGTTGGGATATGTGAGACAATAGCTCAATTCTGTTGTCATAGAGAGTTAGGCATATATAGAATAAAAAAAGGGGAGAATAGAGTCCATAGTCAATATCGTTTCTCTTCCTCTAGCTAATACGCTTCAAACTTGTCACATACCAATATAGTACTTCAGATAGACAGAGCAAAGACATGTTGGATAAACTATTGGACTTGACCTTGTCCACGTAGAGTGAGAAGGAAGATATGCAATGAGAGATTGGCAAAATAAGGAGACTATTTCAAACTGCAAATGTCATTGGATCCTCCACCAACTAAGTAACAATTGACTTAGTGCAGCAGAGACTATTCTGCCCTTCACAAGAAATGTGCAGGTTACCTCTTAATGCTAGACATGCATGATCATTAAGGAAATTCTTTGCAAGTATCTTGAAGTGTTTATCGATGACCTTTGCATTAATTCCTTATGGGACAAATTCTCAGAGAAGCTTTGAGAAATCTTCCAATAGTGTAGGGGATATCAACCATCTTGAAAAAGCTATATTAAGTGTGCATATTTATGAGCCCATGACTAGAAGATAACCTTCCGCATGGACATTAATGCATCACAAAATTGCTATTGGAGCAGTGTTTTGTCAACTAGGAGAATATAACATGGATTTTCTTGTGAGCTTTGCCAACCTGTAGCTCACAAAAATTGAAATAAAATACTCGATCATGAGAGACTTGGCATGGTCTATGAATTGCCTTCCCTTATTCTATATGTCACTAAAAGAATAAAGAATAGAGTGATAGTGATGGGCACATGCCACCTACAATGTATATATCTACAAGTTTGGATGTACATAAATATAGGCAGCTAGGCACATGTGGCCTTTAAACCCCAACAACCTCCCACTTAAAGGCAAATATACCTGAATGAAGAGTAAACGAAAAAAAGGAGAAAAAATACAGGTACATAGAGTACAACATGATGAGCAAAGATGTCATTTCATCCTACGCCCATCAACCTCCTAAAGAAGGTATATCATTCCATTGGGAGACTTTTAGTGAGTAGATTTGTAGGATTCATTTATTGGAATCTTGACAAGCTCAATGGACTTGTCCTCTACCACCTCTCTAATGAAGTGATAGCACACCTCAATGTGGCTTTGCCTTCACATGGAAGATTGTTGAACTAGGGGCCAACTGAATGACACTCATCTGATCCAAATGTGGTGTTATAGTGTTGAATCTTGTCTATTGTGTGAAATTCACCTTGTAGACCATGTGCTTACGCTTGAAACACACATTGTGACATGAACATAAGGAATGAAAATATTGTGTTGTTGGTGGTTTGTGCACTTCAAAGAATAAAAACATCTTGGCGTGGAGGCACTCTTATGTGTGTAAAGTAATATGCATGAGTATGCAGTAGCTTAGTTCTACTTAAGAGCTTTATTATTAAGTTACTCCTTAAAAATAATTTTTTCTTTGAGATAATCTTAATGCATGTTGTAACTAAGAGATTTTTGGGGGTGATAAAAAAAGAAAAGAAAGGAAAAAATAGATTTTTTTGGATGCTTTAATAAATGACAACGGCAAGGTAAAAAGTTTTGATAGAGGAGCAATAGAGATCATGAGGGGGAGAGGATTCGATGTCTAAATGATATCAGGGAGGTTCTTGCAAGAAAGATATATAATTCTGAGCATTCTTCACCAATGTACACCATGAATGCTTAACTGGATGTCAATAGGGAGCTGTGCAATCAGTGCCAATTTGGAGAAAGGGAAGGTGATATGCTAGGAATGACTTGAGAGATGCCGATTGCTACTTGAAATCCATTTGGAACATGATGGATGGTCATGTGGAAAATGAATATTGTAACATGAGGTAACAGAATGCATGTTGAATTATAAAAGAGGTGCTAAGTACATTGAGTGTGACACTGAATCAAGTTATATAACTATGGTTCTGGTATGATTACAAAACTGAAGTATCATTAGAAGGAGAAGGAGACCAGAATTAAAATGCAATATTGAAGACGCGGATTCAGACTAATAAGGTAGTCACACTATGTGTGAGAATGCAATTGATGGTTACAATGAGAGCTTGATACCTTGTGATCACCTCGGAATGATGAGTCACGTTGTCAAATTTGAATACTACTTCCTATTGGGCATCATTTTGGCCATGTTAGTTGACATGGGCTTGATATGGTGAATGCAAGGACAACTCCTTCAAATTCTTGAGTTGACCATTTAGAAGTTATCTAGCTTTGTCTTGGAATGGAGGGAACTATGCTAATCATCATGCCAATGGGTTATAAAGATCTAGAGTCATGTATTCGACACTCTCTACTACCTTATCAGATTCCATGTCACCATGAAATATCCTAGCGCCCTCTGTTTCATGTTCATTGTTATGAACTCATCCTTTTTTCTTTTATGAGTAGCCTCTTAAATTCCTTAAAATTCCACATATTTAAGCCCTTTGCAATGTATTATTTTTCCTAAAGGCTGAATTCATGTGCTCCTCTAGCAAGCATGCCTTCTATATGTTTGTAGCTTCTCCTTTTGTACCATCTACTTAAAGTTTTGAGGATTTTCACATTTGTGTTGTGTTGTTGTAGGGGATTCACCCTTGAGATAGAAAGTAAGGCTTCTTCCAATTCTTGATCCTCTATGGATTTGTGGTTTGATCCAAAAGCACTTCAACATTGATGGTGAACCTGATGCAAAGCCATAACGTAGGCATTGGCAAGATGGAAGACTCAACTTCTTTTGCCGGTCCATCCATGTCTGAAGAGATGAAGTGGTTTCTTTGTACACTTATGGAGTAGCAACAACAACACCATCAATAGATGCTGCAATAGATATAGCTACAAGCCAATGCACAGTATGAGGTTGCCGCTCTAAAAGATATGGAGACAATAGAAAGCTAGATGAAGCTTTTTAATGGTTGCAATATTATGAGCTACTTGAAGCTCTATGTGTCAAAGATGGAGTTTTTTGATGTGCCTACTCACATGATGAGCCAATTTTTTGTGTGATTGGTTACTTCCTCTTTAAAACTATGCATCAATGAGTTGTATATTGTGAGTCCTAGTTGGGCTTCTTTTAAGAAAGCTTTGAAGGAGGAATATTTCCTAGAGGATCTTGGGATGGATACAAAACATAGATTCCATGAGTGTGTCCATAAGCCAAACAAGGGTTTGGTGGTGAGACTGAGCTTCTTTGGAGTTCAAGTCTAAATTTAATGAGATGGATGCTAGAGGATGAGTAGCCTTAGAGTTTGAAAAGGTGGACTTATTCTTACATGCAGTAGATCCCATGCTACAACTGTAGCTAGGAGAGCTTTTGGAGGATAGGACGCAGCCTATGGGCTTGAAGATTGACTGGCAGGATGTGAAGGACACTATTATCACTTTGGTAAAGTGATAGATGTGGAAGTCGCGGTTATAGAATGACATTGTGTCACCCACAATCCCTCCTACTATTGTGCCTTCTTCCACTCAACCTATAGCTCCAGTCTCTTTGCCTACACCCACTTTTTTTCCTTATCTTGCCATGCCTACACCTCTTATGCCTATGGCTATTCTTCCTACATCTTATCTACCTCCTTTAACTCTTATTCCTACACTTGTTTCTATCCCTATGCCTATGCTAATTCATGTACTTCAACTATCTCACTAGCTCCTACTCCATTGTCATAAACACTTGGTTGGAATCAATGCGTCCTTCAGACTTGCAAGATACATTGATAAGAGCAGGACCTATTGCTCAAGAAGTCCAGCCAAAGTCCAGACCTTGGGCTTACAGAGACCAAAATCCAGGGATGTCGAGAGCTCAAATTAAAAGGGCGCAAGGATAGGGTCAAGGTCAACGGAAGAAGCTAAGAGTAAATGCAATCAATGACTTTGTCCCCATTCAAAGAAGTGAACAAAGCCCGTGTTGTTTTCACTACAATGAACTCGGGCATTTCAAAAAGGGAATGCCCCAAACTTGGCAAGGACCGCCGTCAAGGGAAATTCGGAGGCCAAGACAGGGTAACCCATGGCCACGGTCGGCCACAGTTGTGCAGCATTTGGAAGGGGAAAAAATTCCAATATTACCATTAAAGGATTAGATGAAGAAGAAGATCCGTGCATGGAAGCCAAGATTGAGAGGGCAACCTTTCATGCTGCCCTCCATAAGAAGGGGCCAAACCGCCAATTCTTGGTGATTCAAACACCATCGGACTACTAGGGTAAGGAATTCAAAACCCTGATTGACTGTGGGAGCACTCATTCTTTCATCTCACTGATGTCTGCAAGAAGGTTAGGGATAGCCACTATAGCTGCACCCACTTTGCTTGTCGAACTAGCAAATGGGCAAGAAATCACTTGCATTAGACAAACTGCTAAGGTGGAATTCCTACTCCGAAACGAGCCCACGATTGTTAGGTTTAGAGTAATGAATCTAGGTGTCCATGAATGTCTACTTGGGATGGATTGGCTAATCCCCAATGATGCTCACATTCATTGTGGAAAGGGCCAAGTCTCCTTTCGGAATCCTAAGGGTGAGCTAGTTACAACACAAGGTGAAGCAGGTAAACCAAAGATCCAGCTAGCTAAGGCAACACGAATAATTCAAGGAATAAGGAAGGGATTACCCGTCTACTTGATCAAGCTAAACAAACCCGATCAGGCAGAAGACACTAATGAAGGACCATCATGGCTAAAGGAATATGTGGATGTGTTCCTAGAGGAATTTACTGAATTACCACTGCCTAGGGAAGTGGATCATGAGATTAATCTAATCCCAGGAGCTGCTCCAGTTGCGAAAAGGCCCTACAAGATGTCCATTCCTGAGGCCATTGAGTTAAAGGAACAACTCAAACAACTTCTGGACCAAGGGTACATACGCCCTAGCAGTTCTCCTTGGGGAGCTCCAGTCTTGTTCCAAAAGAAGAAGGATGGTACACTTCGTTTCTGCATTGATTATAGAGGCCTGAACCAAGTAACCATCTAAAATAAATACCCCATTCCAAGGATAGATGAGTTACTTGATCGATTGTAGGGAGCAAAAATCTTCTCCAAGATTGATTTAAGGTCAGGGTACTATCAAATTCGCGTCAAGGATGAGGATATTCCAAAGACGGCATTCAATACCAGATATGGCCATTTCGAATTCACAGTAATGTCTTTTGGATTGATTAATGTCCCCGCCACCTTTAACATGCTAATGCAGGACATTTTTAGACCACACCTCGATGATTTCGTACTCGTCTTCTTTGATGACACCTTGGTTTATTCCAAAAAGGAGACGGATCATGAGTCCCAAGTTCGCATCGTCCTTGAGACCATGAGGACTCATAAGCTCTATGCTAAGAAGAAAAAGTGTGCCTTCTTAAAAAGGCAGATTGAGTATCTCAGATTTATTGTGTCAAATGAAGGGATCTTTGTAGACCCTACCAAGGTTAAGGATGTCCAAGAGTGGTCTCCACCAACTACTATTAAAGAAGTGCGTAGCTTTCTTAGATTAACAGGTTGGTATAGGATCTTCATTAAGGACTATGCTTTAATTGTAGCACACCTCACAAATTTGCTGAAAAAAAAAGTTGCCATAATGTGGATGCCCTTTGAACAAGCAAGTTTTGATCAACTCAAGCATAGCTTGGTGATAGCACCAATTCTGAAGCTCCCTCACTTAAGAAAGGAATTTGAAGTTGTCACGGATGCTAGCACACTTGCACTGGGCTATGTACTAATGCAAGAAGGTCATCCCATAGCTTATTCCTCACGGAAGATAAAAATCCATGAGAGGAATTATGCCACCCATGACCTGGAACTGCTAGCAGTGATCCACGCCCTCAAACTTTGGTGACATTACTTACTTGGTAACAAGTTTTCTTTGATCACGGACCATAAGAGCCTTAAATGGATCTTCACCCAGAAGGACCTCAACATGAGGCAACGTCGTTGGATATAAGTTCTGCAGGAGTATGATTTTGAGATCAGGTATTGACCCGGCAAAGAGAATGTGGTCGCTGACGCTCTAAGTCGCAAGGCATTCCTCAACTCTCTTATCATGGAGAAACCCTTAATGGCCGAATCTTTGGCAACTATGGTGTCTAGCAATCCTATCCTTGAACTAGCCAAGGAAGAAGCTAGTCATGATTCGGAATATCTGGTGATGATGAAGGAAATTTTGGGGAAGGAACAAAACCCAAAACTTAAGGTCAAATATCAAGAATTCTCCGTCAATGAGGGACTTATCCCTCTTCACGTCTCACTTCTGGAGAGGGATATTTGGGGCCATTGGGACTCAACTCTGTTTCAGCATAGCCTATCACCCTCAAATTGACGGCCAAATAGAGAGGGTCAATCAAGTCATTGAAGATATCCTTAGACTTTATTGCTGTCGTGAACCCAAGAAATGGATTCAATATCTACCATTAGTAGAGTTCACCTATAATGCTTCCTACCAACAAAGTATCCAAATGACACCTTTTCAAGCATTTTATGGGCATGATTGCCATTCTCCATTGAACTTTTCAGATCCTGCTTTAAGAGTAGAAGCTTCTAAGGAAATGCTTGAGGAGATGGATGAGCAAGTTAAGACCATCAGACAAGACATTAGAGCCACCAAGGATAGGCAGAAAGCATATGCACATCTAAATAGACAAGAGCGACTCTTCAATGAGGGAGACATGGTTTTTATTCGTGTACGACCCAAGAGGAGTTCCTTGTCATTGGGGGAATTTAAAAAATTGAGTCCAAGGTATTACGGACCCTACAGGATCCTCAAATGCCTAGGACCCAATGCCTACAAACTCCAACTCCTTGAGAACGTAAAGGTTCACAATGTATTTCATGTTAGCCTACTAAAGAAATATGTATCCAATCCTAGCCATATACTTGATGATCAACAAGTTGTAATGCCAAACCAATGAGTCCTTGAGCTCTGGCCATCTAGAATCCTGGACATTCGAGAAAAGAGATTGAGGAGTAGAATCCTCAAGGAGTACCTCATCCAGTGGAAGGACTTTCCAGAAGAAGATGCCACATGGATTGAGGGGTAGAATCCTCAAGGAGTACCTCATCCAGTGGAAGGACTTTCCAGAAGAAGATGCCACATGGATTGACAAGAGTACTCTCAACCAACAATACCCCCAATTCCTTTTGAGATGAGGAAATCTCAATCCCCTTAAGGGGGGAAGAATGTAACAGTCTCGCCGTAGGACTCCCCCCTAATAAAATGAAAAATTTTTATTAAAAAAGGGGATAAATCCCCCCCCCCACTCATGCCACCAAATGGCGGAAGGCGGGGGGAGGGGGGGATATTGTGATAAGGTAAGGGGGGCCACCACGTGCCATGGAGAGGTAGGGGGGCTGTCGTGATGTCCACGCCCAGGGGGGAGGGGAGGGGGGCTGCCACGTGCTCTCAAGAGGAGGCAAGAGGGTGCCATGGCCATGGAGAAGGCAGGGGGCTGCTCTGCCACGTGCCTTGGAGTTGGCAAGGGGGGTTGCCATTACTAATCCCCTCCCCCCCCCCCCCCCCCCCCCCCCCCCCCAAGACCCTATAAAAAGGCTTAAGTGTGGGGAGATGGGGACCCTTCACGCTGGAAAAAGCTGAAGAAGGAGAAGAAGAGGAGAGAGAGAGAGAGAGAGAGAGAGAGAGAGAGAGAGAGAGAGAGAGAGAGAGAGAGAGAGAGAGAGAGAGAGAGAGAGAGAGAGAGAGAGAGAATTATATTAACGTCTTCTAAAGACCAAAACTGGCCTATGAAACAAACTGTGATACAACTGATGAGGTCCAGCTATCCAAAATAAAAGCGCTGAATGAAAAACTGAAAATACGGTGCTGTGAGTGTGATAAGTGTCGTGTATGTGTATGCGCGTATGTAGCTCTGGTACTCCAGATAATGGCTACAAAAGGGGAACAAATGTCGACTGTGATAGGGGAACAACTGTCGGCTGTGATAAAGTGGTGCGATGTGTATATGTAACAGATGCAGGGAGATATACTATCCTGGGATGTAGTAGCAGTCGTCAAAGTCGCTAATAGCAGGTGATCCCTCCTAGATGCAGGATGTGGTACTTTGGCGGTGGAGAAAGAGCAAATTGGAGATCTGAGATCCAATGTGTCGAGTGTCGTCGGATCTCGGTCTGCTGTCGATGTAGATCAAGAATCCTCCGGATCTCCTGTCGATGTGGCTGTGGGGTTCGAAACCCACGGATCCTTGTGCGGCGTCGGGTACGCTGGTCCTCAGCTTGCTGTAGTGTGAGCCCGGAGGTCTGGCTGGAGGCTGGTACAATAGCTCTCACTCTATCTTTCTGAAAGAACTGTGTAATAGTCGTCTGGGTGGGCCCCTCTTTGACTGGGACCCGCTGTGTGCTCTGCTCTCTGATGTGCCATGCCTCTCCCAGAAAACGGCCAAATGATCTCTGATCCATATCAGTCATACATCCCTGAAGTGAGCTGCTCAATGTGTATCTAGATCTCAACTCTGAGTATGCCGGGCATCTGAGAACAAAATGCTCCTCTCTCTCCACCTCTGATCTACAAAGGGGGCATATCCTCTCCTCCCGCGGGATGCCACTGGCTCTGCCACTCTCAATCATAAGCTGATGTGATGATACCCTGAGCTGTCCAATAAGAACTCTCAATCAATGTGGCATATAGATCTGCATATATCTCGGAATCTCTATGAATCCCTGCTCTGATATCCTCAAAAACTGTGTATAATAATGTGCCATCTTCGATGGCAGTGGCTATGCAGGGCTGACCCATGTCCCCTGTATATAAATATGCCATATCTCCTGTCTGATGACTCTGTTCCTCTCAGAGAGAGAGAGGGTGTAAGTGGGAGCCTGAGTATCATATAGAAGAGGTGGGAGTCTATCAATGTCTAGCCCATGTCTGTCAAACCAAGCTCTAGTCTGTGCATACCATGATGTGGTATCCCCCTCTCGAGCCATCTCCTGAGATGCCATATATGCTCTATATGCAATGCGATCTCTGCCCATATCCTGAAATTTGTGTAGGAAGCAGACTGTCTGAAATAATGCATCGACTAGCATGGGCGGTGTGGCAAGCTCTGCTCGCACAATGTCATGTGGGACTGAGGCTTTGCTGCGAATCAATCTAGATATCATGATCACCTGAGGTCTCTCCATCAATGTCCATACATAATTGGCAAGGCCTGGCCCCCATATAGCTGCTCCATACATCAGTGCTGGAGTGACTAGAGTATCAAAGAGCCACCCCTTGGTGCGGGGCTCCTGGAAATGTGCCTAATGACACTGTCGCTCCATAAGAGCCAATGCTGAGTATCCTCTAGTGAGGCGGTCATGAGCTGTCTGTGTCATCGAGAAAGTCCCTGAAGCTGCTGTAAAGGTGACTCCCAAATATACATATGATCCAGTGACCTCAATACTCCCTCCTGCTGCCATGAAAATGCTCTGTCTGCGTATCTGAGCTGATGTATGGAATATAAGAACCTTGGTTTTACCAAGGTTCACTGTCATGCCTCTCTGTATGCAAAAATCATCCAATGCTAATAAATGCCGCTGTAATCCCTGAGCTGAGTTTGAGACCAACACAATGTCATCTGCATATAGTAAGATATGAACTGTGGCTCCACTGAGATCTATACCTCCACCGGCTCGCTGTTGAATAAACTCTGCTATCTCATCAATGTATAGAGAGAGAGAGAGAGAGAGAGAGAGAGAGAGAGAGAGAGAGAAGGAAATTGTTTTTTTTCCCTCGTTGAAGAACTCGGAGCTCGCCATCTCTCTTTCTTTCCCCCCCTCTTGGAGAAGGTCCTTGCTGACCAGTCCCTTCTGCGAGGAGCCATCTCTCTTGCAATTTGGGTGTGTAGCCACGAAGCAAAAGTCAAATCATATGATGCCTCCCAAACGAAGTAAGGTCCAACCGAACACAACCAATGGAGCCGCGGGGCAAGGAACCACGTCACTTGGTAATCAGGTGCATTCCATACACCCCACCCTCATGGGAGGTCTTAAGGACATAGGCTGACTTCATTGGGAAGGGAAAGCTATTTGGCGAAAGTATATCATAACTAACCACCATTTAGTTTACATCATTTTATCATATTGGAAATTGTGCTTACTTGCACTCTGGTATGTTTTTGAACGAGTAAATTGCACGGGAAATTTCACATTCATGCACACAAAAAGAAGAAGCCATGACCTTATTGATTATGCTCATAATACTTTAGATTATGCACTAACATTAGCATGCTTAAAAATGGGTTGTTAAAACACTTATGCATATTCGTCAATTAAGCAGAAAGCATACTTTTTTCTTTGCATCACAAAACTTGTGAAATTGGAAAGGTAGAGGTGACGGTTTAAATCAAGTACATGAAATTCTTGAATTGCTATGATGACATTTAAGTATATCTAGGCCATTGCAAGACTAAAACAGGTATTAGGCCCTTATAAACCTTCAGAGGGGAGTGTTTTCTTTTGCCTTAGGACTGATAACTTCACGTCCTCCACCCAAAAGGGAAAAAGAAAAATACAATTCTCTATTTGTGTTTTACATAAGCACGTTGAAATGAATTCCCAAAAGCAAAGGCCTGCATTGCAGCATTGTATTGTCTAGGAAAGATATGCCTCTAAATGGCAAGGCATCATGATCAATTTGAGTTGCCCTGCTAGGGATTCATCTTGAAGATAGCTATAAACCACACTTACAAAATACAAAAATTTATTCAAGAGCCGTTCAATAAAAATGAACCCTATGCACGCAAGGATAGGGCTCAACTCAACTTATTTAGGGTTTTGAAGAAATTAAGCCAATCTATTGTTACTTCATAGGGGGATGGAATGAATAAATTCCTTATTCTTTGGAGGATATTGTAAATTGCCTCTAAGTCAAGAAGGACAAATGTTAGGGTCAAGAGAGGGACCCCACCTTAGCAGATGTCTCGAGCATTCACATGCTCCTTTGTTTGTGCTTGTAAATTTAGGAACACTGCTTCTATAAAAAAAAGAAAAAAAAAGGAGATTGTGTAACCCCAAACTCATAAATGAGTATAGTGAATTAGGTTGAACTTTTGGAGGGTGTGCTAAACCACCCCCATCTGGCCGCCAACCCTAGCCAAGGAGGTTCTAAATAGCCGTGAGGGGAACATGGACCGAACCCGCCACGAGAGGTCTCTCTATGGATTGGTTTGAACATAGGAGGATGCTTGGATGACAGGGGGGGCTTTGGCTATAAATTCCCTGCCTCTGGGTCCTACTTAAACGATTAGCATGACTCTGGATAGATTCTCAAGGGGCCCTTGTTACTAATGCAAGGCGAAAACTTGGTGGAAATAAAGTGCATTCTTACGGATTGTGAATATTGTCCCTTTTGGACAAGATTTGTAACTCTAATAATTTTCTAATATTAAGTACTTTTAGGGAACCTATTCAAATTTGTTTTCATGTCAATGCCATAAGATTATGTGAACGAACCCTGTCCTCTAAAAAGGCTAATTAAGGAAGTTGTTTTTACATGTCACACTTAAAAGTGATTGGGCTAATTGGACAACTAAAGTATGCCAAGTGAGGGAAGTGGGAAGGCGGAACCCCCGACAAGTCTGTCTTACAGCAGGGTGGTCCCAGATAACTGAGAGGCTTCTCACAAGGTTTTACTGACGACCGATGCTTAGAAATCATTAGGCTAGAACCCTGACTCATGTCGTTTTTGGGGGACCAGAATGGGACTATGCCCTATGGGTTGAGAGGTGGAGCGCCGCATCCCTCTCGTTTCCCATCCTCTTTGAACCAAGTGCGGCATGGGTCTGCTTCGGCTTGGTTATCTCTACGCAAAGTAGGATGTCCAAAACTAATGCTAGAATGCTTTTAGGAGACCTTGACCACTAGGGACTCAAGTTCAGGTCAATCCTAGTGGGTTTGGCTGCAAACATTGCATTGCGAGGCGGAATCGAGAAACCCTAGGCGTGACAAACCCCGTGACATTCCATGGGAGTGCTGGGTGGTGTCACTTAGACTCGTCTCTCGATGGACCACTAAAAACGTGCTTGGACAACTGATAGCAAGGCATGTTACACCATCAGATTTGTGGTCTTTTCTGAGCAGCAGAGAAGAAGCTTAAGATTATTGATTTTGCCAAGATCCCCTCTATAAAGAGATCTTCTTCTTAGCCACAACCCTTCTTCTCTAATTTAGCTATAAATAAGAGGCATGGGGAGTCATGGAGAGTAGTCCGAGCAAGAGGGGAGAGGCCCTTCTCAGGAGTATAGAGAAAGAGGGAGTGGGGCAAGAGAAGAGCGAGCACGGGAATTTCTCCTCAAGAAGACAAGGAGGATACTCCGTGAGCTCTCAAATTCAATTCCTCCGTTTTCCATGTGGAATCAAGACTCTTCTTGATTTCTTGAAATTCTTGGTGATTGCTTCCCCACTCGGTCAATCAAAATTCCATTAATCTAATTACCCCCAAGCTTCTTCACCAAAATTCCCTTTTTTCGATCTTGCAATTAAATACCATAGCCCCGAAGAAGAAAGCTATGAAGGTCGCGGAGGTAGGAGCTGGCAATAACAATGCACACATAATTACTTTACAAACGGAATGGTGAGTATGGGGATTACGAATGAAGTGGCAAATACCATCAACCAAGCACCCATCATGGATCCTCATGTACTATTTTTCTTAAATAAAAATAGGTAGCATGCCTTTATCCCATGAATAGGCAACAAAAGGTGCATGCGTAAAATAAGATTTTATTCGATTCCTACATATAATTTCTTTGAGGAATTCTTAACTACGAATTCCTAGGGGTCTTGGGTATGTACAAGATGAACCTAAGTGAGTACAAGGAAGGTACCATGTCCCTAAAAGATTTGATATTTTTGATTTTTGTGTCGATCAAACGAAATCTTTGATGGGTAACAACAGACGCTAATCTTTGGTATATAAGAGACCTTGAGATGCAATTGCCAAATGATACTGTTTGTAATTAAAGTAACCAAGATTTTCTTTTATTGCAGGCAAAGACCCACAAAACTCCAAGGGAGTTATCCTCAAGTATGAAATTCTTGCTTAAATTCAGTCCAATTTAATCGCCAAGGAAGAGGAAGTCTAGGAAAACTATTGGAAGGTATTGCCACTTATGCTGATTTGTCTCGAAGTTATTTTGCCACTTATGCTGAATTGTCTGGAAGTTATCTTGCCACTTATGTTGATTTGTCTCGAAGTTATTTTGCCACTTATGCTAATTTTCCTCGATGTTATTATTTTTGGAAAGAAAAGATTTGTCTTGAAAATAAACTTGTTAAAAAGTTTATGTATAATGCATTCAAAATAAGATGTTTGTGATTGTAAGCTAGGTACTGATCTTTCGTAAAATCATCAGGCTAAAAGATCTATGATTGAGTACAGATCACTGATTGAGGCATTATTCTGGTGAACACAAAATGCTGACTAAGGCAGTGTTCTTGATGGCGCTAGACTCCTCCCTAAGACCAATGTGAATAAAACCTACTCCAAGGGGTTTTTCTTTTTTTGTTTCGCATTAGTGAGTTTAGACCAATCATGACGCAAAAGGTCTTATTGTAGGGAGCTCTAGTCTATAGGAGGAGGTGAGGATACTAGGGGGCTCTGGTTATAAAATCCTTAGGCTCTTACGAATTGCCAACTACCCTTGGATTTCTAGACTGTGTCTGGAAGTTCCAATACTAGTTGGGGAAAGGAACTTGGAGAGAATAATACCTGCGAACAAGAAAATATTTGTAAAAGGTCATTTTTTTGAAAGGAACTATTAAGGAGTTGATTTACTCTCTTTTTGTGTTGTGAATTAAGGGTGTGTAACGAATTTGTATCAGGAGATAATTCAAAGAAGATGTTTTTATATGTTAAACCTAAAGTGGTAGGTAATTAGATAACTAAAACTACTCTCTCTCCGGATGTGGGGGGATAGACCCTCAATGGATCTAGACCTATGGCTGGGTGGTCTTGGTAAGCTGAGAACTTTCCTAAGAAGGAATAAAAATCACACTTGATGGACCATTAGAAACCAGAAAGCCTGATTTGCATCACTTTAGAATTTGCTAATACTAATTAGCCACTAGTAATAGTTTTAACTAGAAAAACTCAAGTCGATCCTCATGGGAGCGGTCAAAACTTCCACTGCAGGGTAGAATCAAGCGAGCCTAGTTAGCAAACTTTGAGGGTTCAAAATCCTAGACATAACTTCCTTAGACATCTCTTGATGGGCTACTAAGAACATACCGCCAAGAAAAGCTCGGGCAGCATGTTACAGTTGGTATCAGAGCGCATGTTGATCTAGGACACGATGCAAGTAAATAAAAATAGTTATATTTACATCATAAAATATATTTCCCCTTAAGTAGTGAAGTCTTCTCTTGTTGATATATGTTCTAGATTTCCGATAGACGAACCTTAGGAATGATTCTTGATTTTCCAAGTTATGTTTATGTCAGTAATGCACTCCTCTAGCTTTAGCTATAGAAACCAGATGATGCATATATTAGATTAGATATACAATCCTTCATCCCTGTATTACGAAAGGCGATGGATGTTAAGCGCATGGTATTGTTACATTGATGCAAATCGTCTTGCTTACCTCTAGAATAATTTAAAGAGATTAAGGTGGATGGAAGCCCTTAAGGTTACCAAGATTTATCTCTTCTATGATGCCATATTAAGCTCAAACATGTTCACTAGAGGGAGTGACAGGTCAAACTAAACCAGTGCATCTATGAGGAGGTTACAAGGGTTATATCGGCTGATCGGGTCATGGTTGTAGGATGCTCCAGTTGTTGCAACTACAAGAAAGATGGATTACCTGACCTTCCTCTGAAATATAAATTTCTAGATATTTATTCTCAGAATCCTAATTACTATGCGATGGATGTATCACAATGCCATGCCTAGATTGTGGTAGGAAAATCTTTTCCAAGAATAAAATGAGCTCCCGAACTACTTGAATAATGTATTCCCTTCCTATTGACATAAAGAATTATTTTTGTCCATCCATTTGTCTCCTTGATAAATAAAAAATAGTAGATAGACTTTTTTTTCTTAATTAAAAATCAAAACTCTCTTTTGAAGTATAAACCCTGATCATTATAAAAAAGACAAATAGTACATGATTTCCTCCTAAATTAATGAGGTAGAGTAAGCAAGTAAACATATATATATTTTTGAATATGGTTGGAAAGAAAATTGATCACAAAATTGCATAATTCTTAGAATGTCACCCGAAATCTCAATACTATGGAAGCTCAAGAGAAGAAATTTCTTCTCAAGTAGTACAAGCCATTGGATTTTGATGGTAAAGGAAGGAACATTCCAAACGAAGCAGAAACATGGATAGAATCTATGGAAGACTATTTCATTATCGTTGCAGGGACTGCATCGTCAAATCAAGCCATGATCTCCAAACTAAAACTCATAGGAGATGCTTGTCTTTGGTGGAAAAAATGGTGCAAGGACCAAAGAACGCCTAAAGGTGCTATCACTTGGGAAAAAATAAAGGACACGGTACGTGGGAGATATCTTCCACCCACATATCAAGCCCAAAAGATGAACAAGTTCTTCAATCTAAAGTAGTTAAGCCTAAGCCTAGAAGCCTACTACTCCAAATTCATAACACTTCTAAAATATGCACCTACGGTGGATGTTTCACAGCAAGTATCTAATTTTGGAATGGTCTAAATTCGCCCCTGAATATGCATCTTGAATCAATGAGACCATCAGATTTATAAGATGCATTGATTCGAGCAGCTCCAATAGTTCAAAAAATTGAACAAAGGCCAAGAAATGCAAAAATTTGCAACAGAAACAGTCAGAATAAGGGCAACTTCCAAGGTTATGCAAAAAGAGTGAAAGGGAAGTGGAACCCAGGAGGAAGAAGCTTGGCGGTGAGAGCTATGGAGGATGGAGAGTAAGAGCCAAGAGAGAGAGAGACTCAAAAGTGGGAACTCCAACAACCACAATGTGTGGCCAGGCCTTCCTTTATTCAATCTGTCACTAAAAGAATAAAGAACAAGTGACTGTGACGGCCGCCCGCCACCTGCAATGTGCAGTGGTGGGTATTGTCAGTATAGTAATACACAGATGGCTAGGCGGAGGCGCCTTTACCCCCAAAAGCCTCCCACTTAAATGTGATTTTGCCCTAGTGAGAGAGAAAAAAGAAAAGATAGTACAAGATGTACGCATGTACAATAGGATGAGGAAAAAGACATAATCTCATCCACTGCCCATCAATCTATTAAGGAAGGCAAAGTGCTCGGTAGCGAGGCTCTTCGTGAGCAAGTCTGCAGGATTTTGCTTAGTCGGAATCTTGACAAGGTCAACAGACTTGTCCTCAACGACCTTGCAAATGAAGTGATACCTCACCTCAATATGTTTCGTCTCTTCGCATGGAAGATCGGGGGCTAACTGAATGACACTCATGGAATTCGAATACAGTGTAGGCATAGCATCTGTCATACCAAGGTCAGCAATCAAACGACCTAATTAGATAGTCTCCTTACAAGCCTCTGTGGCTACAATATACTCGGCCTGTGTAGTAGAAAGGGCCGTACACTTCTACGCCCTGGACATCCAAGAGATAGCCCCTCTAGCATAAGTGAACACATAGCCAAAAGTGGACTTCCAACTATTTGCATGTCATGCATAATCAGAGTCAGTGTACCCCACAAATTCTGTATCCTGGCTACCATAACAAAGACACATATCTGATGTGCCCTTCAGGTACCTCATGATACCCTTCACAGCATCCAAATGTTTCTTTCCAGGTGTAGCCATATAATGTGCCACAACCCCAACTGCAAAAGCAATATCTGGATGGGTGGCTATCATGGCATACATAAGATTGCCCATAGCTGATGCATAGGGAATCTTGGCCATCTCGACCCTCTGCTCATCTACTGTGAGTACAATCGGCCTGCGAAACCTTCACATGAGAAGGTAATGGACATCCAATAGGCTTAACATCCTGCATGTGGAAGCGCTCAAGGACTTTATGAATGTACTCCCTCTGTGACAGATAGAGTAGTCCCTAAGATCTATCGCGCGTAATGCACATACCAAGTATATGAGAGGCCTGTCCCAGATCTTTCATCTCAAAGCTCTTCTTGAGCTGAGCCTTAAGAGAGCTAGCTCCTCATGAGCTGTCCCTGCTAAAAGCATGCCATCCACATAGAGTACCAAAATCAGTAAAGAACCGTCACGGGCTTTCTTCCTATACAAGCACGGATCCATAACACTGTGGCTATAGCCCTATGACTGCATGAATGCATCGAACTTATGGTACCATTCCCTAGGTGCCTGCTTCAAGCCATCTAGACTCTTCTTTAGCTTGCACACTAGGTGTTCCTTGCCAGGGTCTGCAAAGCCCTTAGGTTACTCCATGTAAATCTCATCATGCAAGTCCCCATGTAGAAAAGCCGTCTTGACATCCATCTAGTACAAGTCCAGGTTAAGCTATGCAACCAAGGCCAAGACTAAGTGTAGGGTGGTCATCTTGATCACAGCAGAAAAGACTTCATCAAAGTCAACACCATGCTCCTGCTTAAAACCCTTAGCAACCAATTGAGCCTTGTATGCCAGCTTGGGGTGTCCAGGGGTACTTTTCAACTTGTACACCCACTTGCATGGCAAAGCCTTCTTACCTTGAGGCAAGGAAACCAAATCCCAAGTCTGATTCTTATGCAATGAGTCAAGCTCAGACTGCCAAGAGTAACAATCACCCCTACACATAGCCTCATCATAAGTAAGAGGCTCTCCTGCATCTATAACCAGTACATAATCCATAGAGGGTGCAAAATGGTCAGGAGGTCAGCTATCTCTAGTAGAACGCCTCAACCCAGGCTCTACTGCCTAATCGACATCCTGTCTAATATGAGCATGTCTAGCATTTGGGCCATGAGCATTAGGTGATGCCGCATGCTGTCTAGTTGGCCGTGGAGTAGGCGGAACGGAAGTAGGTGGCTCCTCTTGAAAGATAACTCTGTGTAACTCAACCACTTTCTCAGGATGCATATGCATTTTGTCCTCATGAAAGATGACATCATGGCTGCGGATCACTTTCCGCGCCTACGGATCCAATAGATGGTAACCTATCTCTCCTTTGCAGGTACAATACTGTGCTCATAAGACTTTTCCTACACTTTTTCTTTTCCCTTTTCCTTGCGCTTATCATCACGCATTTTATGGAACTACGGCCTAATATGTCATGCTTTCTCACAATAATGACAAGTAAGATTAGACTTCCATCCACAGGACTTACTGTGACCACGTGACTTGGACCTGGACTTCTGAGAGTCCTTGCCCTCATGATCATTATCATGCCTACCATGTCTGCCACCTCTAACAGTCAATGCATGTGAAGAGCAGGAAGCATCATTATTTCTCGTGTTGATTTCCTCAGTCAATAAAGCACTCTCAACATCTTTGATTTTTAGCCCATCAAGCTTGTTCGTGCATATGGCAGTACGGAATACATCCCATGATTCGAGCAAGGTGCCAAGTAGAAACAATGGGTGCAAGTTATCTTTGAACTCAATACCCTATGACAACAGACTCTTCATGATAGCATGAAACTGACTGAAATGAGATGAAAGGGAGGTCCCCTCCTTCATGCGAAGGTCCATTAACTGCTTCAGCTAATACATCTGTGACGCAAGACTCTGTTGTGCATAGAGCTCCTGAATCTTCTCCCATAAATCCCATGCACTCTAATTCTCATCTTCAACAACATTATGATGGACCTCTTCTGAGAGTGACAAAATAATGGTAGACTTGCATAGCTCATCAACTTCCATCCAAACATCATCATTCGTGTCCTCAGGTTTAACACCCTTGAAATGCAAGGGTTTAATATGCAATTTCTGCACCAAAACCTGCCATATTTGGGACTTTCAATACCAATAGTTGGTACCATCCAACTTGGCAATGTTAAAGAGAGCGGTATCTTTTAGATGACCAGCCATACTGTCCCAAATCAAAGGAAAAAAGTAAAATTGCAAGTTGCTATAATTAGTAAAAAATGCACTAAAACCACTGCTAAAACTGGCTGAAAGGGTGGATTTCACCAAGAAAAGCACCTGTCCACCAAATATGGTCAATATAACATCAAATAGAAAGCATTACCCTCATAGAAGTGCTCAAAATCTACAGATTTCAGCTTGCTGTAATAAATGACAGCATTATGTAAAATTGTCCCAAAATGAAGCAATCACTGATACATATGTCACTGCAACTGCTAGGTAGCAAGATACATCCAACAGTGAGTTTCTAGGGGCAAGAAGGTACCAAGAACTGTCAAACCAATCACCTGTCAGGCAAGAGACATCTCATAGGTCTAGAAGTCATGCATGTAATGGGTCTCAGGGTAAGAGAAAAGACCAAGCACAAGCACAATTGATAGAGCAAGAAGCTCAATAGATAAACATCCAAGATGCATACAAAACTGACAAACATGTGACAGAGATAGATGCCTGCCCCAATAGGCAAATCAAATCAGCCCACTACAGACAAACTGCAGACATAAAGCTCTCAAGAGAGCAAATGCATGTAACTGTCCCACAAGATCAATCTCATCTATAAATAAGACTCTGTGTACATCTGAATATACCAAGTGGCTCCCACTAGAAGTGAAGTCAGATGCAAAGAGAGCAAGCAATGCTCTAATACATCAAATACATAGCATCAGACATGGCAAATCCCAGTAGGGTACATTTGGAGCATAAATCCCAAGCTATCTTAGACCTGTAAAGCATAAGCCTGAAAGCATTCAAAGAGCATGTAATTGACAACCAAATGTAATTCCCAATAGGTCCAAAATGCTCAATTACATGTGAAGACGAGGCTCCAAGTGACGGTCAAGCATGGGCAAACCAAGTGACATCCATATTTGACCAAAGCATAAATGCAAGAAGCCTAAATGTCAAGCAGTGACAGTAGGCATAAACCGGTCCAAAGCATGCTAAAACGGAAGCCAAATGCCAGTGAATGACGACCAAGGCGGAGCCTATTCCAAGCTCAAAAGCATTCCGAAACCAAAAATAAGCATTTGACAACCTCCAAATACATCGGTATGATCATTCAAACCTCCAGTACGCACTCCATATCCATGAACCAATGCATACACCAAGTAAATGAGCTTCAGCCCATTGTATTACAACAAGCAATTTATTGTTAAATGAAGCTCACATGATGCTCAAATCTACTCCAAATCAGTCCTAAAGTATAGACATAGCATCCCATAACATCCGGGCATCATCGGGCATCAATAGGCATCAAATGGGCAATGCTAAGAAGCATCAAACAGTAATTGCACGGACTCAAGTTACTGGAAATTTGAAAGGATTTGCAGCCAGGAAAATAATGGATCAGAGTTTGTAAAGTTCAAGTGCTACCCTATTTTGGAGTCCTGGGATTGTGTATATAGTAAAGGGCTGAAGGAGGAAGCACTCGAATTGATCACCGAGAGCCAAACATTGATGCCGGGGAGTCAGGAAGGTTGCCAAGAGTGCCAGGAAGCTGAGGAAGAGCAAGGAAATGCCGAGAGCAGGTTAGCCCAGCCCCCTAAAAATGCACCAAAAATTGCACTGGCTATTCCTGGGGGCTGGGGGGTCTTCACCAGGCCTCGGGGGCGCTTGGCAATGTCGAGGGGGCTCCAATGCAGCTTGGAAAGAAGCCGATGAAGGTCCAGAAGCTCGGGGAGGAGGCGGGAGATCAAAACATACCTGCAAATGAAGGTGCCATGGCTGCCATTGAAGCTCGGGTTGAAGCGCTTCAAATCCAAGCTGAAGAGGATGTCAGGCAAGCTCCAATGCCTTTGCTCTAATACCGGTTGAAAGGGAAGTAGAACCCAGGAGGAAGAAGCTTGGCGGAGAGAGCTATGGCGAATGGAGAGCAAGAGCCAAGAGAGAGAGAGACTCAAAAGTGGGAACTCCAACAACCACAATGTGTGCCTTCCTCTATTCAAAATGTCACTAAAAGAATAAAGAATAAGTGACTGTGATAGGCGGCCGCCACCTGCAATGTGCAGTGGGCGAGTACTGTTAGTGTAGTAATATACGGGCAGCTAGGCAGAGGCACCTTTACCCCCAACAAAGAGCCCAAGGATAGTACAAACCAAACAAGATGAAGAAGGCCAAATTAAATGTAGTGGGAAGCTTTATACCCATAGGAAGGAGCAATGAGACTCCAAGGTGTTTCTATTACAAGGAACCAGGACATTTTAAGAGGCAGTTCCTGAAGCTTTGCCAATGTCAGTTTCGTGGGCAAAGCCAAGATGCCAGGGGAAAGGTCGTTAGAATAAACCTAAAGGAGATCAGTAACGATAAAGATCCCATGATGGAACCCGATATGGAAAGAGCTAGAGTACACACCACTCTCAATAAGAAGGGTCCAAATCACCAATTCTGAGTAATTCAAACACCAACAGATTATCAAGGTAAACCCTTTCAAATTTTAATCGACTATGGAAGTACCCACTCTTTTGTATCACCAAAATGCACAAAAAGGCTAGGCATAAACACTATTCTTGCACCTAGAATGCTTGTGGAATTAACAAAAAACTAGCAAGATAGAATCTAGCTTGGGTGGCAATTCTTCCAAAATGAACTTCCGAATTATGAACTTCGAGGCTTGTGAATGTCTGCTAGGTATGGATTGGTTAATTCCAAATAAGGTCCATATCCATTGCGGAAAGGGCCAAATCACATTCCAGAACTCAAAGGGAGAACAAGTAACCACTCAGGGAGAAAAGCAGAAAACCCTAAGGTTCAGTGGGCTAAAGCCTCTTAAATAGTAAAGGGACTGAAGAAAGGATGACCTGTCTATCTAATTGAACTCAACAAGGTTGAACAGGATAGTGAAGCCAAGGATTAACCATCTTGGCTAAAAGAATATGTGGATGTTTTTCCAGAAGACTTGACATAGCTCCCACCAGCAAGGGAGGTAGATCATGAAATTCAACTTATTCTAGGTGCTCCCCCCATCGCCAAACGGCCTTACTAAATGTCGATCATGAAACCATTGAGTTGAAAGAATAACTCAAGAAACTATTAGACCAAGGATACATCTGGCAAAATAATTCACCATGGGGAGCCTCGGTTTTATTTCAAAAAAAGAAAGATGGAACTCTCCACCTTTGTATCGATTACCATGGATTAAACTGAATCAAACCAGGTGACAGTGAAAAACAAATATCCAATTCCCAGGATAGATGAGTTGCTTGATCGACTCCAGGAAGCAAAGGTCTTCTCAAAGATCAATCTCAGATCAGGATATTATCAAATAAGAATTAGGGAGGAAGATATCCCTAAAACTACTTTTTGTTAGATGTGCTCAATGCCCCACCCTCATAAGGTGCCACCAATGATCCATGGTGCTCATAGTTGTAAGGGCCCCATTATGAGGAGAAGCCATATGTGAGCCCGGACATTGGTTGAGTCCTGACTTGTATGTCAGATGAGGTCTATGTGACTAGATGGAAAAGGGTGACTGCTGTGGGTCTAATCTTTGGGTTAGACAGAGTAGTTAAGCTAGTAGCAACTCGAGGCACATTGCATCGAGTTGCAAGGTAAGAGAGTTATCAGGGGCCCTAGCCAATGGTAAAGGGAATATTTCCTAGAATATTCCCAGGCCAACTAGTGGAGGTGCATATGGAAGGTCAACAGACACATGGGCATATGGAAGGTCAACAGACACATGCACACATGGAAGGTCAACAGACACATGTGCATATGGAAGGTCAATAAACACATGGGGACATGGAAGGTCAACAGACACAGGTACATATGGAAGGTCATCCATCATGACCCCCCTTCACAAGCTATAAAAGCTAAACCCCTTCACAGCCATCTATTATCCATCTTTCACCCAGTCATGGTTGTTCCAGCTAGCCTTAAGCTCTTCACCTATCTTTTGTCTAGATCACCATCTAAGCTTCACAGTGGAAGCGCACGGGTGGACAGAGCCACCTTTCTATCATTTGTTTGGAGATAAAGAAATTTTGTTATTCTCCTCTTATCTGTTGTGTAGTCTCTATCTCTTTCTTAGATTTTGTTCGCTACGCCTTGTAATTTTTTACATGGTATCAGAGCCCAGGGGGCTCTAGGGATCAAAGAGTGCGCAAGAGGCAAAGGCTTCAACAGCAAAGAGGAACGATGTCGTCTTTCGAAAGCGGTTCTGGCGCATTAGGAAGTGGTGCAAGAGGTGGTGTTGCTGTACCAGCTATTCAAACACTGAGGATTCGTCCACCAACCTTCAACAAAGGCAAGTTAGATGGTACAAACTACACCTTGTGGAAGTGCAAAATTACAACTATCCTTGATTCTTATGAGCTTTTGGAGACTGTGCTAGGGATTAACATAGAACCACAGCCTACCCCCGACCCATCAAATTCTAGTGTGATGATTTCTCCAAATGCAGATCTTCTACGAGCTTAAGGAATGCAAATGCATTGTGTGCCTTAGTTACAAGCTGTTCTGACAATGTTCTAACTTTAATTTAGCATACAATCAAAGCATCAAAGGCTTGGAATGTATCGAGGAGTCAGTATGAAACACGAAACCAAACAAGGATTCAAAACTTGGAGAATCAACTAGCAGCGGAGAAGTTTGCTGAAGGAGAGACGGTTGAAGCATTCATCACTCGGATTAAGAATCTATGCGACCAGATGGCTGGCGTTGGGATACAAAAGACTAGCGAAGAGCTAGCTCAAAGGTGTCTTCAGATTTGTCCACAAAAGTTTGATAGACTAGTAACTGCCCTTAATACTCAGGTGAGACCTCAAGCTTTAACTTTTGAGGAGTTTTGTGCATTATTGATGGAGGAGGAGTTGAGGTTGAAAGCTCGAGAAGGAAGCAACAATGGAGATGCTGCATTCTCTGCCAATGCAAAAGGCAAACGTGGTTTCTCCACCAAAAATTATGGGGATAAAAAGAAGAAGGGCGGTAAGAAGAAGTTTCAAGGAGAGTGCTTCTATTGTAAGAAAAAAGGACATGTAATCGCAGATTGTTGTGTCAAGAAGGAAGATGAAAAGAATGGTACCCTTAAAAGTAAAGGGAAAGAGACAGCCAATACGGATGAAGCAGATTTGGAGTTATTCATGGCGATCATTGAGGAAGTGTGCTCCTTGGCGCAAGATATGCTAACAAAAGTTACACACATTATTCCTGTAAAATCAATTATAAGGCTTCTGATATCGCCAGGTTTTTCATTAAGGAAAATTGTAGGTTACATGGATTGCCCCAAAGCATCATTAGTGACCGTGATTCTCTCTTCACCTCAAACTTTTGGAAGAGTTTATTTGAAGCCCTAGGAACTTAGCTCTGCTTCAGTACTACTTACCATCCCCAAACTGATGGCCAAACAGAGCGGGTCAACCAAGTTATTTTGAGAATATACTGAGGGCTTATTGTAATAGGGAATGCAAATGGTGGATCCAATACCTTCTCTTAGTTGAATTTTCTTTCCCAAATAAAATTTCATTATCTTTGGGGGAATTCAAGAAGCTAAGTCCTAGATATTGTGGGATATATAAGGTGCTACCTTATCTTTGGGGGAATTCAAGAAGCTAAGTCCTAGGTATTGTGGGATATATAAGGTGCTAAAGTGTATAGGACCAAATGCCTACAAGCTGCAGCTCCCTAATAACTTGAAAGTACATAATGTATTTCATGTCAGTCTATTGAAAGCATATGTCCCTAACCCAGACCATGCACTTAACAACCAACAAATTGTAATGCCAAGTCAGGGAGTCCTCGAACTTCAACCAAAAAAGATACTTGACATGCGGGAGAAGACTCTAAGAAGCAAAATCCTTAGAGAATATCTTGTCCATTTGAAAGACTACCTTGAAGAGGATGCCACTTGGATTAACCATGAATCACTATGTAACCAATATCCCCAGTTTCATTCGAGATGAGGACATATCGGTTCCTCTAAGGGGGAGAGGATGTGATATCCAGACTTTGATTTAAAATCTTCCCAACTTCTTGCAGAATGGACTTAAAGAACTCTAAAATCATTAAATAGAGAATATCTCGAGCAAAAAGACTCGAGGTTTGTAACCCAACAATTTTTTGGATTGACAAAGGATTGTAGCCACTCGTCACGGAAGTTACCATGTGAACGAGAGTTATAAGCCATATTAGTCATTAGTGTTAGTGTCTATAGTATGGATGGTCCAAAAATACTAGATTTTTGGACAAAACTAGCATATTTTTGATATTTTGGATATTATTTATTGTAAATATCCTAAAAATCTATGGAAAATTCTAGAATAGGGTATCATGGAAAAAAAAAACAAGTGGTTGTATTAGCCAGTTTTGGAGATCTCATGCAAAAGTAAGGATTGGCGAAATTGTGCACGTTGTGATCACAATTTATAGGTAGCAAACAACATTCCGAATGAGGAGAAGAAGAAGGAGCGATCTAGAAGAATTCTGAGTAGGTGTCGTTCGGGTTTACCCCCCCTTTCGGAACCAATGAAACCATTAGATTTGCAGGCTGAGCAACAGAGAAGAAGCTTCAGATTACTGATTTTGCCAAGATCCCCTCTATAAAGAGCTCTTCTTCTTAGCCACAACCCTTTTTCTCTAATTTAGTTATAAATAAGAGACATGGGGAGTTGTGGAGAGTAGTCCAAGCAAGAGGGGAGAGGCCCTTCTTAGGAGTATAGAGCAAGAGGAAGTGGGGCAAGAGAAGAGCGAGCACGGAAATTTCTCATCAGAAGACAAGGAGAATACTCCGCGAGCTCTCGAATTCCTCTGTTCCTTCTATCCTATTCCCATGTGGAATCAAGAATCTTCTCAATTTCTCAGAATTCTTGGTGATTGCTTTCCCCCCTCCCCCTCCCCCTCCCCCATATCAATAAAAAATCCATCAATCTAATTATCCCCAAGCTCCTTCGCCAAATTCCCAATTTTGTAATCTTGCGATTAAAGACCATGGCCCTGAAGAAGAAAGCTATGAAGGTTGTGGAGGTAGGAGCTGCCAATAACACTACGGACACAATTACTCTACAAACAGAATGGCGAGTACAGGGATTACAAATGAAGCCGCAAATACCATCAACCAAGCACCCATCATGTATTCTCAAGAACTATTTTTCTTAAATAAAAACAGCTAGCATGTTTTTATCCCATGAACAGGCAACATAAGCTGCATGCATAAAATAAGATTTTATTCGATTCTTGTATATAATTTCTTTGAGAAATTCTTAACTGCAAATTCTAAGGGGTCTTGGGTCTGTACAAGATGAACCTAAGCGAGTACAAGGAATGTACTGTGTTCCTAAAAGATTTAATATTTTTTATTTTTGTGTCGATCAAACAAAATCTCTGATGGGTAATAACGGATGCTAATCCTCGATATATAAGAGACCTTGAGACGTAATTGCCAAATGATCCTGTTCATAATTAAAGTAATTAATATTTTTTTAAATTGCAGGCAAAGACCCATGAAACTCCAAGGAAGTTATCCTCAAGTATGATATTCTTGCTTTAATTCAGTCCAAACTAATTCCCAAGGAAGAGGAAGTCCAAGAAGACTATTGGAAGGTATTGCCACTTATGTTGATTTGTCTCAAAGTTATTTTTCCACTTATGCTGAATGGTCTTGCAGTTATCTTGCCACTTATGCTTACTTGTCTCGAAGTTATTTTGCTACTTATGCTAATTTGCCTCAATGTTATTATTTTTGGAAAGAAAAGTGTCTTGGAAATGAACTTGTTAAAAATTTTATGTATAATGCATTCAAAATAAGATGCTTGTGATTGTAAGCTAGGTACTGATATTTTGTAAAATCATCAGGCTAAAAGATGGATGACCGAGTACAGATCGTCGACCGTGAGGTAGTATTCCGGTGAACAGAGAATGTCGACTAAGGTAGTGTTCTTGATGGCGTTAGACCTCCCCAAGACCAACGTGAATAAAACCTACTCCAAGGGGTTGTTCTTTTTTTGTTTCGCGTTAGTGAGTTTAGACCAATCATGACACGAAAGGTCTTTTCGTAGGGAGCTCTAGTCGATAGGAGGAGGTGAGGATACCAGGGGGCTCTGGTCATAAACTCCTTAGGCTCTTACGAACTGCCAACTACCCTTGGATTTTCAGATTGTGTCTGGAAGTTCCAATACTAGTTGGGGAAAGGAACTTGGAGAGAATAATACCTTTGAATAAGAAAATATTTGTAAAAGGTCATTTTTTTGAAAGGAACTATTAAGAAGGAGTTGCTTTACTCTATTTTTGTGTTGTGAATTAAGGGCGTGCAACGAATTTGTATCACGAGATAATTCAAAGAAGATGTTTTTATATGTTGAACCTAAAGTGGTAGATGATTAGATAACTAAAACTACTCTCTCGAGAGAAGTGGGGGGATAGACCCTCGATGGATCTAGACCTATGGCTGGGTGGTCTTGGTAAGCTAAGAGCTTTCCTAAGAAGGAATAAAAATCACACTTGATGGACCATTAGAAACCAGAAAGCCTGATTTGCATCACTTTAGAATTCGCTAATACTAATTAGCTGCTAGCAATAGATTTAATGAAAAAACTTAGGTTGACCCTTGTGGGAGCGGCTGGAACTTCCACTACGGGGTAGACTCAAGCAAGCCTAGTTAGCAAACTTCAAGGGTTTTATCAAAATCCCGAACGGTGCTTTCTAAGGCATCTCTTAATGAGCTACTAAGAATATACTGCCAATAAAAGCTCGAGGTGGCACGTTATAGTTGTGATGATTATTGTGAGGAGTGTAAATCTTTTCAAGAAGCAAGGAGAAGAAATTTAACCGGATAATAAAATCTATTTGATAGAGATTGGGTTGCCTTTGTAGCCTAATTTTGGCAAAGGGGGAAGAAAGCAGGTTCTTGAAGAGATGATTGCTTGAAATTCTTATGTGGCTAGAAGTGATGCTTTTGCCTATGATATGTAGGTTGAGTGGAGCTCATCAAGTTTGCTCTATGACCTTTTTCCTTGGATATAGCTCACAAGGGAAAGATAGAGCAATCAAAGTTAGCTACTACAGGTCGTCAGAGAATACGGAGAGTTTGGTTGAGATGCACTAATGGACACTTACTTGGTTTATGCCTTTTTGGAAAAGACCCAAGGAATTGAAGTATAAGTAGAGGAAAAGAGTAGACGAGATGATGAGGCTTCTAGTACATCAAGGAAGACTAGAGGGGATGAGTCTTTCACTCTCTCTTCTAGGCAAGTTTCGAAGCAGGCTATGGATGATGTTTAGCCTAAGAAGAATAAGTAGGAAACATGACCCAAACAATAGCCTAGTTATAGATTCTTTTTGAACATTAAGCATACTATAGACCTCAAGAGAAGATACTTGAGGATTTGGATTTTAAAGAGAAAAGTGAAGTTTACTCTCGGTGAGATAAAAAATTGATTTATGTTGAAAACAAAATGGTAAATATTTCACATTTTTAAACTTAGCTCTAACCATAAAGATAATTGATGAGGTATTATATGCCAGTTCATGGAAGGAAGGCTTGGGAAACCCTCCCAAGACAAGCTTATTAAAACTATGTTTGCAGTATAGAACAACAAAAATAACTAACCTAGTGGATAGTCACTTGGCAGTTGGGTGATGACACTGCTGAGATAGGTGATCTCCTAGGAAGCTTTTTCTACAACTAATGGGAGCTTCTCGCACACAGCCAAGGGCGCCAACGAAGCCTTCGTCGATGCGACATGTGGGTGCTCACTCGTATATTCATAGATTTTTATCTTCACGCTACAAAAACGGAGCTCCCTCTCTTACATAATTGATTATGTCAATGAAAATGCTAAAAGCAAAGTGTTCTCTTTTTACCCCCTCCCCCCCTTGATTACTATATAAATAGGGGTAAAGTGTCACGTTAGAAGAACAACCCATGCAGAAGTCTCTCTACTATTGATGCGATGAAGCTTTGCTACAATCAGTCAAGCCTCTCTCTCTCCACACCTACGCGGAAGCACTACTCAAATCCATCAAGCTTCTTCAATGGCTCCCAAGAGACGCCAAGATGCTAAGGGAGGTCATGATCGAAGAGCTCCCCAAAGCGAGGAAGTAGCCGCTATTGGGAGAACTCAACACGAAGCTGAAGCGCAAGCAGAAGTTATCCCTGAATCCATTCAACCCAAAGGACCGGTTATTCCACAACAAACCGAGGTTGAGCAAAACCCGTAATCACAATGGATGGCTGAACAGAGATAATCAAGTTTAGTACATAAGAAAATGATTGCTTTTAAGCTATCTACAAATTCTTAATTATTATATTACTTTTTTGCATCTTACGATAAAATGAGGGATAAGTTAGTAATGTTAGAAAAGCCCATAGAATAAGTCTGTTACATAGATTACGATTAGTTAGAACGTACAAAAGTATGTTAGTATTATCAATTGCTTTTTAGGAAAGAATATGGAAATTGATGAAGGGGATACATTCTAGGCATCGCATACATTGACAAGTGTGCTAAAAATGTTTTACGATTATGATTGCTTTTGAATTTGTGAATGATGAATTATGTCTCTTATGATTCCGTGCTTGCATAGTTGTACGAGTTGTGGATTGTGGAGGTTTGGGATGTTGGATCCCCAACCCAATGCTCCCTAATACTCTATAGAGTGTGGAAAAACACACCTGTGAGTGGGGGTCCTATGCTCTCGAGGAAGGTAGGTGTTTTTGGTTTTTGATCACTCAAGCACTTGAGAGGGCAAAGGGCCAAGTTATAAGTGCCTCTGCTATGTAGGACATCTCTTGAGGCTCAAGGGAGCTTAGAGGTGCTCTGAGCTAGTAAATTCCCTGTTGACCGTGGATGGAGTCTTTGGCCTGATGATCACGATGTGATGCAAGAAGATGCCAACACAGTTTGTGCCATTTTTTATCCCCTCTCTTCATGGAGAAATAGGCAATCTTCTTCACCATTGAAGCTTCTCCCTCATTTGACTGTTTATGGTAGCCCTAACATGAAGTACTTGCCTTCCACTACTTGGTCTTTCACTTTGCTTCAACCTTGAAGCTTTCTTTACGACCCTAGCTATGGCTAAAAATGGACAGCATGGAGATTTTAGTAATTTCTTGAAGTTTTAAGTCAATCTTGGTTCCTTTTAGCTTCAAGAAATGAAAGGCAAGTATCTACAATCGACATTGGAAATTTTCTTCCTTGAGACTTCAATTCATGAGGCTTTTTTTGTCTACAACCTCGGAAAGGTTTAATTGAAGCTATTCCATCAATATTGGGCTTACATTGAAGCATTCCTTCAAGATTAAAGGCATTTTTAGCCTCTTGAACATGGCAATGTCTAAAAACGCTTAGGATCCTTGATTTTATCAAGAATTTGCATTCTTCAAAGCTCAAAGGATCTTCTCCAACAAATAATTGTAGACTTCTATTAAAGCATTGGATTTTCTTAATGCGTTGGAGCAATCTTATTGATCGGGACCTAAAAATTACATGGGAGCAATCATCTTGGACAAAGTTTTCTTGAAGTCGGCCTTATGATCTTCAATCTTGATTCATGGATGGTGGTTTATGCTGAATATTGATTAGTTGGGGGTTCATCTACTACTCTTCATCAACATTAAAGAGATAGTTCTATTACTTTCAGTTGAATCTCTCTTTTCATCCAATTATTGAACCAGTCTTATTGTTGATAAAGAGAGATTGAGTGTAATAGATCCTCTTAATCCCCATTAAAGGGCATGTAGAATATAACCTGGGGCTAATTATGATTGTTTGATGAATTCTCTTTCCTACCCATTCAAATGTTGATGCCAATTTGATTGCATAAATGCTACTCACTGCCTACTTAACTTAGATTTTTTTTGGATGATTGAACATTGATGCTATAGGATTGAAATGATGATGAAAATGGTAAGTGGGAATATTGTAAAAGTAGTGATTCACTGCAAAAGGGTAATGCCCTATCCATAGTCTTTTCAATTCAATCATTTCCCAATACCCACTTGCATTTCATTGAAGAATTTAAAGGCTTTTTCAATCAGTGCATAGCATCCTTGTTTGATTAGCCATTAGAATGTACTTGCCATGTTGATTCCTGCGAGGAAAAAGAATATGCCAAGCGAGTCGGGAAGACAATAGTGAGATGACCCTCCCTTCCCGATTATGACCTTAAAGCGATGCACAACTTGGCTTGAGGAGGAACTTTGCACACCCCTCTTGTCTGGGAGCCCATGCAATTTTCAAATTCAAGTGCAGGTACATTCCCCATTGTTAGAGTTTGATAGTAGCACAACAATGATCAATCTTATTTAGAGTACCACATGTGGTTAAGGTTCCAATGGAACAAAATTGGAAGAGCTCCAAGGCATCTCCTATTCTCTGGATACCTATAGGTGGTCACAGTTTTACAAGTCTTTATAGTAGGTACCTACCAATCTACAGGTTATCCTTTAGCCCTACAGGTGCCCATAACCCTCTTCAAGTTTCTACAAAGGTTTACAAGGGTTTCTTCCACTCGAGGTACTCCCATAGGGTCAAACAAGGTACTTACAAGTTGTGGATAGGATGTAAGAAACTTTTGTTCAGAATTGAAGATTCAATTATAGAAAATATTGTACTGATTCTTATTGGAAACTTGATAGCTCCATTCAAAGAGGGGATCCTAAGTTTTTATTTTAATTAAAAATTTTGTCGATACAATATCGGGAGCTCAAGTTATTGTTGATTTACTGTTAGTAGGTACACTGAGACAACACCCAAACAACATACAAGGGGACACTATTTGTCATTTTTTCCACCCAAAGTCTCTAGCCCAAGTTGATATATTTTGAAATTGGTATATCTCCATATAATAAGCTTCCCATAGATCTATTAAGAATTGGGATTTGTGCTATATTTTGAGAGAAATAGGGGATTTATTGACAAACTATCTACTAGTACAACACTATCTTCTAATGGCCAGGAATAAGAAGAAAGACCCCATTACTGAAGCATTGAATGATGGTGTCAGGAACTTCCAAGAGGATCAAAATTACTTGAATGAAGCCAATAATTTTGTTACATCACACACTAAGAAAGGGGTGACACACATGAAGTACATCCAGTGTGAGTGATTACATGTTAATGTGAAAAGAGTTGGGACATGTGAATGAAGGCCTTTCTAGGGATTCGAAGACTTTGAATGAAGGTTTAATACATATGAATCAAGTTTTGTTGCAAGGATGGCACAAGTAATATCTTTGATCTGCCAGCAAAGAAACAAATCTTCATTCCAAGAACTCATTTCAGTCATAAAGAAAATTTGGAGCAAGCTATAAAGGAAATATCAAACTATTAAAGATCCACATGCAACCTCTCTTGTTGGCAATCCTTCCCATCCAAACAAAGAAATTCTCATCTAACTATACATACTTTTGAAAGGGGAGAACCATCTAGAGTGAGGGGTAACCATCACCCTTCACAAATCCATGGCATTCATACCACAAGGCCTCAATTTAGTAGCCCAAAAGATAGTCATAGACATGAAGGGGAATAAGATAACAGTTGATGGGATGATGATTATCATGGTTGCGACCCCTTCTACAAGTATTTTTAGCATCATCCCTCAAATGTACAAAAAGAAATGCAGTCAACAATAAAGTTCATGAAGGTGGAAGATATGATGAGAGAAAATCAGCCCATGATATCTCAATAAAGAGCATGTTTCAAATGGTCAACCCTCATCTCATGGATTTGGACCACTTACTTTTAGGCAAAACTCTTGGAACAAAGATTCATGGAATCAATATTCTTATGGGTAGCCATCTTACAATGAAAAGGAGTAGAAGAAAAAGATCAATATCACTAATTTCAAAGGGGATAATGCTTTAGCTTTGGAGTGGAAGGAATGGATTAATAAGATCAATATCACTAATTTCAAAGGGGATAATGCTTTACCTTTAGAGTGAAAGGAATGGATTAATAAGCTTGAATTGTACTTCACCCTTCATCCTAGAAGAAAAAGATCAATATCACTAATTTCAAAGGTGATAATGCTTTACCTTTGGAGTGGAAGGAATGGATTAATAAGCTTGAATTGTACTTCACCCTTCATCCTAGAAGTGAAGAAGCCAGATTTATTTCACGGCTCTTCATCTTGAAGGTTACACCCATACTCGGTGGCATGACGTACACAAGATTGGGAAAAAAATTCTCACTTGGGAAGAGTTCAAGCAAGCAATGATTGATGTTTTCGTTTCCCCTTTGGAAAAAGAAAGACTCCAAAGAAGATGGTATGCATGTGCTCAAAGAGAAATGTTAGTTAGAGACTACTCCAAGACCTACTTAAATCTCTCCATGTACATTGAAGGCATTTCAGATTTTTCTAAGTTGAATAAATATATTTTTGGTCTTAACCCTACCCTATCATCGGAGGTAGGGGCTCAACAACAAAAAACTTTTCATGAGGCCATACAATTGGCTGAAAGATATTCCTTGAAGTACAAGAGAGATATAGAAAATTTCCAGCAAAGGAATGTGGGTAATAATTTTTCCAATCAACCAACAAAATATGGGCAAGTTTTCAGCCGATTAAGAGATACATTAAAGCAAGAAAATAAAGTTTATAATACTCAAAATAGTTATAATAACAAAGTCCTGAATTTCCCTACTATTAATGCCTCTAAACAAGGTGGATATTATGCACACAAATAGGGGCAAAATTTCAGAAATGTGACTGAGACAAGAGGCAAATTTTCAAGAGCTGAAAATGCTACTATCCCAAAACAGTTCTAACAGCAACTTCCTTCCTCTCAAGACAAGTTTGGAGAAATGCATGCCAAAGAATTATGTTTCGAATGTGGGGAGAAGTGGTCATAGGACCATAAGTTGAAATGCAAAGCCAAGAATTAAAAAATCAATATGGTGATCACTCAAGATGTTGAAGTTAAAGAAGAAGAGGAACATGAGGGAAATCTATTGCATGTTGATGCTTAGCTAATGGGACCGATAAAGTTCATGAAGAAGATGATGCCATTAACAAAGGTTTCTACGATCCCATGGATGGATTTCCATTTGATTTGGGTGGCACTCATGATTCTCATGCTTTCTTGTATACTATTTCACATGATACATGGATCGGATGCAAATGGGAAAGTACACTTACACTCAAAGGTATCATTAATGGCAAGGTTGCACATATTCTAGTGGATATAGGCAGCACTCATAGCTTTGTCAACACCAAATCTTTGAACGGGCTGAAGTTGCTACCCATTAGCATGGATTTCTCATTGCAGATACAAGTTGCTAATGGTGCATATGAGTCTAGTAAAGAAGTGTGTCCATGTACTTCAATTGAACTATCACTCTCTTGCACAATACAAGTGGACTTGATCACTTTGGATATGGGGTCTATTGACATTGTTATTGGATATAATTGGCTGAAGACCCTTGGCAAATTTACTCTAGATTACTGGAGCAAATGCAAATGAAATTTAATTGGCAATGACAACACATAGAATTGAAAGGCATAGGCCACAAACATATAGAACTCATCTTCATGAAAAAATTGTGAAAATAAATCAATGCCAAGTCATCTTCACTCTTTTGCTTGAGAAAGTAGATGAAGAGAAATCATCAAATTAGCCATCTTCTTCGACAAAGAAAAGGGATCCAAGATTAGAAGAGCTATTGGAGGAATACAAGGATTTATTTCAGCTACCATAATCTTTAGCTCCAAAGCGAGAGGTTGACCATCCTATTGATTTGTTGCCTAATACAAAGCCCATCAACAAACCCCCTATCACTTGTCCAAGTTTGAGAGGAAAGAAGTGGAGCAACAAGTCAAAGAATTGCTACAAATGGGTTTAATTAAGCAAATTCAATCACCATTTGCCTCTCCCTTGCTCTTAGTTAAGAAGAAGTATGAATAATTTTGCATGTGCATTGTTTATCAGGATTTAAACAAGTCAATGATCAAGAATAGGTATCTTATTCCCCGAATTGATGATCTTTTGGATGAGCTTAAAGATGCAAAGGTCTTTAAATTTAAATGAAGGAAGGGGATGAGTTCAAAACAACTTTTAGGATGGAAAGAGGGTTATACCACTTCTTAGTTATGCCATTTGGCCTTTCCAATGCGACTGCTACTTTTCAAGCCCTCGTGAATAAAGTATTATAGCCCTTCTTGTTCAAAACAGTCCTAGTTTTCTTTAATGATATTCTCATCTATAGAAAATCCAAGGATGAGAATTTGAAGCATATTCGAGAGGTCTTTGACACATTATGAAGACACACACTCTTTGGCAAGATGTTAAAGTGTTCTTTCATGGAAGATGAAGTTGAATACTTAGGTCATGTTGTGGGAAAGTATGGCATTAGAGTGGATCCCAACAAGGTGAAATATGTTAAAGAATGGCCTACTCCTACGAAAGCAATCTCTTTGAGAGTATTCCTTGGGTTATCATCCTTCTATAGGAGGTTCATCAAGAATTATGCTCATGTGGTGGCTCTATTGATGGATAGACTTAAAAAGGAGGCTTTCTTTTGGGACTCCATAACAGATCAAAGTTTCAATGAGCTAAAATCTCTTTTAATTTCAGCACCTATCCTTGTATGCCCTAATTTCTCTAAGGAGTTTATCATATGTGTGGATTATGTCAAGACCATGGAGTCATACCTTATGAAAGCCAAAAGCTTGATGACAAGGAGCGTTGATTACATGTTTATGAGCAAGAGATGTTGGCAATATTGCATGCTATTAAAAAGTGACATCATTACATATATGGCAGCCATTTCAAGATCAAAAGCGATCATTTTTTGGTGCTGAAATACTTTCTTTCACAACCAAATTTTTCTCCCAAGCAACGAAGATGGTTGGCTACTCTTCAAGGATATGACTTTTAGATATCTTATATGGTTGGAGGAAAATACAATGTGGCGGTGGATGTCTTATCAAGAATGTGGGCATGTTTTATCTCTATCATTTTAACCGTGCATAAGGATTGGATACATGACATTCAAGAAGAGTATTTGCTTGATCAGCAAGCATCCAAAACGATGAAGGAATTTCAGCAAGGCAAAGGAGAAAAGTATCCAAATTATAAATAGCATAATGGTCTTTTATGGTATCAAGGATAGGATTTCTTGACTCCTCAATCATCTTTCAAAGGCCCCATTTTGTGAGAGATGCACTCTTCACCTTTAGGGGATATCATGGTTTGTTCAATAAATTTGATAATATCCATAAGAGAGTTTATTGGAAAGGTATGTGGAAAGTTGTTAAAGACTATGTCATGAGTTGTCTTCCCTGCCAACAAAATAAGGATTCCACGATTCTATGTGATGGTTTGCTTCAATCTCATCACTACATATTCCTCATGGGAAGTGTACTGATATTAGCATAGATTTCATAATGGGATTTCTTACAATGAAACACGGGTGGAATAACATTTATGTGGTGGTAGACCGCTTAACTAAATCAGCCCATTTCATTCCAACAAAGACTCAATTTATAGCAAAGCAAGTGGCTGATCAGTTTATGGAATGTGCCTTTAAGCTTCATGGAATGCCAATGAAAATTGTGTCCGATCATGACACCAAGTTTATGGGCTACTTTCTGGAGGAGTTTGTTCTCTTCTATGGGGACTATTTTGACTCCTAGTACAGCTTATCATCCACAAAACGGACAGGAAAATTGAAAGAGTTAGCAAATGGCTAGAGGTTTAGTTACGCCATTTTTTCCATGACATACAAAATGCACGGGACCATTGGCTTCATCTTGCAGAATTTTGTTATAATAATACTCATCACATGAGTATTTGAATTTCTCATTTTGAAGCATTATATGACTATAAGGTTCAAGTGCCTTCTGCATTGTTTCATGCTGATGTGAATCCTAATGCTCGTGAAGAGTTAGAGAAGATGGAGGCTCTTATGAAGCAATATAAGGATAACATTGGAAAAACTCAAGAGAAAATGAAGGCCTATGCATATGAGAAAAGAAGACATGTGGAATTTGATAAAGGTGAATGGGTTTTCTTGAAGGTTCCAAAATCCCATTATGCTTCTCTTAAGGGAGGACATAATAAACTTGCTCGTAGGTATTATGGTCCATATCAAATAATTAAGAAAGTTGGGGATCTTGTCTATCAACTTGATTTACCTTCAAATATATGCACCCACAATGTCTTTCATGTATCTTAGCTTAAGAAGTATGTTGGCCCTAAAATCCAAGTTCTTGAAGAACTACCTCCCCTTGATGAAGATGGTTTGATCATTTATGAACTTGAAAATTTTATTGCTAAGCAGGAGAAAGTTCTAAGAAACTGAGTTCTTGTGGAGTATCTTATTAAGTGGAAGTGTTCACCTATGGAAGAATCTTCTTGGCAGCATGCTTCATATTTGGAACAATTTCCAGAGGCTAATTCATTCATTGAACAATAATCAACTTGCTATAATAAATTTCTATATTGAAATTAATTGATTTATCTTCATCAAAATTTGATTTTGATGGCATGGCTAGATAATACATATTTTCCTCTACATTTCTATAGTTCAGACATGGAAATTGGACACTTCTGCTTTAAGATATGGCTAGATTTGTACTGTAACCTGTTTTGGACAACCTATAGTAGTTATTCCACTTACATGGTCTTTCTTCATCAACTTATTTGGTCTTCTTCAGCATGGATTCCTATTTTAGCATTGAATTTATCTATTTCAAGCTATCTTTGTACTCATTCTTGTATCTTGTCCCAAATTTAGCTTTGAGGACAAAGCTCTTCTAGGCCGTGATGGCTTGTAATAGAGTAAAAGTGCCTTGATGCCATTTTACAACATTTCATATTTGAGGTCTCTACTTCCCACCATCTAAGAGGGTGCATGCATACTCTTGGCCACCATAGCTTGGGGTGCATACCAAGTGCCTTAATAGAGTAAAAGTACCATGTGCTTTGAAGAAATTTAGCCTACTAGGGTTAAGTATAAAAGGCTAAGTTGTAACTAGTGAAGAAATTTTTTACCATTTTACAACATTTCATATTTGAGGTCTCTACCTCCCACCATCTAAGAGGCTGCATGCATACTCTTGGCCACCATAGCTTGGGGTGCATACCATGTTGCAGTCTCTCATCACTTGATTCTCAACCATCATGGTAATATCATTTTAGCCTAGCCACCTTAGCTATGGTTTTCTCGGTAAATAGTCTCTTTTTGGGTATTTTCCATTTAATGGTTTCCTGTGGGAATTATCTTCTTTACAAGAGGATGAAGAGGTTGAAAATTCAGCCAAGGTTGATCACTTGCATATCATCCTAGGGCAAAACCTTGAAATTGTATAGATTAGGACTAATAAAAGTGGAGGAGGCTAAAGTCTAGTGCCCTAGAAAATTTGATCAAATCATGTTGATTGACTATTCCTAGTTAGTGTAGAGGATTGTTTGTAATGGTGTACTGGTGATGCTTAAGGATAATGTATAAATGATGATATTTCTTGATTAGCACACCTAGTGCTTGTTAAATGGAATTCTATATGCAAAGATGGGGATCCCATAGTAATATCAACTTAATAATGTTTGAGTTAATGCAATTGGATTACCATATGTGAATTACTTTGGATTTGATATACTGAAATAAATGTTTATGCCTTGGTATGATTGTTCTTGGATGTGACTAGTAGAGTGAATATGTAAATTGAGGGGATTATTTTTGGTATTGTACTATTCCCTCAAATCTTGCTAGGTATCACCTAGCTATACTCCCCCTCCTTTGAGTCTTACTAGGTCTGGCTTATCACTTGGTTGCAATCATTATTGCCTAGAGTGTGAAGACCTACACCAAGGACAATGAGGTCATCTGAGAGAGGAAGGTTTCTTCTATAGGGCTAGGTAGGGATTGTGGTCATATACCCATGCCTGTCCTAAAATGAGAGAAGAAATCCTTAGTGAACATGCACTAGATGTCACCCTAATTCTAGGAAAGGGTAATCCTACAACCTAGGAAGAGGTTGGTATATCTAATGATGGGATTTTGCTCTCAATTTTAACACAAAATTACTTCAAATAACTTTTTGGAAAAGATTCTCTTCAATTGTATTTGTGTTGTGCCCAAAGTGTGTTCAATAAACCTCATGTATAACATAGGGATGAAATGTGTCCCTTTTAAGCTAGGTGTCTTACCATAGTAGAGGGTGGTCTATGTTGTGCACTTATACATGATGTTTGAGAGCTAAGTGTAATTTTGGTTTCTCTTGGTATCTCATCATCAAGGCCTACTAGAGTGCCATGCTAGCAACTTGCTAGGGGATAACTTGGGATATAAAGATATAGTTGCAACTTGGAATCTTCTCATTGGGGCCTATAGTGGAAATTTGGTTCCTCTTGGATTTTCCTCTATCACAATCCAAAGTACATATGAAAAACCTTGATATGGTCTAGTGATGCATTTAAAAAATGGTTAAAAGATAGTATGCCGAGTACCATCTAAAATGATATTGTTGAGTAGAATGAGATGCTTCTTGATATACTTATTTCTTGTGAGAAATGCATCCATAGAGTCATGCTCATTCATGTGATTAATATCTAGTTGTGTTTTCATATAGGTAGCTCATTCCCAATCTCACACTTCATAGAGCTCGGCAATGTATTCCAAGGCTTCTTGATAGTACTATATGAATGTAATATGAGGCATGATTGGTATTTCAATATATAGATCCAATAATGCATGAGCTTGTACATCATTTTCTTTAATCCAGATTTTTCTTGAGTTGGTTGCACATTTGGCATGTTAGTACTACCTCATCCTCCATTATGCCTTTAGAAGCATTGTGGTAGACTCAACCCCCCAACCTTTGGGCATTAGCACTTGGGGACCTTGTGCATCACTATGTTGTTGGAAGTTGGTAGAGACAAAAAACATGAACCTCTATAGCAATTTTCCCATACAAAGAATCATTAATCCATAATAACAAAATATCATAACCCACCCAAGAATATAGAATCCTCACTTGAAGCTGTGAAATTCTTCTTAATAACCCCTTATTTTCCTTTTAGTACATAGAATTTACAAGGAATTGTGAAATTTTTTAATGTCTTTACAACATATAAAGCAAGAGGATCTTCAACATGAAGTTCTTAGAGGGAGAACTCTTTTGGAACAATAGACACATTTTCAACACAAGGAAAGAACTTTAAGAATGAGAGTCCACTCATCTAAAAAAGTCCATGTAATCACCTTCATGCTGGGCATCCATACATGATCATGGCTACGATCATATGAGCTCATGGGCAAAGTCATAGGAGAAAGATCCAAGATTGGATGTTTTGACTACTAGTCAAGGTGAACACCCTTTGTATGATACTTGCATTAGTTGTTAAAGAGGATATTGAGTTGGTTCTCAAATGGATGGTAAAGATAGTTTTCTTACATGAAGAAATGCATCATGACATTTATGATTTGTTATGGAAGGCAAGGAATAATTATTGTGTAAGCTACATAAGAACTTATATGGTTTGAAGCAAGCTCCTAAGGAATGGTATCACAAATTCAATGCCTTGATGTGGTCTCATGTGTACATTAGAAGTGAGACTAATGACTAATGTTTACACTAGAAAGGCCAGGGATGGTAGCCTTATCATTTTGATTATCTATGTGTATGACACATTGATCGCTAGCAAGTCAATCAACACCATAAGAGTATTACCTAGCATTGCAACAATTCTACGTAGGGAGAGGAAATGAGCTATGACCTACGATACAAGGTAAAGTGGCAAAAATCTCGAATTGTAATCAAATATTTTCCAATTATTAGAGCTAGATTCAATTGCATGTTGCTCTTAGAGTTTCGTCAAACAAGTGAATGTAAGAAAGCACTTGTGACAAGCAATAGAACCTCAATTTTGAAGAAGCATTAGCAAATTAGATACATCCCTTGAGGAGCTCAAAGTGTGAAAACATTGAAGACACAAGATCACTCAAAGTGTGAAAACATTGAAGACACAAGACCACTCGAGAGCCTTAACGAGGTTCCAAGATATGCAAGAACCATCAACATTGAGGCACTATCTTCATAAAAAAAGATGTACCTTGATTTCTACCTCTACAAAAATTGACTTTCTTAAAAGGAAATGCAACTTTGCTCCACTAGGAATAAAGTCTCTACTAAAAATTGTAATTTTTCATTAGCAACATGTGCTTCAACATCAAAGATTGTACTTTATAGTTATGTTACTCATTGTACAAATCCATTTTTGAGGGCTAGAATTATTGATGCTTGATCAACTTACTAATCTCTAACACCTATAATCTACTTTATATAGGGTTGGATTATTATCTTACAAAAAGAAAAGATAGTAAAATATATACTTGATGCACTAGATCACACATAGGGGCCCTCAAGTTAGGAACATCTAGTGGCATTGCTTGGCTACCTTTGTCTCTAAACCCCTAGCCCTTATGCTACTTCCTCCATGTTCACTCAAACCCCATCATGGGCAGGATACATGTAGGAAGTATCAACTCACCTATGGTTAGACCTATCTCCCTGAGTCATTTGCACTTCTTCTCTCAATATACCATTCATTATAGTGCAATTTGACCATGAAAGCAAGAAAAAATATATACTTAAGGAAGAGAATCATGACTTAAGGAAGAGAATCATCACTTCTCCAAATGAAAACATCATGACCACCCCCAGTATCCTAGGTTTATTATGCAACTCAAAGCATGCTACCTTTGATAATGACTGCCAAGGGATTAGGGACTTGTCTAGGAGGGGGTAATGTTAATGTTAATGTTTAAGAATGAAGAAGGGGGCAAAAGTGAAGTCTAGTAAAAGCGAAAGCATGCAAGTCAAAGTGCAAGAACTATTTTCAAATAGATTTACTTTTTGGGTGTTATCACATTACTGCTTTCAACCATAATGTGCAAATGTGCAATTGTAATGATTTTTCCTAGATGCATTATTATTCTTGTAACATTAAGTGAGAGCCGCACTCTCTCCCATGTAAGTTGTAAAATCTCTAAGAGTTATAATAGAAAACGTGCAACAAATGTGAGGGTTGTGGACATGAAGCTTCTATTCACTTTAGTTTGCCAACCTACGATGTATGCACAAGTAATAAAAGATTGGTCAAAAGCCTAAAAAGTGGGTAGGGTGCTTAGCCTTTAGTAGAAAACCTAACCCTAATTCTAATTTATTAAAAAAAAAAGTGAATGGTGTATGAAATTCTTACTTAAATTCCAAAAAACAATAAAAAGGGCATGAATTTAAGTTTTAGTATCCAATTCTATGAGATTTACATTGTATGTTTGATTTATATCTTCATTTTAGAAATTAATGATCAAAGTTAAAAATTTGCTATATAAATTGAGCTTAGGAAATAAATTCTTAGGCATCAAATGTCGCAAGAGAATGATGGGGAGGTAATCTAGCGATAGAATTGCTTTCTTATGTGATAATGTATTAAACAAAAGTTAATAGTCCATACAATGCTATCTTGTGCAAAATGATTTAAAACTAGCTGATTTTTCATAGACAACCTTTGCAAAACCTAAACAGTAGGGGAAAAGGGATTGTGAAAAGTTAAGTATCAATTAAATTCTTATTTCCATGCATATCATGACATAAAGGACTTGCTTTATTTAATTTTAGAGGGACAATAGCATGGATTAGTCCGATGTCATTTCTAAGCAATGAAACAATACATTAGAAAGAAAATCATGGAAAGATTGTATTCACATGACTCGTTGGCCGATTTGTGGTTAATTTTTTTGAGCACTATATGGCATCACACCTTGCATTTGTATTCTTATACATGGTATCAAGAAAAAGGAAGTCTCTTGGATGCATTGTAATTGGTTGCTAAAACTATTGACCAACAATGAGAGTGTGAAGATCCTTAAGTTGTAGGATAGAATGATTTTCTTTGGGGACTAATTAAGTGAGGAAATAAAAATATCTCGTGGAATACTTTTTCAAAAGAGTGAACAATTTTACAATTGTGTTTTATATTTACAGCACATCGTGAGGCCAATCCTTGGGGTATAGGAGAGTTGTAGAAGCTGCAGTGAGATAAGCTAGGGGGTGCTTTGTATATGTGTGTGCAATGAGGTGTTATCCTCTATATGTGTGGTAAACTCCCTCTATTGGAGTTGGAAAGGGGCCAAATTATTGGGCTACAAATCTACACAAACACATAATTTAGCTAGATTAGTGTATAGCCTCTAGACGCTCTTGGCCATGAGGCTGTAAGGGTGGTTTGGTAAGTATGGGAGGCCTAGCTAGAGCCCTAGACCCAATGTCAGGCCCATTTTTTGTCTTGATAGGTGACACATTTGCCGAGAGTCACTAGTAAGTGGCGATTAATGAATCGTGGTTAATAGGGACTAGTTGTTCAGTGTATGCCGAATAGCATTGAAATAGATTCATTATTTCTTGATAGACACCATCAAGCCGAGATCCAATGCCAATTAAGAGACGAAAGAGCTAGACGCTGACCTGAGATCTTAGGAGATCTTCTCCTAAGTGTACTAGTCCAATATCCTTGAGAAGAAAGAAAGGTCTTGTTGACCCTACTATTCCAACCAACCCGTTAGGGGAAGGGGGAAGCTCTAGCATACCTCTTACCTTCACAAGTCAGCTTACTTCAAGTGGGGTGTAGTTCCATTGATACAGAGCCCTGTAGAAAATCCAATCATCATTATGACACAACTCATTGCAATACATGTAGAAATGCCATACTTGCCAGCCTTAGATTTTCCTCTATCCATTTTTAATGGGTTAGCAAAGGAATATGCAGAGCTTCACATCAGCAGCAGCAGTGAGTTCCAGAAATGAATGTTTAATTGCCAAATTCAAGACATGGGACATCTCATGATGTTTTTCAATATGATTGAAAGGAAAAGCTACAATGTGGTATCATGGCTTGGAAGTTGAGACTATAACCACGATTGAATTATTTTTTGTGGCCTTCCAAAGTAATTCTGCCCCTGTCCGCCCCCCTGAGAGAGGTGGTCAGTATTGGGTGCTAGTTTTCAATGTGACACATTAAGAGCGCCACGAGAATACTTGAGCATATACCAAGAAACTGAAAGAGGTGTTCCACAAATTGCAAACCTTTATTCCTATTCCACTTGCTACCCAACTGCAGTACTTTTTATATGTATTAGACTTCAATTTCCAAGTGCAGTTGAGTAGTGTTACTCTTGCTAATACAAACATTGCTATTACACGAATAGAGGAGGTACAATTGCACTTACAAGTGGCCTATGCATCTAAGACTAATCTAAATTCAAAGTTTAGGTCTTGGAAATAATTTGGTATTGATCAGTGGAAGTCAAGGTGCGACTAGAATACCTATGACTAATTCGAATGGAAGAAGCATAATCCAAAATGTGGCCATGTTATTGGCTCCTCCTAATATTGCGATGCCAATGACTAGCCAAATGGTTCCATAAATAATGGAAGCCAAATAATGAACCCTAATATCATACCAACTAATCAATGACCGATCCCTAATCAGGTGGTTGGGCCAATTGAATGGCAAGCAGATGATCACATCTATGAGTCTAGTGCATCAAATGTTCTTGGCAAAGTCAAGGATGCGATGAAGCATTATACCGATATGATAATGGAATATTATAGACAAATAGTTGTAGATATTAATTTCCTAAAGAAGAGACAAAACTTGATAAAAAATTGGCATCTTGAAGAGGCTGATCCATCAAGATTTAGTTGAGGACCATGCCATGATGGATCTCATCGAGCGCGATGCAGCATTTGCCATATATGTTTTGTGCCTTGAGGTGCAAGAGGAGAGTGAGGAAGACATCGACACACCCTCTCGGCCACAGCTAGAGTATTTTGAGATGGAGCCTGAAGAGATCACACTCGATCCGAGAGTAGAGGCAACACAAAGCTTAGCCATTGTGCACCCACCTCCTTGCCCTATTGAGATGCCGACAAGCGATGAGACACCCCTTGCTTCTCTCCATGCTATCATCATCGAGGGGGTGGAATATTTACTTATGCAGGATGTACTAGAAATTTTGGAGCTAAGGGAAGAAGAGCTATATTGTATCATGGTGTGTGATGCACCTGATGATTTTTCTAGATTTTGATATACAAGATGTGCCAGCACGTGTTGATAAGGTGGCTCGATATGATGGCACAAGTATTGATGACATCTCTGCCATTGTGAGCATCCAAGAGCAGATTGAGAATGCGGCGCCATAGTATGAGATCTCACATGAGGAGTTCGAGCGGTTGCAAGAAAGCATTTTTGGACCTTGACCTGACTACGTAGTACCTTCCCAAGAGAGAGATGAGGGTGGCCCAGTTGCAGAAGCAAACCTGGATGCTCCATTACAACAACAGATAGATGATGCAGAGAAGGTAATGTTATCGGATTAATGTTATTGAATTTGCATCAAAATTACCAGTAGGGCCTCTAGGGCATCATGAGTATGCACATCAAATTTTGCTGAGATGGGGCCCCCTGAGCTGCCTTGGCCAGAGGCTTGCGTCTGGGGGACCTACATCTGCAGTGCATAGGCCCCCAGACGCGAGCCTCCGGCAGGGCAACTCTAGGGGCCTGATCTTGGCAAACTTTGATGTGCACACTCCTGATGCCCTAGGGGCCCTACTGGTAAATTTTGACACAAATCCAATGTATATATCTTTACCACACTCCATGCATAGTGAGTTTGACACATATGTCTGACACTAAACTTGTGTGATGCAGGACATTGTCTATATAGATGAATTTTCATCTAGACAAGGTGATCGATCTAGTAGCCAAGGAAGGGTGTAGGACTCGGCATTGAAGGAGTATCTTGGCTAGCTTATGAGTGACATTTTTGTATTCCGTAAGACATGCTCTCCGGATTTTTCTGAGAACTTCTTGAAGTTGAGGGCACTAACAAAGGCTGGGCCCTTTAAGACCATCCCAACAAACTCTAGCTTGGAGAAAGTAGTATTGCTTCGATGTTCGAAGCTCCTCTACTTATTCTCTAGTACTAGGTCTGGGCCACTTTTTCCCATGGTGGCCCGTGGCATGGTTGCTGGTGTTCAAGACCCCAATGTCATTAGACAGGAACTACTAGGGAAAAATGTGTTGTTACCTATGATCAAGAATAGCTCTGACCATGGGGAGTCTAGCTCAAAGAAGCCTAGGAGAGAGTAGATGTACTTAGTGCCAAATGATATCTCATCATCAATGTAATGTAATTTGTAATCTTCTCTTGAAGTAATGAAAACCGATATTTGTTGGATTTGCATGCAATGTAGTTTGTCCTACGTGTCGTTTACTATTTTTTTTACTTGAATATTAAGTTTATTTATCAGATTTATACGCAACACGATTCGTACCCTAAATTTAATACGTAGTGCTTTATCAAGTTCGTGTGCAATATGTATTCGTTCGAATGCATGTAATGATAACTCAAAGACATAAATAAAACAAATAACAAGTGAATAAACAAAAATAAGACGCGCCAAAAAATTTGTATTCATATTCATAACATTACATGGAATCCATTACAACCAGGGTTTTATAAAATCTCTTTGAAAGCTACATTTCGTATATTCTTTGGTAGTACACCCCTATCGTTGTTGATCTCCGCGAGGACTATCCTTCCATCGCTGAAAGAACCTCACTATCCGCAAATCCCTATCGACGACGGTGACTCTCCTTGCATGTACTGCTACATAGACCGAGTCTCCAAACAAGTTGATGACATAAGCTTCGGCAGCTTCCTGTAGTGCAAGGAGGGCTTGGGTAGTCCAACGATTGAGTTGTTGCAAGCGTGTTCTATCTGGGAAGTGCCTCCTACTGTTCTTAATGAGTATGTCATCCATAATCTCACGCACTAGCTTCTGGAATGGAGCCTTTGGTATCAGGAGGTGTGTGGTCTTCTGGTAATGGTGGATCTCATGAAGAGCCACTGTGCCTGGCTTCCATCGATGCTGGCGTGGTGGTGGTGGTGGTGGACCTGGGGGAGGTGGCCTCTGCATAGGATTTCTAGGGGGTGTCTCTGGGCCGCTTGCTTGGTGCGTGCCATGTCTTTTAGGAGAGAAAACCCAAAACAGAAAAGTGAAATGTGTAAAATGAAGTGAAACTTTAAACTTATAGCAGAACTTTCAAAAAACCCTTAAATCTGAATTAATGTATCCAGGCTTTGGAAAAATATGACCAGTGATCCGATTGACGTGAAATTTTACATGTGGACTGCCCTAGGGTACATCAACTACAAAAAAAAAATTGGCCTCATCAGAAGTCTCTAGGACACTTGTCCAGAAGCTAGCGTCTGGGGCCCTAAATTTGGGGGTTCAGGGCCCCAAACACCAGCCTCCCTCGGATTCAGGGCCTTAGATGCCAACCTTCGAACAATGTCCTAGAAACTTTTGATGGGGCCAATTTTTTAATATCCATGAGTTTTTATGATGCCCGGCATGTGGGTGAAGTTTCACCAGATTTTGATTTATAAAATTGATGGTTCAATCATTTTTTGAAAATGCATTAACTGGATTATACTTCACTAATAATAGAAAAACTCACCACCGCACCGAGCGTACGCAACTGCATACTAAATGTGTTGTCAACCAAACTACGTGAAATATTAGAAACTTAAAAATTCACAAAAAATAAGTCATGGATCAAATGGAATATCGCATATCGGATATAGTGTTACCAAATCACTAAATACAGTAAAGATATAGTGCATCGGCCCATGTACAATTGATCACTTATGTGTGCGTGATTGCGCATTGAATTTATCCTTAACAAAACTACTTTCAAAATTAAAAACTTGGAAATATGCACAATGCAAATCATGGCAAAATAGAATAACAAATATCAAATTTGGCATTACGAAACCATGAAATACACGGAAGATAGTGCATTGCACGAAGTACAACTAGAGCCCATTTTGTAGACCACTACTATCAAATAATTGAAGGTCTACCGGAAAGATAAACCAAAACTAAGCTCCTTATAATCTACAACCAAACCTGAGCTAAAAACATAGATCCAATTACAAGGTAGCTTCTCAAAGCATATTGTTGACATTAAGATTAAATGCATCCTTGTTGTTGCGGATCCTACGAACAAGAACCATATCTATGGGCTTAATAGTGATACGTCGGGCATGAATGGCTAAAACTTGAGAATCACCCATTAGATCAATCAAGTAACTTTCAGCTGCTTCTTGGAGAGCAAGCAAGGCTTGGCTTAACCATCACCCCACATTCCTTGCATGGTTCCTTGAAAAGAACTTGTGATGATGCCCTAACTGTAAATCTTGCAGTATTTCTCGCACCAACCTAGAGAATGGCGCCTTAGGAATAATCAAGTTGGCACTCTTTTGGAATTTCCTTATCTCACGTAGCACAATTGTGCCTGGTCTCTATCTTCATTGCTTATGGGTTGGAGGACGTGTATTACCAGCTGGAGCAATAGTGGGAGGTGGAGCAACTGGAGCACGTGGACCACCATTTCTGGACAATGGTGAACCATCATTATTGACCACACTAGGGCCACCATTGTTGGACATAGTAGCACCACCATTATGAGCTGCAGTAGGGTCACCGTTGTCGGCCACCAAGGGACCTTTGTCACTCACAGTACGCTCACTAGATTCAGAAGAGTGTTGAGCTCTTGCTCTTGCAGGCGCCTTCTTGATAGGAATCTTGGAACGTGCCATGGTTGTGATAATGAAGGATATAAGGTGGAGGGTAGAGTGAAGAGTAATGGGAAAAAAATGAAAGGAGAGACTTGACTTAAGTACGAAACTTTTAAACTTACTGTAGTGTAAATGAACTTTAAAATTAAAAAACATAGTTCGAAATCGACTTTGAAAAACATAGTGACAAACCTTCGAAATTTTAAACAAAATTTGCAAGACATCTCATGTTAAAGATAGGAGTATTGATGTGTCATATCCTGGGTACCTATGCTCTCTCGTGGACTCTAAATGCATCAAAAATATTATCTTTATCTAGGTATCCATTTCTTGCCATCTCTCTCTTGGGTTGCCAACCATTCTGCGTGGTGTTGTCTAGCTATGCTGTTTTCATATCTTGCTTTTCTCATTTCATATATTTCCCTACTTATAAATTCTATTTGGACTTCTTTTCTTTTTCCTCGTATCATATCTCTAGTCTCCTATACCACCATTGTAATAATTGCCTCATAGAATTGGAATCATTGATGCCACCTCCATGATCAATTGCCTTTTGAAAAGCATAGCAAGCTTGCCAATGAGATCATTCCATGCCTTGAGTTGACCGTACTACCAAACTTCCTTGATCTGCAAAGTATGGACCATGTGCTTCAAGTATATGCTGCACAAGAAGAGATATTAGAAACACAAAATAATTTCAAATGATCTTTTTTTGTAATGGTGACAATACTGACCATGTAGTGTGTTATACTATTTGTAGTCCATGCCTCTACTATGGACTTATAAATTTAGCAACTGTCTCTTTAAATGTATTGGCATCACCATCCCTAAACCTCAACATTTGTAACAGAGCTGCTAATCTATCTAGGTGTATCCACACTTCTGCCTTAGCAATCCTCGTTCGTCTCCCATTACTCCAATCTGGGACAGTAAGGTGCAACTTTTTCCATGCTTCATACTTCTCTGGTTGTTTTACAAGTATATTGCCTTCCTCATCTCAAGGTGGAGATATAAACTTCCTAGCCTTGGGTCCACCAAAGCATGGTTTACAAGGGATATTTCCACTCTTTCCTGATTTTTTCTCATCCTTTTTTATTTCTACTTGGCCCCCGTGCAATCCAACTTCAGAGAGGACTTGTTCTACCTTCTTGCATGTAGCATCAGCTTCTGACATAGGCTGCATCTTGTATGCAAAGCATATATAATCATATACTAGCTTCTCAATTATTCTAACCAAACAATGCAATGTGCAAAAGTGAACCCTTGTTAGTGGTATTTCCTAAATAGGGCGCCAGTTTGGATGCACTGGAACTAGCATTCCATTTCTCATTTATTTTTTATCACGTGTTGGAGCACCTTGTTGTCCTACCTTGGCAAGCCATTCTTTCTTTCCATCTTTCCCTTTCTTCCTAGTTTGCATACAATATATACACGGAAATTTTGCATTCGCTGCATTTGATAAACCAAACATAGACTTCAATGTTTTTAAATCACCTGCAAGATGCCATTCAGCTTGATAGTCCCCAAACCCCTCGATGTGTAAAATTGCTCCATTATTTTGCTGTTGAATAACATTGGATATATTAGTGAGGTTTAAAAAAACGTTAAGTACGTCATGGTCCTCCTTTGGTACTTTAAATGCTACAAGCCACCATATTTCATTCTCTGACTTTACATTAAAGTATAAAGGATGGTTTTCATCGATGTTGGGATTCAATGCTCGATTCATAAGTATTATACTCACACGTTCAAGTTTTTGCCCCTTAGTGATCTCACTCTCATCAAGTTTGAGGACAAACTTAAGCTTGCCTCTACATTCTTCCATAGACATATTATAGAACTTGACAATAGCAATCTGAACCCTACATATATCCAATACAAAGTTGTTGGATGCATTCAATACAAATGCAACTTCTTTGGAACCATACTTTAATATATGTGTATTTTCCAGATGCGTTGGCTCACCAATTAGTTCTAAAACTTTCTCATTTAGTTGGTTTCGAGACTTCTTCACGTGAAATGGTTTTGGCAGAGGCATTACTCTCTTAGGTTTGAAGACTTGCTTAAATCCTGTATCCAATTGTTGATAGAGCATACTATATGACTCAGAACTCATTCCCACCTTGTCACATAACCCCTGAGCATCTGTAGCAGTAAACATGTTGCTCATATCCCTAAGATGTTCACTTGCGACACCATCTACAATGTCCTTGAATTTAGATTTTCCAATGCATTTTTTACCATATCCTTGCTTAGGACTTTGGCAATCGTATTATTCTCTGCATGAGGGAACATATTTCTCATTGTAGCAGATTGAGCATATATCCATCTATGATATTATCCACTTCCTTTGGTTAATTGGTGAATTGGTTTAACTAATCGGATGCACTGACGTGCTTCTTTGGTTTTTAAAGTGGGCCCAATCTCCAAAGTTTTTGTGAGCTTCCTCTTTATGTTTTGATTCTCCTTCTCCAAGTCCATAACTTTAGATTGTAACTCCATATTTTGCACATGTGTAGCCTGCATAACATCTTCAATTACAGACATTGCTTATTGTAGGCTTTGGTTCTCCCTATCCGTCTCAGTCAATAATCTATCCTTTTCCATCAAAGACTGCATATTCCCTTGTAATCTTGTCTGCATATTTGTCAAGGCTTGATGAACCCCTAATAATCCTTGTGTGACAAGTCTGCATGTGTATCCATACAATCCTTCATTGCCTTCACAAACGAACTTTACAAATGGTGTAAGCCCTTCAAATTTTGGTGGCCTTTGAGTGACTGGATCGGGTGGATAAATGCACCCATCAACCCAAAGGTCCACGTTTTTTTTCCCTGCATTTCTTTCTTGTTGCATCATGTATCTTATTGCATCATCCCTTTCTGCAGTTCTTTTGAACATTGGTGCATTTTCATCCTCCAATTGAAAGTGAATATCTCTCTTTCTCGTGGTACGTCCTGCACCTACATCCTGTAAAGAAAAATATATGCCAATTTTAACATTACACAATTACACCCCTTTGATTAATAGTAAGCTAAGGATTCGGTGCCAATTTTCTGATCAATAGCAAGAACGTCTAAATATCTGGGAACAGTAGGTCAACATCAATCCTGCAGCATGCAACTAATTCTGGATTGGCTCAAATCACACAATTACACCTCTTTGATTCACTATATCTGTGTTCTTTTTTCCCCAATTGGATCTTATCTCTTTCTCTTGATTTCAATCATGATAGACCCTAATCAACCCCTAATCTACATGTAATCTTAGCTTTTAATCTACCTCTAATCAGCATCCAATCTTATCTTCTGTTCTATCCAAAATATTCTCTCTCTCTCTCTCTCTCTCTCTCTCTCTCTCTCTCTCTCTCTCTCTCTCTCTCTCTCTCTCTCTCTCTCTCTCTCTCTCTCTCTCTCTCTCTCTCTCTCTCTCTCTCTCTCTCTCTCTCTCTCTCTCTCTCTCTCTCTCTATGAATTGACACTTAAGGATTAAACAACAACTATGAAGAATAATAACATTACAGAGATTAAAAAAATTAAGATACCTCCATTATCACTTGATTGCTTGCAGTATAGAGTGTTGAAGAGGAAGATATCTTATAGCAAAGTACTGAGGAGGAAGATTGCTTGTAGCAGGGTAGAGAGTGTTGTAGATAGAGATTATTTGAATTCAGCAAATGCTATCAAAACCACTCTTGAGATTGCTTGTAGCAGGGTAGAGAGTGTTGTAGATAGTACTGAGTATTGCTTCTGAAGAATTCGTATGCAAGAAACCATATTCTGGAGGGAAGGAGAAGAGTACACAAAATTTTGGACAAAACTAGAGCTTTGAAAGGGAATGAAGAAATGCCCGAAAATGGGCATATACTTGTCTAAAAACAATAAAAATTTACAAGGAAACTCTCGAGTCAAAAAGGTGTCTCTAGGTAAAAAATAATGTTAAAATATGATGTGTACATCATTTTATATCCTTTTTTAACTTTTGCCCTTTTAAGAAGCAAGAATGAGAATGATTCTAATATATTTTCATGTTGAAAAGTCATGAGGGCATTAAAGAGTCGTATATTAATGATTGGCTCTGTTTTTACAAAAAATAAAATTGTATTTTTTTAGTTATGAGGATTTTGAGAAAAAGTAACATTATCCTACAGTTTTAGAATAAAATAATAGGTGAAATCTATTGAAAATACAAATACAAGATTTGCTTGATTGTAGAAGATCTCTTATTCTAATATTATTTTGGAATCTCTTTTTAGAGAGAGAGAGAGAGGTGAGAGAAACCCCTTAAGGGGCAAAAAAGAGAGTCCATATTTCTCCTAATGTAGGTTGAGGTTGATCGTTATGTTAGGTTATACCAATGAAGTTATGGTTTGCACATTATATTTTGATGGAGCTTCTCAAGGACCTACTAAGCATGCGAGTGTAGGGGTTGTCATAAAATTTTCTTGTCGTTGAGTGGTTTTAAAAATGGGAGTGTATTTAGGCATTGCTTTTGCGAATAACATGGTAGAGTACAAGGGCTTGGTTATGGGGTTAAATCTAGCTAGATGTAGTTGTATTCACTTGTTATTGGTGAAAAGAGACTCGCAATTAGTGATCAACCAATTAAATGGGACCTATAGTGTGAGGGATCCCATTCTAAGGATGTACCATCGTGCAACCTTGGACACCCTTGAGATCTTTGAGGCAGTGACTTGCCAGTTGATTCCCTGACAGTGGTGGACTCGCTTTGCAAACTCCCTAGCTAATTATGTCTTTGTTGAAGATTTCTTTTGTAAATGTGGTCTTGAGAGGCTTTTACAGTTGCCTCCTGATGTTAGTCGATGGCTACTATGGGGACTGCTTTTACTGACATACATTGTTTTAGCTGTCAATGGTTAGTATGGGTTATGAGCTAGGTAGCTATTGACCATCTTCCTATTTTGTCATGGATGCATCGAATTGTTCAACGACATATTCGTCAGACACCCCTTGTCATTTATGCAAGGGGGTTAGCTAATAATTTGATGCATTTAGTGTAGAGCATGAGTGGGCATCCCTTTGGTCTAGTTTTGTGCTTCAGTAGGGTTTATGTGGGGACCAAGGGTTTACTTTTAGTAGTAGGTTATTGAATGGTGTGCTTCATGGTTATATTTAGTTAGGCTAAGTGGGTCATTTATTTTGTAGTGAAATGGTTTATCTCATTAGGCCAAGAGGGCCATTTGTTTGTTTAGTGCATGTGCAGTTAACGGGTTTTATTTTAGTATTGTACTAAATAGATTTGACAGAGCATCTAGAGGGAGCCTCTTATTGCGCTGAAGCTTCTTATGGCCAAGTTTAGGTAATATTCTTCCTTTCTGAGTTCTTTCCATGTTCTTTTGTAGGGGATTGGCATTCAATGGATGAAGTCCCACGGTTAGGTTAGGTGTATCTAGGGAGGTTTGAGTAGTTTTTTGCCTTCTATAAAGACATTGTCAGGCCCTCTAAGATTTGTTTTTGAGGATAGTCCTATTGACCCTGTTGCTAAAGCAGTTGTTTCTAGGAATCCATGTTAGTTGTGAGGCAAATAAGAAAGCCTATCAAATAAAAGAGAGAAAAATAAATAAAGTATATAAAATACGAAGGTGTGTAAAAAGGGGTCTAACCTTGAAAATAAGAAAATAAAGAAAGAATATTTCCAAGAGTAGATATTCACTTTGCAATGGCTTGGTAGGTTCCTAGGGATGAGTCAGAGACCTGGGGCCAATGCCTTGTCTTCCTAGGGGTGGCATTTAGCCAAAAAATAAATAAGGATGGTTGGAGTAAAAACAAAAGTGAACGGAAGAAAAAGGATTCAATGTTTCCTTGGGAGAGCTTGGTAGGTTCTTGGGTACAGAGATTGGACCTGAGGCCAATGCTATGTTCTCTTTGGGTTACAATATGCTCAAGTCCCTCCTTTTTATACACTCGAGTATAAAATATTGAAGAAAAAATATGATAAAACAAAAAATATATGATTTTCAATAGCTCAAGTTATAGGAGTCCTCACTTGGGTAGGAGTTCCTAGTCAAGTTATCCTATGTCAGGTAGGCAGGCCAACAAACCACCACTTAGGATGACTCCTTTGATAGCTATTTTTAGCTGATCTATGTTGGAGTAGTTGGTTAGAGGCTAGCTTTGGATATCTATCAAACTATACTTGGCCTATCCCTCGTGGAATTCATGCTTTGGTTTTGTCACAGGTAGAGTGAGAGCCGTGTTGTGCACTATTGTGTAGTTTTATTTGAAGCAACTTGATACTCTTTATGGTTTATGTTAGAGCAGATCAGTTTATGTGTTTGACAAGCTGACTTACCCTATATTGTGGTCTAATATTAAATTTAAAGCCAAATTTAAAGTGCAAAAGTGGCCCAAGGTCCATAAAAGAGTCATTTTTGGCAAAAAATATGTTGATCACGAATCAGGGAGCTAGAGTTGTCCTAGATGCATTTCAACGTCAAGAATTCAACGCAAGTGTCCCTTTGTCGATCGAAATCTGTTTGACCCCCTATTTAATGGCTGCAAGGTTTGGCATTCTGAAGAAACTATCTAATCTGAAAGTCAGAAAGCAAATGATGGAGGCCACGGTAATAGATTTTGACACTCGTTTAGTCGGATCATGAATCCGAGGTCGTTTGCCTCTCCATTCGCATCGAAACCACTTATGAGATAGTGTAAATGCATAGAAGTAAACTAGTTTTTGGCAAGTTATGAGTTAAGCATGATGAAAAGAAGCTTATAAGCATGAAACATCATGAGTTGGGGGGAAGGGGGAAGAGAAGGGGATGCCATTTTTTTGGCGACCTCTCAATTTGATTAAAAATTTAGTTTTTGTGATTGTTGAAATCATCCTTTCTCATCTTGGATTGAGATGTAGCAATTCTTCACTTCAAATCACAATAAATGACACATGATTTGATACATTGAATGAAAAGTTCAAAATTCAGTGTTTTTCTCTCCTCTTTCTCTCTTGCCATAAACGTAGTTCACATGGGCTGAGAGGAGGAGAGAGAATGGGTGTTGATTCGTGTGATGAGATGCGAGGAATGGAACAAGGAAGCGCAAAGGAGGCATCATCAGTTGTAAAAGAGCATCAACGACTTCTCATTTTTGAAGTATGATGCATGTATATGCAGATTATAGTGTAAGTGGTCTTTTATTGAATTTTATGGTAGATATGCTTGAATATGTCTGAAATCATAGAATAATCAGTAATTTCTAATAAATCACGTAATAAAAATCAAAACCGTAAAATTATATGCTTGAAGTATGATGCGTGTGTATGCAGACTATAGTGTAAGTGGTCTTTTATTGAATTTTATGGTGGATATGCTTGAATATGTCTGAAATCATAGAATAATTAGTAATTTCTAATAAATCACGTAATAAAAATCAAAACCGTAAAATTTGCAATGCGATATTTAATAGAAAAATGATCATTTCATGGGTTTTTACGGTTCAAATGTTGTTCTTATCGAGTTATATTAAATATCATGTTGAATCACAATCCATATAAGCTTCATAAATTTAAAAATGATAAAAAGTAATACCTAATATTAAAATAAATAATAAAAAATCATTAAAATGATATTTTTTATGAAAATTTAGTTTTTATGTATAAAAATTTACAATAAATTAGGTATATGTGTGTGGATGTATGGTGAAGATAGGGCATGGGGATTTGCCTCAGTCTACCTCCATCTTTATGTGTGTGTTGATCACTTTTCTACGTGAGAAAATGATACAAAACTCCCTCTTAAATTGGTGTACGATTGCAAAACCTGAACGGTAGGGGGAAAGGGATTGTAAAAAGTTAAGTATAAGATAACTTCTAATTTTCATACATATCATGTCATATAGGAATCACTTCATTTAAGTTTAGAGGGACAATAGCACAAATTAGTCCGATGTTGTTTCTAAGCAATGAAGCAATACATTAGAAAGAAAATCATGAAAATATTATATTCACACAATGCGTTGGTTGACTTGTGGTTAATTTGTTTGAGCACTATATAGCATTTCACCTTGCATTTACATTCTCATACATGGTATCAAGGAAAAGGAAGTCTCCTGGATGCATATTGCAATTGGTTGCTAAAACTATTGACCAACGATGAGAGTGTGAGGATCCCTAAGCTATAGGATAGAACAATTTTCTTTGGGGACTAATTAAGTGGGGAAACAAAAATATCTCCTAGAACACTTTATCAAAAGAGTGGACAATATTACGATTGTGTTTTATGTTTAGATGGCACATCATGGGGCCAATCCTCACGATGTAGGAGAGTCATAGGAGCCATAGTGTGATTGGCTAGGGGGGTGCTTTGTATGTGTGTGCAACAAGGTGTTAGTTATCTATATGTGTGGTATACCCCCTATATCTAAATAACCCTTCATCTACACACTCTCTTGAGTCATATATGGTCATAGTTTCTACATTATATCTAGGTAATCCTTCATTTATACACACTCTTTGGTCATATGTGGTCATAGTTTACTGATTTCAATTGAATTTTGGTTGCAAAACTACCATTTTTCTCAGTGGGATGGCATGTGTTTCCTTGTGTTTGCATTTATATTGATGTTTGACTACTTTCTTGGTATGTTTGTGATTATTGGTTTGTGCCACATTTGCATCCTTTATGTACACGGAAAGCTTGTAAGGAATTGATCACTTTGTGATAGTTGGTATGCCAACATCAACCTTTTGTTTTGGTCCCACTTTGTCACATATATTATCATTGATCTCACAATTTGTGGTATTCATGTGAATCTAGTGTTGTTTTGACCATTAATTGGCTATGTTTTTGTCTATGCATTTGTTCCTATTTGAAGACCCCTTTTTCCATGGTTTATACAAGTATCATATCTTGGTTTAAGCTTAAGAATTCACTAGCTAATTGCACTTCATTTGCTCCTCTTGCTAAGTTGAGGTAACATGCAAACAATTTTTCATTCTCATTTCACTTCATTATGCTCATATCAGTACCCCTGTAATTGAGAGATTCATTATTCTAACTTATCTTATGAGGCTCTGGTTGAGTGCTATGGTGCTCACTAGTGCTTTTCAAAAAAGGTGTTGGATTTCTCGAGTCTTTAGAGCAATCTCTTCTTCCATCATGATGAAACAACATGATGTTCATGCAGATGAAGGTGAAAAGAAGAAATGGTGTGGCATAGTGTCATATATGAATGAAATGAAGATATGAAAGACATGTTGCTACTTTGTGTGGTGGATATCATGGTCATGCTCAGTAGATCACACAACCATGTACGTGTCTACATCATCTTGGTTCACTTGGGGCCTACTGATGGCTTTGGTGGATGGTTCTCCTCAGCTCTAGTGATGTTGCACATCCTCACATGCTCCTCACTAGAAGGGACAAGTGTTCAAGTGCAGAGAGGGCATGATGATGCTATTTTGTTATTGGTGGATTTGATGTGTGCCATCAAATTCACATCTTATGGTGATCCAAACCTTAGATTGGTGTGTCTATGGAGGACAAGTGACATGATATACTTGGGTGATCTCATATGAGGAGACCCAAATGGCATTCATATGCTTTAGTGGAGGAATCTTGGTGCCACAAGCGAGCTATCCATTAAGCTTGTGTGGCCATAGGAGGTACAAGGTGGTTGGCTTGACTACTTTGCTTTCAAAGAGAGATTATGGCATTTTGACTTCTTCTTTTGGGTGCTCTCTTACCAAGGCGCATCCACTAGAGTGCACACTACTAGAGTATCTTTGGTGCATCTTGGGTATTCTTTTTCTAGGTATTAGAAGTGGTCATATTAGAGGTTTACAAGCACCCATGGCCTAATTTATAGGTAGTCTCTTTGTTCTTTATTTAGTAATTGGCCAACCTATTTTTTGATAGGCAACTCCCTTTTTTGTATATAAAAGGAGGGAGTGTGGCCAGTCCATTATCCATTCAGGTACTTGCAAATTCATTGTGTGGAGAGAGGGATCTTGTGGAGTATGTGAGCTAGTGCTCAACCATTGTAGTCTTGTTATAGTGGTTTCCTATTCCTGATTATATCTTATGCATTCATTGTCTCTTTCATTGATGTTGTGTCTTTCATTATTATGTTGCATGCTTTGCTCTTCTAATTGATATTATCACATGAACTCATAAAATGGTCTAGTCATGACTCTACATCTATGTCATATGTAATAGCATGAAATTATGCATTTGAATTTATATTCATGTCACATGTGATAGCATGAAATTGTACATTTGAGACTTGCCTCGTAAGTTGGATACATGTAAATTGAATGTGATCATATAGTCTTATGATATACATAACAAACAACATAGAGATATGATGTATATACAACTTTTTCAATACTCTATATGCATAATCACATTTTCTTTTGTACAAAACATATTGTGCTTAAAGGGATGTGTTCCAAATTTATAGAAAAACTAATAAGATAGATGGGGATATTTGAAGTAAGATAAACTTGTTGAGCTACAAATTCATTGCTAGGGTAACCAATGTTATCAATTCATTCAAAGTTCAAACATGGCTAGCTAACATAGCCACATAGAATGATAAAGATCAAGCTTAGAATGATCATATAATTGCTAATGTTGTACCAATGGAGCAATAACATGGACATAGAATGATATGGATCAACCTTAAAATGATCATATAATTGCTATTGTTGTATCAATGTAGTCATAGCAATAGTTTCTAATCCAAATAACTTGAGGCTATCACCATGCTGGGGATTCGACAATATGCAAATTTTCTTTGTTGATTAGTCTTTCTTGTAGGAGCTACTTTCTAATGAAATGTCTATTAAAGAAACAACATCATGAAGATGTTGAAACTCCCTAATACAATATAATGCATCTCACTTTGACCTAGTCTATTATAAATCATATGAATGCAATAAGTAAATGTGACATTTGGATATGTATGTCTCTAAACATGTCACTAATTAGATAATGAGTGTTATGTCTCAATTCAAGATCTTGATTCCATTTATACACATGTATTATTTAAAAATATGTCTTATATGTTTAATATGACCACATAATTTGTATAATACACTAATTATTATATTTTTATAATTATATTTTTCATATGAAATAACTCTTTTGTACGATAAATAGTTTCATACAAAATTTTATTATTTCACATGAAATTAGTTTCTTTTGGAATCATTTTTTATTTGAAATAAAAGGTGGAGTATCTAATAAACCATTTGAATTTTAAAGAAATTTAATAAGATAGTTCTGTATTAGCACAATGCTATTATTATTTAAATAAGATAAGATTTCAATTAGTATAGCCTATGCAAGAGATTAATAATTACAAGCATATAAAAGAAATTAAGATTTAATAATTGCAAGCAAAGAGATAGTGGGCACTTGAATATTCAAATGATTTTTCCTTCAACAATTATAGGTGCCAAATCATCTGCTTTCTCAATATCATCATGATCATTTTCCATTCCTAGTTTATCCTCATCCTCACTCTCAATTCCCTCTACTATGACATCATGGGCTTGTTGTATATTTTTCTAAATGGTGACACAAGACACTACACAAGGTATAACAATGAAGGGATTTTCAAGGATGTGTAGATTGAGAAGCAATAAACCAAGTCGTTGGCTCTAAACACTTTGAGTGCATGGGATTGAATTGAAACCAATTTTATTTGCAACTACCAAATGAAGCAGGAATAGTAACACTTCTGTAGCTATATATTGAAGCTTGAGAGCAATTGAATCAAACTCTTTCCATGAAGTAGGGGCCAAAAATTTCTTTGCTTCATCAATCTACCAAAAATCTTCAAATATCCATTCCTTATGTGTAGGTCTCCTTGCCTTGATCCCATGGCAGCAACCTCTCATACGTCTTTCTAAATTTGACATAACCTCTTTATTTTGTGATTCTTGAAGGACATTGAAACTTCTAATCTAGAGCTGACCTTTCACCATGCAATGTAGTATGTATATATGAACAAACATGATTTCACAATTCTTGTGATCATTGTATTTTCAAGCAATTTGAAAGAGGTGAGCTCCTTTATCTTTCTAAGTGTTGCATGGAAGTGCCAATAAATCTATCCCATGACAATTTTTTCCTTGTCAATCATGCACATCAAGAGTAGAAGTGGGTTGACCAACTCAAAGATCCTTTCTACTTTCTCCAAAATACCTTGCTTTGAATATATCTGACACATTTTTTCATGCCATCAATATATTGAGGATTCTTAACTAGCTAGCTACACTAGAATTTACTTGCAAAGGTCTCTTCAAGTACATCTTTTCTCTCTTTCACTCGACTAAGGACTAGATAAGTAATAGCACACCATGTGGCACAAAAGATGGATAAGAATATATTTGAGTGTTGTCAAAATAATGCGTATATACACTAATGTTCTTTGATAAACTTCAAAATATGGTTTGTATTCAATAAGACATGTTAAATGAATGGCAACTTTCCCACATTATTTAACAATAAATTATGAATGTGAGCTACATAAGGAATCTAAGTAATCTTTGGAATAATTGGCCATTATCTAACAAAATAGTAGTGACATTCTTTGGACCTTCCAATTTTGCTATGGACCACTTGTAAATACTATCTCTGGAGTAGGACATCTCTTCTTAAAACAATATTTCAATCACTTCCAAAAAAGTTGTACCTCTTGGACATATAGTGATAACATTAATCAATAGCATGTATTGATTATTTGTCCAGCCATCTAATGTAATTGTATATCCATGAGAAAAGATAGAACCAAATAATTGGCATTTTAGATGGGTCTCCTACTCCATTTTCATTCTATCCGAGTATTTTGTGTGCATTTGGTTATACTCTAGCAATGAATCCATCTTTAGCCATAGATATTACTAGATCCTAAAATATTGGATTTTGAATGACATTGAAACAAAATCCACATGCTATAAAAGCTTAAGTCCACTTTACATGCAATACTGAGTTACTTTTCTTTACATATTCTACCCTCATTCCATCTTGGGATGAACTCTAACCTACATAAGAAGATTTGGCACCACTTGGATCTAGAAAAGATTGCATCGAGACATTTATTGAGTGAGAGGAACTTGCCCTATTGTCAACATGAATATGTGGAACACCTATCTTTTTGTTCTATGTTTGTTATTCTTCCAAAACTTCTAAAATAGAACTTTTACAATTGCTAGTGGATGTATGCAAGCAATTACATTTCCTAATATCTTTAAGAAATGTTTCTTGATGTGCAAAGCTCCACTTTAAATTCATGCCCACATAGCACACACTCCATTTGTGAGTTAGTGGGGCCTAGTCAAATTTAAATCAATAATCAAAATATTCTCTTCATAAGGCTACCATAAATCATGCATGTTTACTTATACATGCATGATCGATTAAGTAGAAGTGCTAAAGTTTATCCTGTCTCAAACAAGTTTAAACATAGGTCTACTTGAAGATATAATGCTTGCTCAAAACCAACAACCTTCTAGTGCTTGCTCAAACTAGATCTCTATGATGATGGGAGTGAAGAAACTCATGATGGAAGTAAATAATTCATTATCATCCAATAGCAAAGGCAAAGTTGGCCACATCATTACCCAAAGTGGATCATTTCTCTATGATTTCTTTTCTTTTATGAATGACAACTTTACTAGGAGAGTAAATTCATCAAGTGAGCCTATGTAAGAGTAAATGGAAACTTAGATGATAGTAAGTAAAGCTCTTTATATATTCTAAGTTCCCTCCTACTCCTAAACAAATCTACTTGAAGTATAAATTTATCAAGTAAAGCTTACTATCTTCTAAGTTTCCTCCTATCCTAAAAGGTCTACTTGAAAAATGAATTCATCAAGTAAAATTGTTTTAATCTCTAATAATTATTTTGTAAAGGTTCAAAATTATTTAATTAGAGAGTACATTTTTTTAATCTTTAATAATTATCTTTTAAAGTTTCAAATTTATTTAAGTCATAAAGAAATAATTTTAAACTTATCTATCTTTTATTTTAAAGATTATATTTACTTATTATAAGTCTTTTAAAAGAAAGGGTTAATTTTTATTTTCATTATTCAATTAATATAATTACTACCTTTTTTCTAATTATTCTTATTTTGAAAGATGATTAAACCTCTTAAGGGGTCATACGTCTTAAAGTTATTTATTTTAAAAACTCATTTCATTTAATTAAAAAACCATTTATTCAAACAATTTCTTAGCTTCAGAGGTCAATCAGACACATGACAGCACATAATACAATCCTCAATATTTATAGGATTATTTCATGTGAAAGATTTTTTCTACTAGTCTAATATGGTAATCCATGTATTTGTTGACATCTCCTCACTTTATACTCCATATTTTTGTGGGCCACCATAGAATAGTCCCATATTTTCCATATTATAAAAAATATTGTATTTGTATCAATGTAGCCTAGCTCAAGGCATGCGATTAATTATTCTTAAGTTTGATATGTAATTCATATATTCCAAGTTTAAATAATCAAACATTTGCAATTTGTGTGTGTTGCAAACTCAAAAAGTATTTATACTTTTTGCATGCAATAAAATAGCTATGTTGTATTATCTTGATTATCTTTTCTAACATAGTTTTTTGAACTTACACTTGTATGAGATGATTTCTTTAAAATAGCTATGTTGTATTTTGAACTTACACTTGTATGAGATGATTTCTTTAAATTTCATGCTTAAATATCATATACTTAAAAGGCTCACATTAAAAAATGTAGAAAGGAAAAGGGAAGGTCAAACACCTTTGTCCCATTCTCAAAATAAATGGTCCTTTAGACCTTAGCCAAAATGTATGCAATTCAATTTTATAATATCAAGAAAAGGAAAAGGAAGAGGCTTGTCGAGTGATTTGAGGAGGTGGGAGGTTGAGGTGGTTACACCCTCTCTCTTCCTTTATCTTCTCCTCTCATGCTTCATTTTCCTCTCTCCCATTTTGGCATAACTCTCATCTTTCTTGTTCTTGCTTTCCTCTCTTGTGCTTCATGCTTATCTTTAATGGAGAGTGAGGAAGAGGAAGAGGGTGAGGATGGAAGAATTTCTCTCAATTTCTTGTGTGCCATTTCCTTGTGTGTTTGGAGAGCATGGTTCTTGGTGAGAAGAAGGAGAGTTTTCTTGCAGGTTTTCATGGCCAGCAAATGTATTTGCAGCCTCTCTTGGCTGGTTCATGGTCCTCATTGTCCATGGTGGGGTGCTATTCATTTAGTGCACTGGCCGGGAAAGAGCTGGTTATGGATCTTGCAAGGGAAATGTTTGCAGCCTGGTTTTTGGACGTGGAAAGCCATCTTTCTTGGCTACGTTCCAAGACAAAGAAGGAAAAGTTTCAATCATTTCAGACTTTCAAGGATCAAGAAGATGAACGAGGGGTGAAGAAGATGAAAAATTATTGATTGTTGATTCCCATGGCTACCCTATTGCCATGTCCACCATATGCTCCTGCTCTTAATGCAGTCCTTCTGTCCATTGCAATGCCATTCTCTGTGACAAATTAGGGTGCCCCAACTTGCCATGTTGGCCCTTTTCTCTTCTACTTCAAGAAGACCTGCATTCGGCATCATAGCGTGCACATTGCAATTATAATGGCTTTGGATACACAATAAAGTGCCTATCTTCTATAATGCTAAAGCTTCACGGGCATGTTAATGTATTCATCAATGGTCTCCGGGCTGAAGACAAAAGGGCCATTCGTTGCACCAATACTATGATATCGGAGACAACAGTGATGGCATTCAACATTGCGCACAACAATGGCTGATAGGACAAAGTCAATAATGAACCTACTGTTGATTCCGAAGCTAACCATAAAACAAAAGAAGAAAAAGGAAATTATGGTGTTCTGAAGACGTAAAAGAAGAAGAAGACAAAGCTGACAGAGGAAGAGGCACAGGAGATACATGCGAGATCAGGGGTGTTGGGTCTATTCCCAGACAAACGCAAAAGCATCAACAAGGGGGACAATGGAGGCATGGCAAAGAGCAAGGCCGCCGCCAGCTGAAGAGATTGTAACAGTAATGAGGGTTTCAGCTCTTGATTGTAGGATCCATAGCACGACAGCAACCGCCAGTGTTGTTTCATCTTCATCCACACACCTCCTCATCCTACATGTGGGCAACGACAGCATTATCATGTTCTACACACCTCCTCATCCTACACGTGGGCAACGGCAGCATTATCCTATTCTACAATTCTTTCATTCGTTTAATTATTCGGACCCTCAATACTATGAAGCAACAATTTTTAACCTTCAATTATCAAAACTTCCTCTAAGGCTCATTCACATGCATCATCTTTATGTTTAACATGCTCTTTCACCAAGATCATTCTCCTTCAAGCACACAAGATCATTTTTTGTTCTTTTTGTTTTATCTTTAATAAAACCTCTTCCCTTTCCTTTTTAGAAACATATTTTATCGGGTGGGAGAACTCTATTATAAAATCCTTCATATGTGATATCTTTCTCGGGTTTATTATTGGGCTTCACGGTGTGGTTTTCTTTCAACCTATCTTGGGTGTGATGTTATCCTTGTAAGAAAAATTGTTGAAGAGCTCTATCTTTCAGGTTTTATTTGTGGTTTTATTTGGTGTGATTGTCAACCTAGGCTCCCCATCCTAGTTGTGTGTATTTTTGTGTGATTATTTTCCTTCCCTATCCAATGACAATTCAAAGACGATGAAGAAAAGAAATGAAGATTGAAGACAAAGATTTTTCAAAGAGTTGGATTTGGTTCTTCTTCAAGTTTGTTCGCGGGGACGCTTCACACTTAAGCATGGGAGGAATGATGACCGGGAAATCAGTGCGAAAATAGGCACCAAAATGTACTGACATGGAAACAACTTTTGTAAAATGACTAATTGCAAATGTACCCCTTTGTCAAAATTTCAAATATGAAGCAATGTACAATGTGTAGTCCAAAAGGCTCACATTAAAAAATGTAGAAAGAAAAGGTTAGGTCAAACACCTTTGTCCCATTCTCAAAATAAAGGGTCCTTTAGACCTTAGCCAAAATATATGCAATTCAATTTTATAATATCAAGAAAAGGAAAAGGAAGAGGCTTGTCGGGTGATTTGAGGAGGTGGGAGGTTGAGGTGGTTACACCCTCTCTCTTCCTTTATCTTCTCCTCTCATGCTTCATTTCCCTCTCTCCCATTTTGGCATAACTCTCATCTTTCTTGTTCTTGCTTTCCTCTCTTATGCTTCATGCTTATCTTTAATGGAGAGTGAGGAAGAGGAAGAGGGTGAGGATGGAAGAATTTCTCTCAATTTCTTGTGTACCATTTCCTTGTGTGTTTGGAGAGCATGGTTCTTAGTGAGAAGAATGAGAGTTTTCTTGCAGGTTTTCATGTCCAGCAAATGTATTTGTAGCCTCTCTTGGCCGGTTCGTGGTTCTCATGGCGTCGTGGTAGGGTGCTATTCAAGACTCCAACTCCTTTCCAAAACTGAGCCTCCAAGAGAATTGTAGCTCCTCTCCCCCTAGGCTCAATTTTGACTCTCTAAGAGGCATGTATCCCTTCTCTCCTCAAGCTCAATTTCAAAATTAAGACTATAGTAGGACACCATCTACTCTCTCCTTAGAGGCTCCAATTCAAAACCAAGTCTCTAAGAGGCCTCTCGCCCCTCTCTTTGCTTCATCAATTTCAAATCTGAGCCTCTAAGAGCCCTCATGCTAGAGTTTTAGATAGATCCTTCTATCATTTCTTATTTAAGCTTAGTTTTAAAATTAAACTTTTAATAGACCTCTAACTCTTCTCTCCTTAGGCTCAATTTTAAGATTGAGCCTTCCAGACGACTATAGGTTCTCTCTTCATAAGCTTTATTTCATATTTGAACTCCTAAGAGGTCTTTAGCCTCTCTCTCCGCAAGTTTAATTTAAAAGTTATGCTTTTAAAAAGCCTTAGTGTCGATTTCAAATTATACATTTTATTCCTCCTTCCTCAAGCTCAGTTTCAATATCGAGCTTCTAATATCCCTCTTCCTATACTCAATTTAATATTGAGTCTATTTTTTTATTAAACCTACAACTCCTCTCCTTAGCTAATGTGAAGTTCAAAGTTTAGTCTCTAAGAGGTTTTTAACTCCTCTTTCTGTATGGTCAAATTCAAAAGTTGAGACACTATAATAGTTGAATGTTCTTCTCATTAGGATCAAACTAAAAGATGAGCTTCTATGAAAAGCTAAATCATGCCCCTCTCTTCTTAGGCTTAATTTTGAAATTAGGCCTCTAAGACTCTACATATTCAACTTCAAAACTAAGCCTTAAACTCCTTCCTCCTTAAACTGAATTTCGAATTGATCCTTGAAAGTCTTCTTTAGTTTCAAATTTGATTGTCAAGATCAAATTTGAGTATCCAATTTCCCTAAACCTTTGCTTTCTAGGTCTACTTTGAAACAATGTTTTTGAGTATTGAATCCCCTTAGCATGTGGCTTCCTAGAAGCACTTTGAAAGGGAATTTTTGAAAATGGCACTTGAATAAGTGCCAACACTACTTAATTGGTCTCTTTGGAAATAGAAGTTATGTTATGCTAGGCAACAATTCTTGTAGTCATGCATTCCTAATGTAAACCCCAAATATGGGTGCTCATGGAACTTGAAAATTTTCCACTTTGTAGGATCTTAAGCCCAAAATGGAAAAATATTAAAGTCATCAAACTCCAATTTGGAGGGATAAGTCACAAAGTAAATTTTTTCTATGATCAAGGTGATTGGGGATGGAGGTGGTGGAATTGGTCTTCATGTCGTTTGTTAACTCTTATCCTCCTTGAATAAATTTTAGTATCACCTCTTCTAGAATTGCCCACTAAGAGGTAATATGGCTAAGATATCCTAAAGTGTTCAAGAGATTGAGTACTTAGGTGGACTTCAAAGTAGATTTTGACTAAGAAGGGAGGCTTACAAGAGATCCTAAAGTGTTCAAGAGATTGAGTACTTAGGTGGACTTCAAAGTAGAGTTTGACTAAGAAGGGAGGCTTACGAGAGATGTCTAAATACAAGAAAAGCAATTTGCCTCTTGGAGTATGTGAAAATGAACTACATGTAGGTGTCTTATAACTTTTATGGAAGCTAGACTTTCCATGATAACAACCTTGCTTAATTGGTGACATTAGTAATAGACTTGATTTGCTTGGTCATTACCTATTATTCTCTCTATTGATGGCATTGCACTTTATGTAGCATCACATGAACAAGGAAAATGGAAAGGCTTAAGTTCATTTAAAACTTGAAACAATTAGAAGTATTTGTACTAGTGTGTACTCTATTAACTAACCATATTCATGAATTTTAGAGGACCCTATCCCCTACTTTTGGGATCATCATGATTTCTTTGATCTATCTTGTTGGGTCAAGGTGCACCAATTGCACCCCCATGTCATTGTAGCCTCATTCCTTTTTTTAAAGTGTTTTTTTCATTGCACTCCTTCCTTGTTAGGTGCAAATCTCCTACTAATAGTATCTCATGTTTCTTTTGAGCCAAAAGGAAGTTTACGAAGACCAATGGTGTCAACCATTCATGTGAAAAAATGTGTTGAACTCACCAATGCATGATGCCATGTGTGCTTTGAAGTTAACTAAGAAAGCTCATTTATGAAGAAGAATGCCTTTTAAATAACTTATGTTAATCTATGCATTTGTTATGTATCCTTTTTTATGCTTCACTTGAGCCTACTTAATCTTGTAGAAACTTTTTTCACATTTCAATTTATATGGTTATGATTCATTTGTATTGTTGCATGTACAATTCTTTGGCATTATTTGCATTGTGACTCCTTGAAATGTGTTATTTTCTTAGTGAAAATATTATGCCTTTAATAGCTTGAAAGTATATGTAGTATGATCAAGGAGCATAAATTTGCATCAATACACATTGAGCAAATCATTTGTTGCACATGTAGTGCATTCTTTTAGTGCACAAGTGCTTCTTGTTGCTCACAAAACTTGAAGTGAGCAAGGTATAGCCTTGCAAGCTTCACAATGATGCCAATCATGCAAAGCATAGTTAGTAGGCCTAGACAATAGTGCCTACTTCATCATGCATGCAACACCATTATGAACACTTAAAAAAGGAAAAGCTTATGTTCCTTTAAAAGTTAAACAAATTAAGAGTATTTCCATTAGTTTCAAAAAGTAAGTAATCTCATACTCATTCAAATGCATGTAGGTTTATACCTAGAGAATGATATTATAACAAATGGGTCCAATTTTCTATCTTATTTTGTAAAACTGCAAAGCACCACATTGAGAAGGAGTTCTCCATTTGGCTTCTACAATAGATATTTTTTTGTCTTTATTAGGGGAAAATGTTTACATTGATTTTTATTTTGAAAACACTAAGCTATCAAGAAGAACAACTCCTTAGCATATTTTATGTTGATAGGTTATGGTTCAATGTGTAAGAGATACATTAACTCAAGCTTTCTTAAGAATTAAGTCTCATCATATGTAGACAATTGATTCATTGAACACAATGAGTTATCCAATATGAAAGACAAATGAGAGATAAATAGACAAAATTTCAATGCAACTAAGAGCATGTAGTATTCCCATTATGAGTTCTTCCCTGAAGAACAAAATACCACTCATGAATAAAGACACTATTCGTGTATTAGGGAAATGCCTAGTTGTTGGAAGCTCTCCATGATGAGCCATGTGGGTTGACATTTGCACTCCATTTGCAAGAGATTGACAATTTGAAAACTTTTGCTAGTAAGTTATTAGTAAGTTAAAGTCTAAAAAGATCAATTCTCCTATCAAAATTAACCTTTAGTGCTAAGATTTATACTATACAATTGACAATTAGTCAACTTCAATCATACCCTCCACATGGAAAATGCAAGGGTAACCAATTGATGGTGAAAACTCATATTTTGTTTTGTAGTTTATGGGTATTTGCTCATTCAAAACAAATTTGATTATTGATCTACATGAAAGCTCTTTAACTAAATAATTATTGACTATTGCAATATGTTGAAACAATGAAATCATTGAGCTAGAAACAAGGGCCTAGATGAAATAATTATAGTGTCATTACTTGAATTTGATGAGGTTAGAAAGTGTCAAATATGTTGTAAGGGGAAACATTGTTTAGAGGAGAATATATTTGATAGATGATACTAAGGGGAAAGGTGAAAGGTTGTCACATGAAGTTTAAACATAATATCAACTTGTTTAGACGCATAATAAGGAGATAAGGAATAAGAATCTAGAAATATAAATTTTTTTGCATACATAAGATGTTTGCTTGATGTTAATGCCCAAAGTATGACACATAGAAACAATATTGATGGAAAAAATGCATAAGGTGTATGTACGACAAGTGCCATACTTGGGTGCCCTATATAGACCACTCCTAATATACATGTTTTTAAGATAGTGTCTAACCTTCATACACTTAATAGTAACCTAGTTATAGATCATTTTTATAGATTTGACTTTCCATCTTATTCTCAATGGCACTTTATTTCAATAGTGATAAGTACTAAATTAGTCCAAGTAATGTAGCAGCTTATCTTGAACCTATAAGGAAATTTTCTAAAGACCATAATCAAGCTTGTCCAACAAGTATAGGTGCCCTTTAAGAACCAATGGGAAGAATCCTTGAAACAAATGGATAAAGAATTCATAATAACACCTTTATGCCTTATTTGGTAGTTAAAAATTCTGAACTATTTTGACTCATCATGGATTGATATCAAGAAAAGTGAAAATGAATTCCAAGTGAGAAATTCTACATAGAAAATAAGGTACATTTATCCATAAGGGGTTTTTATGAAGAAAAGTGGAAATCAATTCATAGTATGGTTGGCCTCCAATGGCTATGTTATCCTCATAATAATGAACATTAAATTTCCTATAGTCTAGTTATTTCTCATAAAATAGTGAAAATGATGGTGCATAATTAAAATGTATATAGCATTCTAATTGATTCTACACAGGTGAATTCTACTCTAGATGAAGTTCAAATCTTGATATAAAATTTTGATTGCATCTCCACTAAGTTTTTTATTCTATTCAAAATACATAGATAATGCATCTAAATCTTTAATTGAGAAATTTTACAATGGACTAACATGAAGAAAATAAAAAATTAGAATGGTGATGCAAAGGCTTAGTTGCAATTCATAATGCGTAACCAAATGTTACATCTAAGATGGCAAGCAAGCAACTTTTCACTCTTATCTGGCTTTTCTTTTCTTTTACATCAAAATTCTTATAATAATTATTACAACAAAGTGGATCCTAAATTCTATAAGGACATTGAACTTCCAATGAGTCAAAGTTGAAGATTCACTATTTTCACTAACAAGTCTTCAATTAGCATAAGAATGTTTAGGAATTGAGGAATTAAATACAGATGCTTGGTTGGATTACTCATTATGGTAGAGCCATGCATAAAGGGGGAATATGGGGAGGGGATAGCTCTCATCCTCCCCCAAAATTTGGCTTGAAATTGTATAATCTGTACCTGCTTTTAGTTGGTTTTTCTTTTTCTTTCATAGCAAACTTGTTACTATAATTATAACAAAGGACCTCCATACTTGAATATACTAAAAAAGAGAGATGGGTTGAACCTCAATCAACATAAGAAGGTCTAAGACCTAAGGAATCAAATATATATTTGTGATTTTCTCGATTTTGTAAGCTCATTAGAGTAAGGCCATGTATACCTCTTTGTTTGAGTTTGTGATGTTTGTATAAAGCTTGCACTTATCCCTTGAGTTTGTGGTCTACCTATGTGTGGATTACATGTATCCACTTGAGTCAATTTTCCATTGGTAAATAATCTTTTTCCTTTGTCTAGTTATCTAACTACTACAATAAACATGCTTGGAGAGTTTGGTCCTTGGTAGCTCAATCTTTTTTCCTTTCTAAAGCACATGTTTTCAGATATTTTCTCACCACTATCTTATGAGATCCCATAACATGCTTGACATCAATGATAGCATTTCTGACTTGCTTAAGAGCAACATTAAAGGCTATAAGCACATTAATGTGGAATTAGAAATCAAGATTTTATATTATGTCCCTTTGAGTTCATTGAATTCATAATCAAGGATGCATGGTTATTAGGCCACCATTCAAGCAAACTCCTTCAATTGACAACATGGAAGATTTAACAAAGTGATTGAAATGTTTGTTTCACATGCGCGTGCGCACACACACGCACACACACACGCGCACACACACACGCGCGCGCGCGTGCACACGCACACGCACGCACGCACGGACACCCACACACACACACACACACACACACACACACACACACACACACACACACACACACACACACACACACACACACACACACACAATGCTTAGTTATGATACAATCCCAATTTTAATGAGATTACGTAGTAGATCTAGGTACTTCCATCACGAGATTACGTGCGCAATATGCTCAATATCCTCTATCAAAACTAGGTGAAGGCATCTATGTTTTGAGATATTGTCAATCATGATTACCTTATCAAAGCTACGATGATGTTTGACTAGATGTCTCTTAAATGAAAAATCTTGATATTTCTTAAAGTGAAATCTAATTGGACACCTTTATGATAAGCATCCTAGTGATAAAGCATACTTAATAGCATCAATATGAAAATACATTCGTAGAAAAAATCTTAATAGAACTTTCGTTATCTTAAACATGCTTATCAAACAGCAAATATGATAGGATATCAAATCTAATTTGCATGTTCAACTTGAGTTTCAAGCATTTCAAAAATGGGGGGAATCAATAATCTCATGCCCAAGTGCACACCACCATTTAGAGATACTAAGGCACCACCATTTCAAACTCGGGAAAATTAAGAATTTACATGGCCAAGTGCACACCACCATTTAAAAATTTGAGTTAAATTAAAGGATATATTTCATTCTTCAAAAAGTGGTATGCACGCGCGCACATGCACATGAATGTGTGCATGCATGCATAAATGTGCACTCATGGTAATAATCAACTTGGGGTCACTATACATAAGATAGTGCAAATCGATGGGTGGTTAAGACCTTCATGGTTGCTTCACAAATAAGTGCAATGATGTGCTTGTAGAATTCAGATGAATATGAGGATTTGATGATCATAGGGACATGATGTGAGTGGATGTCTGTGTCAAGCTTAACTTAGAGTATGAATAAGTAAGACAAAGTCCTTCACATGCTTGAAAGTTGATGAAATGACAACTTTCACATTTTTAAATCAAGTTGATTATCAAGTTGATTATCACAAAAGTGTTTGGTTACAAAAGAGTTTGGTGCAAAAAGGATAGGTCATCTAAGAGATTCTAGAATCATTATGCAAAAAAGTATACTATCAACAACAATGGAGTATATTAGATTATGAGAGGTGGAGACAATTATTAGTGAAAGGGTACATGCTACTTATGATGCAATATATTACCATGATAAAAGGTGTAATTAGATCTATGACATATTAAGAAATGTATACTTCTTTATAGGAAAGATTTGGAAAATTTGCTTCAAAGATGGTAAAGTGAAACAAAAGCATGGTCCCAAGTAGTTAAAATGTCATTATCATTTGTGAGGAATACAAATTTTAGCTCTAATTACATGTTTATTTAATAATTTAAGTCCTCAATGTCATGATGTTGAAGGACAAGAAGATTATGGTCTAAGGCTACCATATTACTTGACCTTGCATACTTTATTCTTTTTGTAAATGAAAGATTTCCTGGTAAAGAGCCCTTCACATTCTTGAGAACACATGTAAATAAACCACAATAAAAAGGAAAAAGAAGTAATGTTAAAATAACAACCTTATTTTTCATTTCACATTCATGAGACACAATTCTCTTCATAAAAATTGAATGCATTGAGAACCTTGACTAAATTTTTGGGCAACATGAAATATTTCGAATATATATTTTGGAAATTTCTACAAGCATGGGGCTAATTATTAAGGAGTTGTTAAGCCTCATTACTTAATATTACTCTCTCTCTCTCTCTCTCTCTCTCTCTCTCTCTCTCTCTCTCTCTCTCTCTCTCTCTCTCTCTCTCTCTCTCTCTCTCTCTCTCTCTCTCTCTCTCTCTCTCTCTCTCTCTCTCTCTCTCTCTCTCTCTCTCTCTCTCTCTCTCTCTCTCTCTCATGATACCATGGGCTCGATTTTTAGGCAATTTTATAGCTCAAATGTACCAAATTTGCAAAAAGTAAGCCAAATAGGCTAGGCTAAGCCTATTTCACATACAATCATTTCAAGCATAAGTATTCATTGTGTCATCGTATTAGGAATTGATAGTTAATTGCCACTCATTTATACATCTCACTTTCATTGAACAAATTTGATATTTGTACATATAACATACATAAAAATACATGTGCACATACAAACACATGCATGTGTGTGCATGCGACACATGTTTACATGCACATACACTAAAGGATAGTACTAATTGACATTTTAAATCATATTTTTGAATAAATTAATTGACTATTGAAGTGCATCAACTTGACAAAGCGAATCTTTACTGCATGTTCCTCAAATATTAAAGAATGCTATGAATGTGTCCCTCATAATAGCACTAAAGGACTAACAAGGCTGCACCTACTAGTGTCAAGTGGTCCTTTACAAAAACCAACCTCAAGTTACAAAGAACTTGGCCCAATGAAAGAAAATCACTCTCTTTCAACAATAGTGAGATTATATTGATCAATAATTGGTTGATTGGTGATATAAGAGGGTAAACAAGCTTATCGTATACATGTGGGGTTCTCATATTCTCTCTATGGTGCAATCTTTATCTTTCTTTTAGGAATCTTCCATATTATTAACAAAAGATTCTACCCTAGGGGGCATGTGGCAACATCTTACAACACCCCTTGTAAAACTTCTGGGGGTTGAGGGTGCTACATGATGTCAATCATGGTGGCCACCCCTAGAACTAGCCTACCCCCACTTTCTTTCAACCTACCTATGTGCTACACATGGCACCCTATGGCTCCCTACTTGCTTGTTGCAATTGGTCTAAAGTTATGATTGCTCCTCTCTCTCTCTCTCTCTCTCTCTCTCTCTCTCTCTCTCTCTCTCTCTCTCTCTCTCTCTCTCTCTCTCTCTCTCTCTCTCTCTCTCTCTCTCTCTCTCTCTCTCTCTCTCTCTCTCTCTCTCTCTCTCTCTCTCTCTCTCTCTCTCTCTCTCTCTCTCTCTCTCTCTCTCTCTCTCTCTCTCTCTCTCTCTGTGTGTGTGTGTGTGTGTGTGTGTGTGTGTGTGTGTGTGTGTGTGTGTGTGTGTGTGTGTGTGTGTGTGTGTGTGTGTGTGTGTGTGTGTGTGTGTGTGTGTGTGTGTGTGTGTGTGTGTGTGTGTGTGTGTGTGTGTGTGTGTGTGTGTGTGTGTGTGTGTGTGTGTGTGTGTGTGTGTGTGTGTGTGTGTGTGTGTGTGTGTGTGTGTGTGTGTGTGTGTGTGTGTGTGTGTGTGTGTGTGTGTGTGTGTGTGTGTGTGTGTGTGTGTGTGTGTGTGTGATGACATGGCCTATAACTTTATGGCTACCTCCTCTCTCTCTATCATTCATATGATCGTGGCTCCTATGACGGCCTTCGAAGCAATGACAAGGGGAGGGAAGTTCAGGTCTCTTCTCTCTCTCAACTACAGGGCATTGGAAGGTAGATGATGCTCTTTTGTATAAATGCTTTCTTGATGCCTGAGTAGTACATCATATAATGTGATTGAGGATGAAATTACATTTGTTTCATCTTCTTTCTTTAAGAAAGAAATGGGTGTAGGGTGGGAATAAGAGGCTATTGCAATCCCCCCTCTCTCTCTTTGTATCTAATGGAACACAATCAAAGTGAATACAGATGATGATGCCCAAGCTCCCACCACTTGCTCATAGGATTGCATTTTTTAAATGCCTTGAAGGTCAAACTGAATCACACACACAACTACACCTTCTTTGATATCGGTGAAGATGGAAGTACTAGTAGGTGGCTCACAACATAAGATGAATATTTGCTATTCTTTTATTTGATGTTCTACAAAAGAGGAACACAAGACTAAAACAAAATAGCCTCCTCTTTTATTTTGTGATGTTTTATCATTTTTTTGTTCTATCTCAAAGTTGTAAGTTAAATTTATGTGAGGAATATGAACATTCTTGACTTTGGTTTAGATACATCCTAGAATCATATTGAAAAATCGTTTAGTTCTATTGGCACATTTATAGAGCATGTTTGTAAAGCTTTGGGGTCTATCACAGTTAGTCTTTTTGTAACTCAACCATCCATGAACCCTCTTGCCACATGAAACATGCATTTGGATGCAAAGTGCCCTAATTGTTACTGATGTTGGTGCTTTGAACCTTAGCACAAAGCACCAAGAGAACATCAATGCAAAGCACCAAGAGAACCTGGACATTGAACACCTAGTTTGCTTTACACTAAAGATTGCCTAAAAGTTAAGTAAGGATAAATATAATGGTTCTCACAATGTTTTAGATAATACAAATAGTTAACAACCTTAAAACTTTCTTTCAAATATAACATTGATGCAAAGCAAGAAGAGAACCTAGACATGGAGCACCTAGTTTGCTTTACACCAAAGATTGCCCAAAAGTGAAGTATATTTTATATAATAGTTCTCATAATGTTTTAGATAATGCAAACAGTTAACAACCTAAAACTTGCTTTCAAATATATCCTTAAAATTTTATTAAATTGGACTTCTTGGACAATCAATTCCAAACATTCCCATTTGAACATTTGATTTCTACATGAACATCCTTCATTCACAAGGAACTATGTCATAGTCAACTGTCTCATATGAAACTTTGATAAATGAGAAGATCCTCCTTTACCTTACATTCAATTTACCCATTGATGTATTAATAGGCCCTAGATTTTGATATTACAAAGTCTTTCTTACTCAAATCCACTACCATATTCATAGAATCCTTAAGATATTCTAGAAAAAAGGTTTCAATAAAACTCATGTATGGCACTTAATGACTTCTTATTTAAACAAGGATCTCTCCTAGGCTTCATTTTATTATCAAAAGCCACAATGGTCTTCTCTAAAATGGTATGCATACAATGGAATGGACTATGTCCATCAAGTGGGTAGGTCCCTTGATGCAACACCAACCCAATTGATAATAACCTATTTTCCTAATCTATGGGATTAGGTGGGCATGTAACAAGGTCTTCAACTTATGCTACCTCTTTTGAAATTCTAAAGAGGTCTCTAGTATAGATAATTATTTGTCCTAAATTTATCTACCATTAGGATGTTTTGCTTTCTTTAGGCCTCAAGGTTATGTGTCTATTGGATATCATCATAACATTCGAAAAGCACCTCATGAAGAGGTGACATGTGCGCCTCTTCATTGTCTTCCTAGTCATGTATAGGTTTTGGTCTCCATTGTTACAAGGCCTAACATGACTACAAAGGGTGCTAACATTAATAATACAAGAAGCCACAAATCAGCCTTCTCTTTGAATTTCCAAAAATAGGCATCATAGCAAAGGAATGCCCAACCAATAATGTTCTCCACCACCAAAGGACTCTAGAAAACCTCATGCCCTACCCCACCTTCAAGACACTACTTATGCAATATAAATGGCACATTTTACAAAAATTATTTCAAATCTCAATTATACACTTTTTTATAATAGTTAAACTAGATTATGATTATCTATGTCTTCTTCTACTAACTTATACTTCTGTCCTTTATCTCTAGAGCTCCCTCTTTAAATTCATGGATGGTATTATGGTGAGATGCCTCATCTATAAACCTAGAGGAGTCCTCTAGTAGTTGACCAAAATTTGAGTCCATGCACATCACCACCCAGTCTCCCCTCAAGAAACATTGGACTTAGTTGAACATGGGAATCCTGATTTTCCTTCACAGGATAAGTGTGGACAAGTCACCCACAAACAACAATCTAATGCCCGCTTAAGAAAGATCACTTTGCAAAAACCAATCATTGACACTGCACTTAGTTTAATAAGAGTGAGAAATGAGAGAGAATAGGATGTCAACCCATCTACCCATAAGGCATGGTCTCACACTAACCCCCTAAAATGGTATCAAGTTTTGGTAACTATCCAATTGAATTTGAAGGCTCTGATTCTAACATCTCTATCTACTGTTTAGGAAAGCTACTCGACTTATCAGGTTCACCTAACCATAAACAAGCATTAAGATTGAGGCTTCCACTTTCCTTGATGGGTTTTGCTTTAGTTATCTAATTAAACATAGCATACTACCACATTGTTTGACATATTAAAATAGCTTCATTTTAGTATCTCATTACACACAATTCATTAGCATAGCCTTTACTACAAGACAAGAACTTTGGAAAACAATACATCATATTTATTCATAACAAGATATGCAAGACCATCACTTTGTAGAGTAGTATAAAATTCATCTCTCCCAAAGAGAAGCTAATTGTCTGGCCTATGATGGAATCTTCCAATCCTACAAGGTTGGACTATATGTGATCATACTCCTTCTATGGATAATAGGAAATTTACTAGTGAAGAGCCCCACTAAGCTTCTAACCCTACAAGGCTGGAATGTGTGTGATCATACTCCTTCTATGGATAATAGGAAATTTATTGGTTGAGAGCCCCATTAAGCTTCCTTGAGCCACAAGAACCATCTTACATAGTGCGGGTACTTACTAGTTGGCCTTTCACCCTATAAGGTTCTCAAGTCATCCAAAAGCAAGAACACTTCTTACAAAGAGCATAGGACCCTCACTTGTATGTGAGTTTTTAGGCAACCTAAAATATGCTAAGGCATATTGGTGTGGGAATCCCAATAGCCTAAACCACCATAATTATTAGTTTTTCTAGATATTGTTACAAGCATGAGTTTGGAAGATAATATAATCCATCACACTCCAAATACAAAAGCAAGCATAAGCAAAAAACGAATGTTTTTAAATGCTTTTAAACATGTTGTGCATAGGAATGGCCCTTCTTGTTCTCATCTTACATTCCTAAAAAGCAAGTATGATTCTAAAATTATATATAGTCACTATAAATTTATGAAGCCAAATCAAAAACTCTACGTCCGTTTTTCCTCTATGTCACATTCCTTTCTTCAAATCTCATAAGCATGCTTATGACTACCAATGTCAGTTTAAATAGGAAACAACAAGAATTTTAAATAAGAATTGTTGAATAATTTTGATAACTATGATTTACCCAAAAAAAATTATTATCATTGGGTTATCATGTGTTGCATGGAATCATCACAACTTCAAGTCTGCATGTGACAATTGTAATTTCAGGTTACATAGGTTTTGAGGCTTCTTTGGGTTGTGCTTCACCTTTGGAAGAATGAGCCTCAGCTTTCATTGATAAAGGGAGCTTGAGTATTCTCTCATCTTTTTAGAGCTGTAAGAAATAGTCTTCAAGTCATGATCTTCATGAACTTATGCAAACAACATCTAAAACTTGGGCTTACTCCTTCTCAAGGCAAAATAGGGGTATAGCATTGCTCACATATTTTTTGAGTCATTTCAAAGTCATTTTAGATTCTGAATCACCTCCCATGATCAATTTATAGAAATAAAGGCTAGATTAAGTGGCATGGGCTTAAGAGAGTATGAATAGAATTAATAGGGATGTAGGATTGATGTTTGTTGAGTAAAAACCCAAACAAGAGTAAAATAGATGCCAATATGAAGAGATGTCATAGAAAATTATGAACAACATAGTGGATGAAACACCTTCAAGCACTCTAGTGGCTAAAATGCTCATGTTCTGAAGATTAAGCACCTCTAGGGGCTCGATCCTTCTAGAGAAAATTGAAATCCATGGTTTTTCAAAGAGGAAGGTTCAGATAGATGTTTGGTGAAGAAGAGCCCCACATGTGTTTCTCTCTTTTTCTCTTGTTTCGGTACTATTTTTGAATTAGCCTTCTTAAGCATACCCTTCTCCTAAAAAGTATATTTGCATTTAGCCTTCCTATATTTCCACAAAAGTAAAATTTGAAAATCTTTTAGCACTCTAATTTATTTTTCCTTCTTCTATCATTTTAGTGTCCCCCAAAAGGCACTTTTCCTCTTTTTTGCAAACTTTTTGGTTTCATTGTTAAATTGCCCATTTTAAAATGTGCAAGTTTTTTTTCCTTTTAACATTATGGGTTAAATTCTTTCGATTTCACTCACATTTAGCAATGTATAAATGTGCAAACATGACAAGAGTTCACATTTCATGGACAAGTTTACTTATTCAACATTTTTCACACATTGATTAACTTATTTCAAAACTCTCATTTATTGTATTGATTTCAATTGTGTAGTCAGGACATTGCATCCTTTCTCCCTTATTAAAATGGAGATGTCCTCATATCAAGAGAAACAAGGGGTGTTATTTTAGAAGAGTTGCCATGTCGATTAAGGCTATTGACATATCCTAGATGTCCAACAATCAAGAGGGAATAAGCCTCCCATAAGATCTTAGCCGTCACTCCTTATTCCCTTAGAACACAATGACAATCCTAGTAGTAAAGTCACCCATTTCTTATTGGTAATCCTTTATCTTGGCCCAAAGCTTCCACCCTGGAGTACCTTGGCCATGACCATCTCATAATCCTTATCTTAAGAAATAGTTTAGCATATAGGCTCTAGGTTGGGATTGTTGGGGTATTGACACAGTTCTCAAGCTTTGAATCTCAATGATACTACTAAGGAATGCCTTTTGGGTTGAGGTATAAGCAACAACATTATCCATTCTTCTTGGGCAATGTTTGATTTCAAAATCAAAATTTTGCAATGTTTCTATCCATTCTCTCTATCTCATGTTTAGGTTAGCTTGGGTGAAAATCCACTTAAGACATTTTTGGTTTGTTACTATGTAAACCCTCTTCCCAATAGATAATGTCTCCACCACTTTAAGCCATGTATCATTATGAATAATTCAAGATCATGTGTGGCACATTCACCTCATAGGGCTTCAATTTCCTTGTCTAAGCCACAAGTCTTCCTTCTTGTTCGAGTACTACTTTGTCAATTGTGAGTCCATTTGCATCAGTAATCAATTTGAAAGGTTTAGTGAAGTCTGGGAGTTTTAATACTAAGGTAATAGTTATTTCTTCTTTAAGTTTATTGAAGCTCTCTTGGTGTTTAACTACCCATATGATCATAGTGTTCTTTCTCAAGAGATTTGTCAAGAGCATTGCTACGAGGCAATAATCCTTGATGAAGATTTGATACCATCTTGTTATCCCTAAGAATCATTAAATGTACTTGATTGTCTTAGGTATTGACTACTTTAGGATGTCCTTCCCTTTTTAGGGTTTATTGAGATTCCATCAACAAATATAATGTATCTTAGGTATTCAATTTTATCAACACACTGGCACTTTTTAGCATAGAGTTGATTTTCATGGAGGGTTTATAAGGCAATTCTTAGATGAACTTCATGATCCTCTAGTAATTTTAAGCATATTATCAATACATCATTGTATACCAACACAAAATCATCCAGGTAAGTATGGCCAAAAGATATATTGCATTAGCAAGTTGAAGGTTGTCAAAGCATTATGCAATTTGAATGGCATGACCAAGAACTCATAATGACCATATTTAATATTGAAGGTCATCTTTGGAATATCCTATTCTTACTATTCCAACTTGATAATATCCAAGTCTCAAGTCTATCTTTGAAAATACTTTCGCATGTAGTTAGTCTAAGAGTTCATCAATTCTGGGTACATGATACTTATTTTTTATTATCACTTGATCTAATCCTTTGAAGTCAATGCAAAGTCCAAGGGATCCATCTTTCTTCTTCTGAAAAAAGAACATGCACTTCCCAAGGTGAATTACTTGGGTGGATGGACCTTCCTCTATAAATTGCCTCAGTTGTTCCTTAAGCTCCATATCTTCAAGTATAGACATCTTGTAAAGTCATTTCGATATTGGTTCAGCTCTAAGAGCCTATTCTACTTCATGGTGAACTTCTTGATTTGGGGTAATTTAGTCAACTATTTTGAAAAGACATTTTTGAAGTCATTGATCTAAGAAGGTAATGTGCCTTCTTTCGTCTTTTTTTAAAGTTTGTTTAACGAATCATATAGACTAGTTTTTCCTTCCACAATCCTTTGCAAAGTCTTCTTGCCTTGGCTAGTTGGACTTCGGTTCTCCTAACATTTTGAGGTGTTTTTATAGTGTTTCTTTCCAAGTCCTAGAAGATCACTTCGTCCTTAAAAAATAGAATTTGGGCTTTATTCTTCTTGAGCCGATCCATTCCAAGATACATTCATAGCATCCTAATGGTAGAATTCAAAATTAAACATTAGCTACTTGGCCATCTAGTTCGAATTGAGCTTTCCCTACATTTCTTGGAGGGGTAATTTCCTTCTGCTAGCCAATTCTACCACCATTTTATTTGTTTTCCTAAAGTTTCTAACTATTTTTTTGTAAGAAAAGAATGAGTACTTCCATATTCAATCATAATTTTGAATGGCTTACCCTTACAAGTTGCTAGAAGTTGAATGAGAATAGAGCATTGGTCATCCACTCCTTTATTCTCATAAATGACATGTATAGATCTTGTTTCGATTTCTTCACCTACGGTGAATTCTTTAGGTTCACCCATCACAGTGATCTCAACCGCTCTTCCACATCCATGACCTTGGTTGTTATTATTGTTTCCATGGTCTCTCTTGACTAGTTAATTTGGGGGTTTTGAGGACAATTCGAGTAGTTCACCCTTAGGTGTCTAGTCCTTTTGCATTGATAGCACTTCTTTTCACCTAGCCCATTTGGTCCTTGAGTAATGGCATTAGCCTATCCATTTCCTTTGGTAGTGCCTATATTAATCCCATGGTTTGGATATTGTCTTTTGTAGTTGTTATTTGTAGGGTAGTTCATTTGGCCATTTCAAGCAATCTCCTTGGCTATGGGATTTGCTTGCATCAAGGCATATTTGAGGGTTACCAATATCATTGATTCAAGACAAGTATCCAAGGGTGGATTCAATCCCCCTAGAAAGATCTTGTTATCTATTGAGTTGTCATTATCGGCAATGCTTACTTGCAAAGACTCAGAAATTTTGAGTGATACCCCTCTAAGGTCAACTTCAATTGATGAAGTCTATAGAACTTATTCATCTTGATGGATTCAAAGATTAATGGCAAGTATTGTCCTTTTGTTACCTTGTTAATTTGCTCCCAATTCTAGGAAGCTTCAATTATTCCCTTATCATAGCATTATTGTTTCCACTAGAGATTGGCTTCACCATTGAGACAAAGGTGTGCAATCATGGATTGATTGGCAGTGGTAATTTCAACAGCCATAAAGTAATCACTCATGGCTTCTACATCTTGTTCCACCTTGGATCCTTCTTCGTTAAACATGGGGGGTGGTGTATGCTTCATAAGAAATTCCTTCTCATGGAGCTCCTTGTAAGTGTCATCTACTCGCATTACTTGGCAATTCTAATTAACATAAAAATTGAATATTAAATTTCAATTACTCAAGAGTTTAAGATCCTCCTCTCTTGTACGGTTCTATAATAGAAATTTGACACAATTATTTATCATGTCAAAAAGGAAGAATGCATTGGGCTCTCAATCATGGACTTCATGCAAAAGCAAGGGGTTTCTTAGTTATTTCTAGGGTTCTATAGGCTATAGATAAAGTAGGGTATCCTTCGATAGCATAACCATTTGGATTGTCTCTCCCATGTACTACCAAGGTATAATTCAAATGACTTGATCATAGATCTAATGGTGTAAAGTTCATTATTTTCCCATTAATGGTAAGAGTACTATTAGTTATTTATCCTATGCATAGAAAGCACAAACTAGCTTAAGTTCCTAATCCACCAAATTCTCTTGAGAATCAACTTGGAGGTTTCTTGTTTGATTAGTATTGATTGTTAAGAAGTCATGAGAAACACTGCCTCTAAAGCTGCCAGCTGGCCCTGTGTATTTGTGCCATGCCAGGCATTCTGCTAATGTTGTCCATAAGCATTTTGAGTGTCTCCTTGACCTCAAAAAGAGCCACGGCCTCTGCCACCTCTACCACGCTGGCTAGAGTAAAGAACAGTGTCTCTGCTTTGAGACATACTAGAACATGTATTCAACCCAAGCTTAACTTCCTCATGCAGCAGCAAGGCAATCATCTCATCCCAATCAGGGCATTCAACTCTCACAGAAATAGACGTATCAAATGCTTTATACTCTTTGCCAAGTCCATTCAATGTAACTGCAATAATATCTTCCTCAGACATTGAAGATCCAATGGTGGCAAGCTGATCCGCTATGTTCTTGATCTCTATAGTGTAGGCCTAAATGCTTCTGCCATTCCTAGATATGTTATTGAACTGTTGCTTTAGCTAAATCTTTATTGCATGTGTTACATTTCCATAATTCTTCATGATATGTCTCATGCATCCTTTGGAGAACTGCATGCAGTAATCTCTATAACCATAACATCTTATATACATAAGGAAAACCAATGCAACACCTTGCATGCTCTCTCAGTCCATAGCTTATGAGCCCTTTTCTGATCATTTTTCGGATTCCTTTTATGCATTTTAGGTTCACCCTCATCACCTGTACATAAGTCCCAATAACCTCTGCCAACCAAAAAATTCTTCATACGGAACTTCCATAAAGCAAAATTTTTGTTGTCCAACTTTTCTCCCACAATTTGAGTGATATTGTTAGTGCCTTGAGCATTTGCCATAGTTTCAACTTAGGTATTTGGTGATGTATACAACCTGTAAGTATCTAACTCCTTTTCCTACAGTTTAGGACCAGTTTCCTGCTATTCACGACAATTTCCTACAATTCAGGACAGTTTTCTTGATAACCTGCTTGCTATAAAGTGTATTCCAACAATGAAAAAACACAATCAAATGAGCATAAACCAAGCTCAAATCAGTTCAAAACATTCTATGGTAGTGGCAAAACATCCCAACAACAAGGCTATATCCATACAAGTATCAATGTTTGTACTATATGTAAGTAGCAGTACCAAATACAACCAGCCCACTGCTATAACCAGTAGTATTTTCTCTATTAAAACAAGAGTATTCAGACCTCAAAACAGCCCCAAAACATCTCATTCAGTTGCCACTCTATGCAGGAGTTGATACATGTCCACCCGGTCAGAATATATTGCATGTATGTCAAGTGAAGATGATAGGTATCCTTCCTGCAGACAATAACTAGTCAATACCTTGGTATAACCAGGAACAAATCAATCCAAACTTTGGACTTTCAGTACTCACAATATCCCAAAAAGCACCTACCACTCAAGTGGTATGATCCAAGCATTTGTCAGTAGCAAATAAGCATCACAGATACTTCAACCCTGTAGGTATATTGTTTCCAATTTCAGGACAGCAACTAGTTCACTGTTTCCAACTTGCAAATAAGCTCCAAAACTAAGCATTTAACACTCCAATACCATACTCGAATGCATGATAATAAGGGCATATACATTGTTAGGATGAATGTCACCAGTGCCCTGGAATCACCTGTTGTAACCTACAGTAAACATCCAATCTGCAAAGGTCTATGCTAAATATCTCAAAATCTGTGAGAAATTTGAAAAAACTTTCTTCTACAAAGTTGTAGACCACATCGAAACGGTCAAAGTCAATGGGCCATTTCTCCAAAAATCATTTTTCTAGCAAGATATAGCTTCTGCAAAAAAACGGGCTGCATGCACAGTTTTCTTTGATGACGTTTTCTTCAAATCTGATGTGTTGATGTCAAATGGCCACTACCAAGCCTTCAAGCTTCATGTGTTCATGCTCTAATACCATGTTGGAAGAGAGGGAGAGAGACAAAGTGGAGTGGAAGATGAGTCTCAGCTCATTGTTGTTCTTCTTCCATTATTCTTCCATCATACTAACTAAAAGAGACTTACATACATAGGTATGACTAACCAAGGCTAACTATGGTTAAGTCACTGACTACACCAACTTATTGAATGTCACACACATGTACAATTGTATCCAGCTAATGTCGGTCACCTACATAAAGATAGACTGACTGAAGAGTAATGGGAGCTTGATATTCTAACACATATTGGGCAGACGACATAGTCCAAGTGCTTGAGCATGGACTACCTAACGACTGATGAAGAAAGCCTGACTTAGGTGACTTATCCTCAAGATCCAACCCTATCAGTTGATAGCACGCCAACTATATAGGCTAGGGCAAGACGGATTGTTGCATAGATGCGTATATGAGCATGAGATGCACGATGCGCTCTCAAAGGTGCACAGCAGAATTACTGGAGGACACTTTAGTGGAGATACGATAGCCCGCAAGGTGCTGCAGTATCAACAGTGTTGGCCCACGATTTTTAGCGATGCAGCATGATTTGTTAAGCACTGTGACGAGTGTCAGTGGACAAAGGTCCTGATTTGCAAGGATCAAATGGAGCTAACCCCAATAATTACACGACAACCCTTTGAAAAATGGGGAATTGACTTCATAGGGTCCATTAGTCTTGTGGCACAATACTCACAAGCCAAGTACATCATTGTAGCCATTGACTATCTAACAAAATGGGCAGAAGCAAGAGCTACGAGAGAGAATAATTCTAGAATGACTGCCAAGTTTCTATGGAAGTAGGTAATCTCATGATTTGGCTGCCCCATCGAACTGGTTAGCGACCAGGGCACACACTTAATTAATAAAGTGATTGTGCATCTTCTATCCACCTTTCTAATTATCCATTGGAAATCCTCACCATACTACCCTTAGGCAAACGGCCACGCGGAATCCACAAATAAAATTCTAGTAAATGTCTTGACCAAGGTAGTCTCTGCTTCACGCAATGACTAGGATAACAAGTTGATGGCAGCCTTGTGGGCTTACCGCACAGTCTGTAAAACGGCTATAGGCCACGCCTTTTAGGTTGACCTATGGAACTGAAGCAATTCTACATGTAGAGTTCTTCGTTCCTAGCCTAAGGATCGCACTTCACGAATAATGGAAAGGGAAGGAGGCATGGATGAAACATCTAGTTGAACTCGAACGCCTCTCGAAAACGTGAGTTCTAGCTACCCATGTGCTCATATGCAAGAAAGCACGACGCAAAAGCTGGTTTAACAAGCATGTCAAGCAGCGCAACTTTGAACGGGGAGACTTAGTGCTCTTGTACTCCGTTAAGGGGCATAAACAAAAAATGAATTTTAAAGGTCTAGGGCCTTTCAAGGTTCGTGCCATCAGTCAAGCTAGTAATGTCAAACTCGAGATTCTGGAAGGTGAGGGCATAGGCTTCTTCAATGGCAGTCGAATCAAGAAGTACTACCCTCCCACGCATCCTGTACATGAACCACCAATGTTAGAACCCCCTATCAAGGTACGAGTAGCCACAATCATGGAGATTGATGATGAAAATGAGGAAGCTGTAGAACCTACTTACCTCTGTATCACTGTCACTACCAAGCAGACATGCGCTTTAAATGCCTTGATCGATGAGGGAGCAGACTTCAATGTCTTAACCCGCAATCATTGGATCCACATTGGCAAACCACAATTACAACCCACTACCGCCAAACTAAGCCCATATGGGGGACCGATCATACGCACTCCTAGGGAAGTGCAAGGCCGCAATTTCTATCGATTTTGAGAGCATACCAATGATTTGTATGTGTTGCCAAACACGAAAGATGCAGGCACAAAGTCGATGCTAGGTCTTGAACCTGTAAAAATCAAGCTCACTGCAATGTCGATTATGAGTCGCAGCGTATCCACCTAGCCATTGGCAATGTCTGCATAATAGTAGCAACTTTCAGCAAGGGTTGCACGACTCCTACGAGATCCGCAATGCCACCAGTAGAAACACCTGTAGCCAAGTCTAAGGAGGGGGGTTGTGACTTGTTACAACCCGCCAAGCCTCTACGCTAGCAACCCACTAAACCCAAAGCCAATGCCCATGAACCCTAGTTTATATGGGTACATAAATATCAGAGTCTGCCAAGACCAACCAAGTCTATCGGCCCAAATCTCAACCTACTACTCCTAAACCAGTACCACATAAGTCTACCAAGATGCAAGAAGCTGCATCCCACAAGTAGCGGTGCCCCATTAGCAGCCGATGTGCAAGGGACCCATCCGCAATCTCAAGAACAACCAAAACCGCAACCCTTTGCTGTCAAACTCTCTAGTTTTGTCAAATCCCAACCACCTGCAAGCCTTAGACCCTCCTATGACACTAGCCCACAGATCTAGCCGAAGACACAAGGGATGATGTGATTGCTTGCCTTAGACACTTATATGCCACATTCATGTTGTTGGATCTAAGCTATGACCACTTGGACTTTGACCTATTGCAAGAGCCATTAGCAACCAAAGTTCATACGATGCCTTGTTCATGGGACACATTCGAATTCGCATTCATCAAAGCATCCCACTCAGCTGAGAGTTTCTCAGCACTAAGATATCTAGAGAGCAAGTCATCAAATAGCGTCTCATTACGTCATACGATAAGTGAGCTACTTTTGGTATCACTGATCAAGAAATCGAGGAGTTGAAAGAGCTTGCTGAAACCGAATCCCCATTCTTATGGAATTGGTACACTCTTCGATTGCAATGGGAACTCGAAGGATGCCAAATAATGACCAACGCTGAGCAAGAATGCGCAATCAAGACATCGGAGTATGACCCAACTTATGTTGCTCCAACCTCATATAGGGTGTTAATAACTATTTTTGGCTGACCCATGGAAGAGCACATCAAAGGACACCCTTACCTTGATCGCCTCTCCTAACTGAGGAAGAGTTACATATTGCTAGCCGTGTCAATTCCGGTGACTTCCTAACGAATGTCCTTACTTACATCACACACATAGGCAGCCGACCCTTCGATCTAGTCCGCGAAGCTCAATTGGAGTACAATCTAGATTTCTACACTTGGCTCATGCAAAGCTAAACACTCAACCCATACGTTGAATGCCCTTGGCCTAATAACCTTCAATCCTAAGAAGGATTCTTCTCAAATCTAGAAGGGGAGGGGGTAAGGTGAGTCAAATCAGAACCAATCAAAATCAAGCAAATGCATAAACACATAAGAAAAAACACATAGTCGTGAAAACCTCAGTCTCTACACTTAATGCAGAAAGGAAAGAAACATGTTAACTTGTGATTGAGGAAAAATGTCACAAAAATTTTGAAATAAAGGGTGAAAAGTCTAAAAGGAAAGTTTATTTTGGAGCTTAAATGTTTTCATTCATTTAAACAAGAGAAAGAGAGAAAATTTTGAGGATTTTTTAATAACTTTAATAAGCATAATTTACCCAGACTTGATTGTTATCATTGGATCATCTTAAATTGCATGTAATTATTGCAATTTCAGATTAGCATGAGACCATTATAACTTCAAGCTGCATGGGTTCCAAGGATTCTTTAGTTTTTGCTATAGCTTTGAGATGCTCCTTAACTTTAGCAATGGTTCCATTCATGATGGGAGCACAAACATTCTCCCGACACCTTTTTAAAGCCATAGGAAATAGTCTTTAGGTCACAATATTCATGAATGCATACATAGAGCCTCTAAAACTCAAATCTATGTTGCTCAAGGTAGAGCAAAGATACAACAATGCTCATGAATTTCTTTGAGTTAGTTCAATCTCTAAATCATCTCCGAAGCTCAATTCACTAAAACAAGGGCTAGAATAAGTGGCAAGGGCTAAGAGATAGTGTGAATAGACTGAACAGTGATATAGAATTGATGGTTACTGAGCATGAAATGCAAACATTAGAAAAATATTCACCAACATAGAGAGATGTCGAAGAAGATTATGAATGAGACAATGGATAAAGGTTTGAATGGATAATATGGTTGAAATCCTCACATTTTACTCGCGAAGATTGAGATCCATGGTTTTTTGGCAAAACATGAAGGTTTAAATACATGTTTGGGGAAAAATGCTCGACAAGCTTTTCTCTATTTTTTTCTCTTTTTGGCACTTTATTTTTGAATTAGCCTTGTTGAGCATGCCCTTGTCCTAAAAAGCATGTGTGCTTTTAGCCTTCCCATTTTTGCCACAAAAGAAAAGTTTGATTTTTTTAAATCTTCCTAACATATTTTCCCTTCTCTCTTTTTTTTTTGTCCCAAAAGTGTTCTTTGTGTCAAATTAATATGCCATATAATTGTAAGTGGCTCATTTTTTGAGATAAACACATAGACACCATTAATTTTTCCTAGTTTCAATGTTAAACAACCCATTTTAAAATGTTTATGTTTCTCCATATTTTAACATTTTGGGTTAAACTTTTTCGATTTTGCTCATGTTTAACCATGTGTAAATGTGCATATGTATCAAGAATTCACATCTCATTGATGAAATTACTCACTCAATATTTTTCACACATTAATTAACATGTTACAAAATCTCGTTGCTTTATTTATTTGAGATATGTAATGGGGACATTGTAATTGCTACCACTTGTCAACCCCAAACAAACAACTATTGCCTCCAACAATGAAGTCAATTTCTTTGTATGATAGGGCATGTTGCTGACATCCATATCCCAAAATTACACATTTGTTCTTACTATCTTATTCTTGTAGATGTTTTTGCACATATCAAGTTAGTCATTCATCATGGTGGTTTTTTAAACTTGGTTGTTTTCCTTAAGCTGCATAGAAAGTGAAGCACCAACTATAATTTGTAGTCCCATTTTCCAACAATGAGCATTAGGTTGGAGACTACAATCAGTGTATGGAAAGGGAGATGGTATTATCTTTTTTGGGGTGAGTGGATAAATATAGGAATGTTGCATCCCATGACAAGGTTACAACTCTCATTGCCTATGCGAATCCAAATTTTTGGATTTTGGCAAGGTTTGAGCTCCTCATCCATTGGAAGAGTGCTATGGTTGGAATATTTATCTCCTTACCCAAAGAGCACAAGAATCTAGCACAAGGTCCCAGATATGTTTGACTATTTGGTCGATACTTAGTTCGCTTATGCAAAAGGCCTACAAGGGGAAGGAACTTTGGGCATTAGGGGAGATTTGAGGTCTCAAAAATGCCTTTTAGGAGATAGAGAGAGTGCTCTAGACCAATAGGAGCAAAGCCTCCATAACAAAACTTCTATATTAAAAAAGGATAAAAACTATTTTACAAAAATATATATACATAATAGTATTATAAATTTGTATTATCAATATTTTTTTTAGCCTTTTATATTCGTGATTATGATATTCCTTACATTAATGGTATACATTCTTAGCCACTTTTATTTAATGATATATTTAGATTAATAATAGTGGTTGGTTTAATCTAAATTTAAATTAGTAAAAAGCTTGGCACTCATTTTTTTTCCTCCTTTCTTTTATTCCTCTTGTATTTTTCCCTCCTTTGTGGTAGCCTAGGTCTCTCTCTCTCTCTCTCTCTCTCTCTCTCTCTCTCTCTCTCTCTCTCTCTCTCTCTCTCTCTCTCTCTCTCTCTACCATGGATACAAAAATTCACCCTTCAATACGTCGTCTAAGCTCCCAAATCACATCCATATCAGTGTTTCACTCATTCCAAATAGATGGAAGATGGATTCCTACTATCATTAGTAAAGGTAATTGGATCACCATGTAGCAGGAAAAACATGGGAAAAGATGAAGATATGAGAGCTCTATCATCTATGCTTGGAAGGGTAGAATTCAAGATTTCAAACTTGGAGTAAATAAGAATAGAATAAATGAGGTACTAGTGCAACATGTATTTATGCATAGAGAGCTATATTTGGAACCTTGAACTTTAAATTTTCCAATGCATAGACCAAATTGTAATAATTTGATTCTTAAAGTCTTTCTTTTCTTGAACTTGGTTTAAGGTTTTCCATTATATTATTTATTTATCTTGTAGATGTCTACCTCTATAATCTTGAGGAATGGCAACCGGTTGAGTCTATTGTTGATGTTATTGATGTTATGCATGGTTCAATTGGAGAAAAAATGTACAAAGATAGAAAGAAGATAGAGCATGCAAAGGATAAAATACTCTTTTATGACCATTCTTATATTGTCCCCATGCAGGGTAGCCAATGGAAATCAATATTTTCCCCTTTTTTGTCAGATTTTTCAAGCTTTGAGTGGCCTTTACCAAGTCCACCTACTAGTGTGTGCTAAAGTTCTAAAATGTTTTCTAAGATACAGAGACCATTTAAACCTAATATCTCAAGTAGGCTAAGCAAAGTTACTTTGTTTATGTTTATTAATATATTTATTGATTTCTTTTCTAATGCTGAGATAAGAAGATCAAAGGCCATGCTTTCAATGAAGAGACTAATATATGATCATGTCATATAATTTGTTGATGAATGATGGGATACTAGGATAGAAGGAAAAATTATATGTAAGATAGATCAAGATAGCTTGTACTATATAGTTGCTACTCAAAATTTTATCCTTAGCTTTTATTATAGTAGATGGCATTATGTTGGTAATAGTCTGGTTGCTTTAGACCAAAATCTTGATAGTTTTAGCAAAGATCCTATAGTGGATCTTGATATTTGATCCAATGCAGACATTATTGTATTCCTAAAGGTTAGATCATCATATATGCTACATCAAGTGAGGATGGATTTATAGGATGAAGATATTGAACTACCATGCTCATTTGTGTTCCAACTTAATAATAAACGAGTAAGCTCTATATCCACTTAGGTGTATATCTCATTTCACTTCTTGATTAACAAACATTTATAACATATTTTTTGTAGATATCAACGAGAGAAAAGAATATACAATGCAAAGATATTAAAGAAAATATCTCTTTGTTATCAATATAAAATACATGTATAAATTTTGTGGCAAATTTTTGTCAACCATCTCCATGAATTATATACACAAGGGCTTACAAGCAATGAGGCAAAGCTACTTCTTTTTTTTAGGACTTTTCTTAGGAGAAGGGACATCTTTTCTAGCAATTGATTATTATGTACTTCATGTCCTTTGCTTTTATATACCAAACATGCTCATTTGTATAGCAATCCCTTGAAAACTATCATACATTTATAAAAAAATATTTTTAGCTCATTGTTATTTTTTACAAATGGACTATATTATCATCAATAGACTATTCTGCAATGAACCTCTATCTTAAAGTTTAGTATCTTTCACATTACCTTTACAAGTTTATCATCATTGAGATAAATAAGCTTAACCAATCTTATGGCATTTGTAATTACTCTCCAATCACAAGAACGACTATCATCCTGATGAGGACACTGCAACCAACAACATAAAGTACAACTATGAAACTTGTTTATGGTAGTTTATAGAATAAATTTTCTTATTATGTTCCTCCATATTAATCAAGACCTTACCACAACTTGTCTATATTGCATTGTTGCAGGTAAATTAGAAGGCATGGGAGCCTTTTTCTCTAGCACTTCAATCAATCTTTTTATAGCTTTGTACCAAAATAATAATAAAATTTAGAGTACTTGCAAAAAATGATCAAAATATTTAGAGTACTTACAAAAAAAGATCAAAATATCAAGGAGACCCTAGATTATGTAACTTACAATTTAGTATTTCCATGGCTTTCTTTCAAAAAATTGATGAGAAAACATACACAAACGCTTATATAGTTAGACAAGAAGATTTCACCTTAAAATAAGGGCCATATCTATACCCATTCATTTTTAAATAGGCTACTCTATTAGGGCACCTAACACCCATGATAGAGAAGGAATATCAATAGAAGGACATGCTAAGAAACTTGAGTGATACACTAGACTATGATTAGAAGCAATAGTAGTGATTTATTGTCTCAGAAAGGCAAATCTGATAGCAAGGGATGCAGTAAATCATGTGGTAAGGATGTTAATTGTCATCATTGTGGCAAGAAGGGTCACTTTAAATGTGATTGCTATAAATTGAAGAAAGAGAAAGCAAAAGGCAAAAAGACAAATGATAGGAAGGAAGAGAAGAAAGAGAGTTAGCCTAAGTCTATTCCAATTAGGCTCCAATGAGAACTGAAAACAATCATACTTAAAAATTTTAACAAAAAAAATCTCGCAAAATCTAATAGAATATCAAATTACTTACTTTTTAGTGTATGAAATTAAAAGGAGCTCCAAAGTGTCAAAGTCAATTAGATTGAACCAATGATCAAATGCACTTGCATCAAGCTCGCTCCTCATATAGTATGAGATAGATGGATCAAGAAACTCAATTTTTTGTTGTATATCAAAGGGGAGCTCATACATTACACACCTAGCAAAGGAATGGAGATAGTGAGCATAAACATGAAAAACCTATTGCTAGAAAAATATAGTAAGTAAAAACAAATTTAAGTATATTATACCTCATCCCAACAAGAAGAATAGAGCCATTTACTTCTCTCATTTTATTCTTGAGGATCTGAACACAGTCAAAGTCAAAAAATATCATATCAGATCTTTTCTTAATATCACCAAGTAAAAAGCAAGAGACATTAAAGCCTCATGATCAGCCTAGATAGCTCTTTTTCAAAAGATGATAGCTACTTTGCTTCCTTCTATACTCCCTCCATTTATCTATCTGCTCTTTTGTGGCCTTTTCCTCTTTCTTATGTTGTCTTGTGTCTTTTTCATGGGTGACATCTTCAACCTTAGGACCTAGATCATCTTTCTTTTTTCTATATAGAAGCACATTTAAAATATTGAAAGTCTTATCATTAGTAAAGGAGACTAGCTCAAGGACCTTTGAAAATATGTATCTCAGTCTCCTAAGAATTATCATGTCTTTGTCCATAAATGTAAGCCTATGTGCATGAGCATCATAGATATATGAATCTTACAAAAACTCAATCAAAAAATCTTCTACAACCTCCTAGATGCAATTGAGAGCTGTCCTTGTCTATCTAAAACTATCAAAACTATGCTTATCACAAATTTCTCTGACAAGCCTTTGAAAGGGCAGTTTTGGAATTGTATTATCTAGAGCCTTCATTGCAATTCTAATCTCATTCAAGCATCTAACATGCTATGAAAACTTTCTCCTTGGCTTTGATTTCCTTGGAAGTTTAGAATGCTTGGAGGGCAGATGTGTCTTCGAAGCAAGGCCTCTAGGATCAACTTTCTACTTTCTTGTAGTAGACTTAGTTCTAGCCATTTGAAATATCCAAAAATAATAACAAAACTCAAAATTAGAGAATTGTGAAATCTAACATATGAAACATGAAATGAAGACATGTCCGTAACAAAGAACCTCCACTTTCGTCTTTTATATGTCGAACAATACTTTTTGGTCTTATTTTTCAAATAAAGGAGAAATTTTGTAAATGAAAAATGATATAGTATAAATAACTACTAGCAATAGTTTAGATAGTCAACATATCACTATAGAGCAAAGAATTCTATGAAATGTGAATCAGGATCTGATCAAAGACTTCCCAAGTGCCATTCTCGTATTTTACAAGTTTGACTAGCAAGATTTAATGGGAGAATGGAAGATGTGGGACAAATATATCATGTTTTGATCACCAATAAATTAGAGGCAGCTATAAGAAATAAATAAAATAATTTTGTGTATTATGTGTGTGATGAAATCTTACCTTATGTGTGCTAGGTATTGGAAAGTTTTACCTTGTGATGAAGCTGCTTGGTGAGCGCTAATGAAGTCGGAGCAAGAAAGGAGCTTAGTGGTTCAAAAATTCACTTAATGGTTTGAAAATTATTTTTAAAATGACTTTTCTTTGAAGTATAATGAGCAATTTACTCCACACATGTGGCAGGTATATCATTGTTGCCCTGAAATTTGTGCCACATGTCACTGACCTTTTCAAATATTATGGCACTTTTATTATTTCATTTTTCAAGTGAAAGGGAAGATTTTTCAACTTTCTTTTTCTAGTTTGAATATAGTCTTTTCTATTTAGTGGATGGTATCTTTTAAGCAAGTTCATAGGCAACCATTTGTAAATAAATACACTTTGTGAAGCCAATTCAAGTTGTTGTATACACAAACTTTTCTTCTACACATTTTTTTCTATCTCCCACAACCATACACCTTGCACATCGTAAGCCAAGAATATGCATGCTCTTGAAGAAACCAGTTCATGCTTACAAAGCAATACGTTTCTAAGGTAACAAACTTCGATCAATTATTTCTCTCATGCACAAGTGTTATGATTTATTCTTCCTTCTGTTGGAAGTAATAGAAATGATTGAATTATTTTTTATTTATTCTTAATTTATTTTAAGTTGTTGATATTTACTTCATGTTAGCTTTTTTCAATGTTGAACGTCATATTTTGCCGGATGCGTCAAGACTCCATAAAGCTCTTCTGAGACCTCTATAATCACGTTTCATAAATCTTGGAAAAATCCATAAAGTTTTTTCTCTAGATGCTAGATAAAATGCGAAAACTAATGCCACACTTTTTTGCTTGGGTCATAAACTCGTGTTTCATAATTCAAGGTTCTTTGTATTCCTAAACTTGTCTTGTTGTTTCAAAATTTTGCTCTCTGAGTAATCAGGATGACTAAAAGGAAGATTTCTCTAAAGGGAATGGAGGAAGAGGATCTTGAGGATACATGTGATGAGAAGCTCTTTGATTTCCTCCATACAACTCAAAATTCATCTAGATTCAACTACATCAGAGATATGTTCAATGTTCCTTTTGATTTGTAAGAGCTCTTGAAGTATCTTGAAGAGAGACTAAAGAATTATAGGGAGTGTTATAATAGACATGTGTAGGGCCTAGAGATTGAGGGATTTGTCCATTACAATGATGTACTCAAGCTACCAATGCAGCTAGAAAAACTTTGCAAACAAGGTTTAGCCTCATTGAATAAGGAATTAAAAAAGTGGGAAGCAGATTACCCTTTTCATTAAGATCAGCACATCAATGTCTTCTTGTCCACAAGGATGTTGGATTTCTTGTATATCTTCAGTATATTGACAGTTTTTCTTTAGATACAATACAAGAGAAGAAGACAGAGGATATTGCAAGTAAAGATAAAGAGGTTGAAGAGAAGGGAGAAATGTTTCAAGAAGATGTTGAGAACCATCTAGTGCAGGGATTTGATGTTGCTTTGTTTAAAAGTGAGAATATTACAAAAGTGGAAGAAAATGAGATAGAGTTTAGTGCAAAGATTGAAGAAGGTTCTCTTTATTGTGTCCCAATATTTTTCACTTACCTCATCAACAAAATGTATTGCTAAATTATATTCAACACCTTTTTTATATCAGAGAAGATTAATGCTTAGCAATCATTACAGGATGGGGCAAAATTGATAAGAATTTTATAGGTTATAAACAAGAATTGCTAGCAAGTCTTGATGTTTAGGGAGAGACTTTTCAAGATAGCTATGTAGCCTTACATTCATGTATTAATCAAATCGTAAAATATAAAAAGGAGGGGCTACCACAGAGAAGAGAGTTCTCACAGGGAGGCAAAGACTTGGTATTGATGACATGGGGTATGAAGAGACATTGAAGTCTCCATCAAAGGAGAAACCAAAATGTTTAATAAATATTTATGACAATATTCTTCTTGAAGAATATGAAAACCCTCACATATAAAAGATAATTTTGAGATATCCATTGAGGTTTATATTAGAGTTTGTTATGCACTATAGACAAATATTATAGGATATTTATCTATTGATATCTTACACTATTGTGGTTTATTGCGCAGATAGAAATTGAAGATCCAAGAAACTTTCTTGGAAGAGCCAAGGGCTCAAGGCCATTGAATCTTGGTAAAAGTCAAGGCCTTGGTCATTACATTGAAAGCTTAAATAATCAAACAATTGCAATTTATTATAGTAGGTTATCAAGCTCTCCAAACGTGCCAATGATGGCTTTGAAAGCAATCTCCAAGGTCATTGGATTCCAAGTTTTCAATAGAGGATTAGATAAGATAATTTTGGTGGAGAAGGAAGAAGTTGTAAGAGTTTTTGGCTTCATGCCTGGATATACTAGATCTAGGGCAAGATACTTTGGAGTTCTTAGCTCTTATTTGCTCTCCCATGTAGAAGATGCTAAGAATTTGAAGCTCCTTCTAAGCTATAGAAAACAAGAGTTCTTGAAATGTAGAGGTCTTATTGAGTGGTATGAAACAAAAGATTTTTTTAAAGAACCTAGTGGGTTGCTTGAAACTAGAGACTCTTCTGCAACAAAGTCAGACTAAAAGATGTCAAGGGTTTCTTGAAACCCATCTTTTTTCATCTCTTTGTCTAGTTTGTAACCATTCTCAAAATATTTGCTTTGCATAAGAGTTTAAATATCCCTGCCAAAGATGATGTATTACATGATGTGATTGTGTATTTGAGCTTGAATTTGTGCCAATTTTGTCTAAGACCTCTAATAAAAAAATTTCTTTGTATCTTCCATCTCCATGTCTTATGTGTCTAAAGTATTTTGCTCTTGTAAACTTACCATATAGTAAGTGAAGTGTTGATCACCCCAAGCTTTTGTCATTTCTTTTTTAAAAATATTCAATTGTTTTTTAAAGTCTTTGAGATCATCATCATTCCATTCAATTTTATCGCAATAAAAGAATATTTTATCTAGTGTTTTCCAAACATTGGCTTTTCTATTCCGAGCTTATCCATTATCAACATGATTCTTAACTGCATTATGTAGGGACTTCCACTAAATATACCTAACAGTTGAGCCACCATTCCTAGATTTTATCTTACCAAGTCTCCCATGAAAGCTTAGGAATCTTCTAACCTTCACTCCACCAATAGATGGATTTTTGGGGATACAATTACCATCCTTAGACTTTTAAATATTTGGTTCGATAACAACATTAACACCATGCAAACTAATTGTAAATAAGACTTTTTCAATCTTTGTTATGGCATGTGTTCTAGTTGATAATGGCTTCAGCTTCCATGCAAATCCTATATAAAGATGAACAAGCTTTTCAATTATCCTACAAAGCACATGAAGTGTACAGATATGGATATTCGATAAAAGAATATCTAGGAATGGCTTAAACTGTGGATCCTTATTGTGCCTAGAGAAAGCTCTATTCGAATTGCTTGAGTTCAACTCTATGGCTGGGGACATGCAATATAGGCAAGGAGATCTGGAGTTAGCTCCCTTTGACACATTGTACATATATTTGAGTATCTTTAAGTCACTAGCTATGTGCCACTCAATCTTATAGTTCCCAAATCACTTTGACACATTGCACATACATTTGAGTATCTTTAAGTCACTAGCTATGTGCCACTCAATCTTATAGTTTCCAAATCCTTCAACAAATAGCTCTTCTCCTGCTTGTTGTCTCTTAATAACATCAGGTATTAGTGTTTAATGAAAAACCCAATATAATATATCAAAATTCTTTGTATCTACTTCGAATGCTCTTAGCCGCTAGATGTTGTATTCAGATCAAATACTAAATGATATTGAATCATTGCAATGAACTTATGAAAGTGCTTTATTCATCAGGGTAATAGAGACCCTCTTGAATGTTGTGCATTTCAAAATCTCACTTTTATCAAGTTTAACCATAAATCTAGCCACTTCTTGTGCCTCTTCTAGTGATGACAAGTCATAGAATCTTATCATTAAACATTGTAGGGCGGGCAAGTCAAGGAAAATATTATTAAATTCATTGAATATAACTTCATTTTTCTTGCCCTTGAAGCTCACCTTGATATGAAAGGACTCACCCACAATCTCCATCACTTTGCTATTCACTCTATGTATGATAGTTATAACCAACAAATGGCCTTCAAAGTATGCAATTGTAAAAGCTGGAAAAGTTACATATAAGCATCTCAACTGATACCAGTACTATTTAGTGTCTTCTGTATTAACTCGCTATCCAAAGAATAATCCTTTATAAATAACTCCAATCATTGTTTTTTTGTCTTTTTAAATTTATTCTTCTCCAAAATATGTTTTGAAACTATTGAAGGAAAAAGATGATAATAAAACTAAGATGATTTTAAAGAATCTCTTTCATTTGCATTCAATTGAAGAAGAGACCTTTAAAAAATTAACATCACAAATCAATATAATTAATTATAAATAAATTCATATTTAATATTTTAAAGTGAAAAAAAATACACCTTGTTGCTTGGATTCTTTTACTATAACCACCCCCTCCTCCTTTGAGACTCTCAATATTTTTAAGAGCCTTTGTTGATTTCGAATGCCTAAAGTAGTTTGCTTTCGTTGACAAGATTTGATGCGTTTCTCCAACAAATGAATCCTCTAACAGCCCTCTAGCTTTTGCAATAACTCATTGTTATATTTTATAAAAGATGGTTCTCCAATTTGAGGACATCCTTGTCTGCAATCAAGTTAAGTGTATAACCAAGAAACCCATCATAATCATCACCAATGAACCTCATCAATGAAGAGCTATTATAAAAAGACGAAGTGCTATTTTTGCTAGGACCTTTGGGATTTAGCCTACCATCTAACCAAAGATCAAGATTCTTCTTTCCTTCAAACCTGAATATATGTTTCATAGACTCTATGATAGTAATGGGTTTTGTTCTTTTCTTTATTGGTTCATACTCACTATCCAACTCAATATGAAGATGAGAGAGAGGTCTTTTACTAGAGCCACAGACATCATTGGATGACTGATCCATAGCTAAGGATGTGATTAGAAGATTGGATTAAAAAACTATGTGAATTAGAAACAAGAAGAAAAACGAAGAAGAAACTAGTAAGGAGGAAGTGAAAGAAAGGAGAGAGTGAGAATGGAGGGAGATAATCAAAAGTCAAAAAAAATTCAAATTGAATATTAGTTTTCACTTTAATGAGGATGAGTAAGATCTTCATTATGACAACCTTTGTCACCTTTATGGCGGTCTAGATTTTAAGGTTTGATGCGACCACGAGAATATCACGATAATGACTTATTAACAACTTTTTTATATTTACTCATCAAAATATAATTTTTTAAAAAAATCTAAAATTGATTTTATTTTATAAAATGTTTTCTCTCTCTAGGATTGCTTATAGGGCATTGTGAGAGAAAGCTAAGAAAGAAAGCCTCATGACAATCTTTTGTCAATGAGCTGTGATTTTGTTAGGGGTAAAGGCACCTATGCCTAATCACCTGTGTATTCATTACATTGACAATACCCGTATACATGTACACTGCACGTGGCGAGTGCCCATCACTATCACTTTATTATTTATTCTTTTTGTGATATTAGAATAAGGAAAGATTGGTCACACATTGTGATTGTTGGAGTTTCCACATACGGTGTCTCTCTCTCTTGCTCTCTTGCTCCATTCTCCATAGCTCTTGCTTTGCTCTTTCTCCCACTTGTGTATTTTCACTCGGGTTCTACATTTCAACTAGTATCAAAGCTAACCATTCGAGGAGCTTCTTCATACTTTACTTCAGCCCAGATTCAAAGTTTCAACTCAAGGTTTCATGGTAGCCACTGTTTCTTTCTCTCAAGATATGCATCAAGTCTTTTCTTCTTCTGGCTTATTTTAGCTTACTTCATGTTTATTGAGGAGATTTTTAAGGCTTAGTTGAGTCTTCTTGAGTGCTTATTGCGCTATAATGCATCCATTTTATCCATTTTGAGTGGATACAAGTATGTTGTAGAAGTTATGGACAACTATGACAACTTGACAACACTATTGTATTTTGGCCATAACATTTGCATATGGCATTTAATTTAGGCATTCTATAGCTAGAAATAGAGAGTGCGAAAAGAGCTATAGATTTGATCACTCATAGAGTTAATTCTATGTAGTTCTTGGTTCTATATTTCACACGGAACTAAAGATTTTTGGTTTGCATAGCAAACAATAGATTCCATAATGCATGTTTGATGCTTGGAGGATGCTATTTTGGTGTCCGAATGATATGATTATGCTTTTGGGATTGATTTGAGCTTCAAATAGCTCAGATTTCATTGTGATTTCAATGTTATAATAATAGATAAACAAGAATTTAGTAGTGAAAAGCTTATGCCTAATGCTCATTGATGCTTTACAAGATACTCATGGACATACCGCTACTTCGATTGTTATATATCATTTCCGATATACTATGGCATACTTGGGGGTTGAGATTTGGGCTCCCTCACATTGATCTTGATTGTGGCTACATGCCTTACTTACTTTAGTGGCTTACATAGTTACACACTTGAAGGATCTATTGGCTTTTATGATCCCGACTTATGCTTCATGTATCTTAGATACTAGGATGTCATGTACTTGATGTTTTAAGCTTGCATTGCTCATTTGGCATTCGATTTTGTCCCAATGGGAATTACATGTGCTACTTTGGATGTTCCATAGAGCTTTGGATTTATGCAGTTGAGCTTAAGCTTTCTTTTACCAAGACCGTGGGACACTTACTTCATGTACATGCTCTTTTGATATGTATTGGATGTAGTCATCCTATAGTGGGCTGATTTGATCACTTACTTTGGACTTGGCACTTATGTGTATCAATGTGTTGTCATTGATATTTATATGCTTCAAGGTTATGTATTGATCTTTACTCACTGGATTATGCATTTGGCAGCTCTCTACCTCATGTCTGGTTTATTGACACACTGCATTGTGATAGCTTTCAATGCTTGTTGTTCCCGGTCTTTCTTTCTTGGTTACTCATAGTTGGTTGTTATTAGCATACTATTATTGTTTATTACATGAGCTTGTCATTTAAATTTTATGCATTCTGAGGGTAATCACTTGGATTTGATAGTTACTTGTGATTACAATTTGTGGATAGCTTACTATTTTGGCAGTTTCTCTTGCTTAGCCCTTGATTTGGCTATGATTTTGAGATTGTTTTGTTATCATTTACAGCATCATGTTTGTATTGGACTGTGTTTTTATTAACTCCATTAAGGCTAGCGGGTCGAATGACAGTGCTACCTTCAACATTGACAAGTTGGATGGCACCAACCACAGCTATTGAAAGGCACAAATCTGATAGATTCTAGTACAGAAATTTATGATTAAGCCATTGAGACATGAGAGTGTCAAGCCTAAACACATTGATGCAAAGGATCAAAGCAGGCTAAACATGATGAATTATTTAAATCTATAATCATTTTGTCACTCTCTAAGTAGATCTACTATAATGTTGTCTCTAACAGGCAGACCACCTCATAATTATGGGATAAGATTCGTAATGTCTATGATAAGTAGATCCCTACCTCTTAAATGTATTAACTGAAGCAACTCATGGACCTTTGTGTGAAAGAGGGGACTTCCATGTTTGCCCAATTAAATGAGTTTCATTCTATTTTTAGCCACTTGTCTTTGCAAGGGATTGAATTTAATGACAATCTTCCTCCCTTCTTCTTGCTAGTTACATTGCCTTAGTCATGGGACATATTCCATACTACTATGTATGCAAATATGCCTATCAATGGGTTGAAATTGTAGGATGTAAAGAGTGTACTCTTGAATGAAGAGGTTAACAGAAATATTGTAGATGCTTCCCACACCTCTCATGCTTTGACAATCAAAGACAATAATGGTATGAGTGGTAATGAAGTCTTATTCTCAATCATGTGGATGATCTCGCAATAAGTCCCATGGCCATAAGTCTACATTGACTTGTCACTATTGTGGAAAGCAAGGTCATTTTTTGCCACAATGCCATAAAATGCATACTGACAAGCGTAAGGAAAAGGAAAAGGATAAAATGCAAGAAAAAAATGATGATCGTAGTATTGTTCTTAGCAAGTTTAGTGTGAAAATTGAGGAGATAAATGCATTGGAGCCTAAGTCTGCTGATGATTACATCTTGATTGCTTAATTCAAGGGCTTCATTTCATGTCACCCCTCATTGAGAGTGGTTCCACTCCTATCGCAGCATGACAGGATCTATTAGATTGGGTCACGACCTGGCCTTGGATATTGTTCATATTGGATATGTCCACCTGCAGTTTCCTTCAAGCAGTATGTTTATTTTGCATGATATACGCCATGCTCTAGCTTTGACTAAAAGCCTACTTTCAGCTAGGTAATTGAATGATGTAGGTAATGCTATCTCTTTTGGTGATTCCTCACAGAATTTTGCCCATAGTAGTAGAAATCTTGTCCTGGCACAAGGTACCAAGGCTAGCACTATTTATCCCTTATTTGTGTATGGGTCTATTGACCATGTTTTGGCAGTGGCTACAATACCACATAATGCATTGTTATAGCACCGTCACCTTGGATACATGTCCTTAAAGGAAATGAAAATATATATCCGTTTATAGTATCTTCCATCCCTTGACTATAAGTATTTTGATTCTTGTGATCATTATCTTTATGGCTAGAAAACCCCTATTTCGTATAAGAAGTTTGGCATTACGTACATGGGTGAGTCTTTAGCTCTTGTTCATTCTAATGTTTGTGGACCTATGCCCCACAAGTCATTAGGTGGCATGAATTATTTTATTACTTTTATTGATGATTACTCACATAAGATCTGGGCATATTCCATAAAGTAGAAATCGAAAGTCTTGCCTACATTTCAGCGTTGGCTTGCTTTTGTTGAGAACTAACCTAGGTATAGGTTGAAATGCCTATGATTTGATAATGGGGAGAGTATCTATCTAAAGCCTTTGAGAAATTGTGTGATGAGGGAGGTATTAAGTGTCAATTGAATGCATCATACATCACATCCCAGAATGGTATGGCTAAGCACATGAATAGCATAATTCAAGAGTGAGTCTATAGTATGCTTAGCTAGGCAGGCTTACCGCACCACTTTTGGGCTGAGGTAGTTACCATTGATGTACATTTGATTAATCGATCCCTTTGCACTACTCTTTATTATCATGTTGTATAGGAGGTATAGTTTGGAAACCTCCACATATGCTCACTTGTGTTCCTTTGGATGTGAGGCTTTTTACCATGTTTCCAAGGATGAATGTAATAAGTTGGATCCTAAGTCTGTGAAATGTATCTTTCTTGGTTTTGGGGATGTGGGTGAAATGGACTATCACCTATGGGATGATTCGCAAGCTCAGAAGGTTGTCTGCATGATATTATTTTTCATAAAGAGAAAATGCATAATCATCCTAAGTAGATCCTTGAGATATGCAAGGTGATATTACAAGAGGAGCCTTCTATTACTATACAACCTACCAGATAGCCTACAGTAGTTGATGCTCCAATGCCCTAATTAAGACAATGATGTTAGACAAGAGATACAAGCTTCACAAATTATTTTGCGATGGTTTACTAGAAATAGACATTAGCTTGATTAGTTTGCACCCTCTATGGATTATGTTATCATGATAGATGTTGAAGAGCCTCTTACCTAATGATGAGCCCATGCGTAGAGGTGATAGCCACTCTTGGGAGATGGCCATGCAGCCAAAGTATGCCTCACTATAGAAAAATCATATGTGAGATTTGATTCATTGCCTAATGGAGAACATGCTTTGCTATGCAAGTGGGTGTACAAGTTGAAAAGTACAATTGACACCCCAAGCCAACCTATAAGGCCAGATTAGTTGATAAGAATTTTAAACAATAGCATGGTATTGACTTCGATGAAATATTTTCTCCTATTACCAAGATGACTACTCTACACTTGGTTTTGGCTTTGGTTACACAGCTTGATCTCGATCTCTATCTGCAGAGCATATGGATGTCAAGAAGGCTTTCTTACATGGAGATACATGTCAAGACGGCTGTAAGAAAAGCGGCAAGGAATGCCTAGCGTGTGTTGAGAAAGAGCCTTCATGGCCTTAAGAGAGCCTTAAGCATGCACCTAGGGAATGGTACCACACGTTTGATGCTTTTGTGCATTCACAGGGATATACTTGTAATGATATGGATCCATGTTTATATATGAAGAAGGCATGTGATGGTCCTTATGATTTTCGTACTCTATGTGGATGATATGCTAATTGCTAGGAGTGCTCATGTTGAGTTGGATGCCTTGAAAGGTCAACTCAAGAAGATCTCTAAGATGAAGGACATGGGACAGGCCTCGCATATTGTTGGGATGCACATTATGTGTGATCGCTCTAAGAGGCTCCTTTACTTGTCGCATAGGAAATACATCAATAAGGTCCTTGAGCAGTTTCATATGCAAGATGTTAAGCCTATTGAATGTCATTTACCTTTTCATGTGAAGGTTGTCAAGCCAATTGTCCACAGTCTGATGAGCAAAAGGCCAAGATGGCTAAGATCCCTTATGCATCCGCAATGGGAAATTTGATGTATGCCATGATAGTCACTCATCTTATTATAGCATTTGCAGTGAGAATTGTGGCACACTATATGGCTATACCTACCAAAAGCATCATTGGGATGCCATAAAGAGTATTCATTACACTAAAAATACCTACATACATGTACACTACACGTGGCGTGCGCCCATTACTATCACTTCATTCTATATTCTTTTAGTGACATTTAAATAAGGAAAGGTTAGTCACACATTGTGATTGTTGGAGGTTCCACATACGGTATCTCTCTCTCTTGCTTTCTTGCTCCATCCACCATAGCTCTTGCTTTGCTCTTGCTTCTAGTTGTGTACTTCCACTCGAGGTCTACCTTTTAGATTGGATATACTTTGCTCTTTGCCAAAAAAAAAAAACCTACACACGCTCAAATTTGTTATACGTGTGTTTGTAGCATACATATGTACATACACACAGATTCATATATATGGATCCATTGTATGAATCCAGATACAAAGGTATATGCATAAGATGAATTACAATTTATTATGTTAATCTAAGAAGTTTCTAGTATGTGTACCACCTAAAATATACATACAAATGTGCATATATTTAGTAAGCATTATAGACATTTGGTGTGTGTGTGTGTGTGTGTGTGTGTGTGTGTGTGTGTGTGTGTGTGTGTGTGTGTGTGTGTGTGTGTGTGTGTGTGTGTGTGTGTGTGTGTGTGTGTGTGTGTGTGTGTGTGTGTGTGTGTGTGTGTGTGTGTGTGTGTGTGTGTGTGTGTGTGTGTGTGTGTGTGTGTGTGTGTGTGTGTGTGTGTTAATGTTCTTCAAAACATCTAAAAGGGATTTACTGGAAAAAATAATACATCAAGATTTTTGTTACAATCCACTTTCAAGGTACCATTAGCACAAAACATAAGCAAACTACTAAATCCACAATAGTTACAATCCATTTTGGGGCACGATTGGCAAAAAATGTAAACATAATGCTAAAAGATAATGTAAATCTCATATGCCTAGAGGCATCTACTAATAATTAGGCTTTTTGAACTTTGTTATGATGGTTTCTTGGCCTCAATAAATTCCACACTTACCCTTTTTTCTACTTGCCTTCAACTTGGAGATTTTACCTAGTGTGCTTTAAGTTGTATTCCTATAAATTCATCCATGATCCACATTTTGGTACCCTTAAAGCATTTGACTGCCTTAGCACTTAACTATGAACTCTTATGTTTGCAAATTTCAAAGTTTCTCAAATATTCCCTTTCTTGGAGATGCACCTTGTAGTTATCCAATTAAACGTTGCTTCTTTAAGAGTACTTTTAGTTTAGCCTCTAGTGTGTCCAACTCTAAACATGCTCAAAAATCCTCACTATCTAGTTCCTCATGTTTCCTCATGCCACTCAAAAGGCCTCATTGTGCTTGACATTCATTACTCTTTTGCAATGTAGTTGCATTGACTACCAAAAGTGACTCTCATATATTGCTTATCTACTCACACCTCCTCTTGCACTTTCATTGTCATTTCCTTGACTTTGTCTCTAAGACTCCATATTCAATCTTCCTAGTAGTCATTGCATCTTCTACTATCGTTTTTTCTCTCATTCAAACAAGCATGTGCACACACACACAAAAAGGTATATGTGTGTTTATATGCATGCATATACTATGTTTGTGAGGGATATACCTGTAAGCATGTACATATATTCAATATATATCAATATCTATCCTAGTAGGATATGATCATTTGATTAGATAGAAAAGCATCCTTTTTTCCTACCTACCCTAGTAGGATATGAACATTTGATCAACTTAGTAGGATAACTAGAATACAAATTAGCATCCTTTTTTCCTACCAAAAAGTTTAATGAATATCTTCACATATCATTAGGCATGTATGCGTGCAAACACACTTGTGCATGTGTGTGTGCATGCACGCATGTATAGTGTGTGTGCTAGTGTTTATATATCTAGTTATGAGGCTTTGCATACTAAGCTTGGCATGCATAAGTTTTTTTTTAACTTTTTTGTTGACTACAAAATTGTACTTTTGTTCATGTAACCTCCTCTTATCAACCCATTTGTTGTGTGGTACTAAGCTACTATATCTATGGAGCAATTCCTTCAGACTTTATTTTTGACATCCAAATAATGCTTGTTATTCATTTCCATGCTTTGTTTGTATAGTGTATTATCGTAATTGATGTTCCATTCACATTCCTCATTTCAGGCTTCATGTTTAGCAACTCCTACTAAGTTTCTAAAGTTACCCATACCTCTAAAGTAAAGTCCAAATTTTTGATTAGTTTTAAATGTTCATGTGGTCCTTACGAACATATGTTCACTTTAGCATGAAGCTAGGTTGGTCATAAAACTAACAATAGCTAAGGTTAGTAGATTAGATGCTAGTCATAAAACTAATAGTAGCTAAGGTTAGTAGAGTAGATGCTAGGAATTGCATAACCTTGAGTTGTAACTATGCCAAGTGAGCATTCACAATGTACATATTATAGGATCGAATCTTGCTAAGCTAGAATATGGGGATTCACTTCTCTAGACTTGTTTTTCATTCCGGACTACTCTTCCATGGAGCATCACCAAGTGATATGCATTGCTTTTTTATATAGGCAAACTTAAGTCTCGCTCCTCATGAGTCATGTTATCCATGCATATGAGATCTATCAATGCTATGCAAATCTTTTGTGGTTATTAATTTTTCTTATCCCGCAATTTATAACAACTAAATTCATTGTCTTATTGTGCATCAACCCCACTAGCTTCTCACGAAATCTCCCATGTAAATCAATTTCACAATGATAGTTTTGAAGAATATAACATATCCATGTAAAGGAGAGTTAGAGGTACATGTGCATGAAGCTAGCTCAATATTTGGATGAAAAGAGGGAGTGTAGATTGTTAAATAATAAAAAACCCACAAATTTCTATTAAATGATTGTACTCTTTTTTTGTGTAAGAAAAAAGTTATGTGAAATCCATATCCCAAAGTCCATTTTAGGGGATTTTGGTTACTTTTGACCTTGGAAAGAAAATCACACAAATTTATATGATTTGAAGATCATTCTAAAATATATTAAGAACTCAATAGATTCACCCACTTCTACATAGTTTTGCATCTATATGCTCAATGCATTTGCCATTGTATACTCTTTCCATACAACTAATCCTTTATTTTTTTAGGTTGAGGTTAGCTTCCCCATAATACTACATTCAATAGGACCCATAATAGGCACACCATAAGCTAAAGGGTTGGACTTCCCTTCAAATGAATCTTATGAATAAGGATGAAGGAAAAAGAGGCTAGCTACATTCTTGTATTTTAACACAAATTGCGAATACAAATAAGAATGTCTTGTGCCCATTCCTTCATGTCCTATTGTTTTGACTATATTTACAATTTGTGAGATTGGGACTGTATGCTTGCAAGTGAGCCCATGGAATGGTTGTTCCCCCGCCCCCCCCCCCCCCCTCTCTCTCTCTCTCTCATTGGTTCAAGTGATCTTGCTACATTATCTCATAGCTAGCAAATGAGAATACCAATGGTGCAAGAGCTTTCAAATTCAAGTGTACAAACAAAATGGGCATTGGATGTCCTTCAAAGCTAACTAATCACTTATTTGCTTGAGGTGACACAATACTATATTTCTTCTTCTTTTAGTTGTAGATGGACATGGATAATGCAAACTGCATAGCAACAATTTGCATGGAAAGTAAGTAGGAGAAAGCACCTGAGGTTCACAATTTTGGATAGAATTCTAGGCCACTACTTGCACAATCAAACTCTGTGGACTTGAAATCTTCACCCTACTACATTTTTTATTTAATTTTCATTTTGATTGGATATTTTTCTTCCTGGTGAACAAGTTGCATAATCTTTTGCAATACAATAACATGGATCAAATTGTAAGGGCGATAAGGACTTGCAAATGGACATTTTTGCAATCACTAAGGAACATATTATGGATTAGGTTAGAATGACACGATATATTGATTCTAGAAGTGCAAATATAAAAGGCATTAAAAATGGCTCCATGACATGAATAATGTCAAACATGGTATTGAGACACTAACACCACGCACCTTATTGATTGTATTGATAGAGAATTCTTAACTAGGCACGATAGGAAAATAAAGCGACTTGAGAATGTTTCAAACAAAAACAATAGCTAATAAGTACCACAAAGTTGGTGCGATAGATTTGATTTGCTGAGCTTAAAATTTTGTTGAGCAAGTAAAGAGAACATAATCTTGAGATTGTCACCCATCCACCTTTCAATGCCAAGATGTGTTGCTCTCCACCGTGTATGGAACCACTTCACATTACATCAAACCCTCTCTTTGCCTTGACCCCATTTGCTCAGGTCTTAGCAATTAGCTGCTTGGATAGCATAATGCCAAACCTTACCTTGACATCTATCCAAACTTCAACAAAAATGATACAAGGGCATAGATATTTAGGACCACCAACTTCAGGTGGCCCTGACTCCTTGACAGCCAAACTGATAGGATTCAAAGCTGTATGCTGGAGTTTCTTGCTGGAAATATACATTTGCAGAAACATGGGTAGATGCCGTACAGTGCATGTCATGTTGCATAAGAAGGAATTTGTAATCATTGCCACCGTGACAGATGGATTCAAAACAATAATCTATATGGGACGGTGATGCATACAATGAATCTTATATATATATGCAATCTGACCAAAGGTTCATCTAACTTGTTTTGCCATTTACACAATGATCAGCATCTCATTAAACACAGGAACTTGTTAGTTGTTACCCAACCTTCTCAGACTGAGGATGAGAGCCCAGTAAAAACCACATGCATATACTGCTGATGATGTGAGCATCATGGTAATATGATGTATTACAGATACCAGAACACCACCATCCAGAAAAATGACCTTACTAGAGCATCACATTTTGTCAACCAGAATAGTAACATGCAAAGGTCTGCCCTTAAAACTACTGTGTTAAAAAATTGTTTCAATATAGAACTCAGTTGAGCACACAAAGTATCAAGAAAACACATGACAATGACAAAAAGATTCTGAAGTACACCATCCTGCAGTTGCCACCAGGCAAGATGCTTAACGTGGACCATCAATAACGGCGAAGTATATAGTTCATAACAAGTACAACTGTTAATGATGCTGACTTTTTAGTCATGATTATGCACACACTACCAACTGTCCAGAGCTGAAAGGAATCATCAATTCACTTGTTTTTGAGTCTCCAACATCATGAAATATGAGTGATGCGAACAAGAAACAAAAGGTTGTTCATACTGTAATACACCGAACATATTCCCAATCTGATGAGGAGAGCAGTATTCCCAAAAATTTTGAAGGGATACAGCAGTGTGAGGAATCCTTTTATCTTAAGAACCTAAGTGCTTGTGTTACAGAATCTAGCTCTAATAAATACAAGCAGTGTCTCATTTTCCACCACCTTCCAGGAAAAAAATTCCACAGACTACTGACCATCTCTCGATCAGAGTCCATAAAAAAATTGGAACGTGCAGAATTATGTCCAATCACCCCTAGCCTTGTGATGAAATTGGGTTGCTTTCACCTGAAAAGATACACTTCATAAACCCGCTCATTTTTTTTTCAGGGATTGCTGGTCAGCCTGTCGCAGTTGATCATCAAACGATGCTCCTGTTCTCTGAGCCTTTCTTTCTTGGGCCAAGACATAGAAACCTAAAAATGTTGAACAGTAAGTTATGTAATTTCTTGGCCAAAGAAGAAGCAACAGCTTTGCATTCAGCCTTTAACGGTGAGGTCAGTAGCAAAACACTCCACTGCTTAATTATGATCATTATACGAATCTCAATGAATATACAGTGTCCAATGGATCCACACCTACACAGGTATGTACAGACTCTGAATCAGAGAGAATATTGGATGTCGTCTTATGTGGAAAGGTAACAAGAGTCAAATTATTCCATGACCAATGTAAGCAATTGAAACATTATGTTATGCATGGGAATAAGACTGTAAACATGATGACAAGAACTCGTCTTTTTCAGCAAGCTATTATCCTTGAGCATCAAACTTACCACCACTACCCTTAAGCATAAATGTGGAGGGCCACATGACACGAGATATGGAATGCCCTATTTGTCCCTGCAGCTTGTCATCAACCATACGCCTTCATGTCCTGCTATGGAATATATTCTCTTTCTAGGATTGTGTCTTGATGTGTATTTTTGCTTTATAGAAATAGTATTGACTTTATGCTTACATTTCATTCATAACTGGTCAAGAGAAACACCCATCATGCACTAACCACTCTTGCAATGGCCTCGTCCATTAGTGAATGATGCAGTGCACTTGTATATTTAAAAATCCATCTAGAAATGGCTTCCCAGAAAGGGCTAAGGCATACTAAATAACTCACTCTGTACATATCCTTGGTAGCCCTTTAAGATCATCTCTTTAATTGAAATCTATATCAACTGACCATCAATGGTGTGACGCATTCATAGAACACATTTTTAATATCATGTTGACACTTGGCTTAGCCAAAGAAAATGCTGTAAAAAATGAGTAACATTGGAATGTAATGCACATGGGATGGTAGACGTTAAGGGACAAGCTTGCATGTAGGTGCAGCGTAGATGCCTACAGTGACATGATTGTGTGACAATGTGACTAGGTCCCTCGGAAATGAGAACATTTTATTTGAACCTATGTGTGCAGGTTAGCGGTTGTGACCAACAGGGGGAGGTCATCGCATTTTTTGTGGGGTCCATTCCAGGTTCATCAGAACTAGCTGGGACTTTATCTAAGGCTTCATTAAGCCTTCCACAAGCTACCTTGATGATCATTATACTCAGCATGGACAGCAGCATTAATCACAGTCAGACCAGCATGTTTCAAACAGCTTGTGCTTGTCTTTCACAACAGCTCCCCTCTTCCATCAAGCAACTCCATTGTCTGCTATATTACTCAACAACACTTGGCTAGTTGCATTGAACATTGGTAAAGCTCCATTGTGCCCAGCCCAACCCATATTCAGCCCAAACAGGGCAGCATGATAATAGCAGGCTGCACTTGATCTGCTGGCCCAGCACCTAGCCTTTCTTTTGCAAATCCTGTGGCTCCAAGCAAGACTTAGATCATTGGCAAATCATTCGACATTCCCCATGCATCATTAGCTATCCTTCGGGCACTCTTTTTGAGGCGTAATATCTCTATTCTCTACTGTACATTACAGCAGACTTATTATCCTACATCAGTGACAGATCTTTCTCAGGGATTGGAGATCACTCCTGCCTCTAACAGATGCTTCTATGCCCATGCATTGGTGCTGAATCATTCGGGGATGTATTGGCATGCTTTTGGGATTGATTCGAGCTCTCATTGACTTGATTTTGATAGTTATCTTACTGCTGTATACTGTGGGCAGCATCCTGTAATAGCAGTAGGACAGCCATACGACACTTGGTGGATGTTATGACATTGATCTGACATGCCTTCGGGCTGATCTTGAGCTTGCATTGGCCCATTTACTTGACAATTTTACTGCTGTAAATAGTTTATACAGCAAGCATTTACCCTGAAGCACTTTATGACTATTGCAGGTTCATACTTCTTGGGCACTTCAGTAGTTGTCATAATGTATGACATTGATTCTACATGTCTTGATATACTGATCGGATGCTATTGACCTTGGCTACATGTATTGGAGCATTGGACTTATGTTTTGGTTGCTTCCGTGCTCTTACAATGGGCTTGAGGATTATTGAGGTCTTATGCTCCCAGATGTATGTCACATGTATCTTGGATGTTTGGATGCTATACGTGATGTATTGAGCTAGCATTGCTCATTTGGCATTTGCTTTTGTTCTAGTGGGAGCCTCTTTCATGACACTTTGGATGTTACATAGAGCTTTGGCTTTATGCATTTGAGCTTCAGCTCATTCCATTGAGGCCGTGGGATCCTTATTTTATGTCTATGTTTTCAGATGCTATTTGGATGAAGTTATTGCCTAGTGGGTTGATTTGATCTATACTTTTGAGTCCAGCACCTAACTTTGTTAGTTTGTTGTCAATGATGCATACACCTCATATGGTCATGTATTAAGCTCCCATTACACTTGCTCTAGCCATTCTCTTTCATTATTCTGAGACCGACTATATTCATGACAATTGTGCCCTATTAGATATATCTCTAACACATTGAGTTTGACAATTCTCGTTACCAATTGCTTGCTCAGTGATTGGTTGCTCACACTTGGCTTTGGTTTACTGTCACAAGGACGTGAAATTTTAAAATGCTTTAATCTTGCCAATAACATTTGATTAAGTTATTAATCAAATGTGTAAGGTTGTTTAGCACATGTGATGCACATGGCAGCTATTTCATAGTAACAAGCCAAGGACCCCGAGGATGCAATGGGTATCAAAGACAAAAGTTGTGATAAGTTATGCCAGTTGGGCTTTGGGGGTCTGTTGGTGTCAGTTTTGATCCTAGCACAATTGTTTGGCCAATAAATATCAATGGTGATACTAGGGACTAGCATTAAGTAATTAATTAATACCATTCTAAGGGTCAACAAAGGTTGCAAGTGGTCTAACCAATTTACTTATGAATGGGCACATTTAATTTTGGGCTGAGTCAAAAGGATTGAAATTAATTTTTCACGATGATTTAATTTTGAAATTTAATTAAATGGCTAGATAATGCTTAAAAATGGGTTTAGAAGCTTCCCAATTGGCAAAAATGCCAATACAAACTAAGAAAACGATTTTGGGAGCTAGGTCTCAACCATTTAGTCTGTTTACAGCTTGGGAGAGAGAGAGGGAGGGAGGGAGCTGCTGGTTCATTTTCTAATCACAGAACAACAATTTGCTGCAAAAGACAGCCATCTGGGGGCCTCATCAAGCAAGGGATAGCAAGGAGACACCTTCCAAGGGCTAACAATAGCATCATTGATCAAGTGAGCATTTTGGAGATGCCTTGCAGTAGGTGACTGCATTAAATGCAGGCTGGAGTAGGTGGCATGCAAAGTTTAGGATTTTCTTGTGACAAAAATCAAATTTCTCTCTCATCTTGGCTTTCTCTCACCTTCTCCAGTAATTTCTCAAAAGTATTCAGCAGATCTCAACCAAATTTGGTGGACAACGGAAGGATTTCTTTTGTAAACCCTAAATTTCTGCAAAAATTAGGATTTGATAGCCACCTTGGGACCCGTGCCAATAGGAATAAGCATCGTACACTAAAATCAGCACCTGGAATTGACAAGGATTTCAGATGCCACATCATCCAATGTAAATTGAGACAGCATTTGGTTAGTTGGTGCTTCCGTTTGTGCAATTCCTAGGTAAAAATCAAGGGACAGCTGGCCCAACTTGCTTGTTGATTGTATGTACAGCAAGGGGCTTTTGGATCAGCAAAGGAGATTGCAGAATCTTAACTTCTACATTGTCCATTAGCAATTCAAGATAAAGAAATACTCTCTCCTGACTCACTGTTCCCCCTTGCCCCCCTTCCCGCCAGCTCCTCTTCTTCACGCTTCCCCCCCCCCCATCCTGCTCCCCCTTCACACTGCCCCCACCTCCCTCGCCTTGCGGCCTCGTTCGGCAGGCCACCCGCGTGTCCTGGTAGGGACCACCCACGTGTCCTCGTAGGGAGTCGGCCATCCGTGGAGTCCAACGCCTCCCCTACTACCGAAAAACAATATATCCCCCCCCCCCCCCCCCCCGATTGCTCCCTCCATTTGCAGCAGCACTCCCCCCTCCAGCATCACAACAGAGTGATTGGCAGATTCTCAACAGGGATGCGCAATGGAAACCTCTGGAGCATACACCGGTGCATTCTGCGAGTGCCCCCCAATTAAACACCTTGCACGTCGTCCTCTTTGAGGAACAGCTCTCAGCAGTCTGTACCACAAAGTTCGAGCTAAAAGAAACAACAATCTTTGGTCAAGTAGAAGGGCACTCCCTATCCAGGGCCCAGCTTCGGGATTGGCTTCACTCCAGGCTGCGCATCGGCACAACGCAGATCGTGCAGGCGGTTCTCATGGGTCAAGGGATCTTCATGGTACGACTCACCTCGACAGATATAGCCTGCGAGCTACTGGCTAGCTCACCCTATGCTTCCACGAAGGGGGTCATCTACATGGTTCCCTTATATAGTGGCTTCACAATGGAGGCATTCGTGCTCCACAACAGTTTCCTTAGACACCCGATCACCCTACTCTTCCCCAGACTGGCGATAGAGTATCGCCAGTTAGTGGAAGACTTTGGACGGCTCTTCAACACTATCCTTTCTGCCTCTTTCGCAAACGCAGTGACAGCCGCAGGAGTCCCAAAGGTACGGATGGCAGTGAAAGAGACAAAGAATATACCACACTTTCTAGAGATTGAGGCAAGCGGACACTCCTTCAAGCAACAGGTTATTGTGACTGGGCAGCCAGGGCAGTGCCTGCATTGCCATGACTTTGGGCATCAGGCAGCAAAAGTGCACGCGCTTCGAAGCCAAGGCAGCTTCGCCAACAGGCCCAGAGGTGGACACGGACGGCTTTACACGAGTCCAAAGATGACAAAGTGGGAGACGGCAAGAGAGGCCGCAATCAGCCCCTCAGACACAGCCACAACAGCAAGGAGCACGAGGGCAAGCGTCGGCCCCCCGACAGAGCACCACGCGGCTTGTCCCCCTTACCCCACCCAACTGGACCACAGGCCTACACATCCACCCCCCACGGAGGCATCACAGGTCACCTCACCCAAGGGTCCACATCCCCCACACCCTCCCCCTCCCCCTCCCCCTCCTCCCCACGGTTGCCCCCCCCCCCCCCCGACCCTAGCCCACAGGTCCCCCCCCCTCCAGAGCCATCGCCCCCTCCCCCACACCCACCTTGTGCCTCCAACCACCCCACCATCCCTCGATCCTCCCCCTCCCCACCATCACCCCCGCCGACCAGCCCCCCTGATCCCCACCCAGTACAGGTGAAACCCCCCCCCCCCCCAACAAGAGGTGAGAAGCCCCATACGCCAACATGTTCATCTGTCCATACCGCTCGTCACACTTTCCCGAGACAGGCGCAGCTGCTACCACAGGAGTTTTTTCACGGTGAGCCGTGGTCTTACCTAAGAGTTGCGGGGCACGGAGAGTTCCCACTACCCTTGGAGGTGGGAATCTTTGTGGTACGCAAGTTAAGGAGCAGCAAGGTCCATCTACTAGCAACACCGGATAGACCAAACTACGCTTTCTTCTTTTAGACCTCTCATACAGGAGACTGGATGATGACACAGATAAAGGAGAAGGTGAAGAGCCAAGTGGCAGACCACATCTCCCAGTGAATGGGGAGAAAGAGAACTAGCCCTTTTTTCCCAGTAGTGGCCAGGTTACATGATGGACATGAACTGGTGGGCTGGGGCAGAGGTCCCACATCTAAGCATTATCTTTCGAGCCCCTACACAGTGGAGAGCTCCGATGAATGTGATCGAGTGGCCCCTGGCACAAGCGGCTCGTTTCTACTAGTGTACAAAGTCTAGCCTCTCAGCCTGGCTGATAGATGCCCCAGTAGTACCACTAGGTGCATCCATCATCCCCATGGTCCCGTCCGAGGGCTACCATGGGGGAATGGAGTTCACCATCCAGGCCGGCAGTAAAGTGTATCTGCATGCCCTATAGCTGCTCTTCTTTGTCAGCAGCTTCGATACCAAACAGATGCTTATTCGGTCAATCACAGGTTTCCCTATGAGTTTACATCTTGCATCCTGGAGTGTGAACAGTCTCCACTATAGTGGAGCACGTGGTTCCAGGAAGTTGATTGTTCGGTAGGAGCTGCAACCTGCCCTTGCTAGACGGATCGACATCTTACTTTTACAAGAGCACAAGCTCACTCCCGCCCAAGCCCAATGGGTAGGGAAGGTACTCCCAGGCAGTTCACACACTTACTGGGAGCATGCCATCGGTGCCCACGGTAGGAGTGGAGGTGTATGCACCTCTATTGGCCTGAGCCTCACTGCCTGTCTAGGAGACCACGGGACGATTGTGGCAAGGAGGGTTCTATGGATCAGATTGGATATTGGGGACTCGTGCCTTGGAGTCCTCAATGTCTATGCCTCTACTAAGGTTAGGGCACACAGTAGGTTCTGGGTGGAGATCGCAGCAAGACTCCCAGAGGTGGACTCCTAGATTGTTGGAGGAGACTTCAACAACCTTGAGGCCTTAGAGAACCAGCAAAGCAGAGGCAGAAACTACCAGAGTATGGCTAGGGAGAAGCAAGAGGCACGGGAGGTCTTCCTACTAGCAGTAGGAGCACGCAATGCTTGGAGAGACCCAACTTTCCACAGGAGAGAGAGGTCGCTGACTTCTCTTAGGGATACAAGCAGCTAGACAGAGTCTTGCTGAAGCAACTGGACAGGTTCTATGTGGGAGAGTGGGGATGCTCTCACGAAGGCCACGTAGGGCAGTTGGCCGGCACCACTTTGTCCGATCACTGCCCAATTCTCCTAACACTTGATCCCCCAGCATCTGCCCTCGACACACGATCTTGTCGGATCCCTGACTCGATCTATAGGAAGGAGGAGGTGAAGAGACAGATTGAGCAGATTTGGATTAGGGAGTGGGACAACAGGGACCAGATTGCAGAGGAGGTTGCAGAGGTCCTAGGGAAGTTGAGCAGTATTTACCAGGAGGCAGTCCTACAAGCCAGGCAGCAGAGCCGGGAGGAGAAGAGAGCACTCCAACAAAACCTAGCAGCCATGCAGAGATTACTATAGGAGGCACCAAGGGATCCCATCCTCCATGCACAGGAGGTGCGTGTACGAGTAGCCATCGCCAGCCTAGAGGATAGGCACTCGGAGTTCTCATTCCGCATCTCAGCAACCTTCTAGGCGCAGAAGGGGGACACGATGTGCATGTAGTTTTTCCAAGTGCATTAGTCCCGCACCTCAGGAGAGCAGATACGCAGCCTTCGGAATCAATTATGGGAGGATTCGCTCTACCCCAGACGAGGTGATGGAGATTACCACCGACCACTACAGACGCCTTTTCCAACAGGAGACTGCCTCAACCAGAGGACAGCGATGTAGAAAGCAGGTCTAGGATCACATCCCATCCCTCATCACAGAGAAGATGGGACGCTCCCTCCTAGACCCCTTCACAGAGAAGGAACTAGAGGAGGCTTTCCATACACAGGACGAGTAAAAATGCCCGAAAGAGGATGGCCTCTCTAAGGCCTTCTTCACTACCTAGTGGGAGGTGGTGAAGGATCCCTTATTAATGGCCTTCCAAGAGATTCAAGTCACGTGTGAACGGGTTACGCGGCCTCCGACTTCTAGTGAGAGAGGAGACGGAGCTGTTAGACTTAGAGAATGCAGATGATACAGCACTCTACATAGAGGACGATGAGTTGATGCTGGAGAGAGTAAAACTAGCTCTCGAGGTGTTTTGCACTGCAGTGGGAGCAAAAATCAACTGGCGAAAGTTGATTGGTTTTCTTACAAACCTAGACTCTAGCACGGAGTGGAGCATCCACTTGGGATTTAGATGGGTATGCAGAGGGCAAACCGTCCGTTACCTAGGGTTCCAGGTTGGACTCGACGTCGCTTCCACCCAACAATTTCTTCCAGTCCTCGACTCTATTCGGAGGAAGCTGACCTACTAGAGTACTGCTCGCCTTTCCCTAGCGGGCCGAGCCCTGGTGGTTAACCAGGTCCTCCTAGCAACAGCTTGGTACATCACCTCGTGTTGGTGCTTCTCCTCATCCTGTGTAGTTCAACTTCGTCGCCTAGTGCGGATTTTTCTCTGGGCTGGGTCAGACGGTTCCAAGGACTCCCAAGCCAAGGTGGTGTGGGCAATTATCATCCGGCATTGGTCAGAGGGAGGGCTTGGGATCACAGACCCAAAGTATCACAACATGGCCCTTTTGGGCAAGCTAGTCATCTGCGGTCTCACACCAAGAGGGCAAACCTAGAAGGTCCTATAGCACAAGGGTCTCCAGGAGTGTAGAGCGAGGCTAAACCGAGGCTTGGCGGTGATTGGAGGCCGTTCTTGAGATGGATCTTCACGACAGCGGCCCAGATCACGCCCCTAAATCCTCCTTCCTATGCAGCATACTTCGTGTGTGGCAAGGCCTCCATAAGGCCCTAATTCAAAGCCCCCAGGCTACCAAGAGGAGATTGACCACCAGCCGGTGATCTAGAACCCCTAGGTCAATGATCGGGATGGGATACAAATTGGTGAGTGCCCCCACATCCAGTGGGTGGGTTGGGAGGCCGGCCCGGCTCGTACCATTAGAACGTGGCGGGAGGTGTACAGGATGGTGGACCACGAGGTGTTGCAACGGGCATCAAGTTGCCAGAGAGGAGTTGAGTTTAGGAGAAGAGAGATTGACGGAGCAATACCTCAGGACTAGCTTGACCCCCCGATACGAGAGCCGGTAGAGCCCAGAGAGGTATGGGCCGCTAGGTTTTCACCAATAGGTATCCCCCTACAGGTGATAGGTAGAGTGGGCGGCGCCCCACATGGGACTTTCTTCATTGTGCAGGAGGGGAGGCATCTGGTTCTTGACAGAGGGCAGCAAGATAAGGGGATAGTTGCCCTTTCGTGGAGGAGGATTTGGGTGATTGGCCTCCAGAAGAAGACATGGCAGCTGGACCCTTATGCGTTTTGGGAGAAGCTCTGAGAGTGGCGCCTCTCGATATGGGAGGGCAGCCATTGGAACAAATTGGACTAATGATTGTCTGAGCCTTAGGACTAGTTCCATATTGAATGGGCACTGAAGAATAGAATGCCAGTGGTTTGGGACTGTGTGCTTAGCCACTGGAGATGGTGCAAGACAATGAGTCTGGCCAAGATAGAAGATGCATGAGAATGCTCACGGAATAAAAGTCACTGTAACTGAGCCACATTACACTTTTTAATGTGGTCACAATGATAAAAGTTGCTCAAAACAACTTGAGGAATGCAGTGGTCATCATCCCTAAAATTTAGGGAGTTACTATTTTTGGACCCCTAGAATCTATTTGCATCATTATCTTCGTTTTTGCACAAGGATTAATTCTCTGGTCTGTGCCAAGGTCAAATTTTGCACCGATCATGGAGAATTTTAGACCAGAAGGTTTAAACGGGAAAATTGTTACATATATGCTATGTGGCACAAATTCCCAAAAGAGAGAGAGAGAGAGAGAGAGAGAGAGAGAGAGAGCAAGAGCATTAGAAAAACGTAATAGGCATAAGGGGCAAATGGGAGAATGAAGTTTTGAGGAGCTGAGGGCAAAAAATTGCTGCAAGAAAATCAGCCATGGAGAGTACTTCTACGTCTCTCACTCAAGTACGGAGGTAGAGCTTGCTCCCTCTGATCAATTCTCTCTCTATTCTCAGAGGAAATGCTTCGCATGATGGGCTGATTCCATCGAAGGTACAATTCTATGTTCTCTTTGAAATTTTGCACATGAATCATTGAGTATAGGTCACAGAAAATGTAGGACATACTGGACAGTAAGAACAATGAATTCAGAGATCTGCAGACTGTAATTCTGCACATGAATCATTGAGTTTTGGTCACATGCTGAACAGTTAGAACAGAGAATTCTGGACATGCTGGACGGTAAAAACAGTAAATTCAAAGATCTGCAGACTACAACTTTGCACAGGAATCATTGAGTTTTGGTCACAGAAAATGCTTTCCTAAAAGGGATGTTGATCTGGACATGTTGTATTGTTCTTATGCAGCTGGGATTTACTCAGAAGAGATGAAAACTAACTATTCACAGGTTATGTATTTTGGAACATATCATTTTTGTAATTTTCCATCTTTTAATTGATAAACAAATACCGAGAGGGGCGCCGGTCTTCAAGGCCAATCTGGTGTTGAGCGAGGGAGTGAGGTCGCTGCTTATGTGTGTGTGTGTAAAGACCAGATGTTAATTGAAGGAACTACCGCTTTATGTGAGTCATAGACCGGTTTCATGGTTCCATTGCCGGGATTTGAATCCAGGTCGCCTGGGTGAAAGATAGGTATCATACATGGGTTTCATGGTTCCATTGCCGGGATTTGAATCCGAGTCGCCTCATGGTTCCATTGCCGGGATTTGAATCCAGGTCGCCTAGGTGAAAGATAGGTATCATACCTGGGTTTCATGGTTCCATTGCCGGGATTTGAATCCGGGTCGCCTCACCCAAGCGACCCGGGTTCAAATCCCGGCAATGGAACCATGAAACCGGTCTATGACTCACATAAAGCAGTAGTTCCTTCAATTAACACCTGGTCTTTACACACACATACATAAGTAGCGACCTCACTCCCTCACTCAACACCAGATTGGCCCCAAAGACCAGCGTCCCTCTCGGTATTTCTTTATCAATTAAAAGATGGAAAATTACAAAAATGATAATGTTCCAAAATACATAACCTGAAAACAGTTAGTTTTCATCTCTTCTGAGTAAATCCCAACTGCATAAGAACAGTACAGCATGTCTAAATCAACATACCTTTTAGGAAAGCATTTTCTGTGACCAAAACTCAATGATTCCTGTGCAGAATTGCAGTCTGCAGATCTCTGAATTCACTGTTCTTACTGTCCAGCATGTCCAGAATTCACTGTTCTTACTATCCAGCACACTATTCTTACTGTCCAGCATGTGCAGAATTCATTGTTTTTACTGTTCAACATGTGACCAAAACTCAATTATTCGTGTACAGAATTATAGTCTGCAGATCTCTGAATTCACTGTTCTTACTGTCCAGTATATCCTGCATTTTCTGTGACCAATACTTGGTTATTCATGTGCAGAATTTCAGAGAAAACATAGAATTGTACCTTCGATTAGAAAAAGCCCATCATGCGAAGCATTTCCTCTGAGAATAAAAAGAGAGAGAGAGAGTTGATCAGAGAGAGTAAGCTCTACCTCCGTACTTGAGTGAGAGATGTAGAAGTTCTCTCCATGGCTGATTTTCTTGCAGCAATCTACCCTCAGCTCCTCAAAACTTCATTCTCTAGAGTGAGAGAATCCCAAGAAGAGGGTACCACTTCGTCACGATACACAAAGAATAAAATGTATTTATATGTTAGGGTACAAATAAGGGTGTGTTCACACCCGTATAAGTTTATACACACAGAAATTAAGGGACTTTACACCCAATACCAAAACTGATAAGAGAACCTGAAGCTCTACTAAAGATCTCCATCACTATTCCAAAACCCTTGAAATTGCTCTCATTTCCATCCAAGTGCGTTATTATGTCATTTAAAAACTTCCCAAACTCTAGAATGGGCAATCTAATCCATCAAATACCTATAGATGCATTTATCAAGTATAAGCTCGAGTCTCTACTACAAAAAGGAAGAGAAAGGGGGCAAGATGATAGACGTCTCTCACTAATCTCTGTGAGACTCCTCTAGACTTGGTTGTGTGTTGAAGACTATAAGTTACAACTCCTCTGATCCATGGTGTCATGAGGACATGAACTTTTAATGCTTGGCTTAGCATTTGATTAAGAGTTAATCAAATGTGCTAATGTGACTTGCACATGATGTGCAAGTTAATTATTTCACAGTTATGGGACACAAGACCTTGAGATATCAATTGGTGCCAAACACAAAAGTTGTAATAAGTAACATCTGACAACTAGGTGATACCCGATTTCAGATTTGGGCCTAAACTAATTTATTGGCCACTAATGTCAGTGGCGACATTAGAGATTAGGCATTAATTAATTAATTAATGCTAGTCTAGGGATCAATAACTACTCAAGGACACATAGGAGACAAATTGGCCTTGCCAATTTAATTATTGGCTAGTGGATTTAATTTTTTGGACACTAAAATAATTATTGAATCAATTTTCAGAATTAACATTCTTAAAACTAAATTAATAAGTTGGATAATGCTGAAAAATGAAATTAGAAGGCTACCACTTTGCCAACAATCCTACAGCATGTGACAACAGTTTGGAGTCCTTTAGGTGCAATTGATAGCAGCCCAAGGTCCTTTTGGTGCAAGTGACAGCATACAAGAGGGGACAGCAGCCTTCTGACAACATACAAGAGGAGACAGCAGCCTTCTGGTGCTCCTAAGCTATAGGTGACAGCTTCCATGGCTGTTTGAGCAGGATAGCAGCAATTTTTTAGTCTTTCTCGTAATAAAACTCTAAAATTTCTTTCTCTACAACATTCTCTCATCCCCCACGCATTTCTTAAGTTATCTCAACAAAATCCAATCATTTGACTCCTCCGAGATGGAGATATTGAAAAAACTCTATTGTAGACCCTAATTTACAATAGACATTAGAGTTTGACAACCACCTCAAGAAGCGTGCTCAGAATTGAGGGCTTAGGACTTGAATTTCAACAACTGAAATTGAGGAATTTCAAGGAGATTCAAGAGGCTAGCTCTCCAATATCGAATTTGGGGCCAAATTTGTTTTTCAAGGAGCAAGGTGAAGGCCAATCCCTAAGTAAACCAAGGGACAAATTAGAGTCAAAAATAACAAGTATGCTCTGATACCATGTCAAAATAAGCAACGGTGCAAAGAGACAGTAGGGTTTGCAGGGAGTAACACAGTGTGTATTATGGCAAACACTGAGAGAGAAGAGAAACTTAGAAACACAAGAAAAACACAATGATGATGCATTGAATCATTGCTATGAGAAAAAAAGCCGATACAGTGGAGCCGAACCTCAAAAGATAATTGCATTGTCCTGTCTTAATCAAGCTGCAGCACTTGTGGGAAATCTGCACAATGAAGGAAGTGAAACGTAGTCCTTCGAGCAGTGGGCTATCAAAGTAATCACTAGAAGGTGAATGACAGCTGTCGAGGGAGCGGACCGCAGTCCTCTAATACAGTCAGAGATGTGGAAGATGATCACTAACTGTCGAGGGAGTGAATTGTAATCCTCTAATGTCAAGGAGTGACCTAGGCATCAAAACACAAATCCCAAAGTGTCAAAGTTGTCAAACGCAGGGAGAGCAGCCCAAATGTTGATGCCAGGTGGATAATGATGACGCCAAATGATGGAGGATGAGCCAGACTACAAAAACGTAGGTCCCAGCAACCTCTGTGACAAACGAGTGACACCAAGTGATGGAGGAGGATCCAGGCTACAAAAACGTAGGTCCTAGCAACCCCTCTGATAGACGAATAATATCAAGTGATGAAGGAAAGCGAAAATGCCCAAGTGGTGTGCGCAACAAGAATGGAGTGTGTTCAGCAATAGAGAGTGCAGAGAGAGTAGAGACTTGAGTTGGGTGTGTACTAGTGTGGCACACACAAAGAATGAAAGAATGTATTTATGTTTTAGGGTACGGTACATTTACACCCGCAAAAGTGCGGTCACATGTACAAGTAAAATATATACACGGGAAGTGTAGCGAAGGGCCTTTACACCCAACAACCTCCCACTTAAAGGTCATGAGCAAACCTTTAACCAACTCCCACTAGTCGAATGCAATGCTCATGTTGAGCCTTGGCAAGATTTTTTGTGAGAGCATCTACAAGGTTATTTTGTGTTTTGATCTTAGTCAGTGTGACTAGACCATCATCCAGAACTTGTCTGATAAAGTGGTACCGTACATCAATATATTTAGTACGTGCATGAAACATGGCATTCCTAGCCAGACATATAGCACTCTGGCTATCACATCTAAGTACAGGTGTTTTAGTGGGCAGCCCAAAATCCTTGACCAAGCGACCAAGCCAAACAGCTTCTTTCGAAGCTTCAATGGCTGAAATATATTCAGCCTCAGTGGTAGAAAGTGCTACTATCTTTTGCAATCTAGAGCACCAAGAAACTATCCCACCAATCAAGGTAAATATATACCCACTAGTAGACTTGCGAGTATCCAAGTCACCTGCCATGTCTGCATCACAATATCCCTGCAGATCTAATGTACCATTTCCATAGCAAATACATTTTCTTTGTGTGCCCTTAAGGTATCGAAAGATGCATTTCACTGCCTCCCAATGTGCTTTGCCAAGGTTCGACATAAACCTGCTCACAATTCCCACTGCATGAGCAATGTCAGGTCTAGTGGCAACCATAGCATACATGAGTGATCCACAAGCTGAAGCATAAGGAACACCCTTCATAGAGTTGGCTGCCATGTCATCTTTTGGGCAATCAGCTTTGCTAAGCTTAAGGTGTGGTGGTAATCGAGCACCAAGTGACTTAGCATCTGTCACAGAGAAACGATCAAGCACTTTGTTGATGTACTTTTCTTGTGAGAGAAATAAGAGCTTCTGCTCTCTATCTCTCGTTACACGCATGCCCAAAATATGTTTAGCTGCACCCAAGTCCTTCATGGAAAAGGCTGAATTCAGCTGTCTTTTCAATGCATTAACCTGGCTCTTATGCTTACCAACAATAAGCATATCATCCACATAAAGCACAAGGATAATAAGGCTTCCATCATCAACCTTCTTTGTATATAAGCAATGATCTGCATTGCTTCTTTTAAATCCATGTGAGAGCATGAAGGCATCAAACTTCTTATACCACTGTCTAGGAGCCTGTTTTAAACCATACAAGCTTCTCTTAAAGCTTGCACACCAAATGCTCCTTTCCTGGCATAACAAAGCCCTCTGGCTGTTTCATATACAGCTCTTCTTCTAAATCACCATGCAGGAATGCAGTTCTAACATCCATCTGATCAAGTTCAATATCCATAGATGCAACAATAGCAAACAATACCCGAAGAGTGGTCATTTTGACAATAGGTGAAAAAACTTCCTGAAAGTCAATCCCCTCTTTCTGAGTATAACCCTTAGCCACAAGCCTGGCTTTGTATTTGGATTTGCCATCCATACATTTAATTTTGTAGACCCACTTGTTAGGAATAGCTTTCCTATCTTTGGGCAATGAAACCAAATCCCAAGTATCATTCTGATACAATGACTTCATTTCTTCCTGCATAGCTTGCTCCCACTTTTTCTTTAACTCACATGACAATGCCTCTTTATATGTAAGAGGCTCACCCTCATCTGTGAGTAAAATGCAGTCCAAAGAGGGATCAAACCTCTGTATGGGTCTCTTGACACGTGTAGACCTTCTCACCCAATGATCTGTGTTATCAGGCAATGGATCTACATCCAAAGGAATGTCAATGACCTCATTATTTGGCTGCTGAACTGCATTTTCAGGTTGTTGTAATAAATTTTCAGGCTGCTGTAATTGATGTTCAGCATGCTGATTTTGTTGTCCAAACTGATTTTCAGCATCCCTTTGCTGCCCATTTGCATCAGGCTCAATAATGACACACTGATTATCATAACCAGCATCAAATGGAGCTGAATTTTCAGTGGCTGATGGCTGTTTAAGTGGCTGATCATGCTGAAATTTCACTTTCCTTTTGTCTACATCACTAGATGTGGCATTTTTCAGCAGCTTTGATTCATTAAATACCACATCTCGGCTGCATAGCACCTTTTTCATGCTTGGAACCCAAACTCTATAACCCATTTCACCATCATCTCCATAACCCATGAAAATGCCTCTGAGGGATTTCATGTCAAGTTTGGTTCTGCTATCAACAAGCACATGTACATAGCATTCACAGCCAAAGACCCTTAAGTGGTCATATGAAGCAGGTTTGCTAGACCAAACCTCTTCAGGGATGCCACTATCAAGTGCACGATGTGGAGATCCGTTGCAAATATGCACCGCGGTTTTAATTGCCTCTCCCCAAAACAATTGCGGGAGATTAGCTGTGGACAGCATGCACCGAATCTTCTCACATAAAGTGCTATTCATTCGCTCAGCCACACCATTAGATGACGGATTATAAGGGGCTGTAAGCTCTCGTTTAATCCCATTTTCATCACAAAAACTATTAAATTGTTTAGATACGTACTCTCCCCCATTATCTGTTCTTATGCATTTCAATTTTAAGCCCTTTTGAGTACTAACAAATGCATAAAACCTTTTAAAAGCATCCAATGCCTCACTTTTCTACTTAAGCAAATAAACCCATAGCTTTCTAGAGTGGTCATCAATAAAAGACACAAAATAACGGAAACCACTATGAGTTTTTATTGGCATGGTACATACATCGGAATGGACTAAATCCAAGATACATGCCTTCCTAGAGACTCCATGAGAGTATGAACTCTTTACATGTTTTCCAAAGACACAGTCGTCACAAAAGTCAAGCTTTGAGTTTTTCACATCAACTCTTCCAAGTGAAGAAAGTGCATCCAAACCCTTTTGGCTCATGTGTCCAAGACGCTTATGCCATAGCTCCATGTGGGACTGTACTTCTGCAACTGCAACAAACTTTCCAGGAAGTGCCTTGCAATGAAGATAATACAAAGTTTCCTTTTTACCACCTCTAGTGACCAGCATAGATCCTTTCTGTATTTTCCACATTCCACCACCAAAGGTAGTGTAGTAACCCCTGCTATCTAACTGCCCAACAGAAAGCAAGCTCTTCTTAATGCCAGGTACATACCTAACAACATGAAGAATCAATTCCTGGCCATTTTCAAGAGCCAGGTATATGGTGCCCACTCCTTCAATATCACATGCATGATTATTCCCTAGGTAAACTTTCCCAAGATTACCTACTGCATAAGTAGAAAAACACTCCAGAGATGGAGTTACATGAAATGAGGCACCACTGTCAACAATCCACGATTGTGACAAACCATCATGAGCAGATAACAAGGCATCTATCACATCCCTTTTAATGATATACATATCTTCCACTGTCATAGCATGTGGATCTGAAGATGCAACCAGCAAATCAGCATCTTTATCTTCTTCTATCTCCTCAATGACAACACTAGATACCATATTTGCTTTTTTTGTTTCTTTAGGGGTAGAGCTACTATCCTTCTCATTCTTTTTGCCTTTTGCATTAGCCTGCTTCTTGTGTTCTTGCTCCTTCTTATAATACCTGCAATCGAGCTTTTTATGCCCTTTGCGTCCACACTGATAGCAAGTGACATCTTGCCCTTTTTCTTTGCTTTTGCTGCGATTTTTATGCTTATTTGCAGCATTTGACTTCTTTTCAGTCCGTCCTCTAACATTATAGGCCGATCCACTGTTTTCCCCACTAGACTTGCGTCTAATCTCCTCATTGAGGATAGAACCACGTACACCATCAAATGTCAAGTTGGGGTTGTTGCTCAATGACACAACCAATGCTTCCCATGAATCTGGCAAAGTCATGAGCAAGAAGATAGCCTTTAGCTTAGGATCAAAAGCCGGCAAGCCTGCATCCTATAACTGACTCAAAATACCTGTAAATGCAGCCAAATGCTCTGAGAGGGGCTTAGACTCATCAAGCTTTAAGTTGACTAACTTTCGCATGAGATGGACCTGATTAACAGGAGTAGTATTCTCATACGTAGCCTTGAGTTTCTCCCAAACTGCATATGCACTGTTAAGTCCCTTGATATCAACCAAGATATCATCAGTAACTGCCATTTTGATGTAAGTAATGGCCTTTTTATTCATTTTAGCCCAATCTTCATCTGACAAAGCAGCAGGTTTTTGTTCTGCCAAAGCATCTTCACAATGCTTCAGAAAAAGGATACCCTGCAGACGATCTTTCCAAAGATCAAAGCCATTGCCATCAAATTTGCGAATCTCAAAAAGATTCATTGTGTCAGCAGTGGATGCACTTCCAATCATTTTTCAGCAATAAATTTCTGCAATAGAATGCTGAATGCAATCAGCCAATAGCAAGGTTGCTGTATATAACAGCAAATACACAAACTTGCACTTCAAAGTGTGCCCAAGAAGCAGATATTTTGCTGTAATTTCAGTCCAAAGGGCTGATTACAGCATATACACAAAGCAAATCTGATACATATGCATACAAGACAGCTCCCACTTCAATAATACATCACCGTAATGCCCTAATGCAATAACCCGAGTGCTGTATGTGCCACTGTTTCACTGCACAATGAGCATTCAGCAATACATGTACCAAGAGAAGCTGCCTTTTCATAACATTTGATACATCCCAAGTCCAAATTTCTCCCACTTAGCAGTGAATTTGCTGTAATTCCACTGTCAAAGCACAAATCGGCTCAAAATACATCACTAATGTGAAAAGCCCTAAATTTTCTGCAATAAATCTGCCCCAATTGCATTAATACATGTTCCTGAGAGCATAAAACGGGCAAATTCAGCAAAATTTCATAAAATTTTGCAAAAGCCCCAAATTTTCCGGGTCCAATTGTGCACGAATGTCAACCAATCTGACTTAGCTGAGCAAAATTTCACCAATACAGCAAAAGGCCCAAATTTTATGGGTCCAATGTTGAGAAATTTTACTCAAACGAACAAAATTTCACCAAATTTGGCGAAATCCCCAATTTATACGCGCACAATGTCTGCAATTTTTGACGCAGATGCTTGTATTATGCATGAACAGCACTAAATCTGGAAAAGCCCCAAATTTTCTGGCTCAAATCTGCACAAATCTGAGAGCTGTGCTTGCACGCGCGAACCGGGGCTTGTTTTAATGTGACAAGTCACAAAAAATTGCAAAAATGACTGTCGTGACCATCGACTGATCACGCTGATCAGAAACGAACTGCCGCCTGTCCACGCTGACCACGTCAGCTGTCGCCTTGAGCAGATTTGGCTGTCGCCTGTCCACGCTGACCTGTTTCTGACCTGGCGACTGTCTGTCCAGCTGTCGCCTATGTAAAACGTGACCTGAACACTGTCGCCTGACTGTCCTGAACAGAAACGTGACCTGGAAAGGTGACGACCTGACCTGTGCTGACCTGGAATGGCTGCGCCTGACCTGTCTGGTTACAGACTGAGCAAAAACGAGCCTGCAGCACTGTCACCTGTTTCGCGCGTGCTCTCACCTGACCAGCAGAGATGACGACTTGCTGATTTCTCACGAGCGAAGCGCTGGCGATGTCTCGCACAGGCTCCAGGAAGCACGCACACCTTAGCCGAAGCTCTGATACCAGTTTGAAGGAAAGCGAAAATGCCCAAGTGGTGTGCGCAGCGAGAATGGAGTGTGTTCAGCAGTAGAGAGTGCAGAGAGAGTAGAGACTTGAGTTGGGTGTGTACCAGTGTGGCACACACAAAGAATGAAAGAATGTATTTATGTTTTAGGGTACGGTACATTTACACCCACAAGAGTGCGGTCACATGTATAAGTAAAATATATACACGGGAAGTGTAGCGAAGGGCCTTTACACCCAACAGAAGGGAGGTGGAGGTGGTGACCAAAGAAGGTGAAGAATGACTAAAAAGAGAGTTCAATGAAGAATGAGGCTTGGTTCCTGCACTCATTCTTTCTTTCGTTGATCTGATTTAGAGTCACGCCCTTCTTCCTAGACCGGCTCCTCTTGAGGCGGTTGCATTTGTTGTTTTGGCTCCCCAAGCCCTAGCAAGGAGAGGTCCTGTGAGGTTCAACCAGTTGAGATTAGGGAAGCACATTGCTCCTCTACTCCTAAGCCAGTGTTAGGCTTAGGTATCGTGGCATGGAGTCCATGTTGCAGCAATGTACCAACTTATAGGCTAAATCTTTGATTCCATCTTGTCAATCCGATGCTTTTTAGACAGCAGGACATGCATATGGGGCAGCCAGGTTACTTTGGTGGTGGCACTAGTTTCCATACTATGGTGGATTAGGGACCGCATACGAGGATGTATGGCACAACTCCTTATGGTATGCAACAACCAATGCATAGTTGCAAGGCCCAATAATTCCGAGTATAGCTAGTAATATGTATGACCCCATGTATAACAATACTAGCATGATGTTGGGGCACAAAGTGGCACGTTTGGCAATGCATATATATAGCCAGTGTGTTTGGGACTCATGGTGTTAATGCTTGTCATGCAAATGCTCCATATAGAGCTGGTCATGAGGAAAAATACGGCTAGTAATGCTTGCATGAGGAAAAATGCATGCAATGTATGGAAAACTGTATCTTGGTATGGTTGATAGTATGCAAATTCCCATGCATAGTCACATTGCAATGATTCAAAGTATGCAAACAAGAATGTTTCCTAATGCTTTTGGTGCTCCTCGCATGTCAAGCATACACGAGAGACTAGTCAGGACCTTGTCCATGAATAAGTCTTCTTTGCTTTGAGAACACATCAACAAGCATCGGCAGCTTCAGATGCAAGTTCAAAATGTAAGGAAGCCTATTTCCTCTGAAGACATGGCGATCACTTTATTGTCCCAATTGCCGCCATGATTCGGTACCTTTTATTCCGCTCTTATTGCATCAGGGCGGGAGTCGACTCTTCAATGGGAAGAGTTGGTTCCTATAGTCTTGGACCAAGAGAAACAGTTAAAGGGACAGAATGCTTCCAAATCGGAGGCTTTGGTTGGTCAAGCCTCTTAAAAGAAGAGGAAGGACCAAAAGAAGACAAAGAAGAACAACAAATCCAAAAAGGACAAGGAGAAAAAATCGACTTGCCATATTTGTGGTAAGACTGGTCATTCGAAGAAGGATTGCCCCGACAAAGACAAGGACATGAATGAATCTGGAGCGGTGGCTGCACCCTCATTAGCTGCTTTTCTACACTTAGCAGTCATTAAGGACTCTACACCGAAGACTCCTGATGCTGCGATGACAACTCCCCAAGCTCGAGAGTGGATCATGGACAGTGGTGCCTCGCGGCACATGACTCCTCCCATTGGTGTTGCCCATTTGCGACCTTCGCGTGGGCAAATTCTCATTGGAGACAGCTCTTCTGTGTCTATTGCGGCGTGGGGTGAGATGCAGCTAATTCTAGATGGACATGGTGGTACCCACACTTCCGAGGTGTTGCATGTGCCAAGCTTGGGATATCATTTGCTTTCAGTCCATAAGATTTGTTCTCTTGGCCTCTTGGTGGAGTTTGACAATGATACTATTGGAGTCCTTGATCGTGGATCGAGGAAGGTTCTCTCTGCAAGGTATGAGGAGAATGGCATCTACAAATTGAAGTCTTCTACAGCTCTTACCTCTCTTTTTCTTGCCTCTCATACACAGTTCGAGCTATGGCATACTCGGTTTGGCCACCTGAACTATGAGTACCTTTGGAAGGCGTCGCAAGGATCATTTGTCCGAGATTTGCTGAACATAGTGGTGAGCCATCAGCCATGTGTCTCCTGCATTCGTGGGAAACTGCATCGGGATGCGATTTCCAACAAAGCTTCGCAACAGTCTACTTCACCTATGGAGCTTGTATCTACGCATCTTTGTGGCCTGATGAGAACCAAGTCCCTGAAGGGGAGCTTGTACTTCATGTTGATCGTAGATAACTACAACAGGATGACATGGGTCTATTTCTTGACATTGAAGTCAGAGGCTTTCTCTCACTTCAAGGATTGGCTGCTCTTTGAGGAGAACCGATCTGGCCGACGACTGCAGACCTTGCGTTCAAACAAGGGCGGTGAATTTATATCTTATGAGTTTGCTCATTTTTGTGCAGATAGGGACATTTACCAAGAGTTTGCTAACACCAACACTCCTCAAGAGAATGGCATTTTGGAGCAGAAGAACAGAAGTGTGATCGAGATGGCACGCACCATGATGGAGCACCAATAGACACCTTAGTTTCTGTGGGCCGAGACTGTGGCTACTGCAGTTCACATCCTCAATCGATCTCCCACTTTGGCCGTTGACATATGGCCATAGCCTACTTGTGAGCCCCATCCTTGAGTGGAGTAAGCACTTTTTTTGGGCAATGGCCAGCCTTCAACTGAAATTGAGAAATCTTAAAAAGATTTAAAAGACCAACTAGCCAATATCAAATTTGGGGCTAAATTTGTCTTTCAAGGAGCAAGCTAAAGGCCAATCCCCAAGCAAACTAAGAGGCAAATTGGTTTGGAGACTTACTGGTCAATTTCTATATATCTCTATTATCAATTTTGTATGTGTCTAAAAGCATCATACACCTATCATAAGGATCCTATCTAGTTTCAAGAAAAAAATAGGTCTGTATTTTACTTGCCCAAGTAAACCCATATGGCTGTAGCCTACTTGTGAGCCGCATCCTTGAGTGGGAGTAAGCACTTTTTTTCAGCAATGGCCAGCCTTCGTATTCTAAGCCAACCACTTTTCAATCTGTTGTCTCATTTAATGCCTTTCAAGCAAGCATGGCAATTCAATTATTCATACTTAGCTGCCTTCAATATGCATACTTAGGGACTGATCATTATACTTACACTCTTATCATCTAATGCAGATTATGCACATTCCATAGCGCCTTACCCATCTTCCTCTTGTTGCACTCATGCTTCTTGTTGTTGCCGGTACTCTGACATGGTATCATGATACATTGCAAAAACTTGTAATTTGCATGCACTATGCGCACAAATTTCAGGCACCCTAAACAACTGCAAATTCTGCGTTACATCTGCTTCCACCTCTTCTACCTGCAAGGCGACCTGCAGAGAAGTGTCCAGATGCCATTCTTGCTCGAGACCGTGGTCCTGAGCTACCCGAAACAACCACGCACCCGTGGCAGCGATGTCTGGAACGGATGATGGTCAAGGAGGGAGACAAGTACCAAAAGCTTGGTTGCGAGTCTCCCTCTATTGGAACAACATCCCTCGCAACGAGAAACACACATAATGGTAACCAAATTTCGAGATCGCAAATCACTTGTTAAATGGGATCCATGAAGTTTTAACAGTGGGGGCTTGGCGTATCAAATCGTTGGGGGAGGGGAGGGGGAGGAAGGGGCACACACACACACACACACACACACACTCTCTCTCTCTCTCTCTCTCTCTCTCTCTGTGTCTGTGTGTGGGTGTGTGTGTGAGAGAGAGAGGGAGGTACTTGCAGCTGTTGCGAAACCGCAAACCCATAACAGCGCTAACGTTCTTGCATCCGGTGACATAGTCGGGAGCGTTTCCGAATCCCTGCACAATACTTACAATGCCTATTCCCACTGCTAGATGTAGAATCAATGTACCACCATGTCTAATAGTGTCTCTCTGCTTTTTGGGTATTTGACTCTTGAGGATACCTTTAAAAAGTAAATCCAAAGGTGTCTCAGGATACATTTAAAAACGACCATTGCCACCTGCAGATGTAGAATCAATCTACCCAGCATCATTTGGAGCAGTTGTTAAGACATCTGTGTGGGCCGGTGGATTTTAAGCTCCGCCTATATAGAGGACTGTAAGGGTATCTAATAACTTGCCATAAAAGGCATTGCATTTTTTAAATAAATAAATCCAAAAGTAATTACTAAAACACCAATATCATGCTAATGGGGTTGTAGCCCTATTGGATCAAGTGTGGGTTGAGTACTGTAAGCATGTGAGTTTGATTCTTAGCTTGCATTTCCTTGTCAACACCATTTTTTCACATCTAAAACTCATATATCATGCCAATCTTGCTTGAAACCTTTGAGAGTTCTTGTCTTTGAGATTTTGTATCCAAAATTGTGTCAAATAAGCATCACATAAGCATACACCCGAAGACTTTGACTTGTCGGAAAGTAGAGATCTACAACAAGAGGCTATTGACGTCTCATATTGCAACAATAGGTGAGTGGAGAGAGTCAAAATAGGTTGATATAGATTGAATCTTCTATTCCTAGATGCTTAAGTGCAAAGATACAATGCTACATGTGGTGAAGAAGGTTAGCCAATCAAAAAACTTCCAAAAGATGTGGAGCAATAGTTGCTCATTCTAGAGACTATAGCCCTCTAGGTCCATTTTTTTAACAAGGTTGACAAAATGTAATACCTCCCCCCATACGAACACTAGGGGCTTATTAATATGATTAATTCAAAAATAATAATAATAATTCTCCCCCTGTCATCGCTGATAGGTGGCGAGGGGGGAGAGAAAGGAAAGAGGAAGAAGATGGCGTGATTGATGATGACGGAGATGATGCAAACGAGTGGTGGAGACATCGAAGAGGGAGAACGCAGTGAGGATGATGACGTAAGCGAGGAGGGAGGCCACATCTACTCGTCCCGCGGCCACCTGGAGGGGCTAAAGAGCCCCGCCATCATGCAAACGGCACCACCTTCACTCCACATTCCCCTCTCCCCCCCCCCCCCCAATTCCAATAATAACCACCCCTCCCTATATAACCACCCCTCCCTATATAAACCCCCCCCCCCCCCCCCTTAACGAGAGGATAACACATTAATTTATTTTCCCCCATTGATGTTGGCCTGAGTAAAAGAGAGAGAGAGAGAGAGAGAGAGAGAGAGAGAGGGGGGGAGGGAGAGAGATTCTTTCCCTTCCCCTCCGAAGAGGGTGGCCACACACATCTCTTTCCCCCGTGGCTGCGAATCTATACCTATCTTGCAAAATTATCTACCACTCACCGTGGGGGGTTCACTATATATATATTCTGTATATAACGTGCATTCATGGCCTATTTATAAATATCTTAATCTATGAATTTTTCTTGAATTAAAAACAACCCTTTTCTATTCAATCTGTAAGTAACCCCTTTATATGACACCCTTCTGTACGTAAAAATTTTATAGAAATGGTGTTTTAAAAAACCTCTTATTTTGAACTCACGTTATATATACATATATTCATGAGTGACCCCCCCGAGCCACTCGCAAACAACCCCACTACTCGAGCACAAGGTGCAAAAGTCTTGCACAACTCGCAAAGATCGGGAATGGCCCCCAAGCGAAAAATGACGCACGCAGATGGAAACCCCACAACGAGCAACAAAGCCTCGGGCGAGGACATCACTACCCATCCAACTGTGGTACCGATCATAAGTAATGTATTTCCAAATTAATGAATGCTCGCTCGGATTCATGCATGAGATGCATTAGACCCATACTAAGCTGCACGGGAAGGGATTATTGAAAGTGGTAAATTCATCGCAGCATTTGAAAGATGGAGTTTACGAAGCACATGTATCTAGGGAAGTTAGTTGCACCTAGATGCTTTGTGACAAATCCATAAGTAGCATGAATGACATACAAGGTTCTAAGGTATTGTCGACTCTCCTTTCTTGGAAATAATAGATAAAGTATCTTACCACACTAGAAGTACGTTGAGCTTTACGCTTGACAGATCACATGGTAAGTAATCTATCCTAGAGAAAAATCAATCTCGAAACTCTAGTGCGTAGTTAACACAAAAACAACCATAAGGGTTAGGACTTAGGTGCCTTGAGATCCGTCCAATAGCGACTATGTTTATTAATCCTATTTGGGGTTGGGCTAGATGCAACAACAACTCTAGGTCAAGTGAAGAGCTCAAGGATTAGGAACCCTAAGTCAAAGGAAAGTCCAATGCTTTTGTACTTGTTGAAGAAGACTGGGTTATCGATCAATGTAAAAGATTAATAGAACTTAAACCTTGTACAATGTTGAAACTTAAACATATGCCTTAGCCAAAAGAAGGGTGTGTTAAGTAAAATCTTACATAGAACCACTCCTGATCCCAAGGGGGAGAGCGAAAATGTGATGGAAGGTTATCGCAACTATTCATGCAGTGTTGGAAAAGGATATCAATGTTTTGTTGATTGATCAAACATCGTCTTAAATGTTTTGTGCATTAAACTGATTGTTACGATGTGATTTGGGTGATTTTTCCAAGTACTTGTGCTTGATGGTAAATGCATGGCAGGGGTCTGTAATGACATGTTGCCATGAAAATAAAGGAAATTTTTTCTTGGAAGATGATATTAGACAGATTGCATGGATTGTGTTTGATTCCTAAATGGATTAATTAAGGAAGGATATTTTGCGTGTGTGGATAATCTCCAATGTCGCGTCGTGTTTCAACCCAAGAGGGCACTACTTGATTCATAGGTTGAAGGTTGAGTGGTGAAAAGGCTAATTACGGAAGTTGTATCTCACTCTTAGGTCGCTTGGGGTCAGTGGAGCTCTAGACACCCCTTGCCTAGTCTGAAACAAAGTTGTAAAGTGCCGTGAGCCCAATGTCAGGGGTGTTGGAAGATCCTATTCTAGATAAATGATAGAAATTATAGTGCCATGAGATTTGGACAAGGTAGTTATGTTGGATAGAATGGATACATAATTCTCTTATATGGGCAGGAGACAAAGATTAACTTGAAGATAAGTCAAGGAACTTGTTTGTCAAAAGGACTACTTGCTTTCTATTCATATATGTGTCATAAATTACGCGAAGAACAAACCCCGTTCCCTAAAAGGCCTAATTAAGAAAGATAATTTTGAAAGTCACACATAAATGTGATAGGACCTAATTAGAAAACTAAGGCTATTAAGGGAAGCGGGTGGGCGGAACCCCTGACAAGTCCGTCCTACGGCAGGGTGATCCCAGAGAACTAGGATGCTTCTCACAAGGTTTTACCATCATTCAACCTTTCGGTATTGTTAAGTTAGAACCCGATTCATGCCGTTTTAGGGGACCAGAATGGGACTATGCCCTACGGGCAAAGAGGTTGAGCGGCGCATCTCTCTCATTTTCCATCTTTTTGAACCAAGTGCAGCATGGATCTGCTTCGGATTGGGTATCTCTGCGTAAAGTAGGATGTCCAAAACAAGAGGCTAGAATGCTGTCAGGAGACCTTGACCACTAGGAACTTGAATGTCAAGTTGATCCTAGTGGGTTCCGCAAACGTTTGAGGCGGACTCGCGACAAACCCCATAACATTCCATGGGAGGTTGGACGGCAACACTTAGATTCGTCTCTCGATGGACCACTAAAAACATGCATGGACAGTCGATATAGGCGGGCACGTTACAGTTGGTATTAGAGCGAAACTTTGTAATGATGCGTGCTTGATTTATGTAGGGTTCGTAGACATATCTTAAACAAAATAACCAAAGTGGTATGACTTGATTTTTAGGCACCTTCTGCACCCATGAATGCTAACATGCAAGAGGAGAATTTCATTCTCAAGCAAATTAGGGCACCCAAGTTTGGCGAAGAAGGGATAGATGTCGCAACAGAGGCGAAGATATGGATTGAGTGTATGGAGGATTATTTCTCTACTTCAGGAACTATCTCTACCAATCAATCAATGATAGCCAAACTTAAGTTAGTTGGCTAGGCTCGGTTATGGTGGAAGCAATGGTACAAAGATCAAGGTATTTCGAGAACCGCTGTCACTTGGGCTCATTTGAAAGATGTTGTATGCGGACGATACCTTCCACCAACCTACCAGACTTTGAGGATGAATGAATTCTTCAAGCTCAAGCAGCTGGAATTAACCCTAGAAGCTTACTACTCGAAGTTCGTAACCCTACTTAAATACGCACCCCTATGGATATTGCATAGCAAGTATCCAAGTTTTGCCATGGCTTGAACACTCCTCTAAACCACCGTCTTGAAGCAATGCGTCCAACAGACTTGCAAAATACATTACTTTGAGCAAATCCAATCATCCAAGAACTTAAACCCGGCAATTGTGACAATGATGGTTACCGAGATCATGGCAAGATATGCCATACGTGCAGGGAGATAGGGCACATCTGTAGAAGATGTCCCTACCGTCAATGCTTCCACTACAACGAGCTAGGACACATACAAGGCTGCCCTGGCTTAAGTTTGGAAGACATTGAACCCCCAAGGAAATGAAGCTACACAAGTGCAGTCTATGGATATATAGAGGAGTCAGATAAAGACGAAGACCTAGAGCCTACTACACCTTTTCAAAATGATTAGCAATCCTAGAAATTCTGTTGACATGTAATACAACTTCTATTGGAAATAAATCCTACTCTTGTACGTGCAGTTAATTGCAATAATATGAGTTGCACTAATTGAGTCATTAAGAGTAGCGCAGCGGACGCATGCTGGGTCCTAACCCACAGGCCTTAAGCCCCATTAATGCTTGACTTTCCCAGTCCTTCCGAGATGAGGACATCTCGAGCTCTCTAAGGGGGAGAGGATGTAATACTCCCCATATGAACATCCCCTATTAATATGATTAATTCAATTTTTTTAAATTCCCCCCTTATCGCCGATAGGTGACAAGGGGAGAGAGAAGGAAAAGAGGAAGAAGACGGCACGATTGATGATGACAAAGATGACACAAACGAGTGGTGGAGACGTCGAAGAGGGAGAATGCGGTGAGGATGATGACGTAGGCAAGGAGGGAGGTCACATCTACCCGTCTCATGGCCACCTAGAGGGGCCGAAGTCCGCCGCCATCATGCAAACAACACCACCTTCACTCCACGTCCCCCCTCCCCCCCCCCAAAAAAAAAAAAAAACCACCCCTCCCTATATAAACCCCCCCCCCCCATTAACGAGAGGATAACACATTAATTTCTTTTCCCCCATTGCTATCAGCCTGAGTAAGAGGGAGAGACAGAGGAAGAGAGAGGGAGAGAGAAGAGAAGAAGAAGAGAAGGAGAGAGAGAGAGAGAGAGGGGGAGGGAGAGAGATTCTTTCCCTTCCCCTCCGAAGAGGGTAGCCACACACATCTCTTTCCCCTGTGGCTGTGAACCTATACCTATCTTGCGAGATTATCTACCACTCGCAAACAACCCCACTACTCAAGCACAAGGTGCGGAAGTCTTGCACAACTTGCAAAGATCGGGAATGGCCCCCAAGCAGAAAATGACGCGCGCGGATGGAAACCCCACAACGAGCAACAAAGCCTCGGGCGAGGACATCATTGCCCATCCAATTGTGGTATCGGTTGTAAGTAATGTATTTCCAAATTAATGAATGCTCGCTTTGATTCATGCATGAGATGCATTAGGGCCATACTAAGCTGCACGGGAAGGGATTATTGAAAATGGTAAATTCATCGTAGCATTCGAAAGATGGAGTTTACGAAGCACATGTATCTAGGGAAGTTAGTTGCACCTAGATGCTTTGTGAAAAATCCATAAGTAGCATGAATGGCATACAAGGTTCCAAGGAATTGTTGACTCTCCTTTCTTGGAAATAATAGATAAAGTATCTTACCACACTAGAAGTACGTTGAGCTTACACGCTTGACAGATCACATGGTAAGTAATCTATCCTAGAGAAAAATCAATATTGAAACTCTAGTGCGTAGTTAACACAAACAACAACCATAAGGGTTAGGACTTAGGTGCCTTGAGATCTGTCCGATAGTGACTATGTTTATTAATCCTGTTTGGGGTTGGGCTAGATGCAACAACAACTCTAGGGCAAGCGAAGAGCTCAAGGATTAGGAACCCTAAGTCAAAGGAAAGCTCGATGATTTTGTACTTGTTGAAGAAGACTGGGTTATCGATCAATGTAAGAGATTAATAGAACTTAAACCTTGTACAATGTTGAAACTTTAACATATGCCTTAGCCGAAAGAAGGGTGTGTTAAGTAAAATCTTACATAGAACAGCTCCTGATCCCAAAGGGGAGAGCGAATATGTGATGGAAGGTTATTGTGACCATTCGTGTAGTGTTGAAAAAGGATATCAATGTTTTGTTGATTGATCAAACATCGTCTTAAATGTTTTTCGCATTAAACTGATTGTTACGATGTGATTTGGGTGATTATTCCAAGTGCTTGTGCTTGACGGTAAATGCATGGCAGGGGTCTGTAATGACACGTTGCCATGGAAATAAATGAATTTTTTTCCTGGAAGATGATATTAGACTGATTGCATGGATTGTGCTTGATTTCTAAATGGATTAATTAAGGAGGGATATTTTGCATGTGTGGATCATCTCCAAGGTCGTGTTGTGTTTCAACTCGAGAGGGCACTGCTCAATTCATAGGCTGAAGATCGAGTGGTGAAAAGGCCAATTACGGAAGTTGTGTCTCACTCTTGGGTCGCTTGGGGTTAGTGGAGCTCTAGACACCCCTTGCCTAGTCCGAAACAAAGTTGTAAAGTGCTGTGAGCCCAACGTCAGGGGTGTTGGAAGATCCTATTCTAGATAAATGATAGAAATTATGGTGCCATGAGATTTGGACCAGGTAATTCTGTTGGACAGAATGGATACACAATTCTCTTGTATGGGCAGGAGACAAAGATTAACTTGAAGATAAGTCAAGGAACTTGTTTGTCAAAAGGACTAATTGCTTTCTATTCATGTATGTGCCATAAATTATGTGAAGAACGAACCTCGTTCCCTAAAAGGCCTAATTAAGAAAGCTAATTTTGAAAGTCACACATAAATGTGATAGGACCTAATTAGAAAACTAAGGCTATTAAGGGAAGTGAGCGGGTGGAACCCCTGACGAGTTTGTCCTACGGCAGGGTGATCCCAGAGAATTGGGAGGCTTCTCACAAGGTTTTACCGTCGTTCAACCTTTTGGTATTGTTAAGTTAGAACCCGATTCATGCCGTTTTAGGGGACCAGAATGGGACTATGCCTTACGGGCAGAGAGGTTGAGTGGCGCATCCCTCTCATTTTCCATTCTCTTTGAACCAAGTGCAGCATGGATCTGCTTCGGATTGGGTATCTCTGCGTAAAGTAGGATGTCCAAAACCCGACGCTAAAATGGTGTCAAGAGACCTTGACCACTAGGAACTTGGATTTCAGGTTGATCCTAGTGGGTTCCGCAAACATTCCGTTGCGAGGTGGACTCGGGAGACCCTAGGCGACAAACCCCATAACATTCCATGGGAGGTCACTGTTGACCATCCTGAGAATGAAACCTTCGTTTCATTCATTTCTTTGACAAGAAAAAGCCGGGCGATGACACTTAGATTCGTCTCTCAATGGACCAATAAAAACGTGCCTAGACAGCCGAGCACGTTACACAAATGATCCAAAGCATCAATGAAGTTTTAAACAAATTGTGCAATTTGGAAAGACCATGGAGAGACAAAACCCTAAATAGGAGATTGAAATGCAAAAGGCACTTGAATAGTCTAAAAAGGATGCAAAAGTTACAAAGCTTGAATGTAGGGTATCCCTTTGTCATTGCAATGTTGAAGTGTAAGTGCTAAGTTACTTTTAAAGAATGCAACTATCTAAGGAATACCATAAATTCTACTAGTATATAAGCTAAGTTATTGCATTTTCTAGTACAAATAACAGTTTCATGCTTTTAATATGAAATATAGTTGGATGGTGTACAGGAGCATGTTGCAACACATTGAATGACGTAAGGAAACACAAAACGTATACAAAGATTATAAATGGTTGTTTGTTGCAATGAGTAACTCTCATGTTAGTTGTTTCAAAGGTTCTAATTGAAAAATGTGACACACACGCACGCACGCACGCACGCACACATGCATGTGCACACGTGTGTGCGCACGTTGTGTGTGTTACTAAACTTCTTCTCTTGTGCCATATAGGCTTGGGAGCCTTCTAGTTGGTTTGGAATCTCAAAGCAAAGCTCGAAATAATATATAGAAAAGATATTTTCTCTATCTCTCTCTCTCATTGAAGACACACACACACACTATCTCTCTCTCTTTCTCTTTTTTAATTGAACATAGGATATGATCATGGAAAGGGGATACCACTAATATCAGGGTGTGCAGACTTGAGCAAACTTGAACAGGTGGATTATTCAAAATCTAGGATGAAGGAAGAATATGCAGGATAAACATGCTATAATACAAATCATAAGTATATTCAGTAATGAAGCAGAGTCCTAAATTACAAGCATCAATATTGTAGATAACAAGATAACTAGTACTGTGCTCGGTAAAAGAGAATCGGATAATGATTAGAATACTTGTTCAGAAGGAGAGATAACAAAACATTCTTAATACAATGCTTGATAGAAGAACTCAAAATTTTTAAAAAAACTAGATACTACTTAATTATGATCATATGTGTTACAAAGAAGAAGCAAATAACGATGAACAAATGAGTATTAGCTATATGCTCAAGATAAAGTTCATATTGAGGCATATCATAAGTAGAATAGGCTTTAAAAAGAGACAAACAAAGGGACTTACTTCATGTATGAGCTCCTAAGTAGAGATGGAGGGAGTAAAATAAAGGCTGCACTGAGACTCTCTCTCTCTCTCTCTCTCTCTCTCTCTCTCTCTCTTAGAACTCGATGTGATCAGAATGAGAGAGTGAGTCTCCTTTAATAGATACAAGGAGGAAGAGATTGTGGAGGATATGTCTCTATGAGATACATGAAAGGAAGAAGGCCGCATCTATTTTATTTATATGGTAGAGAAGAAAAGGAGATATGACACGTCTCAATTATTTACAAGATAGAGAGGGAGACACACGTCTTATTTATTCATTTGGGGGATGATGGGAAAGGTAACCTATAAGAATATTTTATTTTCCTTTGATATGTTGGAATCTGATGTCAAGATGATCAAACCAGATAGCCCACCGAAGAAGCCTTTTGTTTCCAATAACTTTAGATGCTTTCCCTTTTAAGTAGCTACCAACATGGTTGAGGTCACTTTTAATAGTGAAGGGTATAAATTCAACAAAAACACAGAAGCTTTGGATGGATTTTTTTATTGCTAGAATATCTCGATGGGATGGAGGATAATTATATTCAGTGTTAGGAAAAGTGCCACTTGCAAATCAGCAAAGTTTCTCACAACCATTGTCTTGTTGTTCATAAAGGATAAAAAGGGGTTTTGTAGTAGATAGTTGGAGTGGAGATGGATCTTGGATTAGGTATTTGAGCCCTTGCATAGCAAGACTTTGAGGTTCACCCCAGTGGAATTTGTCCTTTCGGAGTAGAGGATAAAGAAGAGAAGTATATTGGATCATGTAAGGCATAGAGTCCAATTTAAATAGCCAAGGAATTGTTGGAGTTGGATTACAAAAGACAAGGTATTTGGAAATGCATTTAAAGCTTTTAGAACATGACATTTTTGCACAATTTTTCCATTAATAATTTACAAGCCTAAAAAATCCATGGTAAGGGTAAAGAGAATGAATTTAGAAGGGAAGAGAACCATGCCTGCTTCTTATATTTTGGAAAAATAGAGTTGAAGGTGCTTGATGTGTTGCTCCATGCTATTAGAAAATACTAATAAGTTATCAATGTATACGACAATAAAAGGTAACTCAGCAAAAGTAGAATCAGTCCGTTCCTGGAACTTGGTAGGGGTAGTTTTGATTTCAAGTGATAAGATAATCCATCTTTAATGACCATGTGGAACATAAAAGACAGTCTTGTAGAAATCCTGTGGGGCTATAGACAATTGCCAGAAGCTTGATTTTAGGTCAAAATTACTAAAAATTTGGGCACCTCCAAGTCTCTTAAGAAGGATGTCCTTTAGGGGCAATGGATGACCATGTCCAATCAGATGCTTGTTAAGGGGCTTGTAATTGAAGACGAACCACTATTTGCCTCGTTTTGTTCATTATGCTTATTAACATGAAAAGCATGACAAGCCCAAGTAGAGGACGTTTGTTCAAGAAAACCTTTGTGTAGTATCTCTTGGATTTCTTGTTAGCATAATGCTAGGTCTTCAACCTTCATACCTAGATGGGATGGTTTAGTAGGAACAACATCGTAGGAAGTGTAATAGAAAATCGAGCATGTTTTTCTTTAAACAAGGTTGGATCATCAGAATATAATTGAGCTACTTTGTCTTTAAGTTGGAAAATATCTATGTTGTATTTGGTAAATTATTTTTTGAACTAGATATGAAGACGAGTAGACACTCCTTCTTTTGCTTGTATCACGAAAACAGAGTGAGCGATCTTTGGAAGGAGAGGAAGAGTGATTCCCTTATCGGCATAGGCCAGATGGAGAACATCTATGTAGAAAGCGAAGGGTACCATATATTTGAGTATCTCAGTCCCAATGAGAAGATCATAGCACATATTGGGCATATCTCAATAGGAAGTTTTATATCCCCAAGGTGAAGCCAAGTCTTGACTTTGGTGGTGATAAGGATTTTTTAATTATTCGAGAGCTCTACTAGGGGAGGAGCTCTTTTTTTGCCAACTTGCATGAGGGAATAATTATTGTGGAGCAATGATCATGGTAGATCTTGTATCAAAAAGTGCATCAGCAAATATCTTTAAGTATCTAGAGTCTTTGAGGATTACAAACATTGGGCCATTGTTATTCAAAGCATGGATTTTGAGAGAGGGATGGGATTCTTTGCCTTTAGTAGTACTTGGTATTGACTCCTTGGTGTGGGTTGTCTCCTACTACTGAATGGAAGTATGTAGGGTAGAAAGATCTTCTTTGTATTGTTTCAAATTTTGATGTAGTATAGTCATTTGGAGAGCGACACCAACTTACCTGATTTCCAAGGTGATTTGTTAGAGATCAATTTCAATAATCTGGAGCTGTCTATGACTTAGCACTGTTATAAAAGATTGTGGTTTGGTCATCTCATTTTCCATTGGGGAGAGAAATTGATTTCTTCTTTTGAGAGTATTCCTACTCAATGTTCCAAGTCGCTTTGTGATTTCGACAAATCAGAGGGTGTTTGTAATAATTCTTCTTGTAGTCTTTCTCTTTGTTGCCTTTTGTTCTACTAGTGTTTGGGGGAAAACATGATCAACACTATTGGCAATTTCCTCTTTGAGATCTAAGGAAATTCACAAACCCATTGAAGGGAGCCTTGAAGTGGAAGCATGGAACGGAATCAAGAGCTATGGTAGGGGGAGAGAGAGAGAGAGAGAGAGAGAGAGAGAGAGAGAGAGAGAGAGAGAGAGAGAGAGAGAGAGAGAGAGAGAGAGAGAGAGAGAGAGAGAGAGAATGTGTGGGAACTCCAACAGTCACGATATGTGACTGGCCTTCCTTTATTCAAATGCTCTTCAAATGTCACTAAAAGAATAAAGAATAAAGTGACAATGTATATGTGTGTGGGTAACTAATACACAGTGTTGGTACTGTCAATGTAACTAATACACGGGTGGCTAGGTACATGTACCTTTACCCCCAACAACCTCCCACTTAAAGGTGAATGTGCCTCTAATGAGGAGAGAACAAGAAAAAAGTGACAAAGTACAAATGTACATAAGTACAACATGATGAGGAAAGACGTTATCTCATCCAATGCCCATCAACTTCCTAAGGAAACCAAAATGCTCCACTAAGAGACTTTTAGTGAGCAAATCTGTAGGATTTTGGTCAGTTGAGATCTTTACAGGCTCAATGGAATTTTTCTTAATAACCTCTTGAATAAAGTAGTAACACACCTCAATGTGCTTCATCTTCGCATATGGAAGACGAGATTCTTGGCTAATTGAATAACACTCATAGAACCCAAATGTAGTGTAGGGATCACAACAATAATGTCAAGGTCTGTGGCCTAACCAGAGAGCCTCCTTGCAAGCCTCAGTGGTTGTAATATACTTTACCTCTATAGTAGAGAGAGCCGTACATTTCTACACCATGGATATCCAAGAAACAGTACCTCTAGCAAAGGTGAAGATATAGCCAAAGGTGGACTTACTATTATTTGCATGTCTTGCATAGTGAGAGTCGGAGTATCTCACGACTCCTATATCTTGGCCACCATAACAAATGCACATAGCTTTTGTGCCCTTCAAGTATCTCATGATACCCTTGATGGCATCCCAATGCCGTTGGCCAGGTGTAGCCATATAACAAGCCACAACTCCCACTACAAATGCTATGTCAGGGCGAGTGGTTATCATGGTATACATCAAATTGCCCACTGCAGATGCATAAGGGATCTTGGCCATCTCAACCTTCTACTCATTAGATTGTGGACGATAGGCATGGCTAACGTTCACATGAGAAGGTAAAGGACAACCAATAGGCTTAACATCTTACAAATGCAACTGCTCAAGGGCATTCTGGATGTACTCCTATGACAAGTAAAGAAGCCCATTAGAGTGATAACACATACTGCACATCCCAAGAATATATGAGGCTTGTCCCATGTCCTTCATCCCAAAGCTCTTCTTGAGATGATATTTCAAGGCATCTAGCTCATCATGAGTATTCCCAGCAATTAGCATATCATCCATATAGAGTATCATAATTATAAGCTGACATCACAAGCCCTTCTTTGTGTATAAACACGGATCCATAGCACTACAGGAATATCCCTGTGAATGCATAAAAGCATCAAAATTGTGGTACCATTTCCTAGGTGCTTGCTTAAGGCCATAAAGGCTCTTTCTCAGTTTACACACTAGGTGGTCCATGCCAGGTTCTGCAAAGCCCTTAGGCTACTCCATATAATCATCATCATGCAAGTCCCCATGAAGAAAAGTCATCTTGATATCTCTTGATATCCATTTGATAAAGATCCAAGTCAAGCTGAGCAACCAAAGCCAGTACCAAACGTAGGATAGTCATCTTTACAATAGAAGAAAATACTTCATCAAAGTCCACACCATGCTCATTCTTGAAATCCTTGGCAACCAATCTAGCCTTGTATGCTAGCTTGGGTGCCCAGGAGTAATTTTCAACTTGTACACCCACTTGCATGGCAAAGCACACTTTCCACTAGGTAAAGAAGACCAAATCCCACGTATGATTTTTTTGTAGCGAGTCATACTCTGACTGCATGGCACTCTCCCAAGAGTGACTATCACCTTTGCACATGGCCTCATTATAAGTAAGAGGCTCACTAGCATTTGTCACATAACATAATCCATAAAGGACTCAAACCACACAGGCTGTCATCTATCTCTAGTAGACTGCCTCAAAACATGTTGGGGAGCCTAGATATCATGCGGAGCATCAGGGACCTTAGCCATTAGAGCATCAACTGCTATGATAGGCTGCCAAGCTAGCTATATAGTAGTAGGAGGCTCCTCCTAGAATATCACCATGCGTACCTCAATGACATGCTCATATTGTTTATGCATTTTTTTCTCATAGAAAACAACATCATGGCTATGTCGAATAGCTTGCCAAGCCTGCAGATCCCATGGGCAATAGGCCATCTCACCTGCATCTCCATAACAAAGAAAGATGTGTTTCCTAGACTTACGATCTAGCTTATTGCACTTGTCCTTGGGTACATGGCAGAAATACTCACAACCAAAGACACACAAATGAGCATATGGGAGAGGTTTCCCAGACCATACCTCCTTTGCAATATGATATTCAAGAGAAGTACATGGGGAGATTTATCAAGTGTATAGCAATAATAACTGCCTCAGTCCAAAAATGCTATGGTAAGCCTGCTTGGCTAAGTATACTGCAAACTTGCTCCTAAATTATAATATTCATGTACTCAACTATACCATTCTGGGGTGGGGTGTACGAGGTGGTCAATTGATGCTTAATATCTCTCTCGTCACAAAACTGCTCGAAGGCTTTAGAGACATATTCACCCCCATTATTTGACCTTATGCATTTGAGCCTATACCCAGACTAGTTCTCAACTAAAGCAAGTGCTACCTAACGACTTGTAGGGCATGGAACCATATGCATCCGAATGAACAAGAGCCAATGGCTCACCCATGCATGTCATACAAGACTTTTTATGTCTATTACATGTCTATTTACCATACAAACAATGATCACAAGACTCAAACCACTTATAGACAAGGGACAAAAGATATTGCAAACGGGTAAGCCTTTCCATTCCTTTCGAGGATAAATGCCCAAGGTGATGATGCCAAAGAATACATATGAAACTACATCCACTAGCAAAACATGGTCAACTGATCCAAATACAAGCAAAGGGTAGAGAGTATGGGACCTAGCACCATGTGCAATGACAAGATTCCCATGGGTAATCTTCCATGAGGAATCACCAAAAGAAACTATATAACCTACATAATCCAAAGTGCCGGTAGAGATAAGGATCTTCGTGAAAGCTAGTATATGACCTACATTATGAAGAGTAAATGTGCAACCTAAACCAAGGGCATCACCAATACCAACTATCTCTAGTGCCAGGTCATCATCCAAATGGGTAGATCTAATCAAATTGCAATAGGAGTGGAAGGTCACATGAAAGGAAGCCCCTGAATCTATTAGCCACACAACCCTAAGTATACCCTAACAAGGCATCGGTTTGATGTGAAGTATCAAGAGAAAAAGCTACAAGCGTAAAATCATCATCAGAATTAGTTTGTGTACGAGATCAATCTCTTCAATCTTAATACCTAACTTGTTAGGAATAATGCTATGATCATCATTTTTATCTTGTACTTTACTCTTGCCCTTTTCTTTGTGCTTGTCCTTGTGCATTTTATGGCACTATGGTCAAATATGCCCTACTTACCCATGGTAATGACAAGTCAATGAGGACTTACGACCATGGGACTTATTGCGAGATTGTCTGCATGACTAATGAGACTGCTTTACTGCTCCTACTATTTTTTCCTCTAATTGTCAAAGCACAAGAGATACAAGAAGCATCGATATTCTTTTTGTTAACCTCTTCAGTCAAGAGTGCATTCTCTACACCCTATAACGCTAGCCCATCAATAGGCATGTTTACACACATAGTAGTACAAAATGTATCTCATGATTTATGCAATGTAACCAAGAGGAACAAAGGGGGGAGATTGCCTTTGAATTCAATTCCCTGCAAAGACAAATGATTGAGAATATAATGAAACTCATTTAAGTGGATTGACATGGAAGTGTCCTCCTTCATGTGAAGGTCCATGAGTTGCTTTAGCCAATACATATGAGAAGCATGGTTTTGATTTCATGGACCTTGCAAATCTTATCCCATAAGTCCCATGGGAACTACCCATTAGAGACAACATTATAGAACACCTGCTTTAGAGAGGGACAATATGAGGGTGGACTTACATATAGCTCATCTAAATTAGCCCAATCCTGTGCATCAATACATTTGGGCTTGATACCCTTATGTTTCAAAGGCTTAACCTACATTTTCTACACTAAAACTTGATAAATATGGGCCTTCCAATAGCTGTAGTTGGTATCATCCAACTTGTCAATATTAAAAATAGCACTATCATTGGAATCGCCAACCATACTAAGACTAATTAAATGCACAAAAAGAAAAATAGGTTATTGTAATAACTTGCAAAGCAGCCCCAAAACCATTTCCAGGTTAAGTTGAAAACAAGGAGTACGGACCAAGTAATGAATTGTCCACAAACTCAATGTAAAGAACTATCAAATGGAGCTGATTGCTTGCATAAACAGTGTAATAAACTACAATTATAGCATGCTGAAAATAAAGTATATCAGTAAGAAGTCAATACCAAAGAGGGGCAATCACTGATATAAGACAAACTGCAATTGCCATGGGAATAGCTCCAAGTAGCAGTGAGTGAATATGTGACTAGCACCGAGAACTATCAAAGAATTAGTGTGTCAGCAGACTGAGATACATCCCATAAGCATAACCATCATGCATAGAGTGGATCTCAGGGGTAGTAAAAGAGACCAACCAAAGGCACAATGAACTAAGCAATGTAATGAAAGCTCAATACATAACCAACCAAGATGCATACATCATTGACAACATCGTGACAAAGATAGATGCGGCCCAAAAGTAATGTTAGATCAACCCACTAAGCATCAACTGTGTATATAAAGCATGACAAGAGTAAGTACATGTCACCAAGTCCCACAATCTCATTGTAAGATCCTCAAGATCAATTGCATAACCAAAAACTCAATGTAATATCCAAGTGTCAAGTAGCAGCTTCCATTCGATGAAATGCTAGATGAGCAAATTGTGGGAGTTCACGCTTGACCACCAAGACCCACGGACCACTTATTGTTTGAAGCGTTTCAAGCAAAGTGCAATGGCTACATCTCACATAGCCATGCACACTCCCCCATCTACAAGTGTAGTGATCTTACCTTCATGTCTGATTAGGTTACCTCCTCCCACAAGCTCTCTTGTAGCTCCACAATCCAAGGTGCAAGCTCAATTGTCAAGCTTCAAGCTCCAAGTTCCATTTTTCTGCACGTGAAATAAGAGAAGAGAAGAGAAGAAGAAGAGAGGAGAAGATGGAGAGCTTCTCCACCACGGAAGAAGAAGAAGAAGAGAGCTAGTTTTGGCCACACACAAGAATGAGCTTCTTCATTCACTTTTTGCCTTTTATACATGCCCTACCTCCTCCTTGACCGCCCATCCCTTTTTTACATGACTGGCCATTTTAGTCTAGGTCCTCTTTTCCTATTCCCTTCCTATTTACATTGTTCCTTAATCCATGCCATCTACCTTTACAAATTGCACAAGAGGGAGCATGGCACTCTTTTACAAAAATTTGAGATGCATTTTTATATTTAATATGCACCTCTCCCTTTTTGCACTTACCCTGGACTTAAAGTTGTTCCTGTGCTTTTTGCCTTTTTCCTCCCTTTTTTTGTTAGGCCACCCTTTTTTGCTTTGCCTTGCATCTTTTGATTTTATTTTGCTTCCTTTTTTGCTTTCTTTGCACTGAGGTTAACATCACCCCCCTCTTAGCCGACGAGTGCCAATCCCATGGCACTTGTTGGTGAGGGTATGGGTGGTTGAAGGTTGGCCATGTGGGTCGATGATGGGGCTTTTGGGAAGATTGGCCATGGAGAAGAAGTATACCGAAATTGATGTGAGATTGTGGAAGCCAAGAAGAGATGGAGTGGGTGACGAGGGCCTTCGAGGTTAGTGGTTGGTCGTGGGTTATTGAATGTACTTGAAAAGAAAAAGGAAGTGCACTACCTGGGGGTGTGCCTATCTCACTGTGCAGTACATGGTGTCAATGCCAGTGGAATTGGGAGTTGGGTCGAAAGCTTGTGGTGTTGTCCCACACTTGAGGACCTAGATCATGTAAGGGGAGGTGTTGCAGGTGTGACTTAAGGGAGACAGGTCTAATCGTAGGTGAGTGTAAACTCCCTAGGTGTGTCCTGCCCTTGATGTGCCCTAAGTGTGAAGTGGGGGAAGGGGCTAGGGATATAATTGTCCCTAGGTGCAGTGTTTGTGGTACTCTGATGGTACATGAGGACTCCATTTCTTTCTTTTCTTGTGCTTTGTCTTTGTCTTTTCTTTGCTTTTTTCTTCTTTCTTTCCCCCTTTAAAAAGAGAAATATTTAATACATTAGGAAGGAGCACACTAGACATCATCCTGATGCTCTTCATAGGAGCTACATTTTGCGAGGAGACCTAAGAGACTTGGTAAGGAAGGGTTTGCTTTGCAAGTAGCCTTTTATATTGATATGTACGTTTAGGGGTATCATTGATAGGAAGGGGTGACTGCACTTGGTGAAGTGGCTATTGTTCATATCTTCAAGGACTGCAATACAAAAGGAAGGTAGGAGTGTGGCCCTCATCATGAGGTGGGTCATTGCGCAACTATTGATTCTTGTATTGAGATAAAAAAAGGGTGGCGGTAGCCGAGCCTCTTCACTATGGGCTTTTGCTTGAGCAACATCTTGAGTACCCTGAGATAATTATAAGTAATGATGAATGTGAGGTCGAGATAGGATGAAAACTCATCGAGGAAGTGCGTGATGGATGGGCGGATGCCCCTCTCAGCAGTGAAGATTAAGCACTCCTATGGACTCCCTACATTCACATTATAGATCTTGGGAAAATCATACCTGCCATGCACATCCGAGGTATAGTCTATCCCTATTCTCCACACATATGGCATGTAGGTGGGATCATTGCGCTCCTCCGGTGTGGTGCTACAGAAGGCCATCTAAGCATCAAGGTTGGAGTCCCACACATAATCGCCGCCATTTCGGTTGGGCTTTGTATCTATTGATGGTCTTTGGGATCTCCCAAACCTTGTCTTGCCGATAGTCATAGGCTCTCTCTGCCACCTTATAGGGTATCTTTCTCTTTCCTTTGTCCATTAGTTTCCTAGTTATTGGGTGAGCCTGGTCACTTGCTCCACCACTCTTAGAGATGAGGCCTTGTCTAAGGACGAGGGTAGTGGAAGGAGAACTCAAAAGTTGGCATTTGTTATCCCACTACTCCCAAAAAGCTAGTTTTTTGGCCCAATTTACAGGATAACATTCTTCTCTTTGCGAGATCTAGAATTTAAGAACTTGCTACGGTTGGCCCTCAGCCTCCTGTGTGCTTGCTCACCATCTCTCTTCTCTTCCTTTTTGCTTCCACCACCCTTTTTGGAATGACGCTTCCCTTGGGATCTTCGGTGGGGCATTGCATTTGCTGTTCATGCCTCTCCAAACCCTAACTCCTTCAGCTCCTTTGTTGAGAGCCCAGACCCTACCTTAAGTATTGTCATTGTTGCTTGGAGCTTAGCTAGGCTGCGGGGGATGCGCTCCTGGAGATAGTACCTTATGGCTTTTCTTGTAATTTTGAGCTTCCTTTTTAACCCTTCTGTTGTGTCCTTCTATACCTGCCTCCACTTCTTCCACCCTTGCTAGTGCCATGATTTGTTTGCTTTCCGCAAAAGCAAGGCATTTGCCAAGGTCCTTGAGCCTTCTAGCACTCTTTTCTTCCCAAGCCCTAGCCTTCTCCTCCATCTTTTCCATGCCCTGAGTCTGGCATTAAGACAACATCATTACCATCTGTTTGTGCTCCTTCTAGATCTTGAGCATCTTCTCCTTATATTATTTGCAGTTTAGCTGCTCTTCCAATCATTCTTACTCTAGGAGGGCCACATGGAGTCAATTTTCCACTTCTGCTTGTTGATACCTTATCTTTTTGTGCCTTGGCATCATGTAGTTCTTTGAGTAGCCATTCCATTTGTTGTTTCTCCTTACTTAACTCTGCATAGGTTTGGGTCTTCACTCTTTCCAACTCATTGGTGAGTGCATCTTTGATTTTCCTCAGTTGCTCGAGGTGCTCCTCCCCATGTTCTTATTTTGTTGTAAGAGGATTGATAAATCCATCTCTAGCCCTATCTCCTCCCATGCCTTTGCATCATGGGGCTCTTTTGCGCTCTCTTCTTCCTTCTTCACTTCCAACTCTTTCTTCAAATAATTTATTTGTCTCTGCTAGGTGGCCATTTGCTTTGTCTTTTCCAAAGCTAATAAGATGAGAATGCCTCTCTTTCTACCTCCAGCTTTGCCAACACTACCTTCCTTTCTTCCTTCATCTTTTCCAGTTGGGCTAGTAGCTCTTTTACGTATTCATCATAATTCATAGGCACTAGCATGGCCGAGGGTATGTATGTCATTGAGGCTTCTATTCTGGGCTTCTTTGGGTCTTTTCTTGACTTTGCATCTACAGCCACTGGCCTATTCATGTCCTTGGCACTGGGCTCCTCCACTTGTCACTGGGCCAAGCTGCTGCATTGTGTTGACTAGGTACTGTACCCAAGCCATCACATTGCTTTGGTTTACTGTGGCTTTTGCAATTTCTTCTGTGGCAGTAGGCATGGCAACCATGATAGCCAATGGTGGGTGTAATGGATCCTTCCCCTTGCTTGCCACTATAGGTCCTTGAGCTGCCTCTATTATTGCAGAGTTGGTGCCTAGTGCATAATCTACCTTAGTGATGGTGGCGACTCTTACTCTCATTGGTGGTTCCAGCATTGGAGGCTTGTGCAACACATGCATTGGAGGGTATTACTTCTTGAGGTGATTGCCATTAAGGAAGCCTATGTCCCCTTCCTCTAGAGTCTCGATCTCTACATTTCCAGTTTGACCAATGTTGTAGACCTTGAAAGGTCCCAATTCTCTAAACTTCATCTTATACATATGGCCCTTTACGGAGTACAACAACACTAGGTTGCCCTGCTTGAAGTCAGATTGTTTGACACGTTTGTCAAACCAACTTTTGCATCTTGCCTTTTCACAGGTCAGTGCATGGGTTGCTAGGAGTCAGGCATTCTATCTCTACCAAGCATTTTGTCCATGCTTCCTTTCCATCCCATCTCTCTTGGATTGGCACTCTCAAGCTTGGAACGAAGAATTCCACTAGCAGGATTCCTTCAATCCCATAGGTCAATTTGAATGGTATTTGCTCTACAATCGTCTTACAAGCTATTTTATAGGCCCATAGTGTTGCCATGAGCTTATTGTCCCAGTCCATGCATGAGGTGGAGACCACCTTAGTAGTCAGGACATTTACAAGGATCTTATTTGTGGACTTTGCTTGATTGTTAGTATGGTGAGGATTTCCTATGGATGATCAAGAAGGTGAATAGCAAATGGGCAATCACTTCATTATCAAAGTGTGTGCCTTGGTCACTAACTAGTTCGATGGGGCAATCAAATTGTGAGATCACCTCCTCCCAAAGGAACTTGACCATGGTCCTAGCATCATTCTTCTTGGTGGCTCAAGCTTTTGCCCATTTTGTGAGATAATCCATTGCTACGATTATATACTTTACCTGTGAGTAATGTGCCGTGGGGCTAATCGGCCCAATGAAGTTGATTCCCCATTTTTCAAAGGGTTGTCGTGCTATTACTGGGCTCAACTCCATCTTGTCCCTACGGATGGGGATTTTGGTCCTTTGACACTCATCACAATGCTTCACAAACTTAGCTGTATTGCAAAAGAGGGTGGCCACCACAGTTGAGATTGCAGCACTTTGTGTGATGTAGTGTCTCCCACTGAAGTGTCCTCCAACAATTCCACATGCACTTCAGCAACAAGTACATCATGCATCTTATGCTCACACACGCATCTTCACAATAACCCATCTTGTCCTAGACTATAAAGCTGGCTAGCTATTAACTGATAGACTGAATCTTGAGGATAAGGTGCTCTAGCCTAGCATTCTCTATAGGTCTTTTATGCAATCCATGCTCTAGGATTTGAACTATGTCATCTGCCCAATATGGTGTTCAAATCTATTTTCAAGGGCCAATCTTTCAATACTCCAAAGGGTCTAACCTTCATTCCATTAGCCAGTGTGACATTAAACCTTGTAGTCTCTATAGGTGGGTTACCCCAGGCTTGTAGGACTGTATGGTTGAGCACACTAGCTCATGGTCCCATATCCATGATTCTCTTTCTCATGGCGTCTCCTAATGCTACGATAGGTAAGACTGTGTGCATTTCTATGCCTTCCCAAAAAGTGTTTACCTGTGAGGACTTAGGCAACACTAAGTTTAGGGTTAGGCTTGGTAATTGCGTTGCTGCGTCGTGGTCATAGGCAAGTTTGGTTGATCCAAGTTCACCAGGTCCTTCTACCCACTACTTCAACACTTGCCATAGTGTCGAGTTTTGCCTAAGCAGCTCTCCTAGAGGTAGAGTCATAAGGGGGACTAATATCAATGTCATGAGCAAATTGCCAACTACTTGCTTTTCATCAGGCTCTATGCTCTTTTGCTAATGATTTTGGGAGGTTTGCCTGCTTGTGACATCTAGGCTTTGTCTATGCGGTGCTACTTGTGGGGTGGGGATGCGTCTCTCGATCTTACCCATGTAGGCGAGACTACTATGCTCATGCTTGAGAGCTCATCTATCTTGTCTTCAATGATGGGTTTGGCATCCTTTAGGTACTCTTGGGCTTCTCTCACCCACTCCTTGACCTTATCTACTACCTCCAATTGGTGCCTCGAGTTAGGATACTCCCTAATCTTGGCACTCCCCTTTCTTGCTATCTCAAGAGCAGATGTTTCCGATTCTATGTCTGTGACTTGCTTCCCCTTGGGTAATGTGGTGGTACTATCTATCTTGGGTGTAACTTTCACCTCAGCCCTTTTTCTCCTTCTCCTACGGCTCTTCTATTCTATGGACCCTCATCCAAACAATAGGAGGTAGTGATAGGAGGTTATATAGGGCGAAGAAATCAATTGTGAGGAGCTTTATTTAGAGATTTTATGATTAGATCATTTGCTCTTGCAGTAAACAATGAGGTTGCGGAGGAAAGTGAGGAAGAGGAAGATGAGGAAAGTAGTGATAGTGAAGCAAGAGAAGAGGACGGCATGAAAGAGGAGTGATGGCTTTTTTAATGGTTTCTATGTTTGTGATATAGATGCATGGTACATTGTTTGGTGCAGCTTTTTCTAAGTATTAAAAAAAAGAGAGTTGTTTGCTTGTGTTGTTTGATTGCATTTGCATTGATTGTGGTATGTGATTTTTCTTTTTCCAAGTATTAAAAAGAAGAGAATTGTTGCTTATGTTGTTTGATTGCATTTGCATTGATTGTGATATGTTATTTTTCTTTTTCTAAGTATTAAAAAGAAGAGAGTTGTTTGCTTGTGTTGTTATTTGCATTGTTTGTGATATGTGATTTTTTTTTAATGCATGGTCATGTGTGTGGTCCTTTGTCATGTGTGTGGCCTACGTACGTGGTGTGCTTGCATGTTTGCCTCTGTGTGTGTGCATGTATAAGCATTTGTTTGTTTTGTGTATTAGTTAGATTATTTGTGCCTAGGTAGGCAAGGCCTTATTGTTAAACCTTGTGTCGGGGCTTGAATCCCCAAAGGTCATAGATTTAAAAAATTGTGTTACATTTGCCTAGCGGATGTTGAATTGATAATGTGCCCAAAATTCAGGTTGTGAAAACATTTGTGTAATGGATTTTGTATTGTTTAAGCGCCCAAATTTTTGGTTGTGAAAAGGTCTTAGGAAGGTTGCACAAAATTTAGTTAGAACATGTGCATCTATCTCCTAGAGGGTCTGGCCATATTTTGACATACATGTGCCCATGATTCCTTTAAGGTCCGATAGGTTACTTTTCTAATGGAAGTTGGATGGATAGGCCTCGTGTGCCCGGGCTCTCTCTCTCTCTCTCTCTCTCTCTCTCTCTCTCTCTCTCTCTCTCTCTCTTTGTGAACACACACATATGGGTGGCGCAACCTACTTCTCCAGCACAGGCGGCTCAAAGTCTCTCTCTCTCTCTCTCTCTCTCTCTCTCTCTCTCTCTCAACACAATGGTATCAGAGTAAACAAACGGGTGGTAGGGCGGCAAGGATGGAGGCGGTGTGGGAGTGCATGGTAGCAACAAGTGGCCAACAGCAAGAGTAGGCCGAGTATGGATGTGGCGCGGGAGTAGCAAGGGCGGGTAGTAGTGGGAGAGCACAGAGGCAGCACAGGAGAGCACAGAGGCAACCCAAGATGGCAAGGTAGTCTGAGTGCAGCAGTGTGGTTGGAAAACGTTGGCCCCACGCATCTGCCCTTGAATGATCGTGGGCTATGCGGCTGGGGGTGGCCCCGGGTCGTCAATGCAACCCACCACAGCCCAATGATTAAGAGGAAGTCCCGTGGCTTGAGTGGTCCGATGGATAGTGACTTGAGTGGTCCAGTGAATAGTGCCTTAGGCGAAGTTGAAAGGTCCCCGAGTGGCTCGTCCAATGGACAGCAGGCGCAGTGCGTACAGTGGACGGAGAGCGATGGAGGGTGTTGCATAAGCAAATCTGCACAGGCAGGCCGGCGTGCCCAGCTGCAGATCTCCCTCTCTCTCTCTCTCTCTCTCTCTCTCTCTCTCTCTCTCGACAGTGGGTAGTGCAAGTGAGGACTGTATAGTGGAGAACGGCTGGCGAGGAGTATGGTGCGTGCGCAGAGGAATGGCAAGGTGGGTGGAGAAGATTGCACGATAGAAAGGCTCCCTCTCCCCACCCCCAGACATAACTTTCTACAAATAAAAAAGGTTTTGCCATTCTTCGCATTACACATCAAATTTATTTGGAGAGAGTATGCTATATTCGGATTAAAGGACTAAAAAAGTTGGACAGCTAAAAGACTAGGAGAGAGAGAGAGAGAGAGAGTGTGTGTGTGTGTGTGTTAGGGGGGAGAGGGAAAAGTTTTGGAGAGAGAGTTTTAAGGGTTACAATAATTTAGGGGGGAGAGAAAGAGAAAGAGGGAGGAAATTAGGGGAAAATTTTGGAGAGAGAGTCAAAAGAACTTAGAGAGAGAGAGAGAGAATAAATAAAGACATAGAGGGAGAGAAAATTAAAAAATATAGGGAGAGAGAGGGGGAGAGGGATTGAGAGAAAGGGAGCGAAGAGATGGAGAGGAGTAAAGAATTTGCTAGAAAATTTTGGGATGGGGATGAGAGTGAGAGAGAGAGTGAGAGAGAGTGTGTGTGTGTGGAGGGGGAGTAAAGAATCTCAATAAAGAAATGAGAGAGAGAGAGAGTGTGTGTGTGTGTGGAGGGGGAGTAAAGAATCTCAATAAAGAAAAGAGAGAGAGAGAGAGAGAGAGAGCCTGCTTTGCCTGTGCTTGAGTCATGAAATTCAACAGAATTGGCGTGGCTTCACCATCAAGTGTCTCAACTCCGAACATTCCCAATGGTACAAATGGCATGATGGCCAAACTAGTTGAAGGTTTCCTCTTAAGACACTTGGTAATCCCACACTCAGGGCATCTCAAGTTGGCCTTGTCTCGATTGGCTTGCTCCCTTTTGGGGCATCGAGATGAGATGTCTCCTTGGTGACTACAAGTCTAGCATGTAATGAGTTCTTGGTTCTATCCTCCTAGACCTCTACCTCTTCTCCTGCCCAATGCCATCACCTGGCACTGATCTAAAATCCATCAAGATGGGATTTCCCTCTTCGTCATACAAGACATAAGGATTCATGTATGCTTCATCCTCATTCAGATCCTCTACATAATGTATTGGAGCATCGCTCAATCAATGAGTCACGATGGGTCCAAGTAGTCTAAGTATCCCTGTGAAGTTGATATCCATCCTGGGGACAACTAGATTTGAATCATTGGGTGTTGGGAGAGCTAGTGGAGCTCCCCTTTCAAAAGGTTGCGGTCTATTCCCTAGGTACTAAGGCTGAGATTTTATGGCTATGAGTATGGCAATTGCCTTGGTAGTTGGCAATGCATTGCATCATGGCCATACCTACCACAATTGGTTCTAGGTCTAGATTTAGGATCCATGCACTCGACCGGAAGGTGGTTTCCTCCACAAAGTACACATTGCACATGAGGTCATGTGAACCTTCTCATCATCTCTTGAAGCCTAGCAAACTCTAACTTCACGTTCATCAACTCATGATACTCTTTCCCTTGTCATGGTGCTCTGGCTAGATCTGTCACTAACAGTTGTAGCTCTTTCTGAGGTTCTAGAGGCAGTGTTGTCTCGGTTTGTAGGACCCTAGCTGCTCTCCTTGAGCAAGTCATCCACTCGTATGGCTTATTTGAAGACCCAGCTAGCATGTTCCTTTACAAGGTTGAGTTGCTCACCAAGGCCTTGTAAAGCTCTTTGCTTTGGATTTCGCTTATGAACACAATGGAGACCGCTCATTCGCTAGGTCGCTCTCAGCAGCTAGGATTCTCTTAAAGAGACTCTACACATAGGTGAGGTGGTCTCAGATATTCTCCTTGTCCTTTTGGCCAACATTCATCAACCTGACAATGAAGTTGTTAGAGTATTCCGTCATAGAGAATCTGTTGATAAAGAGACTCTTGAGGTTATTGAAGTTATTGCATTTGACACGTGTCTAGACTAGATTGCCACATTTGTCCTTTATCTCCTAGGCAAAGTCCAAAACCTTGTGCATGTTGAGTAAGGTCCGTGAGGCTGTTAGCCTCACATACTTACTCAAACTACTCCACAAAGCTATATGGGTTGTTACCAAACTGATGCTTGTCAAGTTGCTTAGCAAACACAGGTATCTTGATCTTGCTAGCAATGAAGTTGCTAGGGTTGCTATGTTGTGCTCTGTAGCCGTGTTGTCCAAGAGTCACTTTATGAGTAGCTTGCTTCTAGTGCTCTCTCTCTTTCAATGTTTGGTCTTGTCCTATTTTTGTTGTGGTGAGTGCTAAGAGGCATTGGACCTCGCGTATTTCTATGTCTTGTCTCAGCTTTTGAGCTCACTACTCTTGATTGTAGGTAGATATGCCTTGCAGCACTTTCCTTGCTAACTTCCACTATTCCTCGAGATCGGCTATGATGTCCTTGGTTAGTCTACTGTGATTCTCCATTTTAGTTTGCAGGGTTGTTGGATGTTGACTAGGAATTCTCCCAAGTCAAGCTCATCATTTTCTAGGTTAGTGTTGGTTCCTGACATGCTACTGGGTTCTTGAGCAACTTTGGTGTCAATCAAATTGATCAAGTTATGTAGGGTTGTATCCCTAATCGTGCTTTGTTGATGTTACCCCCTAAGTGGCTCGACGATTCAAGTCTCTCCGCATTTGGTGATTGGTCTCCTTGGCTATTATTTGATGTCTAGGGGTCTCCTCCTACTAGTGGATTAGTTTTGGTCTCTACACGGTTGTTTTCCTGGAACGTTAGGTTGTAATTTGTGAGTCTAGTGGCCCTACAAGCGATTCTATGTGTCTAGAGGCCTATAGGGGTGTCATCTAGCTTGGGCTTACTTCTGCCTATCCTGGGGTGGGTTTGATGTGCCATATTTGCCATCCTGTAAACTCATCCAAGTTGCAATATTTGAGTTGCAAACTCGATCGTCCAAGTCAGATACCCGTCGAGTCTAAATTTTTTAAGTTCGAGTGGTCTGGTCCTCAATCGTCCAAGTGTGTGTGTGGATGGCCATTCGAGGCTCAAATGGTCTCAGACTCGGATGGTTTTGTGGTTCCAAGTGGACTTGTGACTTGGGCTATCTAAGTTGATCGAGGATGTCCGAGGCCACATACGACGTCCAAGTGTGGTAGTTGAGGGTCCACAATGATGAAAAATACCTTAAATACCCCTTGGGCCTATTCTGACATTGCCAACCCACCAAGGTCCTAACTAGGATCAACAAGCTTCAATTGACACTCAGAGCATACCTCGAGGATGTAGGAATGTGAATCGATGAACAAATTTGTGCTCCTGCCCTATAGCTCTCTCTCTCTCTCTCTCTCTCTCTCTCTCAAGCTCTCTCTTGACTTAGTGTACACAAATGTGCTCTCTTTCCCTCTTCTAGGCCTCTTAAACCCCTTCTCTCTCTTTGCTATCTTAATGCCTTGAAGCTCTCTTTTCCCTATTTTGGACGTGCTATCACAGTAGAAACCCTACTATGTCTTTCTCTATTTTGCTTGTTTTTCCCTCACCTAAGCGCATCCAAATCACAAGCAATCACTTACACTAATCCAACCTACTTACCTAAATCCCAAAAACTAGAAAAACTTATCTTACTTGCAAAGGAGATCAAATACCTCTTCAACTCCCTCGCTTCCTACCTATCTTAAGCACCTCAGTTCGGGGCAAACCCTACTTCAATGCTCGATTCGGAGCACGAAAGCATTCACAGTTTGAATCCATGGTCTCAGCAATGGAACCAAAATGTGGGAGCTCTCGCTCCATCCGCCAAGACCAACGGACCGCTTATTGCTTCAACTGTTTCAAGCCAAGTGCAATGGTTACCTCTGACATAGTCGTGCACTCTCTCACACCTACAAGTGTAGTGAGCTTACCTCCGTGCTCCATCAAGTTGCCTCCTCCCTCAAGCACTCAAGTTGCTCTACGATCCAAGGTGCAAGCCCAAGCAAGCTTGATCCTCAATGCAAGCTCCAAGTTCCATCCTCAAGCTCCAAGCTCCAAGCTCCAAGCTCAAGCTCCAACGAGAAGATGGAGAACTTCTCCACCACGGTCCCTCACACTCACACACTCACTCCCTCACTCTCTCACACTCCCTCTCTTAAGCACAAGTACAAGCAAAAACAACAACAAGAAGAGACCTAGTTTTGGCCACACACAAGAATGAGCTTCTTCATTCACTTTTTGTCTTTTATACATGCCCTAATCCTCTTGGGAACCCATCCTTTTTTTTACATGATCGGTCATTTTAGCCTAATTCCTATTTCCCTATTCCCTTCCTATTTACATTGTTCCTTCACCCATGCCCATCTACATTTACAAATTGCACAGGAGAGAGCTTGGTGCTCTTTTACAAGGATTGAGGGTGCGCTTTTGGCCCTATTTTTCCATTGCGCCACCTTTTTTTGCTTTTTCTTGTATCTTTTTTATTTCTTTTGCTTTCTTTTCACTTTCTTTGCACTGCGGTTAACAAAATTTTGGTACTAAGATGTCTTTTATTCCATGTGCAAGTTGTTACTACATTGGATCCTAATCATTCTAATTATAGGACGAGAGAGAAAGTGTTGAAGCATGCTTCCAATGATAGATTATTGCTCCACATTAGCATAACTCACGACAATGAATAAAGTAACCTCATACTTTAGAATATTTTATTGAGTTAACAAAGTTCACATGTCCTTTAAACTTGACTCGCTTGACCATTACCTCATCAACACACCTTAATATACAATTTTCTTGCATGGAAAGGAAAAATAAATCAATGGCACTATAATCTTGGTGTTTCTTAAGTATTTCTATTTCTTCATTTACAAGGTCCCCATACCCTTCAAATAGATGTTATCTAGATCGGTCCATCTACAAGGAGGAGGAAACAAAGAAGAGTGGATGAGGAAACTTTAAAGAACAATCCAACATGGACTTTTTTTTAAAAAGACTCCTCTACGCATAGAGATGAACGAACCATTTAGAGATTGGAAGAATGAACACATTGCATGCTTCTATAAGGATAAAAATAGTTATTGGATTTAGACAAGCATGCAAACATGCATAGCTTTGGGAAGAAGACGCTTGAGAGAGCACAACATAAAGTGTATTGAGAGATATCAATGAAAGAACAAAGCAACCAAGGAGGATCATGAACAAAATAGGCATGAGGAAGCAAAGAAATCCACATATTCTATTGCATAATAGTTATCTCTTAAATAGGAATATGGATGTATCAAGTACATTGTATTCAGTCCCATTTGACTTGTTGAATCATATCTTTATCCATCCAACTCATCATCCTCATCTCTCCACACTTTAAGATACAGTTCATATTGTGTTGCATACAAAGGCACCACTCATACACATAATCATATCCAAATGTTTTAACACCTACCCTTGGTGCTTTATTGCGCTACCACAAAGTGGTTAGGTGGTTACATTAGTTACATTGATTGTCAATTCTGCCCACCCCCCCCACCCCCCATTAAGTGTATCCTATGACTACTACTAGTGGGTGGTCAAGCTCTGCTAGGTCTTGAAGTCTTCTTCTTCTTGTCTTCAAAAAAGGTGCCCTTCTACATTATTGCCTTGGTTATTTTCCTTCATGAAATTTGATTGTCTTTTGAACATGCATGCCCCTTCATGATGTCTAATCTTGTTACATTGAATTGCATTTGGGTCATTATTTCAGTCTACGTTGTGTGTTAATGGGTCCTTTCCTCTATTTTGGTAACACTCCTTGGAATCCTTATTTGTAAAGAATACAACATCCTTGCTTGTAGATAAGGCAACCTACCCTTTAAGTTCCTCTAATTTCAAAAGAATTGAAGATGTACACCTTTCAAGGTTAAGTGATTCATAGGTAAGAAGGGAATATTTCAAAGATGCATATTTTTTTGGTAGGCCTTACAAAAAGTAGCATTGCAATGGTGTTCTTTTTAGAAATTATGACTTTAATTCCTTCAAGGTGGTTGATTAAGCTTCTTAATTTTGATACATGTTTTGGTTGATTAATCCTTGTATTCATGGTGTAGACTATGGAAATCGAATTTTAAGTACACCTCTTGATTTTTTACTTTTGCACCAAAAATTTTATTCAACTCCTCCCACTCTTCCTTTATTGTTACTTTGATATTAATGTGGTGGATAAGGCCTAAAGGAAGATGCAAACCAATTTAAGTAAGTGTTTGTTTCATCCTTCTCTATCCATTCTCCAATTAACTTTGGTGATGGGTCATCTTGAATTACCATCCATAGTTTTTCGTGTATCAATAGAAATTACATCGAAGTAGCCCAAGTGTGATACTTCTTCTTGCCCTCAAATTTTTCAATGCCGAATGAAATGTTGGAGGTTGAAGCCATAATGTTTGTGAAGAGGTCTTACCAAGCTTATAACAATACTTGGTAGTGTTTTAACTCCAATTTACACATGATGCTTTAAAGAAAAACTTCTCAAGATTTGCATGCAAACAATCTTTTATGCCTTTACAATAGTAGATTCAATGTTTATACACATGTGCATTTATCCATTTTGTAACCTGAGCCACTTTAGGGTAGCAAATAATGTGAATAGACATTAAATTTGAACTAATTCATAAGGTATTGGTGTGAAAAGGGCTGAGAGTAAACCAGTTTGGGAACAACATGTGCGAAAGGGGTTTTGAGATGGTGTTATTTTAGCCTTAGGAAGAAGATTAGAAGAGTAAAGGAAATGAGATGGAGTCAAACAATAACCCTATAGCTATTTTCTTTCGTTGTTGATCCATGCAATCCTTCAAGTCAGGTCAATTAGGGTCTAAACCCTCTCAGGCAATAGGCAATGGAAAAAAGAGCTCCAAAGCTCTCAATAGCTTGAGTTTTATATTCTTCCTTATTTTTCAATCATAAAGAAGAAGGCCCCTTAAACCCCCATCTTGTTGGAAGCAAGCCCTAAGCTTCTATGGTAAGTAGGTCATTTGCTGATCTCAACCAACCCCCTTAAGCTACCCCTTTGCTTTCAACCATCAAACAAAACTACATGAGATTGATAAGCTAAATGAGCCCAATGTACCTCAATGGCTTGCTTAAGTGATAATGGCTTTTTGATTTGCTTCAATGAGGCTCCTCCTCATGCCTTCAATCTTCAATGCTTTGCTTGAATAGATGCACAACCTCACATCCACAAGGATGGTGGCTTTGATACCAGCTTTGATACCAACTAAAAGAATGATCATAAACAAAATAGGCCATGAGTTTGAGGAAGCAAAGAAATCCACACACTAAATCTCTACTCTCTAATCAAGAATTGTGTCATTCATATCTACATTAGAAATAGATTGATCTATGGATTCATGAGAAACATGCATAAGTTGAAGGACTACCTCATTTAGTGATGCATTTGACTATCCACCATTGAAAAGAGACAACAAAGTATCTTAGGTATATTGTGAGCATACGTTAGTCTCTTTGGTATAGGAAAGTAAAGTTTAAACAACATCTTTGATAAATAAAACATCAAGACTAACCAAAATATGATTAGTTTGTGGATGATATAGCTTGTAACCTTTGCTTTTATTATAGTAACAAAGAAAGATGGATTTTATAGCCTTGTCATCTAGCTTTTTATGTTGTTGCACTGGTATTAATGCATAAGCCAAGAAAATTAAAACCTGAAAGTAAGAAATACGTGGGTTATTCACATGCCAAGCCTTGTATGGAGTGATAGGTTGCAATGGCTTGGTGGGAAACCTATTAACTACATATGTTACAAAAGAGGCTCAAGCCAAAAACGGTGGGATGAAACTCGACTCTTAATCATGCATCATGCTATCCCCATGAGAGATTTATTTTTTGTTTTAGCTACATTATGTTGTGGTGATATATATGACACTATACATTGGTGTTGTATCTCACATTTAGCCATAAATGCATTAAATTCTTTGGGTATATACTCCCTCCTTGATCAGAAACAAAGGGTACCCATTTACATCTTGACAAATTTTCAGCCATGCTTACAATTTGCTTGAAGCAAAAATATACTTTGGACTTCCATTTTAGAACATATCACATGCATGCTTGGAGTAATCATCAATGAAAGTCAAGAAGTATGTACACTTGGAAAAGATGGTGTTTGCATTGGACCACAAACATCACTGTGCACAACTTTCATTGAACCATCTTTTGCCAAGGAAACATGTTTCATTTTACCCAATATGTAGCCCTCAAAAATGTGTTTTTTAGTAGAAAATGAATATAAATTTCTACAAGTGCAGTAAACGAGTAAAAGTCAAATGACCAAGATATGCACACAAAAGTTTTATATTTGAAATGGCTACGAATTTATATTTATATATGCTATGTTTTCCTCACATTTACTATGGTTATTGAGCTTGTACAACCCATAACATAGTGAACCATATACAACAATCGTATCATTACATAAGAGATCATGAACAGTGCATTTATCATCAATAAACTTGCTAGTTAAGGCAATCTTGGCAAGTGGTGTGAAAACTAATATCAATTTCTTATTGATCTCCAACATATAGAAAGTAATTGTAAATGTAAAAGTACTACAATTAGTAGCAGTCAATAAAATTCTTCCAACTCCTACAATAGGGTAAGAGAAGTTATTGGCATATGTTGCAGTAATACCCTTAGGGGCAAACTCAAAAGAATTAACTAGACTATGTCAAGAAGTAATATGCTTAGTGGCGTCACTATCAAACTACCATACATCTCAATCCATAGTAAACATGCAATAATCATGTAAAGAAGGGTCATAACTGCATTGCATACTAAATGCCTACCCTATATCTTGCAAAACATTTGTAGTTTTTGATTTGGAATCTAAATTAGAAGGAGAGGTATATGCAACAACCATACAAGGCTCTTCCTTCTTAGCCTCTTTCACAACCAATTTAGGACATTCCTTAACAACATAATCTTTTCCCTCACAATATCTACAATAGGTTTTCTTATCAAATTCTTTCTCATCCCTATCAACCTTTTTTGTCTCAATAGCATTTGCAAATTTCTGGTTGCTAATAGAAAGAGGAGCTTTTCCTTAACTTTTTTTACTAGCCATAAAAGCTTGATCTACAACACACATGATGGACTTGTTTTGCCAATCTTATTATTTTTGAAAAAAAAAAGAAACAATGTCATCAAGCAATAAAACATTTGGATTGTCTTCATCCATCAAACAGATAGTAGATATAAAACTCCTATAAGAATTAGAAAGACCATTGAGAATAATCTACACTAGTGAATCGTCTAGCAAAATCTCATTTGCAACAATCAAATGCTTTGTAAGACATTGCCCTTTGTTAAAAAACTATCCACAAAGACACCTTCATCCATATGTTCATTCTCTAATTGCTAATGCAAGTACGCAACATGAGCCTCATTTCTTCTTTGATATACACATGTTAGTGTATTCCAAGCATCTTTAGTCGTCTTATATGAGTGAATGTGTGAGATCATAATCATAGTATATTTAATAAATAATTCAATCAAGGCATGAGCCTTTGCATCTTTGCCATCCCAATAAATCTGCTCAAGAGTAGATGGTGGTGATGCTTTAACATCAACTGGAGTAGAAATAGATATTGTAATATTCTCAATACTAAATAGCACTTGTTCAGCTATACTTGCAACTTCTAGAACCACAACATAATGTACCTCAATTCCATGTATAATGTTTCAAATCCCTTTTGCAATCAATATGTGACATATTGTATAAGCCTACAATGGCTAGTTGGTCCCATCCAACTTGTCCTCCCCAATGTCGAATATATGAAATACATCATTGTTGTTAGTTATAGTCTTTGACTATACTTAATGCAAAAGTTGCATGTATAAAGGAAAATATGCTCAAAATCAACTTGTGCCCTATAATACATCACAAAGTAGACTTAAGAGCTCCTATATGCAAAAATGACTATTGTCTAAAATTTTATTAAAATGACAAAATAGCCAGTGCAATACTCGTAATAGTGCAAACAAATGCCAAAACAAACTCAAATAAAAAATTTTATGATGCTAAGACATATAGTTTTGCAATAGTATTTGTTGACCTATGAAGTCACGTCAAATCCCATCCCAATCATCAAAGAAAATCAAGCTTATGGTTTTGATGACTCTATCCAAGAGGTTGAAACCCACTCTAAAAACAAATGTATGATTTAGTATTGTGTGAATGCGTGCACAGAGAACAAGAAGCTTAAGATAGAATAACAAAAAGGTGCATTGTGAGTATCAAAAGAGAAGATTTAGAAGACTAAGTATGCCCTAAAGTGAATAGGCCTATATACACAAGGCCAAGGGAAAAAACATGAGGGACAAAAGTGCCCTCACAGTCCTGTGTATATACAAACATTACTATCAAAATATGCTAATAATAATAAAAAGATCTTAATGCATAAAACTAAATGTAGACATTGGGATTTCAGGTGAGAACTATATCATCTTGATTGAATCGCAAGAAGATTTCATAATATTTTTGAAGCATCACATCAAGGGCAAAAAATATACAAACATGGTATTGAAAAACATTACTTTAAAGTACTCATGTTGTTGCTTTTAGTGCCTTCATGAGAGAACTTTGGAGGTAAGTTGATACTTTCTGCCAAAACTTGATGAATCTAGGTCAAATTAGCTTTAGAATTGGGTTTTAGTTGCCCAAATAGGAAAAAAAAATACCAAGTTCAGTAAAGAGGCAACTCAAATAGGCTTTTATTCCAAATAAGGGACATGTTGGAAATGGATTACTCCACTCAAGGTTAAACCCAATAACTCTAGATTAAAAAAATTACCAACTAAGGATTGCTAGGATTGAATTGTTAGAATGCAAGTACACTATTCATTTGTATAAGTTAGATCATTAGTGGAAAAACATAATTTCATATGTACAAACATTTAAGTTTCTTCAGAAAACTAGCATGATTTTCATAGATAGTGATAGTGGATGTTAGCTTATACACTTCTAGAACATAGGGCATTGGTAACTAGTATATGCAACAAACTAGAATGGAACAGGAATCTCTAGCCCATTTGTTGTAGATGTGCAAAATAAGAAGACACTAGATGCTCTGCACCTAGATTCTCCCAACACTTTGCACTAATGTTCTCCTACACTGGGGATTGAAAGCATGCTTCATAGCTTGAACTACATCTTCAATGAGACCTTATGACCATTTCTCAAAATTTCTCAGAGACGAACATATTTAATCGTGATTTCTATTCTTATTGAGCCTATCATGGCATGTATATTATCCTCATGCACTAAGCTAATAACATTGCATAAATTTGACAATCCATAACCTATATTGAGAACTTCTTCTTCTTCTTCTTCTTCTTCTTCTTCTTCTTCTTCTCTCTCTCTCTCCTCTCTCTCTCTCTCTCTCGTGGAAGGCGTTCCAAGCACCCCGAGTTGAGACACACATTACCTCCCCACAGATGTGGCATAGCTATGCCACCTCATTGTACCATGTGCCAGGACAATCCCCCCTACCTCGGCCGCCGCCAGAGGACATCCCAACTACCTCCACCCTCTTTAGGACTGAAATGGTATGTGGATGCCATTAACAGACTCTAGAATGGTCGGCCACCCGCGACTAGTAGCAGAATGGTCGGCCACCCACGACTAGTAGCATAACACCTCTCATTCACTAGAGATATCATCGCCCCCCTCTTAGCCCACCTATTCAATAGGGCACTACGTGAAGGCTTCCCAACAATTGGTCAGCTAATACAATAGTACCAATTCTAAAGGCCGGAGACCCCATGGTCCCCACAAACTATCAGATGGTCATGGTCGGCCATGTGCTCGCTAAGCTCTATAGATCCATCTTGGAGCATGAGCTAAGCAAATGGGCGAAGACACACCAACAACAGGCACGGGGGCAAGCTGTCAGCTTTAGGAGAGGCTACTCTACACTTGACCACGTCCTCACACTCCGAGCCATCATTAAAGAGAACAGAGCATGGGGAAAGCAGGTGTACTACTACTTTGTGGACTTCCACAAGGCCTTTTATACAGTTCCCTGAGCCAGACTCATGCAAAGACTGCAGGTGCTCGAAGTCCCGGTAGAGATGAGATGGAGAATCCTGGCTCTATACAAGTCTGTTTCACTAGATGGGTCTGAGCACTGGGAGGGCTGTCAAAGGAGATTATTAGCATTATTGGGGTAAAGCAGGGATGTCCCCCTCTCCCCCACCCTATTCGGGCTCTACTTCGACGAGATATCAAATTATGTGGACAAACTTGGAGGGGAGGGGTCCTGCCTAGGGGGGAAACTGATACCCATGCTACTATATGTAGATGATATAGTTCTCCTCTCTAGCATGCCAGAGGAACCACAATGCCACCTAAACTCATTACATACCTTTTGCCAGGATGACAGGGACCTCATAGTGAACATGAGGAAAACTAAGATCATGGTATTCAACACATCCACCCAATGGATCCACCTATCAGTACCCCACTTTAAATACGGAGAGGATACAGTTGAGGTGGTCCAAAAATATGTTTACCTCAGGATCACATTCTCATGGCCGAGATTCACCCTAAGGAAGGTCGCGGCCGACAGACTGACACGCAGCTATGCTGACATGGGATCTATGGAAAGCCAATGTACACGTCTACAATTTTATGAACCTCGAACTAAGCTATGGCTCTTTGATACCTTGGTCACACTGGCACTTCTGTATGGGGTCTCAATATGGGGGTCTAGCTTCTACCATACATGGCAAACCACACAAGATCAACCATGCGGCCCGAAGGGGAGGAGAGATACGAAGGATGGGAGTAGATGGAACGCCCCCTGGTGATGATGATCTCCCGATGACTCATCAGGAGTAAACCATCAATACCACACAAGATCATGAGGGGCGAATTGGGAGCACCACCTATAGTGGCAGAGGCCCTATCCCAAATGGTGACCTTCTTGCACAGGCTTTGGAGCCTACCGCGACACAATTACTCTCGCCTCGCACTAGAATCATCCAACAACTCACATCGCAAGGGGACATTGAATGTTGGTACGCCCGTACTCATGCTTGGCTACAGCTGCATGGGCTACACATGGACCACCTCCCGCCCCTACAATATAGTCTGGACTACCCACACCTAAAGATTAGCTAGGAGGAGCTGAACTGCATCATTAGGGCAGATATTATTCAGCTACACACAGCCAAGACATGGGTGTTACCAGCTGAGGATCTAGGGAAGAAGATGGCCTTCTACTGAGAGCACCTCCTATGCCTCACACCTAACGGCTTCATTATACGCTCGAGATACATGGATGTACACTTGTCCCATGGGGTCCGAAGTGCCATCGGGCAACTCGGCACATCATCACACCAGCTACAGATCGAGACAGGTAGATATGGAGTGGACTCTCTCCCACCAAAGGACAGGATTTGCCAACTCTAGCTGGAGCCAGAGACAGAAATACATTACATATATAGATGCTCCGTGTACTACGAGATCAAAGGCCACTTCCACTGTCTCTTCAAGGAGGGATTCAGACCACTCTCCCAAATACTAGACTTCCCTGACTAGAAATGCCTCGAGCTCTTCCTCCTAGAGCTACGCCGACATAGGGATCACCTTCTACAGGTCCGGGACCAAACAACTGGGAACACGTAGCAACGCACCCTTCAAGAGTTCTACAGACTCTCGGCCACCCCCTCTACAACGAGGACTATAGCCAACCGACCAATGGCCCCACCCCGAGGAGTCACCTTGGATAGAGCTACAAAGAGAGGCAGAGCTCGTCGCCCACACCCAACAGGCCCACGCCCCGGCAGGGGACACCACCTATAGATACAACAAATACTACAATGCCACCAGGGAACCAGACCTCGCCGCTTCAGCCTCTCAATGCTAGACAGGCCCATGCAGGACATCTTAAGATGACCCGCTCTGTGAGCAGTTCCACACTACACTTGAAGTGCATCTAGATTGTATCGAGTTTGTATACCATTTTGTACCTACTCACCTAGTTCACCATAACACCAAATAGTAGCTTTACTAGGACTTGGAAAACTTCCCAAACATTTTATGTGTAACCTTTTGGTCTCATAGGCCAACTTGGCCTTTTGTAGATGTTAGTATAATATCTCTCTCTCTCTCTCTCTCTCTCTCTCTCTCTCTCTCTCTCTCTCTCTCTCTCTCTCTCTCTCTCTCTCTCTCTCTCTCTCTCTCTCTCTCTCATAATTAATAACATATGTGCATAATTATATATGTATTATGCATTAATTAAAATACAATTCTATATTTTTACTACTAATTAATAATTATAATAGATATATTATAGTTACCATAAATATAAATAATAAATAAAACATAAGTATACATAATAATTATTAATTTAAATAATAATATGTAAATCGATATAATAGATTATAGTTTTATATTAGTGTATATATATAATACATGTAAATATTAATTAATTAATTAATTATTATATACATATATATCATATAGATTTTATTTACACTTAATTAACATATTAATAGTATCAATTAATATATAATCAATTATATAAATGTGTTAATAACTATATTTATTACAAATATTATTAAATTATGTATAATTATATCATATGTACTATTATTATTTATTATTATTTTATATATTATATATAAATTATTATATATTTAAATATATTATTATTATAAATATAAATATAATTATATATATAATAATTAAGTGTTAATATAAAATATTAACTATTTGTATGAGTATTGATTATAGATTAAGTATAATTTGTATAATAATAGTTAATAGTTAATAGTAAATTATTAATAGGTAATCAATATGTATGTGTGGATGTGTGTGCGTGTGAATCACACACACACACACACATTTTTCTCTTTACCTATTCTTATTGTTCAATGCTTTGTATGTGTGTTTACATACGCCCATACACATATACATATATGTGTATACGTGTGTGCGTGTGTGCGTGTGCGTGTTCGTGTGCATGCGCGCACGTGCGTGCGTGTGTGTGTGTGTCCTCTCTCTCCCTCTCATCGTTTTTATTTTCTCTCCTTTCTTTTTCTTATTCATGTATCGCATCTTTCTTCATCTCAAATGTGTGCATGTGTACACATATGTATATATGTGTATGCACATGTTTGTATGTATATATAAATATATATGTGTGTGTGTGAATGTATGTCTACTTATTTGTAAGTATGTGTTTTTTAAGTGTGTATCCATTCTCTCTCCTCTACTCTCTCTCTCCATTTTTCTCTCACTCGTATATATTTACATATATATTAGCATGTTTGTATATATCCATAAATGTGTATATGTGTTTGCACATGTGTACATGTGTATGTGTGCATATATTGTTCATGCTTTTTTATAGTCTTTGTACATTTATGTGTGGTTTTAGGGTATGTATATATTGCAAGAATATAGTTAATCATTAAAAGTATTATTCCATCCCATAATGCTCAATATAAAAAGAAACTTAACTTCTTTTAAATAGTGTATGTGCATTTGTGTATGTATTTAGAGTATATACCACATTGCTCACACATGTTTTAAGAGATATATTTATTTATTTATTTATTTATTTTTAAAGACTTACCTTTTTCCACTACAAGATATAGGCCTTATACCAACGTTAAAAGCGACGAAAATGTTCATAAAGAAATTTGCTCCCATCGTTGCAAAAAACGTCGTTATTGGCGACGCCATAGAACAGTCGGTATTAATGTCGTTATCAGCGTCGCTATTTCCGTCGGTATCATTTGCGACGCTGATACTGATGCAAATAGCAACACTGATAATGATGCTTTGCGACGCATTTTGCGACAATAATAGCGACACGTACAGTAAATTTGCAATACTAATAGCGACGGTAACATGAAAAAAAATTTGTGGCAGCTTTATTTGGGCCATACAAAATAGTTTCAGTAATGCGTACAATGCTCGTGTAAATAAAAGCAAAGTGTACTTAAATCATAACACTGATACATGAAATAAATACATGATCGCATAATGAAAGCGACTAGTACAATCATGGCAAGATACTACTACCACATAGAAAATGTCTACACAGATCACGTGACCAAAAAGAAGGGTATGTGAGCTCCAGGGATCCAAGGGCGAGCTATAGATCCTCGCCATCTGAAACCTCATCTTGCTGCAAAGGAGCATCGAACGGACTCTGCAAAAAAAGATACAACTGCACATCAGTCCACCATACAATAATGCATTCTAATTAAACATAGTAACTACGGACAAGAAAAATGAGTGACTTACAGCGCTGCCGTGTCCATACAATTGGTCGATCAATGCAGTGAGACAATGCCTCTCTGCATATCGAGTCTCAAGGTCGGTGGGATCACGATTTGTAATGGAATGCTACAAAGAAAACAAAATACAACTGTTAGAAACATGATTGTCAGTACAAAGGATATTGCAAAAAAATAAGCAAGCAAAACAAAAGAAAAACTTACAAAGTCCTCTAGATATGTCTTGTGGCCACCACTCCCAAGATGATGGACCACTCCGACCTCTAGTCGTACCCTCGCCGCCTCGTGATGGTGTCTCCAATGTCTTGGAGAATCTATAGCCTCCTCCCTGAGTCGGCGCCAGTCGTCCGCGTCTAGCCACTCGAGCTTTGAAGCCCCACTCTTGAGTGCCTTGCATGCGTCCGATCATTTGTGTGACATGTATACATGCATGCACTCCATCATCTAGTCCGTAGAAAACCTATCTGCTGCAATTGGTACTGGAAACTCCTCATGCAAGGATGCTACTATGTAGTCCTTGCTCCCCTCCGGTATGTTCTTCCAATGATCCAAGACGTGTCGAAAAACTTGTTGAAACAACTCTCTCATGCGAGCCATCACCCTCCTCCCCTCATCATTCATAATGATGGCTCCTTACCTATCATCTACAAGGTAGGCATACTCCTCTAGGGTATGCCTAAGATGGGTCCTCTCCTACCTGCGACCACGCTCCTAGGCATATCCAGGAGACCCGTGTACATCTGGTATACCTACCGAGGTAGTATCTCTCGGAGTAGCACCCATAGGGGTGCCACCTGCAGACAGCTGAGCAAAAGCCGGAGTGACTGAAGTAGACGTCCCCGCAGGTGTGACAAATCCCAAAGGTGACGCAACTCCAGTAGAATGATGAGAACGGAGACACTATGTCGGTACCTCCACACCAACCACCTGAGCCACGCTCTCTCGAACCGCCACGAGAGCGAGGAGTAGCACCTATATCTCGAGCCGACTATGGGCTCACTGTATCCGGATCTCCACAACATCCCCTTGAACCACTCCCTCCGTCAGGCCCAAGTCTAGAGCGTCAACCTCGTCTACTAGAAACGGAAGCATCAGAGCGCATCGAAGTAGATTTAATAGAGGGGCCTGATGGTGTCCAAGACAGCTCCTAGTCCGCCATATCTCTGAATCTTGCCATCTGATCTAGAGACATACGCGTAAAGATCTCCTATAGCTCCTTGTCGTTCATCCCTCAACTCATCGTGATAATCTAACTATCCACAAAGGTCACCTGTATAGACAAAATTTGATGTTAGCATAATCAATATAAATCATACAAAGTATGGTAATATAAATCTTTAAAAAATGATCTTACTTAAAATGCATATCTTATGTACCCTTATAAGCGATTCGTCAACGAATTAAGTAGGTGGATGCTCCAAGTATGAAGTACCCTATGGTCCCATGTCAATCTCCTGACACAACTCCGCATACACTGGAAGGTTAATAGACATGTCACCACAAAAGGATGAGTCCACCTCATTCTCAAAGAATTCTTGGACTCTTGTATTTCCATTATTGTTACCTGATGCTAGCTCCTCTACATGCTCCAAGCTTTCAGTGGCCTCCACCCCTTGCAATATTCATTCCTTTATTTGCATTCTATCCTCATCTATGCTCAGAACATCGCTTTAATCATATACTCTCGCACTTCGGAGAGCTGAAGGTATAATGTACCACCATCAAGGTTGTTGGGGGTTTGGATAGAAAATTACATGTTTACAATCACGTACAAGAGAGATTTAACTATTGTGACGTGTATCATGTCATAATACAATTAAAAAACACATGAGTTCATGCACCTATTCACAATGGGTCGGCAACATAAACATGTCACGCAAATCTGTCCATTTTTTTTCGAGATTTATTTCAAGAAATCCAGATGGACCTCAATGAGCTGTTGCTCCAGCTCCTTCAAGTACCACTTTGAACCACTGTACATCGAATAGGATCATGGAGAAGCTACAATATCCACTGTGACAATACTTTGCAAGTTCCCAAAATACTCCATCTCATCTATAACCGTGTTTGGATCCCTTGCTCGTCGTCGACTCTCTTGCTCGAACCTTGCCATGATACCACAATCTATTATTGAAACACTCAATTAGTTGTCACATATAAAATATAGATACGACAAACCCTAAATACGTCATCACCTTTGGACTACATCCCCTCGAGAATTCCCACTCCTCAATTGGGACCTCCGCTCCTTCGCGAGACGCTATGGTCAAAGCTCCATACAACCATTGCGTTGACATAAACCGCAGCATCTCCTCCATGCCCTCGGGATATCGAATCGATCGATGGCGCGTACTACGTCAAAATTCAGATCGCGCTTCTTCTCGATCTTTCCTAGCTTGCTGATACCTAACGAGCCACGTCTCCATAGAGGCATGGTGCAACATACAAAAGCAATTCACTTTCTCCTCCATTGCAGCATCCATTCTTTTTTCTACCCATTTCCAACCACCACATCTCCGGTCAGTCTATCGTCGTCCTTTAGCGACCATAGCATACTATTGTCTAAATCCACCATTGGTAGCCATTGTGAAATATGCACTAGTGCCTCAGCCAAACACCAATCAACCTTTAGCCATACTATCTTCTGGCCAAGCTCGCTGTCACACAAAGCCTTTCAGGGTTTTCATGAAGCGCTCCAAGAAGAACATCCATCGCGTGTATGGACAGATCCAGCAATCTCCGCTTCATCTACAAGATGCACAATAAGGTGGATTTGTATTGTGAGCGCATGGTAGGCAGGTATTTCTCAAAGAGACACACCGTCTCCACTGCTCCCCGCCTCACGGATTCAATAGAGTACGTCTTAATCTCCTTTTGTGAGATCCATTGCACTAAAGTCAACAACCTGTAAATCGCCCCACATATTTTTGGAGTAAGGCATCCTGTGATCGCGATCGGTAGTACAAACTGCCACAAACAAGAAAGCATTATGAACAACGACTACACTCCAAATAGCAAAATACGCAGGTCACTTAGAATCCATTCGTAGTACAAACTTGACATATCTTATGCCAATCATGGGATTTTAGTCCTAATAATTGGTCGTCTTTAGAAAATATGGACCTAAGAGAACGCATCATACCTATCGGAGTGTAGATAGACTTAACTATTTACTTCACAATGCGCTCTTCTTTAGTGGACAAAACCCAAGGAGTGCAAGGTAGTTGCAAGCGACTATTAGAACTCGACTGCGGCCAAAGTGCCCCCATCTTTCCTACCTTCTTCAAATCCATTCGTGTCCCTACAGTGTCTCTCTTTCCTGTGATGTGGTCCCATAGCAAGCTGCCCACGTTCTTAAAAATATGCATGGGATCCAACAAGTGGTTGATTTTTAAGTGGGTCCAATATGGCAACTCGTAGAAAACAGAGAACCATCGCATTCCGTTTGGATGTGACTCCGTGTGGACCATTTTCAGCTCGTACCAGCTTTGGGCATTCATACGTGCTGGAGATCGTTCAAGAAAACCTTCCCTGAGTTAATGACCTTCTGGCAAGAAAGCGACGTATCCTTGATATACCATCTTCGTCATGGTTTGTGACCTTTGGGAGTCTAACTGTGTCCCACAAAATGGACATGCATGATAACCTAAGGTAACCAGACCTGTCCCAACACCTATATCTAGTGAATACAAACTTGAACGAGCTATCATAGATATTACCAACGAGAACAAAAGCCTACTTACCTGAACACTCTTCGAATCCCGAAAATTCATGCATGGTCCACATGAGAATGGATCGAATATTGGTGGACCGTCGACCAACGTGCTTGCTCATATCTTGCACGGTGACCCCCTCCTTCCACAAAATCTTAAGCTCATCGAATAATGGACGAAGATACACAACTATATTTTTTACTTTGTAGTGGCCGGGAACGAGCAAGCTAAGGATAAGATGTCCTTTCTTCGTAGAAAGCCATGGAGGGATATTCTAGTTGACAAGGACTATAGGCCACACACTGTAAGAAGTTGAGCACAGACCGAATGGGTTCACGCCATCCATAGCAAGATCGAGCCGAAGATTCCTTGGCTCTCGGGCAAAGCCTGAAAAGGTAGAGTCAATGTGGCTCCATGCGCGTGAATCCGCTGATATTCATTGAACTCCATCTGTGGACCTATTTTGTGCATGCCACGTTGTCAAGCTTGCCATGCCGGACGTACAAAACATGTGGTTTGTGTGGGGGATAAGCGAAAAGTGTCTAAGAACTTTTTGAGGGATGGTTTGCCCTTGCAAGTCATGTTGATACCTGTGAGCACCACACTTTGGACATGTCTTCATAGTCTCATATTCTTCTTAAAATAGTATGCAATCGTTGATACATGCATGGATTCTATTGTAGTCCATGCCAAGCTTTCATAAAACATGTCGCGCATCATCATGAGACTCAGGCATGGTATTTGCAAGTAGTAATATATTATACTTCAATAGCCTGAAAAAAATCATAAAACGCCTTGAAAAAGCACAAATGTTTTTAATGATATTGTCAAAAAGAAATCAACGAAGCGTACGTACAAGGTAATTGAACAACTCGGTCACACTCGCATCGCTCCACCCGTATTTTGCTTGCATACTTAGGAGTGCAAGCAGTGTCTTCAGGCGAGATACTCGGCACCCATCATATAATGGTATGAATGCTTCCTCTCTAAGCGGATCGAAAATCTCGACAACTCGGTCACACTCGCATCGTTCCACCCGTATTTTGCTTGCATACTTAGGAGTGCAAGCAGTGTGTTCAGGCGAGATACTCGGCACCCATCATATAATGGTATGAATGCTTCCTCTCTAAGCGGATCGAAAATCTCGACATCCATGGGCATCAATGCATCGACCATTGCCTCCATCTCAAGCTCCAAGATTGTAGGCAAGTCTGGAAGGCTGCCTGTCTCCTCTGGTATTGATGGTATAGATTGGGTAGTACCTTCCAAGTGGTGGATTGGCTCAGGCACTCCATCCATCGTACGTCCACGAACTCTTCTAACTGGCCGCAAAGGGTGCACTCCTCCTTGGGACAAGACGTCACCTCCCTGGATAGAAAATTTGCCAGCCACACCCAATGTTTTTGTATATGGTATTTAATTAGCTTGCGAATACAATGCATGATTGATATACACTTTTTTTACTGTTTGCTCAAAATCTGAGATCGCCTAATCAATGATCTCAGATTGAAACTCGTTGAAGCGTCGTACGTGTTCTATAGACAATCGATGTTTACATCTAATTGCCAGCTTACATTGAGAGCAAGGACATAGGACACGCTAATTAAGATACGCCTCGCAATCTTGAACATCACGACCTTCATCGTTTTCCATTTGGTCTACGCTATGACAAACAATTTGTTTTTGTTATCTTTCTTTTTTTCTTTCTTAAATTGTTTGAGAAGGGATTTCTTCTCTTGTAACTCAGTAAAATTAACATATGTAAAGTCTCCACCCACCCACAAATTAACATATGTCAGAGTGTTTTCCATCTCATGGTATTGCACCGGACCTTGCCACCACTCTCTCTTTGTTTTTTATCCATTCATTCTCTTCTCTCCTTCCATCTCTCTCTGTTTTTCTCTTTCTTTATTATATTGTATGTTTATTCCCTCTCTCTCGTTCCTTCTTATTTTTTCTCATCCTCTCTCTCTCTCCCATTTCCTTTAACAAAACATCTCTCTCTCTCTACCACTACCACTACCACTACCACTACCACTACAATAAACAAGAAAAGAAGAAAAAACAACAACAACAACAACAACAACTACTACTACTACTACTACTACTACTACTACTACTACTACTACTACTACTACTACTACAAACAAGAAAACCACCACCACCACCACTACGACTACTACTGCTGCTGCTGCTGCTACTACTACCACAACAACAAACCAAAACCACTACCACTACCACTACAATAAACAAAAAAAGAAGAAAAAACAACAACAACGACAACTACTACTACTACAATAACAACAAACAAGAAAAGAAGAAAAAACTACTACTACTACTATTACTAGAACAATAACAAAAAATAAGAAAACTAAACAACAATAAACAAGAAAAGAAAAGAAAAAACTACTACTACTACTACTACAAACAAGAAAACTACTATTACTACTACTAGTACTACTACTACAATCACGACTATGACCACAACAACAACAAACAAGAAAAGAAGAAATTAAACAACAATTGATACTACTATCACTACCACACTACTACTATAACTACCACAACAATAACAAATAAGAAAATAAGAAATTAAACAACAACTACCACTACCACTACCACTACCACTACCACTACCACTACCACTACCACTACCACTACCACTACCACCACAACAACAACAAACAAGAAAAAAAGAAAAGAAGAAATAAAACAACAACAACAATAACAACAACCTCTCCCTCCCTCTCTCTCTCCCTCCCTTCCTCCCTCCCTCTCCCTCTCTTTCTCTCTTTTCCTATTATGTTTAATGTTTTCTCCCTCTCTCTCTCGTTCCTTCTTTCCTTTTCTCTCTTCCTCTCCCTCTCTCAATACACAAGATTTTTAACAAAAACAAGTAAAAGAAAAGGAGAAAAACAAAAACAAAGCAAGAAGGAACAATGCACTCACCGTAAAGGCCCAAGGATGGATTCGGCAGCTCCTCTTTGCGACGGTGGCTCCTCTTCGCCCTCCATACACTTCCTCCTCTTCTTCGCAAATGGCAGCGGCAATGGTGAGAAGCTTTCCTTCTCCCTCTTTCTCTCTTTCTCTTCCTCTCCCTCTCAAATGCAAGATGGAGTTCGCTCTCCCTTTTGCTCTCTCTTTCGTTTGTTCGCATAAAATAACGCGCTTGGGTTTCGGCCCACGTTTTTTTGTTTGAGCATCATCACTATTTGCGACGCAAATAGTGATGCTACTATTTTGCATCGGAAAGCACCGTCGCTATGCCTTCGTATCCTTGTAGTGTTTCTTTTATCTATTTCTAATCTATATATAATTGAGAGCTTTGCATGGGGGATCTCGAAACCAACTAGAAGGCTCCCAAGCCTATGTGGCACAAGAGAAAAAGCTTCCTATTCAAGAAATAATTATGGTTTTTCCTTGAAGGTTGAGTGGGGGTTATATCATTTTCTATCCATCTCCTCCCACCCAATCAAACACACATTCACACACATACTCTCTTTCTCTTTTTTAATTGAATACACGATATGATCATGGAAAGGGGAAAGATAAGTCTTTGAAAAATTGTACCTGACTCTCTCTCTCTATGGGATGAGATAATTAATGGTTGAACATGCTCATATCATGTATACCTAAACCACACATAAATGTACATAGAGTATAAAAATGCATGATAATATACGCATACATACACATGTACACATTCACACAAATATACAAACATATACACATGGATGGATATATGTAGGCATGCTCATATACACATAAATATTTACAAGTCAGAGAAAAAATGGAGAGAGAGAGAGAGTATAGGGGAGAGACAATGGATATATACTTACAAAATATGCACTTACAAATATGCACACATGTACATATCTAGACACACATCCACACATAAGTATATACATTTACATATACGTGCAATGCATATGTATACATATACATATACACATATATGCAATGCATACAAACATGTGCATATACATAAATACACACATTGTGTAAATATGCACATACATGAGCTGAAAAAAGATGAGATACAGTATGAAGAAAGAGAAAGGAGAGAAAATGAAAATAATATTAGAGAGAAAGGGGGCATACATTTACAAGACTACACAAATAGACACACACACACATATATGTATACCCATATGTATGTACATATGTATGTGTGTGTATTTCACACACATACAAAGAATTTAAAAAAGAATACCATACAAAAAGAAAAAATTATAGGTGTAGGTATGTATCATTCATACATATATCCACACATATATAAATTTTATATTAATCATTAACTATTAACTATTATTATGTAAATTATACTTAATTGTGTGTGTGTGTGTGTGTGTTTATATTACATATTAATAATTATTTATAGTATATAATTATTATTACTTTATATATATATATATATATATATATATATATATATATATATATGCCAAAGCTTTTGAAGTTCGGATTATATATCTAATATTAACCTCCCATGAATCCTCTTGTCATATGAGACGTGCTTTCAAATTGGTGTGAAGTGTTAGGAGAATCCAGGCATGGAGTTCCTAGTATCCTATTTCCAATTGAGAGAGAAAGTAGTATGTGTATGTGTGTTCAATTGGGTGGGGGAGATGATTAAAAAATAAATATAACCCTTACTTACCTTCAAGAAAAAACCATATCTATTTCTTGAATACCAAACTAGCATTTGGCACACACTTTGTGCGTATGGAACACTAAAGCACTTTGCAATATGTCGTGCTACCGCATGATAACTTTGCTCAATGATTAATTTATCCTCTTTCTCTCTCCTCTTTCCCCTCTCTATTTCTAAGTTGTTTCATCTCTCTCTCTCTCTCTCTCTCTCTCTCTCTCTCTCTCTCTCTCTCTCTCTCTCTCTCTCTCTCTCTCTCTCTCTCTCTCTCTCTCTCTCTCTCTCTCTCTCTCTCTCTCTCTCTCTCTCTCTCTCTCTCTCTCTCTCTCTCTCATCAAACTTAAAGCAGTTTATAAAATTTGTAACATAAAATGTCATATATATAAACAATCTCTTCTATGCATCATCTCTCTCTCTCTCTCTCTCTCTCTCTCTCTCTCTCTCTCTCTCTCTCTCTCTCTCTCTCTCTCTCTCTCTCTCTCTCTCTCTCTCTCTCTCTCATCAAACTTAAAGCAGTTTGGGCATAGAATGTCAAATATATAAACAATCTCTTCTATGCATCGTACTTATAAACGTTCACCCTTACACAAAGGCAAGAAATCACATGATTGCTTCATGCAATATTTAGAAATAGAAATGTTATACTAAAAAATGGATCATAATTGAAACAAAGACCAAGCATCACAAAAGGACTTCCTCTAAGTGCTAATCATTTTTATCTCCAAGTAGGACCTTCAAGGTGAAGTAGAGCCCGACACCATTATCATTGGCCTCTTTCTACCAGTCATGCCATGAAGGGAAGATATAAGACCTCCTACTTCCATTAGCAAGCCACAAAGGCTAAGCTTAAGACATCCTATTTTCTGTCCACACACACCCAACTGTTTTCAAAAAGTACCATAGGTAAATGGCTGATGCCAATTAAAAAAAAGGTGTCGCTTCCAAGGTTCCCAATAGAAATAAAGCATCCTCTTCTTCGAGGAATCATTAGCAAAATCATCATCCTCGAGCAAAACATGTGAAGGTGAAGCAAGGGTTGATGCGATAGTCCTATTTCTCTTTTCAACACCTACATCTAAACAAAATCTCAATATAAATACATGGAACAACTAACAAAGACCATTTCATTTCCAAAATAATAATATCTTGCCAAACACTTGTGAACCATTCAGTAGGTACCATGATCCAGTGTTAGAAAACGACCCAAATCCTTAAACCCATTTGAAATCAATACCTCGGTATCTTATTAGTGTGAGAGCATTGAAACCTCTTCCTGTGGTCAACCTCGTACATATGTATCCGAAAACATTACATATATCCACAATGTACAACGTCAATAAAAACTAGGAGCTTAATGTCTATGTTGACATCATCATGTAAATGCTCAATAACTCTTACAAGTGTTCTTCTTATGATATCATTGCTTATTACTACATGCAATGTGCATTGTAACTCCTTTTGATAGTTAGAAGTCGAGTACCACGTTAGAGTAGGCATCTGCAAAAGTCGAACAATACTGAAACATGAAAAATAGTCCACTTCTAAAAGAGTATATGCTAACCAAACATTGCATGAAGAGCAATTCACACATATGCCAAACTAGTGACCCTACATGGTCGTCAATAGCTACATTCCTATAGAAAAAGTAACGCACATCACTGCACCTTCCAAAGGACATCCTTGTACACGTTGTTTATGGTAATGTCCCCATCCTTGTCACCCAACAAGACTTTTACATGATGTGAAGATTTCACCCTTGAAAATGTAACATATAATTGACCATGCATAAATACTGGGGCTTTTAGATAAAGTCCATTGTGACTTGATGATCATCATAGCAAATGCCAAAAATCGAATGGAAAGCTACCTTCGTTTCATAGTAAATGTTAGTTGCCAAGCATTGGAAATCAAAGTAATCCTAGAAATAAAAACGCATTCGCCCACATTTGCCCCAATTATTATCTCAATGTCTATTACTTTTCTATTGAAGGCCCTACATATCAACCATGTACCATTACACAGACACCTTCCTAGATTTAGGTTTCTAAGAAGAATAACAAGTGCATTTATCTTTAGCACAATAAATGAGGAGCAAATCCATCAGATCTGATGTATTTAAATACTCGACGGAGTACAAAAATGAGTCATCTATCTCTGCAAGTGAGTCTGCACTATAATATTGCCTAAGCTCCCCTGGCATCAACAACAATGCATGTTCATTCAAAGTAGCTACCTCTATATTTCGTGATGCAAGTATACCCCGCTCACTAAAATACATTGTATAGTCACCCATACTAGACATGTCACTATAGACACTACCAATCAAGGGGTTTAATAGAGTGTCCACTTACCATGCTAGGTGGAACACATAACTTATCATAGTTTTCAATAATGCCAACTCCATCTCCCATTCCTTGAATCTAAAAAATTAACCCATTGTCCACCACATTATTAGCCATTAACACTTGCATATTTCTAGATAACCTTAACACCCTCACATAATGCCACAAATCATAGTAACATAATGCAACATTAATAATATCCTCACATGTTTCCTTTACCACAACCGGTAAGACCTACCTAAAATCCCCTCCAAATAAAACAATGTTTCCACAAAATGGCATATCACATCTCATAACATCTCTCAAAGTTTTATCAACAACTGCAAAGACATATCAATGGATCATAGGAGCCTCATCCCACAAAATAAGGCTCAACTGCCCCAACAATTGAGCAAGGTCACTTTGAACAGGAATGTTACAGGTGGACCAACTATTCAATTCTATTGGGATTTTAAACTATGAGTGACTTATACGACCATTTGGTAGGAGCAAGGCAACAATGCCACATGACACTATTGCCAATGCTATATGACCACCACTACACACCTTCACAAGCAAACACGTATACATGAAAGTCTTCCCAAACCCATTGGGGCCATCCAAAAAGAATGCACCCCCAGTATTTTCATCAACAACATCCATAACTACACCAAAGGAAATTATTTGTCCCTCATTGAACATTGCCTCCATAGATTTAAAAACCCTACACTATCCATGCAAATTCATCTTACAAAGGGGGTTAACATGCAGCTAAGAGTTTGGTTGATCATGTTTTGGCAACCCATCAAAATAAGAGAATCTTTGCCCTGTCTAGTATAAAAGGTCTTGAAGTATAACAAACCATGTTAGATGCCTCATGCTCCAGAACCCCAAGAGAGATATGCATGCATTGTAGTTGTAATCTATGCGAAATATCATCTACCATTGGCAGCAAAAATCTTTTGCATAATTGATTAGGTTGAGCTAGCTCACAAAAGACCAAAATTACAATAGACAAAGTACGAAGTTGAGCACCAGTTTGTACGAAGGCAGCTTCTTCCAAGCACATAGCATACTCATCGTCACTCTCCAACATACCCCTTGCAATCCAAGCATCCCTAAAAGTATCATAGACCACACTATCAATAATATGCAGATCTTCAAAAGAAGTGCACCCCACAATTTAGCTAAACACCTCTCACATTTTTCAAAAAGACTCCCCATGGAATGCACATTTGGCTCTTGAAACAACATTACCATTGTTGTTGGATGAATATTTGCTATAAGAAAAGTATGCAAAATGGAGTACAATCCACCATTTTGGGAATCAAAAATTGCAATACTATTAATATGTCACCCATTAACCATGTAATTTTCCACAATGTGGTGATTCCTAACATGATAACTATCGATTGATGTTAAAATATTAGGCATAACATGATCAACATCCATCATAGTCAAATCCATACCAACATGTTGTTCAACTAGCTCATTATTCACGTTTGCAATCTTATGGTGAGACACACTCACATAAACTACTCCATTATGATTTCCCCCATTTTGGTAGCCAAACATTGAAACATTACTAATTTGTAACTCAATTATTGCATGATTTTCCACATTCTCACGTTTTTTTACCATTGCAACCATCCCTGATGCCAAAGCATTAGTCAAATACATACTAAACAGTCATTGAGCCGATTCTATATCGCCACTTGCATTCCCAACATGAAAAGGCAATTATGGCCACTTGCATTCTCAATGTGAAAAGGCATACCAATCACATTATTTTCTACACCCATGTGATGTCAGTCATTCCAAACAACCAATGGTACTAAAGCATTAGTTAGATCTATACCAAACTATCATTGACCCAATTCACGATGACCATTTGCAATCTCTTGACAAAAAGGTAGGTTTTGAACATCCCTATGAATGGATCTGACATGCTCTAAAACCCCTCTCTGATCCCTGAGCCGAGCAATCTGTCATCGTTCACATCTAGTGGAGCTAAGCACACCCCTACAAACACACAACTCATAGTCTCTACTAGTTGCTCGATGCAAACACCCATGTTGATTGGATGCCCATAAAATTTGTTATCAATACATTTTATCGAAATGCATGGCTCAATATATATGTACAGGCATGTTAAATGCACCATTAATATTTATATATTTATATATTAAGTGTCAAATATTAATTATAAACATACCAACCATTAGTGGATTATCAAAATTGCTCCATATAAATCTCAAGAAAGAGACATCACATTGAAAATACTCGATACACTTCACTCAAATATGAATAATCCAAGTAAAAATAGGAAGTGAGGAGAGAGAAAGAGCCACATTATTACTTCACAAAGTTCCCTTAATAATTCCAACCATATTAGAAGGAGAAAAGGAAGGAAAATTTTTCAATATATAAAAGTTTGCAACAATTAATAATATTTATAGACCCAATAATAGTACATTGCAATATAAGGAGAGGTGAAGCCTAGTATCTACACTCATACAAAAGAAATAGGTGAGAACCATGATTTCTAATGCATATTATAGGTATCTATGACCCCACCTAGTTGTTATCCATATTGACCCTTATGGCGTTTTACCTTACTAGTATCCATGATGAGTAAAATTTTAAGCTCAAGTTGCTAGACTAATATAGATAGAACCGGACAGAGTATGGCTAGGGTAATACTTGGACAGCAAGGTGTCTTGCAAGGCTTTCATTTTTATCATTGGAAGCTTGTTCCATTTGCAAGTTTTGTGTCAATAAGGGGACATAATACCATTGGCTAGTACAAGGCACTGAAGATGAGGGCCTTTGATGGGTACCAAGAGGTTATAGGGAAGGATGGAGAAGTAGATTATAGTATCTAGTTATTATAAGTTAGGGGTAGATAAATAGCACAAGGAATATTACAAGGGAGCAGTAATAGTGGGTTGATATGGCATAGAGATATTGTGGTTAAGAGATAACATATAGCCTAGCATAGGTTGATGGTGTCATGCTTGTGTATGATAGGGGTTAGCATAATGGGTTAGCAGAAAAGTAGATAACTAGTGCATAATAAAGGTGTTAGAAGTAGAGGGCGGTTAACATGGATATATCTTGTCTCTAAGGGAAACAATAACATAGGTTGATTTTGATAGGAGGATAGGATGAAAATTAAACATGTATGGTAGTACACATGGCTTGAAATAAGCAAGATGTGTGAGAAATTCATAAAAATATAATATAGATGAGAAGCAAGTTAGTAATATAGAGAGATTACCTTATTGCATGCTGCAATACTCAAGTGGGATGGTGAAGTCATACCGTTATCATGGGATGGAATGGAGTCACAAAGTGATGATTCTAATATAATTACATGCTATGATGTGTGGGTTGGAGAGTAGCTTGATGATGTAGTAGGCAAGAGAATTAATAGATATGGCATTGTTAAAGACTAGGAGGTTTAAATAGTGAGCTACAAGGGAGCCGTTCCATCATTACCTACTATGGAGAAGTTAAGTAGGGGCATTGCGGGGGTAAGAAGACAATGATGATGTTGTAGGAGGCAATAGAGTAACAATAGAGGAGGTGAATGGATATTGCAATGGTCTAGGGAGATTTGTGTCATGAGGAATGAAGGCTGGGCTTATTACCATGGAGGGTTGGTGATGGGCTGAGAGTGACAGACAATAGTGTGAGACACAAATATGAAAGATTGAGCTTGGATTAGAGGGGGATATTAGGTAGTTAGATCATCGCTAGTGAAATAGAGGTGGAAGAGTGGTGATCTAGCAAAGCGGCTAAATCAATCATAGCATTGAGGGGAGGGTGGTGCATATTGTGTAAGTGAATGCAATGATTGTGTGAATGGGTGTGTATTTGTGTGTGTGAATGTGTAGAGGTTTAATATACATGGTGTGTATATATGCATCTATGATGAAAATAGGGAAGAGGGAAGAGAAGTGAAGAACCCAAGAGCACACACACAAAAGCAATGGAAACTTGAGAACAAAGAGAGATAGGGTTGAAATTCTCTTCTTCTTCCACACAAAAGAACTAAGCCTATAACATGATAAAAGAGTAATATGAAGTACCACAATATATGTACGCATGATCACTAAGTGTGAACTCGTTAAGGAAAGAAGAGGTGGCACAATGAATGTGCCATAACCAAGGATGGACTACGTGGTTGTAGTTTAGATGTAGAATCACTAGCATATCCTCATGCCAGTCACCTAACATGCCAGTGAACAATATCCTACCACATCGCCAAGGCACATAGTGGATGCCAACTCATGTAGAGCTCAATATCTTAACACTCCCCCTTGAGCATACATTAGCTCGTATACTCCATGAAAATGTAGCAACTCTCCCAAATCCTATATCTCAAATTTAGTCTTGAGGAGACCCTTCAAATGGTCAATCTTTGTCTCACTATCACCCACAATGATCAAATCATCCACACATATAGCAATGATCACAACCCGTGCGTCACTCTCACATACATAGAGTGAGGGATCAGTCTATGCTCTATGAAATCCAATGCTGACAAGATATTCTACAATCATGTTATGCCATGCCTTCCGTACTTGATGAAAGGTGAGAAGGATCAAAGCTTGCACGCGAGAGCTATGGCGGGAGAGCAAGAATAAGATAGAGAGAGACAAGAAATGGAAACTCCAACAACCACGATGTGTGGCCGGCGGACCTTACTTTATTCAAATTGTCACTAAAAGAATAAAGAATAAGTGACTGTGACGGGCGTCCACCACCTGCAGTGTACAGTGGCGGGTAATATCAGTGTAGTAATTCAGTTGGCCAAGAATCCGGTCTTACATGCGAAGATGAAACATTTGATAGATGCTATGCAATCAAATGGCCTAATCAAATAGCCTCCTTGCAAGCCTTTGTGGCTGCAATATACTCGGCCTGTGTATTAGAAAGATCCATACACTTTTGCGCCCTGGACATCCAAGAGATAGCCCCTCCAACATAAGTGAACACATAGCCAGAAGTGGACTTTCTATTATCTGCATGTCTTGCATAATCTGAGTCAGTGTACCCCATGACTCCTCTATCCTGGTTACCATAACAAAGACACATATCCGTTGTGCCCTTCAGGTACCTCATGATACCCTTCATGGCATCCCAATGTTTCTTGCTAGGTGTAGCCATATAACGTGCCACAACCCCAACTACAAAAGCAATATCTGGACAGGTGGCTATCATGGCATATATAAGACTGCCCACCGCTGATGCATAGGAAATCTTGGCCATTTCGACCCTCTGCTCATTTGTTTGCAGACAATTGGCCTGTGAAATCTTCACACGAGAAGGTAATGGACAGCCAATAGGCTTAACATCCTACATGTGAAAGCACTCAAGGACTTTATGAATGTACTCCCTCTGTGACAGATAGAGTAGTCCCTGAGATCTATTGTGTGTAATGCGCATACCAAGTATATGAGAGGCCTGTCCCAAATCTTTCATCTCAAAGCTCTTCTTGAGATGAGCCTTAAGAGCATCTAGCTCCTCATGAGCTGTCCCTACTAGAAGCATTTCATCCATATAGAGTACCAAAATCAGTAAAGAACCGTCACGAGCTTTTTTCGTGTACAACCACGTATCCATAGCACTACAGCTATAGCCCTGTGACTTCATGAATGCATCAAACTTATGGTACCATTCCCTAGGTGCCTGCTTTAAGCCATATAGACTCTTCTTTAGCGTGCACACTAGGTGTTCCCTACCAGGGTCTGCAAAGCCCTTAGGCTCCTCCATGTAAATCTCATCATGCAAGTCCCCATGTAGAAAAGCCATCTTGACATCCATCTAGTACAAGTCCGGGTCAAGCTATGCAACCAAGGCCAAGACTAAGCATAGGGTGGTCATCTTGACCACAGGATAAAAGACTTCATCAAAGTCAACACCATGCTCTTGCTTAAAACCATTAGCAACCAATCAAGCCTTGTATGCCAGCTTGGGGTGTCTAGGGGTACTTTTCAGCTTGTACACCCACTTGCATGGCAAAGCCTTACCATGAGGCAAGGAAACCAAATCCTAAGTCTATGCAATGAGTCAAGCTCAGACTGCATAGCCCTCTCCCAAGAGTGACAATCACCACTGCACATAGCCTCATCATAAGTAAGAGGCTCTCCTGCATCTGTAACCAGTACATAATCCATAGAGGGTGCAAAACGGTCAGGAGGTCGTCTATCTCTAGTAGAACGCCTCAACCCAGGCTCTACTACCTGACCGACATCATGTCTAACATCAGCATGTCTAACATCTAGGCCATGAGGCATCAGGTGATGTTGCACGCTGTCTAGCTGGCCATGAGCGAGCTGAACGGGAGCAGGTGGCTCCTCCTGAAAGATAACTCTGCATACCTCAACCACTTTCTTAAGCTCCATACGCATTTTGTCCTCATAAAAGATGACATCATGGCTACGGATCACTTTTCGCGCCTGTAGATCCCATAGACGGTAACCCATCTCTCCTGCATCTCCATAGCCAACGAAAATGCATTTGACACTCTTAGGATCCAGCTTATTGCGTTTGTCCTTGGGCACATGGCAGAATGCCTCACAGCCAAAGACATGCAAATGATCATAAGAGGGGGGTTTGCCTGTCCATATCTCCTCTGCAACCTGAAAGTCAATGCCACTGCTAGGCGACCTGTTAATGAGATGCACTGCAGTAGTAACTGCCTCAACCCAAAAGTGTTGCGGTAAGCCAGCGTGGCTAAGCATGCTACACGGACCTTTTTCTGAACAGTCCTATTCATGCGTTCAGCCATACCATTCTAGGGTGGGGTGTAAGCGGTGGTCAACTAACGCTTAATACCCCACTCATCACAAAACTACTCAAAAGTACGTGATATATACTCACCCCCATTATCTGATCTTAGGCATTTTAGCCTTTTCCCAGTTTGATTTTCAGCCAATGCTGAAATATGTCTAAGACATCATATTTTCTCTTTATGGGATAAGCCCAAACCTTACGTGAGTAATCATCTATGAAAGTAACAAATTAATTTGCCCTACCAAGTGACTGAGAGGGCATGGGCCCACATACATTTGAGTGCACAAGAGCCAAGGGCTCACCCATGCGTTTCTTACTAGGCTTTTTATGCGTATTTCTAGTCTGCCTGCCATACAAACAATGATCACAAGAATAAAAATACGAAGAGTCAAAAGGCGAAAGATACTGCAAAGCACGTAGCATTTTCATTCCTTTAAGAGACATATGCCCCAAATGAGCATGCCAAAGGGATACATGGGGAATAGAACCCACAGACAAAACATGATCCAAAGTAGCTCCAGATACAAGTAAGGGATAGAGGCTACCAGACTTGGCACCTCTTGCAAGTACAAGTGTGCCACAAGAAATCTTCCATGCAGAGTCTCCAAAAGACACAAAATATCCTGCATCATCAAGCTGTCCAGCTGGCATAAGGCTGCATGTCAACGCAGGTACATGGCCTACATCATGTAAAACAAAAGAGCTGCTAGAAGGAAACTGCAGCCTAACATCTCCAATGCCCACAATGTCAAGATACATGTCATCACCAAGGTGCACAGAACCAGACATGGTACGATAGGTATGAAACCAATCTCTACAGGGTATCACATGAAATGGTGCACCCAAATCCAAGAGCCAGCACTGCGCATACATAGATTGTATCTCATAAGCCTGTAAGGCATCTCATGATGAAGCTGCAAGTATAAAATCGTCATCTGAATCAGTAGCCCGCGTGACATTAACCTCTTATATCTTCACACTGGACTTGGCAAGTACTATGCTGCGCTCAAAAAACTTTTCCTGCACTTTATCTTTTCCCTTTTCCTTGTGCTTATCATCGCACATTTTATGGCATTGCGGCCTATTATGTCCTGCTTTCCCACAATAATGATAGGTAAGATTAGACTTCTGTCCACGGGACTTACTGCGACCACATGACTTGGACCTAGACTTTTGAGAGTCCCTGATTATTATCATGCCTGCCATGTCTGCCACCTCTAACGGTCAATGCATGTGAAGAGCGGGAAGCATCATTGTTTCTCCTGTTGATTTCCTCAGTCAATAAAGCACTCTCAACATCTTTGATTTTCAACCCATCAAGCTTCTTCGTGCATATGGCAGTACGGATGACATCCCATGATTCAGGCAAGGTACTAAGCAGAAACAACAGGTGCAAATTGTCTTTAAACTCAATACCCTATGACAGCAGACTCTTCATGGTTGCATGAAACTGACTGAAATGAGATGAAAGGGAGGTCCCTTCCTTCATGCGAAGATCCATTAACTGCTTCAACCAATACATCTGTGACGCAGGACTCTACTGCGCATAGAGCTCCTGAATCTTCTCCCATAAATCCCATGCACTCTAATTCTCATCTTCAACAACATTATGATGGACCTCTTCTGAGAGTGACAAAATAATGGTAGACTTGCATAGCTCATCAACTTCCAACCAAACATCATCATCCATATCCTCAGGTTTGACACCTTTGAAATGCAAGGGTTTAATCTGCAACTTCTGCACCAAAACCTACCATATTTGGGACTTTCAATACCCATAGTTGGTACCATCCAACTTGGCAATGTTAAAGAGAGCTGTGTCTTTCAGATGACCAGCCACACTATCCCAAATCAATGCAAAAATGCAAAATTCCATGTTGTTGTAATTAGCAAAAAATGCACTAAAACCACTGTTAAAACTAGTTGAAAGAGTGGATTTTACCAAGAGAAGCACCTGTCCACCAAATATGACCAAGATACCATCAAATAGTAAGCATTACCCTCATAGAAGTACTCAAAATATGCAGATTTCAGCTTATTGTAAAAAACGTCAGATTTCAGTAAATGAGAGCTAATTGTGCCAGAAGTGGATCCCAAGTCAATCATATACTACCAAGACCATAACTAGCATCATGCGGGCATAACATAGGCATATGACAGTCGAGAAGCATGAATCCAACACCCAAACATGTCATGAAATATCTACCAGTGAGTAGGCACACCTGCCACTACCAAGACTTGACACAAGTAGGTGTCAGCTCACAAGGAAAGGGATACAAGTCAAAGAGTCAGCTCACAAGCATCGGAAGGAACCAAGACATATGAACCATGCATCATCCCAAAGGGTAAGAAATCCCAAATAGTCTCAAAAGCTCAAATAGCATAGACCGCCTTGTCAAGCATCCAAAGACACTCCCACTAGCACAAAAGTCGTAAATATCAAGCAACAAAGCTCGAACAAAGCATGTACAAGCACTAGTGACAAGTGTCCAAGATCAAGCATCAATGATACATCCCGGACATGTAGGCGGAAGAGCATCCATAGACATCAAGTACATCCCAAAATAAAACCTAGCAAGCCAATAAATAGCCGAAGTAAGCTCCGGGAGTCCAAAGTTAAGCCAAGACAAAGCTCCAGTAGCAAGCGGCTCCAAACAATGTAACTAGCATGCATAGGTGACATAACCTGTAATGGCGCTCAAGGCGGTCAAGCATAGACCAAAGCATGCCATAAGTGCATCAAAGACGGAGCATCCAAATGCTTTCCAAAGCCGAGCTCAAGCTCAATCAATGATCCGGAGTGTAAGCCAAGCTCAAAGTCGGTCCCCAAATATCAATACATCACTATGTATGCCCGAAACATAGCCCGAATAGCATAAGCATAACCAAGCATGAGTTAAATAGCTTCATCCCAGTATATTATAGTAGTGATTCATTGTGCAAAACTGAACATTTCAGCATCAAAATCAGCTCCAAAATGGTGGCAAATCAATAGGCATGCATCCCCGAATCAATAGGCATCAACTGGGACCAACCGGGCATCAAATAGCAATGTCGGGCAAGCATAAACATCAAATGCCACTGTAGCACTATTATAAACTACCTGTAGACTATTATGACAGTCCCAAAACCATGCCAAATCAGTCCCAAATCAATGTCAGTGCTCAAACCTTCAATGCCAAGCATCAAAGCATGTTCATATGCCCGAAATGGAGCCTTTGCAAGTGCCCAATGCCTGGGAAGCTGGAGGTGAGGAAGACCAAACTGTAGCTGCTAGAAACAAGCTAAAAAACTAGGCAACCTGATGTGGGGTTCATGAGGGCTCCACAAAGCATCAAAGGGGTCAATGAGAGGCTAGTATATGTCAAGGGGTACTCAAGAAAAATTGTAGATAGGCCTTGTCATGGATGGAAGCAGCCCATCTCTCAAATGGAAGAGTGGCTATGGCTGCCCTGCTTCACAAGACCTATAAATTGAAGTAAACGCTATAAAGAATGAAGCAATACCTTTGCTTGAATGCCCTGAGGGTGCCTCAATAGGCCAGGAAGAAGCTCGGGAAGCCGCGGAGTGACGGGAGCTCAAGGGAGTCGGCTATGGCTACCGAGATGGAGACCCAATGCGAGTAGGGAGTCGATGAGAAGCTAAGAATGCCATGAGCCAAGCTCAAGAGTTGGGAAGCTGTGCTCTGATACCAGTTGAAAGGTGATAAGGATCAAAGCTTGCACGCGAGAGCTATGGCGGGAGAGCAAGAGTAAGATAGAGAGAGACAAGAAATGGGAACTCCAACAACCACAATATGTGGGCGAGACTTCCTTTATTCAAACTGTCACTAAAAGAATAAAGAATAAGTGACTGTGACAGGCGCCTGCCACTTGCAGTGTGCAGTGGCGAGTACTGTACGTGTAGTAATACATGGGTGGCTAGACAGAGGCGCCTTTACCCCCAACACTTGATAAGGCCTTACAAAGCTTGCATACATAATCTCGATGACTCTCATCTACATAACCAAGTGGCTGCTCCATGCAAACTTCCTATTGCAACTCCTTGTGCATGAAGGTATTTTTTACATCCATTTGATGTATGATCCAACCCTTTGATGCAGCCACTGGTATGATAGCCCCCTTGCAGTGGCCATTTTAGCCACTGGAGAAAAAGTCTCCTCATAATCAATACCATGAGTCTGTGCATACCCTTTGGCAACCAGTCCATGCCTTAAAGTGCTCAATAGATCCATCCAACTTATCCTTGAACTTGTAAATCCATTTGCAATCAATAGCTTTCTTGCCTTTAGGTAAGGACACCAACTCCCATGTGTTATTATCCATAAGTTTCTTCATCCATAGCATGATCCTAGTACTCATTATCCACTACATCCTCAAAACAAGTGGGTTCCACATCTTACACAACCTTAGCCATGTATGCATAGTGATGAGCTACATAGCTATCGTATGACAATCATTGCATTGGCTTTCTCGTTCTACCTAACCTATGTGGACTTAGATTACTACTACCAAGTGCTTTAGCATCCTCTTGTGTCTTCTACACATAAGGTATTTTAATAGATGAAATCCCAAACTCCTTATCCAAGATCTATTCAAAGCCATCTAAATTAACATCAACATGAGAGAATCTTGATGATACATCTCTCACAATAAGTGAGTCCCCAAGTTTCTCTTTACCTTTTTTTGACATCTCTGATGTACTTGGTGGAGTAATCTATGACTTCAATCTGCCACTCTAAGGTCTATCAACAAAACCATGACTAGGAGACTCTTGTGATCCACGACTGCTAACATGTTTTCTACAATAGCCACACTCTCATGCTCATCAACCCCAACTACGTTCTACACATTGTTGTACCAACTACTTATTTTATTAAAAACAACATCCCTGCTAACTCTCAACTCACGTGTAACAGAGTTATAGCATCTATATCCCTTCTACTCCAAAGAATATCCAACAAATACATATTTTTTCTACTTTAGGATCCAATTTATTGCACAACTCATCAAGAATATACACATAAGCAATACATCCAAATACTTTTAGCTTTCTACATGTAAACTTCTCTTTAGATGTCATACCATCTACAATAGCAGTGAGTATCCAGTTCATAATGTATACAACAGTAGCAACTACTTCAACCCCATAGTAATAATAAGGCAAGTTTCTGTGACATCAATGTATAGTCACCTCTCCACTATGCTCATTTTTCAGCACAACTCCTACGGAGTATATCTACATGTATACTATCACTATATACTATTTTTGTACAAAAAATCGAAAAACTCATTGGAGAGATATTATCCTCCTCCATTCAAACTTTGGCATTTAGTATGCAACCCTATCTCCTTCTCAACTAATGCCTTGAAGCTTTTAAAGTGAGTGAACATCTCACTTTTCTCACGCATAAATTAAACCCATACTTTGTGAGTATGATCATCAATTAAGGAAACATAATACCTACAACCACTCAAAGCTACAATCTTTGTACATATCAAAATGTATCAATTTAAGTGGCTTCTTACATACATGCTTTTCATGTGAAAAAGTGTGCCTAGGTTTCCTTTCCAAGTTGACATGCTTGACATACTTTATGCATCCCATCAACTCTAAACTTAGGTAAACCATCCACAATCTATTTTGACTCCATGTCTTTCAGCCGCCGCTACACATTCACATGACCAATTCTCTTATGCCAAATTTCGATATCAACCATAACACCTGAACCTTGTGTCCCCTGAAACTGCATCTAATCTACGGATTGAGCCCATTCCACAAATGATACAAATGGGTGATGCTAGCATTGAAAACTTATATACACATCAACCATAAACAATCTACCCATATGTTTTTCATGTGCAATCAACCGGCAATCATTTTTTAGATCTTCTACATAACAACCATGTATGTGGTGTGGAGTATAGGCAGGTGTGTTTGATATGTATGTATGGATTTTTAGAGTGTGTGCGATGTGAAAATTGGATGCTTAGAGTGCATGTGGGGTTAAAGTGTGTGTGAATGTGAGTTTGGGTAAGTTTCATGTGTGTTTTCATGTGTGAGTGTGTATGTGTATGGAAAGTGCATTATTAAGGTAAGTTTTGTGTGTGTGTGTGTGTGTGTGTGTGTGTGTGTGTGTGTGTGTGTGTGTAAGGTGTGCATGTATGGGGTATGTTAGTGAATGCGGTGTAACAAGATTTGTATGTGAATGAGGTGTGTGTATTTGTTATGCATGGGATGGGATACATGTGTGTGTGAATGTGTGAGAGTGTTTGTCTATGTGACTAGGGCTTAAGGAGGTATTTAATCGATTAACCTAAAGCTTATAACATTAGAGACAAACTTATCCATATGCCATACTTATCATCACAGGTATTGGTAGCCATATTCCCTAATCAGTTGTGCAACCACTTAAGTTCTTGCATTTTGTGTTTTACATTTGTGTTTCTATGTTTTGAGTTTTCTATGCGTGTGTATGCTAGGTATTCTTGAGTTTCTGTTTTGTGTTTTGTTTTGCTCTAACAATCCAATCTTTCCAATCTCAATCCAATGAACTAATTTTTTCCGATTTAGCCTGCCTAAACTAGTTAGTCATATGCCTTTTGTAGTATGCAAGTAACAAGCATGGATGATCGATATCCCCTCCATCAAATCTCCAAATAAGCCTCATATTCTACCACACAATAGAAGTGTAAGAACCTCAACAGTCGCACTATCCTTTATCCCAACAACGAATCCAAAATCTTGGGCTAAATGCACAACAATCAGGACATTGTACAGACTTCTATTATTTCAAAAGCTACAACTCTCTTTGGTGACAATCTGTCACATTATTTTCCCAACACTCTCGTCTAGCTAAGCATACACCCTCCTCTCTAACCAAAGAAAGCAAGAACAAAAGATTAGCTTCAAGGTGTATTGAACTCACCTATCTTACCTTCCCACATTATAGTCCAAAAGCTTGAAGACTTGAAGATAGTTTCACGACCCAAGCAACACAAAATGATGTTGTTCCTCCTTTGCATGTACTATCAAGTATGCCAATATTGAAAAAATAAGATGGAGAAGAAGAAGAAAACCAAGAAGAAGATGTAGGGCTTCACCTTCCCACGGTCCCTCACTCACACACCTCACTCTCAATAATGGAATAATATGATATGAAAAGCTTCATAGTTACAATAAGAGAGCTTTCACAACATGGATGTACCAAAAGGGTAAATACACCTAACACCTTCCACCCTTTTATAGACCAAAATTAGGGTTAGGGTTAGGCCCTTCTCTAGGGTGACACCCCATTTGCATTTTATGGTTTGCATCCCTTTTGTATTTTATGGTCTCCACAAATGTGAATAAGAGTTTGTAAACTCTCTTAGGTATCCTACCTACTTTGTGAACTCCATGCCAATCATTGCTTGAAGCATGCATGTTCCTTAGTCTAACTAGACCTAGTCTACACTATTATAATTACATTTCTATGTGCGCAAACCACACAACAATTGTGGATCCAACAAATACAACTGTGGATGAAAATGCAATGTGTATGGGAGTGAACTTGGCTCTCACAAAATAATACATCCATGATAATGTAATATCCATGAAGTACAAAAATAATACAAGTGTCCAAAATAATACATTGAAGTGCTCCAAAAAATAATTTTCACTTACACTTTGAATCTACCTTTTGCATTTCCTATTAACAAACAGGTAAGTTGATATCCACTACTCTTAATATCCATTTGTGTCCATCTTTTCTTTTATAGGAATAGTGTGCTAGATCGATTTTGAATAAAGCTTGTTGAGTGGTTACGTGAAAGTGAGATGAATGATGTTAATATGTCAAGCTCTTGAAGGAATAAGAGATTGTCCTTAAGTTCTATATATTGTGCATGTGAGGCACAACATTACACACGTGTTTTTTTTTTAATTTGAAAAACTACATTGCTTTTCATTTACAGATACAAGGGGGGCCCACTTTGAACTTTTCTAACCTTAAAATCCTTAACGCATTAGCACCATTCAAACTTCTCTCTTAGAAATCCTTTTTAGTGTGTTTCTCCCATTATCATAATTTGTCTTGAAACCAAAAAATGAAAAACCCATACAAGAAAGCAAAAAGAGAGAGAGAGAGAGAGAGAGAGAGGGAGAGAGAGAGAGAGAGAGAGTCAAGTAACATTCATTAAATGCCTCAAAGATATATAGGACAAAGGGATATACATCAAGGTTTTAGTTACAACCCACTTTGGGGTGCCATTGGCACAAAAAGCAACCCACCTAAGCGTGCCATTGAAACAAAAAGAAAACCACTAGTATATCATGATTCAAAAGCACCTTAGTACCTGGGCTTTCTACATTCCTCTATGATGGTTTCTCCACCTTGACAAATTATCCATTTGCCCTCCTTTCTAACTACCTTTATCTTAACATATGTACATGTTCATGCTTTTAGATGTGCTTGTGTAAGTTCATCTATGATCCACACTTTATCTTACATTCTTCCAAACTCCAAAGTTGCTTAGTTCTTTCCTTGCTTGATTATTTTCCATGGTATCATCCATTTGGACAACTTTTCTTGTAGAATTGGCCTTAGTTTCATTTTTCGCCTATGTCTTTGAACATTCTTGGCATTGTTCATCTTTAGTTTCTCTCTTGTTTCTTTATGCCATCTGTGAAGGCGGCCTCACGAAATTTTATGGAAAAGATTGTTGTGATTGTAGCTTGAATACATTGTGTACACACAATATGGAAGCCTAGAAGGAAAGTGTAACAAATTATCTTCATCCATTTCCCCCTTCATTTATCAAGTTTTTTCCCGGTTTTTTTTTTTCTATTTTTCAAGTTTATGAATATTGGACATTGGCCATGTACATGTGGAAGGAAGGTAGGTGGTTGTTTCATGGCATAATAGTAGACATGTTCATACCAAGGGCTTTGTGATCAATCTTGAGCTACGCAACAATAGCTCTATAGGGTGTGCATTAAATTCAAAGAAGTAAGCAAGGTTTGGGAAGGACTTCTTTGTTTCATCCTAGAGTCATGTAAAGCTTTTGAAAAATAAAGGCCTCTCAAGATGGTCTAAGAAGGAAAAAACCTATTTAAGTACATGTTTTTAATTTGTAATTTGCAAAACATGAAGGCGAAAGCCTTACTTGAATCTAGCCATGAGATTGATTCATATTTTTCCTTAGGCTTCCAAAAGAGCAAACCTTCTCAATTCCTTCTAAATAACTCTAAGAACTTAGAATGGATTGGTAATATGCATTTAGAGGTAAGTTTTCTATAGTATTGGCATGCCCAATTGGACTCAATATCACCTCTTTGTCTTTAGAGTAGTTGGAACTTAGGCAATGCGAATATAATTTTAAATCCTATCATCGAGAGGCTTGAAATTAGTTGAGGAAAGTGAGAAGATCGTGGCTTTCTTTTGACATTCTTTTTTTTTCCCTTGCATTGAATTGTCTGAAAAAACTCCAAATTGGAGTCAATTTGTTTGATCCCCCAAGCCTAAACCTCTTGATTGGATTGAAAAACCTTTATAAAGTTGGATTTCCTTAGCATAGGTCTACTATGGAAAAGATAGCATCATGTCCTTCAAAAAAGCCATTTATAAATTGCCTAATAAAACCTATACGTGTGGATGTTCAACAAAGGGCAACTCTTAATATATTTTCATTCCAAACAAGGGATATGAGGGACAATGACCACTTTTATAGAGTTTAAAAGAGAAAACTAGCAATCAAACTAATTCCAAGGATGGTTAAAAAGCTTCCTATAAAAATTGGATTATTGACCATGCAAACATTCTATGGGGTTTGAATAAGCTAGATTATCGATAAGAGAGGCTTTGACAATTATGAGCATCCAGCTCTCTTATAAGAAAGTGGCACTAGAGTGTTTACCGAATAAAGCTCTTTTGGAATACGAGCGATCAAGATTTAGGATATTTGGTTAACAACTATAAGTGGCAAGTGTAAAATGAAAAAACAATATCTAGTTTTTCTTATCTTAAGTTGTGAAGATGTGCTACAAGATTTATGGAGCATGGTGGGTTATTCTTGCCCATAAAAGAGTAGCCCTTGGCTTTTTTCACCATCCTACCACATAAGTGATGCAAACTTTTTATCTTAAAAAGATCAAACATGTATAAATTCAATGACTCAAAATGAGAGTAAAAAGGAATTTGAAACGTTGGACGAAAATGCTTGCGCCATTTGGAACTGCATTAAAGACTCAATGGGATACAAAATCCAACACTTACATAGATAAAAAGTCCATGAAAAGCATTACTAGCAATTGACTTTTTTTTCTTGCGAGATGAAGATTCCACCACTTGATAAGTCAACGTCCATGCAAAGCTCTAAGAGCCATTAGTTCTTTTGCTCATGGTCCATACACATCACCTTACATCTTGGGTATGTTATCCAATGTAAAGGACACTCATTTAAATCCTCCTCAATGTAGGGAAAAGGCTATGCACAACCACAACCACGTCCTTGTTTGTGTTGCAACATATTTGAAAGTCATCAAATCTAACCTTAGTCGTGTTAATTTTTGTCAAGTGAACATCTTTGAGCAAAGGAGGTTCCCTACACAAATTCCTTCCATTGCAAAAAGGACTAGCTAGTAAGAATCATAGCACTAAGACATGGGACTTCATTCATCCTCAAATTCCCTAGCTAGAAATGAACTCCATAACTACAATAGTGACTTTAGATCCTTTTACTCCAAACAAGCTCTATACCCTAGCATGTGACTCTTACATCTATCATTTTGCAAATGCAAACATGTGAAATGAGGGAAAACAAACTATGGAAGCATGATAGCTTTATCACTCACCATAACACTCACCATAATAAGAGACCATGGCCAACCTATAGTGTTGACTATCAAAATTGACATGGGCTCACCTTGATACCACCAATGCAATCCAAATATAAAACCAAGACTTCATCCCATGATGCCTCGTGCAAGGGATACCAAGGAATTCCATGCCAACCCAAGTACCACTACAACAGCCCAACAATACCCCTTGTGTGCAACAACATTGGAGCAACCCAGCTATACCCTTGTGTGTAACTAATGCACCTAATGCAGCTAATCAACCAATGCAATCCAAAAGTAAAACCAGCTTCTTACTATGCCACCAACCAATGCAATCCAAAAGTTAGACTAAGACCCAAGGTTGCACGCCAATGCAATCCAAAAACAAAACTAGCTTCTTACTGTAACCCTTGTGCAACAAATCTCACAATAATTACACATTGTGTTGACCAACCCTTACCCAAGTATATACTCTTTTTGAAAATGGATGTGTACTCAATGCAAAATATCTTTGAAAATGGATGTGAACTCACTGAAATCCAATAGGACGCATTTTGTAAATAAGTCAAGTTAATATTCTAGTTTTTAAATTGGCTCCACATACCAAATTGCACTCTTGTCCATCACTTTGTAAAGTGGGCAGAAGAGGCTCCTTGTCAAAAAGTGGGCGAGGAGTTCATCGACTTAGTAGGTACACAAGTCATCTCCTTTCCAATGTGGAAAGGAGGGCAGACACATAACCCACAAGTGTATAGCTTGATTTGATTGGTTAACAACAACAAAGTGGGTGTCCATCACTTGGTGTGACCAGCCTCCATAAGAGCTAGGTGTAGTACCACTCTAAGCCTTCATATGCCTTCTTTACCAGGCACAATCTAGTTCTTGAATGGCAATGTAGTAAGATATATTTTGTCTCACATAGTGCTAATTCACAAGCTAGAATCCAACCAAATCTAAAAACTAATCTACAATTATGTTAGATACACACATACAATCAGACACAGAGAGATTGGCACAATTGTCAAGTACGGGCACTCGACCAAATATTACCATCCACTTGATCCAAAGGAATGGGCTTTCCTTGTTAGACAAGGGAGGGGGAAGCTCCACCAAGATATGCATCCACTTAGACTCAACATTTTGTTGCTCCAAGGGGATGAAAGTCCACCAGAAATTGCATCCACTTTGAGCTCAGCAAGTTCTCTTATAATCTCTGTAGTGAGAAGGAACCAAGAGTATAGATAGAAGAGTTCCAAAGATTCTCTCATGACATGAAGCCTTGGAACTATACATAACATGTAGCTGGAGACACAGCAGCACTAGGCAAGCTAAGTAGGAAAATGCATCCACCCAAACTCATAATATCCCAACTTTATGTCAGCTCCAGAACATGGCCTCGTGGGGTCTGGATATAGAGAACAAATATTTCACATCTGTATTCCATGCTTTGCTTGGTCTTCTCTACTTCAAGACAAAGGCCTGTATAGTACTGAAAAGCAACCTTGTCTCCAACAATCTCACTCATCCAGTGTGACCTTCCTCTCGAGTCCAAGATCTTCTACCTCACAAAAAACTGGCAATCCCCTTTCCACTGGCCTCTGTGCAAGGCTGAGATATTCACGCTCTAGATGAGAGCAGTAGCTCTCGAATGTATGCACAGAAACCTGTAACCGAAAATCCAGACGAAAGAGCAGGTCGAGCTCCAACCTGTTCAACTCCACATTGCTTATACCCCCAACCCTAGCATAGAAGGCATTGTTATAATGCCTGCATTGCCAGAAACCATTTGTCAACTCATGATCATGTAATTCAGAAAATAGCTATCTGACAATCAAGCAGACTGCATATGATGCATAGACCTAGCATAGCAAGCCATTTCATGTACTATACGATGAATCGGCTATACAAGTAACACACTTGACCAGATATGCTACATGTAAATGCAATGTAGACCAGGAAAAAGTGTGGTCTACGAATTGGACCAACACAAAATACAGCACTGCTAGCATGAAATCCTCACCCTGACACTAATATTGCACCATTAACATTTAAGCGCTAGAATGAAACTTACACATCATCCATGATCTTTGCTGACAACATCACAGAAGTGATAAGAAGGCGGTGAACATTGAGAGATGTCACGGGCTGATCTGGTTGTTGATGAATAAGTCTGTCAATATAAACATAAGAAACCACAAAGCAAGAGGGACTGCAGTTTGTATACTTGAAGATGCGCTCTAAGTACTTGCCAACACCAATGCTAGGAGGCCGGAGGCCATGAAAAAGCGTAAGCTTCTTGCTGCCTGGAGAGCCAAGTGTACTGTTGAAAACTGGGAAGTCCTGCTCATTCCGGGCAATCAGTCTGTCAAGCGTGCTCGCAAGCACCAAAAGGATCTTTGGGATTTCCTTTTCTGATGTGGGAGAGCTCAAGACTTCGTCCTTTGGGGCCAGAGATATGTGGGATCTCCCAGCTGTACCACCGCTAAAGGAGGCTCGCCGGTGGGCCATGGCCACACAGAACCCATCTACAAGAGGGCAGAGATACAGAAACAGAGCATGTTTGCTCAATCAAGAGCCCTCAAGACTGCGCTGGTCATTGCTATCCCATTCTGGATAATAAGGATTTCTGATCCAGTAAACACGTGAAGACTATGCTAACACAAATTTCTTGCTACTGCCTGTACAGGCAGCCATATTTCTGCTAAGGGTCTATGTTGAAGTATGGCCATAGCCTCCACAGGAAGTGCAGACAGGGTTCCGTGTCTCCATACAGTTCCTGGAGCGCATTTTCCAATTATCCCCTCAACGAAGCCTCCTTCTTATCATTGACATGTATCAATCGGACCATATACTTGTGTTCTCAAACCTCAATGAAGCGTCTTTCTTATCAGTAGCCTGTGCCAGCCGGACCATAGAATAGTGTTCTCAAACAACCGGCAAAGATCGAACAAAAAAAACCATGGACTCAGGGAATAGAAAAACCTGAATACCTGAATCATGGAAAAGAAAAGCAAGAATACCTGAGGAAAAAAGCTTTAGTACACCGGTCCCAATGCGCCAGCTGGTTATTCTATTCACAAGCTGAAGCCCTGTTACTGAAAGTCCGTGCCCAAAGTAAAGGAAGGGCAAACAAGGTAATACAGAAGGAGAAAAGAAGGGCCAAGCGACTAAGGAGTAGGGAAGGGGTGATGAGAGGATAGGGTAGGGATGGACGCCTGTGAGTTTTGTGGGGGCAGGAGGCTGCACAGAGAGAGAGAGAGAGAGAGAGAGAGAGAGAGAGAGAGAGGCTCCTATGGGTGCAAAGACACAGACACAGAGAGGCTCCTATGGGTGCACAGACAGACACAGAGAGAGAGAGAGAGAGAGAGAGAATCACGCTAGAATGAAGGCATATCACACAAGAATACAAGGCGGGGATGGGGGTTTTGGGGGGGGACCAACAAGAGACAGGCTTTTATTGATTGCAGAATGATGAAGGATAGCCTTCCCAGCATAATAGTGGCACTCTGATTTTGGGTAAGATAAAGCCCCCCTCGCCCACCCCTCTGCTCCCCCGCCCCACCCAATTTCTTCATATCTGCATATTTATCACTTATCAAAACCTCACCCATCTTTGGAATCATCGCTACATCACTCTGCCAGTTTTGACAGCGGCCCCCAAAACGCCCCCCTCCACAGGCTCATTCCCTCGAGTCTCTTGCCCCTTCTCTAACGTCTCTTTTAAGTCTTCTTAATTGCATTGGCCCTTCACCTTACTTAGAGAGTTTCAAACCTAGTATTTGTTTTTTTCCCCTTTTAAGATCCAATGCATTTTTTTGAACCATACCCAAATCCTTCTCATCATACATCACAGAGGCTTGTATTGAACCATACACAAATCCTTTCTAATCATACATTGTGCACGCTTTTGATAAACTAAACCAATCTTTTTCATTCTCTTCCAAGATTATAACTAAATCCGTATATTTTCAAGAGACGAATTTTCCTTCACACACCATTGTCAAAAAGCACTCCCAAAACTTATAGTGGCTCTAGCATGAAACAAATACATCTTTTTCCAAACCCTACGTTCCATATAACACCCTTCTTACCTAAAGGTCAACACAACGTAAAGGGTACTTGTTATCTTTCAATGTGATGCCTTTCAATTTAATGCCCTCTTTTACAATCGAAGCTCAACATATTGTAAAGAGTAATGCACCACAAAGCTACTCAAATGTGGGGTATTGGACTTTTGACATTTCCACACACTCCCATCCAACTAGGCTGCCACTCTTTGGTAAAAGGTATTATCTGTTAGCATTGCCCTTTAGGGCTACGGGTACGGCCGGCCCAATTAGGAGTTTACCTCCTGTAGGGCACGATGCCTCCCTTGTAGACCCCCATCTTCTCGAAGGGCAGTTGAGCCATGTCAAAGTGCTAGAGAGGGGGGTTGCACCATTCGCCGTGGGTTAGTGTTGGACAGTGCTAGGTTGGGTGGGCAGAAATTGGTGGCCGTGACCACCACGGATGATGATCCGCCAAGGCACCACGAATAGAGAGGAGAATTCATGTTCAACAGAGAAGACGGCCTCTATGCCATACACTAGCTGGAAAGGGCTTATACAATGGCACATTGACAAGGTGGTGTAAGTCCCCAAAAAATTATCGATTGTTAACTTCAATTAAGAGGTCCACTTAGCCTTGAAATGTGTGGATATCTTGCTTTTTGAGAAAGAAGAGTTTATTTTGGAAAAAGGACTCTCTCTCTCTCTCTCTCTCTCTCTCTCTCTCTCTCTCTCTCTCTCTCTCTCTCTCTCTCTCTCTCTCTCTCTCTCTCTCTCTCTCTCTCTCTCTCTCTCTCTCATGTAGAAAAAAAATGACAATGCTCTTACACATGATAATGCATCCTTGTTGATTATTACATGAATCCTTCTCATCCTATCTTGAGAATTTATTCACATGCCAAGGCAATCCACTAGATCCTTTGTTACCTTAGATCCAATAACCATGGCATATCATAGCATTCAAGGTGTTTGAGCCCTTACAAGATGAATTGCTTGCACAATGGCCCTATAAGGATTATAAAACAAGCTAAAAGCTTAAATCCAAAAAGTTTATAAAAACTAATGCATTATTTACTTCCATCTATTCTATCTTATTATTATATTATTTGTAGGTAGGGAAAGCCCCGAACCTCTAAAGGGCTTCCCGAACCTACCCCTTTCTCAAACCTCCCCTTTTTAATTAAAACCCATATATCTCTCATGTTTAATCACACACACACACACACACACACACACACACTCTCTCTCTCTCTCTCTCTCTCTCTCTCTCTCTCTCTCTCTCTCTCTCTCTCTCTCTCTCTCTCTCTCTCTCTCTCTCTCTCTCTCTCAAATTAAACTTTTTTATTTAAGCTTCTCTTTTTTCTCTTTAAATTAAATATTCTTAAATTATTTTTAATTTTATTATCTTTCAATTAAATATTTTTTAAAGTTTTTTTACTTTAAATTTTTTACATGTTTTTTCACATACTTTGAGAGAGGGGAGAACGGTAGAGAGAGAGAGGGGGAAGAGAGAGAGGGGGGAGAGGCAGAGAGTGGGGAGAGAAGAAAAGGAGAGAGAGAGAAGAAGAAGAAGAAGAAGAAAAAGAAGAGAGAGAATATAAAATTTGAGAGAGAAAGAGGAGAAGAAGAAGAAAGAAAAAAAGAGAGGGAGAGAAGAAAAAGAGAGGAGAGAGAGAGAGAGAGAGAGAGAGAGAGAGAGAATTATAGAGAAAGAGAAGAAAAAGAAGAAGAGAGATAATTATAGAGAGAGTGTGTGTGTGAGTGAGTGAGAAGAAAAAAATTTGAAGAGAGAATGAACAAAGAGAAGAAAAAGAAGAAAAAAGAGAGGGAGAGAGAAGGAAAAGAGAGGAGAGAGAGAGAGAGAGAGAGAGAACAAGGAGATCAGAGAAAATAGACTAAAATAAAAGGCAAAGAGAAAGGGGGGAACACAAAGAGAGAAATTTTAAAATTTAAAAGAGAGAGAGAATAAAAAGAGGAGAGAGAAGGAAAAGGAGCAAAGGGGAGAGAAGAAAAGCGGAGAGAGAGAGAGAGAGAAGAAGAAAGATGCAGATTCGACAATTTTAAGTGACCGTGGACAACAGGAATGTAAATTTGGACCATTGCGGTGGTTATGGATTTTTCATAATTTTTGACTTTCTGATCCAAGTAAGATGACTTCTCAGCCATTTGGGACCTCAAACGTGCAAGATATTTTGGATCGCGAATCAATAGCTGAACGAAGAAGCTATGAGAGGCCGAGCACTTTGGAGATCAAATTTGAGCAAGATTTTAAAACACGTGGCCTATTGGGCCTTTAGGGGCCCAAAGGCCCCAAATTTTTTATGAAATGGGGGTAGAGGAGGGCATTTCAAACGATGGAAAAAAAAAATGATGCCCCTCCTCCCTGACGTCGATTTGATGGATGGGGGGTGGAGAGGCTGAACACAAGTGCCTAATCATATCAATGCCATGAAATTCCTAATTTTTTCACTCTCCATCACCACCTTCCCCGTGGGAAATGGCTGTCCGGTTTGAAATCTCAAAATCTAGTCTTTCTCTCTCCTCATAGTGCCTATTTTTACACATCGTTTTATGAAAGAAGGGGATGATTGATTCGAGAGATTTCAATTGGGAGATGATGCTAAAACATGATGGAGTGTGGATCAATGTTTGGAGGAGCAGTTAGTGGCCTTCTAAGGGGGAAAAGGGCGTTTCAAACGACGGAAAAGAAAGCAATGCCCCTCCTCCCTATGACATCGATTTGATGGATGGGGGGTGGAGAGGCTGAACACAAGTGCTTAATCCTATCAATGCCATGGAATTGCTGATTTTTTTGCTCTCCATTACCACCTTCCCTGTGGGAAATGGCTGCCCGGCTTGAAATCTCAAAATCTAGTCTTTCTCTCTCCTCATAGTGCTCGTTTTTACGCATCATTTTATGAGAGAAGGGGATGGCTGATTCAAGAGATTTCAATTGGAAGATGATGCTGAGACAGATGGAGCATAGATCAATGTTTGGAGGAGTAGTTAGCAGTCTTCCAAATGCGATATATGTGTGAAATAAAGTGTGATTTTATGAGTAAGTGATAAATTTCATCATTTTATGATAAATCTCAAATTTTGTAAATTGTTGAAAATGATTATTATTGATTGTCAATGATCTGATTTATGAGAAACGTTAAGAAAATCAACAAGAATTAGTCGTTTGTTAATTTTTCTATAAACATGCAAAACTTGTAAATTGCGATTTTGAGGCAAATCATGGATTTTTGGGGTTTTAGTGTGTTAATGGTGTTCTCATGGGATGAATGAGGAATGAAAATAATTCTCAACAAGTCTAATCGAGTCACTTTAGAAAATTAAGAAATATCAATATTTGTTGATAAATAAATAAAAATAGAGAAAAATAAAAAATAGGTTTTTTGTGCTTGAAAAATAAAAAATAATAATATATGTGTCTGTGGATGTATGGTATGGCTGAAGCATAAGGTTTTGCCTCAGTTTAGACTTATCTTTATGTTAAAGTGAGTATATATCGCTCTTTACAAAGAATAATACATCAAAATGGTCTCTAAACCACCACCAAATGCACGACCTTAAATGGTAGGGAGAGGAGGGGGTAAGAAGTGTTTATTAAATGTTGAATCTAATTTTTTTAATGCACTTTGCATATAGGATACTTGTATTTTGAGAATAAAAGGGGAGCATGCTCGATGCTAACCCCCCTATGCAACACAACAATTATGCTTAAAATGAAAGCATGAAAAGAAATGGTTTTGCACTATCACAATGTTGTTTTAAATGAGTAAAAATGGTTGAGATATTCACAGTTGCATTGCATTCAACACATGGTATCATCCTAGATGCATGGCAATTGTCTTCATAAACATTGACCCATTCTAAGAGTAAGGTATTCTAAGCCATGCGGCCAGTTATTGGTTTCCTTTGGGAAGCGTGGAGTGAGGATTATCTTTTATGTCCTGGAACAATTGTTTAAAAGAGAGAGAAGTATGTATCGTACGCACTTTATGTGTTCCTGGCGCATCTCAGGGCCAATCCTTGAAGAGTAGGAGAGCCGTAGTAGAGGGGCCGCAACAATTAGCCGAGGGGTGCTCCATGTGTCTATTTTACGTGGTGTACAACACTAATATGTATAGGGGCTCCCTGTAAGGAGTTTGGGAAGGGTTATCCCTTGGACTACGAGCCATGTAAATGCTTATTTGGTTAGATCAATGTGTAGCCTTTGGACTACGAGCCATGTAAATGCTTATTTGGTTAGATCAATGTGTAGCCTTTGGACGCTCCTAGGCCGCGAGGCCGTGGGGTGTTTTGGTTGAGCATAAAAGCTCTAGGTATTAGAGCTAGTGTCGAGCCCGTTTTAGGTCCCAAACAAGTGTACTAAAAATACATTTCTAAATGGTGTTTTGCTCAAGGAAGTATATGTTCTCAATCTTTGATTTTATCGAGGTAGGGTGTGTAAATTAAAAAAGGCATCATATGATCTAAATCAAGCACCTTGGATTGGAATGAAAAAACATGTATACTTGACTTTATGTAGTTTTTAGAATAATCAAATTGAGAGTATCTTATATATCAAACATGAGCATGATATGCCTCTGATCATTGTGGTTTATGATTATGATATGCTACTCAACTAGTCCTAATGAGATGCATATTGTTGATTTGAAGATTAAGTTGAATTTGGCTTTTGACACATCAAGTTAGGCCCAATTGCATCATTATTTGGGCTTTTAGTTTAAGAAGTGTCCAAACATTCAATTTTCAATCTCATAGATAAGCAAGCTTATGCATAGCCCCAACACCAAGCATTAATAGATAGTGAAGGATATCTATCACTACTTGCGTGATACTCCATACATTGGGGTTATTTTATCCAAGGGGGGATCATCATCGCCAAATTTATATGCTTTTTTAGATATTGTTAGGGATACTTGTTATGAAACTTGTGTATCCACAAGTGTTTTTGCTTCATTTTGGCAACTCATATACATCGTGGTTGAGCAAGAAGTAGCCCACAGTGGCCACTTCTAGTTGTGAAGCTAAGTATAAGAGGGCCATTTTCGTAACCATGGTTGAGTGGATTTGGCTCAACCAGTTTTTGGCTAATTTGGGTTTTTGCTAGCCATTTGCCACCACTGCCATTCTTGTTGACATTTGCACATTAGTAGGTGCATGGAACATAATGTTCCATGCACATATAAAGCATATTGAGGTGCATTATCATTATGTCAAGGATAGATGCTATGTAGGAGAGATCAACTTGGCCTATGTGCTAAACAACGAACAACCTTGCAAAACTTTTCACAAAAGCTTTGCCTCATGAGAATTTTGAAGCTTTTGCAACAGCTTTGAGCTTACTTCCCTTTATGGATTGATTGTAGTCAACCAAGATTGGCACTCCCCTATACATGAGTGGCAGCTCTTGTCCATTGCATCACTCCCAAGGGAGATTTGCTACATATTTTAGTAGTAATGTGTTTGGATGTACTTAGGATAGTTGTGGCACTTTTTTTCCCTCTTTGGGAGGTGTTTTTTCATCGGTCTTGTATCTATGCATATTCCCTTTAAAACATAGTTAGCATTGTGAATCTTCTCTTTTGATACCTCTCAATGTACTTTGTGTCGTGCTCTCTTAAGCTTCTTCTTCTCCAATGTGTATATATGTGTAGTCATATATCTACAAATGGTTTTTGCTTTATGCATACCACTTCTAGTTGTGAACCGGAGTACATGGCAGCTTTTACAATTATGATTGTGTGTGTTTGGCTCAAATACCTTTTGGTTGATTTGGGTATTGGACAGTTATTTTCTTTATCATTGGAAGTTTCATGGAACCGAATGCTCCATACACAAATCAGCTTGGTCTACATGTTGTGACATAGGACAACCTTGTGGATCTTTTCAGCATGCCCTAGGCCAAGTAGACCTCAATCTGAAGCAAGGCAACACCCCTATAGGCATCTAGACACGTCAGATGGCTCATAGAGCCTCCAGACTTCAAGATCGTGACTCAACTACTTAGGAAGTTACCTCAAACAAGGCCCCTCCAACCACAAATCTAAAATGGCTTAAAGGACCCCACCGAACCTATTAGAGGGACCAAATGAGGGAGCAAACTAGAAAAGTGTGTTGCGTCACATTATTTTTGTCATAATTAAGCACTACCTGAACAATCACTTAAAGCGCATCCAGAAAGCGGAAAGCCTGATCTCACACTATGCACGAAAAGAAGCACCCCACGAACACTTGAGCGCACTTAAATTTGAGGACTCGTTGAACTAATAAGAAACTCACATGTAAGATAAGCGACCTAAACAAACCCACTAATAGGAGAAAACCTTCAAATCTCAAATGCACATCCAAGGAGAGTACCAAAAGCAAGCCCGTTGGAGAGAGTAAGACAATTGGCACAATTAGGGATGCAACCTTATCTGAGTTGATTAGTTTAATCGTCAACCTAGTAGACCAAGAGACCACAAGATGTCAAGACCAAGCTCCAACCATGAAAATAACCAGTTCGACTTGGGAGAGTTCCCAATCAATATCCAATAAATGATCAATCAATACGATTTACAAACCAAGATGGAGCACCATGGTAGGTCAGTTGAGGATATCATAGCTAACCTTGAGGAGAGTGGAGATTGGCCAAGAAGGCGTTGTAGGGCATATGAAAGGAGAGAAGGATCGAAGCTTGCACTCGAGAGCTATGGCGGGAGAGCAAGAGCAAGAAAGAGAGAGACAAGAAATGGGAACTCCAACGGTCACAATGTGTGATTGGGCCTTCATTTATTCAAACTGTCACTAAAAGAATAAAAAATAAAGTGACGGTGACAGGCGCCCGCCACCTGTAGTGTGCAGTGGCGGTGACTGTCAGTGTAGTAATACACAAGCGGCTAGGCGGAGGCACCTTTACCCCCAATAACCTCCCACTTAAAGGTGAATCTGCCCTAGTGAGGAGTGAAAAGAAAAAAGAAAAAGGCAGTACAACATGTACACATGTACAATAGGATGAGGAAAGACATCATCTCATCCCACACCCATCAACCTCCTGAGGAAGGCAAAGCGCCCTGTAGAGAGGCTTTTCGCGAGCAGATCTGCAGGATTCTGGTTAGTCGAGATCTTGACGAGGTCAACAGACTTATCCTCAACAACCCCACGTATGAAGTGATACCTCACCTCAATGTGTTTCGCCTTCGCATGGAAGACCGGATTCTTGGCTAACTGAATAGCACTCATAGAATCCGAATGTAGTGTACGGATAGCATCAATATCAAGGTCAGCAACCAAATGACCCAACCAAATGGCCTCCTTGCAAGCCTCAATGGCTGCAGCATACTCGGCCTTTGTAATAGAAAGGGATGTGCATTTCTGCACCCTGAACATCCAAGAAACAGCACCTCTAGCATAGGTGAAGACATAGCCGAAAGTGGACTTCCTACTATCTGCATGTCATGCATAATCAGAGTCAGTGTACCCCACGACTCCTGTATCCTGATTGCCATAGCACATGCACATATCTGTAGTACCTTTCAGGTACCTCATGATACCCTTCACGACATCCCAATGCTTCTTGCCAGGTGTAGCTATATAGCGTACCACAACACCAACTGCAAAGGCGATATCTGAATGAGTGGCTATCATGGCATACATAAGACTGCCCGCTGCGGATGCATAGGGAATCTTGGCTATCTCGGCCCTCTACTCATCTGTCTATAGACAATCAGCCTGTGATACCTTCACATAAGAAGGCAATGGACAACCAATAGGCTTTACGTCCTGCATGCGGAAGCGCTCATGGACTTTATGAATGTACTCCCTCTGTGATAAGTAGAGGAGTCCTTGATGCCTATCGCATCTAATACACATACCAAGTATGTGAGAGGCATGTTTAGATATTTCATCTCAAAGCTCTTCTTGAGCTGATCCTTAAGAGCATCTAGCTCATCATGAGCTTTCCTTGCTATCAACATATCATCCACATAGAGTACCAAAATCAATAATGAACCATCACGGGCTTTCTTCGTGTAAAGGCACGGATCCATAGCACTCTTATTGTAGCACTATGATCGCATAAAGGCATCAAACTTATGATACCACTCCCTAGGTGCTTGCTTCAAGCCATAAAGGCTTTTCTTCAATTTGCACACTAGGTGCTCCCTGCCAGGTTCTGCAAAGCCCTTAGGCTGCTCCATATAAATCTCATAATTCAAGTCCCCATGTAAAAAACCCGTCTTGACATCCATCTGGCATTAATCCAAGTCAAGCTAAGCAACCAAAGCCAAGACTAAGCGCAGGGTGGTCATCTTAACCACAAGAGAAAAGACCTCATCAAAGTCCACACCATGCTCCTGCTTAAAACCCTTTGCTACCAGTCTAGCCTTGTATGCCAGCTTGGGGTATCCAAGGGTACTTTTCAGCTTGTACACCCACTTGCATGGCAAAGCCTTCTTACCCTCAGGCAAGGAAACTAAATCCCAAGTCTCATTCTTATGCAAGGAGTCAATCTCAAACTGCATAGCCCTCTCCCAGGAGTGACTGTCACCCCTGCGCATAGCCTCATCATAGGTGAAAGGCTCTCCTGCATATGTAACCAAGACATAATGCATCGAGGACTGAAATCTATCAAGTGGACATCTGTCTCTAGACTCTGCTGCTTGCCCAGCTGCCTGTCCAACACCCTGACCATAAGCATCTCTACTAAAGCTGTAGGCTATCCAACTAGCTGTGCGGGAGCCCTCGGCTCCTCCTGAAATATGACCCTGCGGATCTCAACAACTCTCTAGGCTGCCTATGCATCTTGTCTTCATGGAAGACTACATCATGACTGCGGATGACTTTCCGCGCTTGCGGATCCAAGAGACAGTAACCCATCTTGCCTGCATCCCCATAACCAAGGAAAATGCATTTGACACTCTTAGGATCCAACTTACTTCTATTGTCCCTGGGCACATGGCAAAATGCCTCACATCCAAAGGCACGGAGATGTGCATAAGAGGGAGGTTTTCCACTCCATACCTCCTCTGCAACCTGGAAATCCAAACCACTAGAGGGTGATCTGTTTATGACATGCATAGCTGTACTAACTGCCTCATCCCAAAAGCTCTGTGTGGTAGGCTTGCATGGCTAAGCATACTGCGTACACACTCCTGGATGGTTCTATTCATTCACTCAGCCAAACCATTATGGGGGGGTGTAGGGGGCGGTCAACTGATGCTTAATACCCCTCTCATCACATAACTGCTCAAAAGCACGTGAGACATACTCACCCCCATTATCTGTCCTTAGGCATTTTAGCCTATACCTAGACTGGTTCTCAACAAATGCAAGCCATCTCTGAAACACAGCCAAGACATCAAATTTCAGATTAATGGGATAAGCCCAAACTTTTTGTGAAAAATCATCTATGAAAGTAACAAAATACTTTGCACCACCCATAGATTGACAAAGCATGGGCCCACAGACATCTGAATGTACCAATGCCAAGGGCTCACTCATACGGCCTACCAGACTTCTTGTGTGTAGACCTAGTCTGCCTGCCATAAAGACAATGCTCACATAAATCAAAACATGCATAATCAAGGGGCGGTAAGTACTGCAAACCAGAAAGCATTTTCATTCCCTTCAAAGACATATGGCCCAAATGGGTATGCCAAAGGGATACATGTGGGATAGAACCCACAGACAAAACATGATCAAGGGAAGAAGCGGATACAATCAAGGGATAGAGACTGTTAGCCTTGGCACCTCTCGCAATCACAAGTCTGCCACGAGTGATCTTCCATGCAGAGTCTCCAAAAGATACACGATAACCTGCGTCATCAAGCTGTCCAACTATCATGAGACTACGTGTCAAAGCAAGTACATGATGTACATCTTGCATAACAAAACTGCTGCCAAAAGGAAACTACAGCCTAACATCACCAATGCCTACAATATCAAGAGAGTTGTCATCACCCAAGCGCACAGAACCCGAAACAATACGATATGAATGAAACCACTCTCGGCAAGGTGTCACATGAAAGGATGCACCTGAGTCCCAGAGCCAACACTGTGCATACATAGAGTGTATCTCTGTCATCTGTGAAGCACTAGAAGAAGCTGCAAGGATATAATCATCATCATCAACATCCTCAGGCTGCATAACATTGATCTCTTCAATTTTAACACAGGACTTTGCAGGCACTATGCTACAATCAGAAGACTTATCCTACACTTTGTCTTTCCCCTTATCTTTGCGCCTTTCATTGCGCAGTTCATGGCATTGTGGCCTAATATGGCCCTTTTTCCCACAATGGTGATAAGTAACATCTGCATTCCTGCCACGGGATTTGCAGCCCCAACTGGCAGGGTTAGGGTTTCCCCTTCCCCTCGTGACCATTCACACCTTCCTACCCTTATTCACTCCTACATAAGGAGGGTTCATATGCATATAGTCTCAACATAGTAAACCCTAGGGACCCCTGGCATCAATTGAGCCAGCATCTACGTTTGCACCCGCCGTAGTCGGGACCACCTATTGGAGTCCGTCGACTCCCAGAAATTGACCAATCGAACACTCTGACTGGTAAAATTGAACTATCTAACTAGTCAGTTGGATGGCAAACCCCCGTTTGATCACACCATCCGATTGCAGTCGAGGACCACCTTGTGTCCAATCGGACTAAACTTAGGAATCGAACCACCTTGGTCCGATTCGGACTGCTATTTGATCAGACATCCCAATCGAACTCGGCGGACCATCCGACTCCTAGAGTCAGGACCACCTAGAATTGGCAAACTTTTTGATTTTGGGAAATCAGACCAACATGCCATAATAAAAACATGGACAAATCACCTAGCCTCTAACCAAAACTAGCTAAACCAGACCCCAGAACCCCCCTAGATAAACAACCCGGCTTACAAAAGTTGAGAACACGAGAAATTGTGACCTACAGCATAGAGGCAACCAACTCATAGTGGCATTCCTGCCTAGTCGAGAGTCCAATCCCACTTAGAGCAGAAACCAACTCATAGATCCCAATTCCACCCTGACCAAGCAGAGAGGAGTAGTAAAGATCCTATACAATTCTTAGGAGCAGCCATAGAATGCACTTAGAGTCACATTAGGCTACAAATGAAAAGGGGAATAGCGTGAGCTACATTTTCCATTTTGCATTCGGACTTCCCACGAGACTTGGACCGAGATTTTTGAGAATCCCGTCCACGGCCACTGCCACTGCCATGCTTTCCATATCCATCATTCCTGCCTCTAACTGTCATAGCATGCAACACACAAGAGAGGCATCCAAAATTCTTACGATTAACCTCTTCCTGCAGAAGAACACTCTTTTCAAGGTAGCAGCAGAGGCACATAATGCATTGGGAAATACATCCCATGACTCATTAAGAGTACCAAGCAAGAAAAGAGGAGTGACATCCTCTGCAAAAGTGATGTCCTGCGAAGTCAAGCTCTTGAGTATAGCATGGAACTGGCTCAAGTGAGCAGACATGGTCACATTCTCCTTCATGCGTAGATCCATAAGCTGCTTCAGCCAATACATCTGACTCACTGGACTTTTCTTGTCATAGAGATTCTTCATTTTATCCCACAACTGTCATGCACTCTGTTCTTCCTCAAATACATTGTAATGAACTTCTTCTGTGAGAGATAATACAATAGTGGGCTTGCATAACTCATCAAGCTCAAACCATTCCTCATCTGGCATAGTTACAGGTGGTTGCCCGCTGAACCTCAATGGTTTGATCAGCGATCTCTACACCAATACCTGCCAAATCTGGCTCTTCCAATAAGACTAATTCATACCATCAAGCTTAGTGATGTTGAAAATAGCATGATTAGTGGACGAACTTGCCACAATGCAGGCTGGAAGACTATAGACAGTTCAAAACTGCTTGTTGTTTACTGCAAAAAATGACCAAAAAATCACCAAAATCGAGAGAAAATGGTGAGAAAAGTGTAACCAAGCTACTGCCTACCAAGTACTAGTGAAAGTACATCATTTCAAAATATTTTGGCATGAAAAATCCATGTCAGTCCAGAGTTATATGCTTCCTGTAATAAAGGACAACAGGGTACTGTGAGAGGCAATTGCTGACCAAATCACTGCACCAAGTCAAGAAATGACAGCCAAGACATGACCAGCCATAAACGGGCATAAATCAGCACTAAACAATCATCAAGACCTTGAGCAAACACCCAAACATGTCACCAAAGCATCCGTTAGTGAGTAGGCATACCCCTTGGACAATAGGGCAAAGTATACATAACACTGGCAAGACCTAACACCAGTAGGTGTATGCTCACAAGAGTGCAAAGCCCAAGCTCAAGTCAAAAGCAACTCCAAGATATCAGTGCATGAACCATGCAACATTTAAGTGTAATAAATCCCAAAGTCTCAAGTATCTGCAAAATGCTCAAAATAGCATAAACTTACTGCTCAATGTCAGTCAAGCATACAAGATGCTCCCACTGGCACAAGAGGTGGATAAACGAGCTCAACAGCTCAATCAAACCAAGTCAAAGTTTTAAAGATAGGTAACCAAGACAATGTCTCAATAGCATCCCAAGAGCATGACGGCTATAAGGCAACTGTAGGTAGCATCCATGAGCAAGATATACATCCCAATAAATATCTCTGACAACCAAAATGACATCCAATATAAAATTCCGAAATAGCAAATGAGAATCCAAGCCAAGTCTTTAGAGAGCACTAAAGCTCAACAAGTACATGGTACACTGTGCCAAGACAAATGCATCAAACTATAGGCGTCAGGTAAGCATGTACCCAAAGAGCATATAACTGTCAAAGCACTGACCACTGTCAAGCATAGACCGATGTCAATAAGTGCAGGCTGAAATAAGCTCAAGCTTCCAAAAGCATCCGAATCCAATGGCAAGCTCGAAGTCGTCCGTCAATGATCAATACATCATAACATAACCCAAGACATACACCTGGAACCAATAGGCATATGTCAAAGCATGAAAGATAGCTTCAGACCAAGAGTATTCAGCATGCATTAACTATTAGAAACTGAGTATTTCTAGCCCTACAATCAGGCCAAAATCATAGCATTACATGTAGCTTCAATCCCCCAATCAATCGGGATGCAATAGGCATCAAATGGGTTATGTAGTCATGCCCAAACAAGCATAGCCATAAACTGTGAATGTAGCACTAGCATCAAATGTCTGTGGACTGTTTATAACAGTCCTGAAACATTGTTTTTAGCCACCAACCAATGCCTAATCTCATAGGATCAATGCCAAGTACAATACATGTGCAAAAAGGCCTGAAATGGAGCCCGAACAAGTGATCAATGCCAAGCTGGAGCTGGAGCTGAAGTGGCTGACTGTGTGGCCGCCCAAAAAAATAGGTGCAGATTGCGTGATGTTGCTGTTGCTCCTGCTGGTCCACGTGACAACTTTGGAGTGGTTGGAGGGCTCAAACATGAGCCAAAGGGGCCTGGGAACAAGCCTCTAGCAGTCCATAACCGGGGGCAAAGAGATATGAGGGTTGGGAGCTTCAATGGTGGCTGCCATGTTTGCCTAGACCTGTGGACTGAAATAAAACTTTGAAATAATGAAGTAATACCTCAATTTCAATGCCCTGATGGTGCCTCAATAGTCCGGAAAGAAGCTCGGGAAGCTGGGGAGTGATGGGAGCTCAAGAGCATGAGCTATGGCTACCAAGAAGGAGACCCAATGCGACTGGGGAGTCAATGGGAAGTTGAGAATGCCACGAGCCAAGCTCAAGAGTCGGGAAGCCATGCTTTGATACCAGTTGAAAGGAGAGAAGGATCGAAGCTTGCACTCGAGAGCTATGGCGGGAGAGCAAGAGCAAGAAAGAGAGAGACAAGAAATGGGAACTCCAACAGTCACAATGTGTGATCGGGCCTTCCTTTATTCAAATTGTCACTAGAAGAATAAAGAATAAAGTGACGGTGACGGGTGCGTGCCATCTGCAATATGCAGTGGCGGTGACTGTCAGTGTAGTAATACACGGGCGAATAGGCAGAGGCACCTTTACCCCCAACAGTATAGCGGCTTAAAACCAGAAGCAATGAGCTCAAAGGCTAAGGTAGAAAATAGAAATGCGAGAGGTCCAATGAGTTTTAGTACTCGCCTTGGAATAGGACATGACCCAATGCAGAGAGAGAAAGAGCACTAGAAGCCGATCTCACATTGAGCAAGCTTCTCTCACTAAGTGACTCATAGACAATACGATTGCAGAGTAGAGTGGAGCAGCCCTAGCAACTTTGTTGCTAGCGGGACTAGAAATTATGCCAAATTCAAGGACCTAACCAAAGATACCCATCATTGCCCTGCAACTCGACAAGTATACCAACCCGACAACGGCCCATATAGCTTCATAGAGCAGTTCGAGCATGTATGTGAGATGAATAGTCTAACAAACCTAGCTCAACGAGCACAAGCCTTTGGTCTTTGTCATCTCAGAGATCAAAGGGCAAACATGGTACACTAGTCTAGAGTGCGCTGAAGGCAACTCAGAGATCAAAGGGCAAACATGGTACACTAGTCTAGAGTGCGCTGAAGGCAACACTTTCAATACTCTCAAGAGCCTGTTCATCAAGAGATTCCCTAAGGCAGGATACTCAGATAACCTTATTGTTTGACTAATGAATGTCAGTCAAAAGGACAAGGAGGACATTAGAGATTACGTTACCCACGTGCCGAGTCTCTTTAAGAGAATCCCAGTTGCAAGGTGACCTAGTGAGCAAGTGGTCTCTACCAACTTCATAAGTGAAATTTGGCGACCTCCTTAGAAAGATAGCTAAATGTGTATCATATTCATTTCCAAGGCATCAAACCTAGGGGAAAGATGCATTGCTTTTGTCCCAACAAGTTAAAATTTTCAAATTCATTATGATAGGGCATAAAAATAAGCATCAACGTGCCAAACCACATGTCAAGCATCCTGTGTATAAAATGAGTGTTATAGCAAAAATGAGCAATGATGAGGACATGGGTCAAAAGACTCAACATCCATGGGTAACAATGCATCAATCATCACATCCATCTCAAGTTCCAATATCTACTAACAATTTAGTTGGTCCCTATGGAAGCACAAAAGGAAGAGCCTTCCACAAGATACAACTATTGGGGTGCTCCTTGTATAGTGTGCCCACAAACTCTTCTTAGTGGATGCATTGTATATGGCCACGAACTCTTCTCATTGGGTATAAGAGTTTGTTACTTGCAATGTATCATCACCCCCCTACACATATTTGAGACAAACAATAAATTGGCATAACATTACATTCAGTACACATCTCTACGCCATAATGATTATGCAAAGCACACACACTTTACTCGTCTCACTAACTTTTAATTTAAGATTTCTTGATCAATGATTTTTTGTTGGAATTCCTCATAGCATTGCACATGCTCAATGGAAAAACAACATTTTCAATAAGTTACCTGCTTACATTGAGTGCAATGACATGGGACATGCTAATTGGGATATGTCTCTCAATGTCCTACAATAAAGGGACTTCACTTCTACAATGCAATAAAATGAGTTAAAAGGATTGCATCTCTCTCTCTCTCTCTCTCTCTCTCTCTCTCTCTCTCTCTCTCTCTCTCTCTCTCTCTCTCTCTCTCTCTCTCTCTCTCTCTCTCTCTCCTATTCATATGACTAAAGACAATCAGCTTGATTGACCTTTATATGGGAAGGTAAAGGAAATCCAATAGGCTTAACATCTTGCTTATGAAATGACTCAAGTACCTTCTCTATTTATGCGTGTGTTGTGACTAGTAAAGGAGCTCCTTAGAGCAATCACATGTGATGCACATATGAAGAGTACGTGAGGCTTGCCCATGTCCTTTATCTCAAAGCTCTTCTTGAGCTAGGTCTTTAAAGCATACAACTTATTATGAGCTCTCCCATCAATCAACATATCATCGACACAAATTACTAAGACAATAAGGCTACTATCATGGGCCTTCTTCCTATATAAACACTTATCCATATCACTATGAGTATATCAACCTACGAATGCATCAAAGTATCGAACTTATGGTACCATTACCTAGGTGCTTGATTAAGGCCATAAAGGGTATTTTTCAACTTGCACATTAGGTGTTCCATGCCCTTTTTAATAAAGCCTTTTTTGCTGCTGCATATAGACATCCTCATGCAAGTCCCTATGCAAAAAAGTTGTTTTCATATCCATCTAATAAAGGTCCTAATCTAACAGTGCAACCAAGGCCAAAACCAGTTATAGGATAGTCATTTTGACTACAAGAGAAACTACTTCATGAAAGTCAGCACCATGCTTCTACTTAAAACCTTTAGTAACCAAATTGGCCTTATATGCTAAGGGTACTTTGTAGCTTATGCACCCATGTTACATGGCAATTCATGTTTTCCGTTGGGCACAGGAACCAAATTCTATATATGATTTTTTCTACATTGAATTAAACTTCAACTGCATGGCCCTCTCCCAAGTGGTCAACATATAAGGCTATAAGAGGGGTGGTCATAGGCATTTGTCTGCATCTAATGCTCACAGAGAGAGAGAGAGAGAGAGAGAGAGAGAGAGAGAGAGAGAGAGAGAGAGAGAGAGAGAGAGAGAGAGAGTGTGTGTGTGTGTGTGTGTGTGTGTGTGTGTGTGTGTGTGTCGTGTGTGAGTGAGTGAGAATGTGCACGTGCATGTGTGTAATCAACTAATTTCTTGGTTTTCTAAAATTTTAATTATTTAAAAAAATAAAATGTTAAATTAAACACTATGCTTGATTACAACAAATCAAATTGAATGCTAGAATTGAACAATAACAAGAGTGATGTATCAAACAAAAGCAAAGGCAAACGCATCAAATGTGAATGCTAAGATAAGAGTTGAGTTGATAAGAGCACATTAAACATGAATGCTTTGATGATCCCTTATAAATCATGAAACTAATGTTGTGTTATCAGCTTGACTTGTCGAGTAGTTGTATTAACTAAGTGTTTTATGTTATGATTTATGTGAAGTGAGATATGAAGTTTTGCAAATTCCATGTCATCACAAGTTGTTGTCATGTCTTGCATCACATCAAGGTTAGAATCTTCTCATGTAAATTCAAATTTACATAGCTATCATTGTCAATCATAGAGGATGGCGAGTTGGAGGACAAGAGGTAAGACAACAACGAGGTAATCAACAAGTTATTCTAAACCAATTAGTTGTTGATATACCACATGGAGGAGTCCATCATGCATGGTGGTGTTCATGTAGTTTGTGGCCCATTGAAGTTAATGTTAGATATAATGATTCTTTAAGAGTAAGGATTCTAAGATAGAAACACTTGTGTACATTTATGGTTTAGTTTATTTGGTTATTTAGTTAGTTTATAATTGATATTAATTAATTAACTATAATACCTAGGTGTTTAATAGCTGATATAAGTTAAGTTAATAGTCTAGTGCTTTATAGTCTACATTGTTTAAATGGTTAATTGTATAATGAGTTAATACTTAATAAAGCTAATTAGTGTTGTGATTAATTAGTATAATAGCATAGCTAATTAGTCAAATAAATAAAATATACAATAGTAATAATAGCAACTATATATTGATTGAAACTTGGGATTAATACATTAGTTTCTCATGATTATAGGCTTGACTACAACAAAGGCATTTGGGAGCTTTAAAAGCATAATCTTTGCCAAGGTTCGAACCTTATTACAAAATTATGTTTTTAATATTGAATAGTAAAGGAAAGTAAGGAAAAGCAAAGAAAAATTGAGAGCATATGGGGGAACATCACCTTCCCCCTTTATTATAAAACAATGAAGAGGGTTGTGCCATCTCTTCAATATGCTACCTATATGTCATGCTCATGTACTTTATGTGTTATTTGTTGAAATATGTGGTGCACACAATGTGACAATATATCCACAAGCTTGTTCATGATAAGGTGGAGTAATGCATATGATAAATAAGTGGGACATGTAGCACTATGCTACCCACAGTATGAGTTGCGGTGTGTATGTGTGGTGCTTGTATATAAGGCACATGTAGTCATTTTCATTTAGTGAGAGTGAGAACACACCAAAATAATAGAAGAGAGCAAAGCGCAAGAAGCTCCCTTCCACCATATCTTGTTAGTTACATGCAAGTGCATGATACATGTGTTACATTATTAACATGGTATTAGAACAAGCCCATTATGGGCTGAGTGGGTGTGTGACTTTCTCACTTGCAGAAAATCTATACTTAGGGTGATCGAAAAGATGTGAAGGCAAAGAATCCAACCATTGGAGAGTGAGTAGTAAGCCATAGCCAAGAAGAATCCTTGGAGGGCATACAGTGGCACATTGCATTCATAATGAAGGAGAAACATGACATACAAGATACTTGGAGTAAAAAAGGGAAGGTACAATAGAACATGCCACACACCTATATCTCTATCATTGGAGCTCATGAGAGGCAAGACAAGCCTTTGGATATCATTTTTGGGATTCTTGGATTAGTTTTAAGACTTCCAAACCATCACAATGGAGTCATAGTCAAGATTGGGGCAAACAAATAAAGTCATGGGTATGTTGGACTGCTAGATACACTTGCAATATTTCTACCATAACTTTTGACAACAAAATCGAAACGAGGAAAGAAAACTTGATCTAAAGACTTCAAGCTCTACAACTTTTTAAAAGAAGTCATGATTGAAATCTAAGTGCATGATAGAGAAACTTGCATATTATAGAGATTGTTCTAAAATGATAATATGTTGAAATATGCGGTGTTTAGGATCTGGAAAGCAAGAGCAACAAACTCTTAGCGACGTGGACCTTGATGATGCTAAAAGTCACTTCTAGCATTAAGATTTTTTGAATTAAAGGCTTGAGCTTGATTTGTTTGCATAAGTTTTTTGATGATTGTAATAAAGCATAAATGCCTTAGTCTAGGGTAGGCTAGGGTTAAGTATAAAAAGTGGAGATGTAACATGTAAAGGATCTTTTTTCCATTTTATAACATTACATGTTTGAGGTCTCAACCTCCTACCATCTAAGAGGGTGAATACTCTTGGCCACAATGGCTTGGGGTGCATACCATGTTGCAACCTCTCATCATTTGATTCTCAGCCATTTATGGTAATATCATTTCATGCCTAGTCACCTTGGCTATGGTTTCTTGGCATTTAGTATACTTCTTTGTATTTTCAGTTTAATGGTTTACATGTGGGAATTAGCTTCTTTACATTGGTGTCAAAGCGCATATTTGATCCAATGGGAATGTCATTTTCATGGTAAATCTGGTTACAATTTAGGCACAGAGGAATTGGAGGACAAGAATTAGTCACATGTTTTGATTCAGTTAAAACCATGACTAGTTAAGGTCTTTGCAGTAAGCCATGACTAAATTTGATGGTCTTGAAGAATGTTTGAAGAAATAATGGCGGATTCATGGTCATTTTGGTGGTTCGTGGTCAATTTGGGACCATTTTGAAGGATTATGGACTTAATTGAAGGCTAAACAAGGTTTAGAGAGGTTAAACCATGGTTACTTTTTGGAGCAAGCTTCTCTTTCCTCTTTCCAAGCTTCTTGCTAAAAATTGCCATGAAGACCTCTTCTTATTTCTCTTTGCCATGGCAATATCTCTTCATTAGACCCTCCAAGAATGATTCGTGATGTCTCAACCAACATGTGGACTACTTATTTGGCCAAGCATCATCACGTTTATGCCCTGAAGCTTCCTTCACAACCCTAGTTATGGCTAAAAGTGGACAACATGAAGATCGCAACATTTTCTTGAAGTTTTGAGTCAATCTTGGTCTCTTTTAGCTTCAAGAAGTGGAAAGTAAGCATCTACAACTGATATTGGGCAAATGTTGGAGCTTCCAAGCAAGATTGAAGCATTTTCCTCATCTTAGATTGGGGAAAAACAGGGCAGCCATCAATCTTCATCAAATTTTGCTTCATCGAGCCTTCAATTCATGGTGCTTTTGTTGTCTACAACCCCGAGAAGGTTTAATTGAAGGTATTTCATAAAGATTTGCTCTTACATTGAAGAATTTGTTCAAGATTCAAGTCCATATAAGCCTTTTGCCTATCCTTGGTAGCTTTGATCTCTTGCCTAATGGCCTTAACTTGTTTATCCATTTCTTCTAGCATCTTCTTGGAAGGATCTACCCTTAAAGTAGGGTCTGAGAAATTTAATGGAGAACGGCAATCATGCCCATATAATGCTTGGAAAGGTGTCATTTGAATGCTTTGCTCGAATGAAGCATTGTAGGTGAACTCCACCAAGGGTAGATATTGGATCCACTTCTTGGGTTCGTGACAGCAATATGCTCTAAGCATATCTTCAATCACTTGATTGACCCTTTCTATTTGGCCATTAGTTTACGGATGATAGGCCGTACAAAAACAGAGTTCCCAATAGCTTCAAATATCCCTCTCCAGAAATGAGATGTGAAAAGGGAGTCTCGATCACTGATTATCCTTTTGGGTAGACCATGGAGTCTGAATATCTCTTAATGAACAGTCAGGCAATATTTGAAGCCTTATAATTTGTCTTTACTTGGATGAGATTTGTAACCTTGGTGAGCATATCCAGTACAACCATAATTAAGTTGTACCCACCTAGAACGCGAGGTAACCCAACAACAAAGTCCATGTTGATAATTTCCCACTTCATCTGAGGGATGTTGAGGGGTTGTGGCTTTCCAGGCATCTTGACATGCTCTACCTTAATGCGTTGGCAAGACAAACATTCCATGACATATTTGAGTACATCTCCCTTAAGTATTTCCAAATGATAGCTCTTCCTGACCATGTTGAGGGTCTTGGCATATCCCAGATGACCAAAGAAAGGGGAATCATGTGCTTCCTAGAGTATCCGTTGTTTAAGTCTTTGGCTTGAAGGAATACATAGTCTTGTCTTGAAGTAGACTAGGCCTTCATAGACAGAGTACTCTTGGTATTTAACTTTGAGTTTGGGACTTTGGTCCTTTTCTAAGATCTCCTTTATCATTTTATGATATCGTGGGTCATGTTTAGAGTCCTCCCTAGCCAATTCAAGGATAGGGTTGCCTGGCATTGACACCATGGTGGCTAGTGATCCGATCGCGTCGAAGGTTCCTCCATAATGAGAGAGTTGAGGAATGCTTTATGACTCAAGGTATCAACGACCATAGTTTCCTTGCCAGGTCTATATCCGATTTCAAAGTCATACTCTTATAGCACCTTGATCCAACGGCGTTGCCTCATGTTGAGGTCAGCTTGGGAGAAGATCCATTTGAGGCTCTTGTGGTCCATGACCAAGGAGAATTTGTTGCTGAGCAAGTAGTGCCTCCGGAGTTTGAGGGCATGAATGATAGCCAATAGTTCCAAGTCATGAGTAGCATAATTTTTCTCATGGATTTTTAACTTCCTTGATGAATATTCCACGAGATGACCTTCTTGCATTAGTACACAGCCTAGTGCAAGCGAGCTGACATCTATAATAACTTCAAACTCCTTGCTCAAGTCTAGGAGCTTCAGAATTGGCGTTGTCACTAAGCTATGTTTGAGTTGGTCAAAGCTCGCTCGTTCAATGGCTGTCCACACTATGGCAACTTGCTTCTTTAGTAGATCTATGAGGGGTGCTGCAACTAAGGCATAATCTTTGATGAAGATTCTATACCATCCTGCTAAACCAAAAAAGCTATGCACTTCCTTAATAGTGGTTGGTGGGGGCCATTCTTGTACATCTTTAACCTTTGCAGGATCCACAAAGATTTCATTTTCTGATACAATGAAGCCTAGATACTCAATCTATCATTTGAGGAAGGCACACTTCTTCTTTTTGGCATAAAGCTTGTAAATCCTCATGATTTCAAGGACAATGTGAAGTTGAGGCTCATGGTCTTCTTCTTTCTTGGAGTAGACCAGGGTGTCATAAAAGAAAATAAGTACAAACTTGTCAAGGTATGGTCTAAAGATATCTTGCATTAGCCTATTGAATGTAGCAGGAGCATTGGTTAATCCAAAGGACATTCCTATGAACTCAAAATGACCATATTTGGTGTTGAAAGCTGTTTTTGGTATATCCTCATCCTTGATGCAGATTTGGTAATACCCTGACCTTAAGTCAATATTCGAGAAGATTTTTGCCTCTTATAGGCGATCGAGTAGCTCATCTATCCTCCTTGGGATAGGATATTTATTCTTGACGATTACTTGATTCAATCCTTTGTAGTTGGAGCATTCCATTCTTCTTCTTTTGAAACAACACAGGAGCTCCCCATGGAGAACTACTAGACGAAATGAGCCCGTGATCTAAAAGTTGTTTGAGCTACTCCTTTAATTCGATAGCTTCAAGAGCTCTGTCGAGTCTTAGGGGAACACATCTATGTTAACCCCAAGCCAAGAAGGCGGAAGGACGAATGAAAAAGCAGAAAGAAGATGGAAAAGGAGCAAGGACACACAGGCGGTCTCCAAAGTTAAGCCGGGGCTAAAAGCGTAGCTTTAAATAAAAGGCGCCTCAAAAACTCTAAAAACTCTTGTAAAAGAGTGCTAGGCTCTCTCCTGTGCCACCTGTAAAAGAATAGTCACGAATATAGGCCTAGGGCATAAAGCAAAAAGAGGGAATTAGAAAAAGGGACCTTGCCACAATGGCTGGTCATGTAAAAAAGGATGGGTGCCCATGGGGTTTTAGGGTTTGTATATATAAAGTTCAAAAAGTGAATGGAAGCTCATTCTTTGGTGTGTGCCCAACAAGAGCTCTTCTCTTCTTCTCCTCTCCTTGCTTGTGTGTGCTCTTGAGAGAGGGAGTGATTGTGAGTGTGAGGGAGTGAGTGAGTGGGAGTGAGGGATCAAGAGGGTGAAGCTCTTCACCATCTCCTCTTCTCTTCTCTTCTCTTTCCTTCTCTTGCACGCGCGGCTATGGCAGTTGGAGCTTGGAGATGGAGGAGACTTGAGCATGCTAGAGCTAGCATCTAGGATCGTGGAGCTACTGGAGTGTGAAAGAGAGAAGGCAACTCGTATCGGCATTGAGGTAAGCTCACTACACTCGTAGAATCGAGGGCGCGTCAGCTATGTGAGAGGTAGCCATTAGAGCTCGGCTTGGAACGCTTGAAGCAATAAGCAGTCCGTGGGTCTTAGCAGTTGAGCGAAAGCTCCCACATTTTGGTTCCGTTGCCGGGACAACGGATTCAAGCTTGAGCGCTTGTGTGCCCCATATCAAGCATCGAAGTAAGGGATTCTCCCCCGAAACAAAGCTTGAGGTAGGTAGGAAGGTTGGGTGCTTTGATCCTTGAAACAAGTATTTTGGGTTAGTTAGTTTGTTTGATTATTGGAAAATAGGGAGAAATCATATCAATTTGTTGCTTTAGATTCTGTTGCATTTAGTGTAGGATAGCATTAGGAAATCGAATCGGGAAAGGGTAGGGTTTACTGTTGCAAACAGGGCAAAACGGGACATAAAACATGCAAAAAATGGCAAAAAGCTAGTTTTGGATGCTTAATGTCGGCAAGTGAGTGATTGAGAGTGTCAAAGCCCTACCCGAGAAGGGGTTTAACGGCCAGGAGACCAAGGGAGAGCTCATTTGCAACCGTTGCAGTGAGAGAGAGAGAGAGAGAGAGAGAGCCTCCGCAAAGATTCGATTCGATCGCATCGTCGGAGAGCATACCGCTCACCCCAGGTATACCAATCACTTCCCTTCGTGCCTTAGCTAGGATTTGGAAGTTTATGTAGGGAATGATTGCTTGACTAGGGAGATTTCATCGAAATCGTCATTACATGGTATTCATCACGCCGCATTCGGCCCATCCAAACAGCCCTTGTTAGGCCAAGTCCCAAACTCGGCACTCGGACCCACCCATTCGGACCTCGACCCGAAAAACCCTAATCGGCCCTCGGACCCGATAATCCACTCAGCCTGTCCGAGTCACTCCACTCGACCCTTTGACCAAACCTACATTCGGCCCGAAGTCCACTCGGCTCGAGGTCCACTCAGCCTAGGACCCACGACTCGGCCCTTGGCCCATCATCTGGCTTGACCTGTCCGAGTCACTCCACTCGGACCTCGGCCTACTAAAAAAAGCTTTTTGCACTCGGACATGCACGATTCGGCCCGTCCGAGTCACTTGCTCGAACCCTGCAATTCGGACCAGTTGGGCCAAGTGTGTGCCTAACTCAGTCTTAGAGATTTGACTTGACCCAACTGGAGCTTCGCAGCACAACCTGCCGTGAGCCCTCCTCACGATTAGAGCCTGATTCTGGCGCACCGAGTAGACAAAATCGAAAGGCATGGCCGCTTAACAGTTTGAGTGGACTGTGGCGATACCTAGAAAACCAAAGACTTAGAAGGTGACCCACCGAGCCATAAAACCCTGATTGAGCCCAAAAAACGACAAGGCAACGTAGCCGAAAGGCCCAAAATCCCATCTACACAACCAGAGAATTAATCTACAAAGCCTATCAGGCTCGAGGATTCATGAGACGCTTAGAGGCTGTTTGCCGCACACACCTTGAATTTTTGCACTTGAAGTGCACTTAAGAAAAATTGAAAGCTTGATTGAACACACATGCACCAGAAAGAACACACACACGGAGTGGAGATAACTTGAGGACTGTATTTAATAAGTCAAGGAACTCACTCAGATAAGCCACTCAAGCAACCCACGAATAGGAGAGAACCCACGGACGGAGACAAACCATCAACACGCAAAGTAGGATCAAGAAAGTGGCACAAACAAAGGGGATTTGACAAACCCACTCAATCCGATCGATAGCTTGGCAAAGCACGAGAACTCGACTATGGCGGAGGAAAGCTCGAACCGCAGATCCAATGAGAAACTCAACTTGGGCATCTTCCTAGAGACTATTCAGCAGTTCGTCAGCAGCTACGATGCGCACGCCCGATATGAGCACCCCGGTCGGACAACAGATACTATCGTCGCAAACTTCGAAGAAGAGAGGAAGCTAGCCCATAAGGCTTTGCAAGGCATAGCCGCATACAATAGAGACCAGTAGGTCAAGAGTCAAAGGCAAAGCACGGAGTTGTGTGAGATACAGCAAGTGCTAAACTTAGCCGGTAGAAATCGAATGGATCACGAGAGAGCCCTAGAAGGAGACTTAATGCTGAGCGAACTTCTTATGAAGCGATTGTTAGACAACACCACAGCAGAGCAAAGTGCCACAACATTAGCGACCTCACTGCTGGAAGGGTTAGGAGCAACCCAAGGCTCTAAGAGCCACTCTAAAATCTTGATAGTCGCAAAGCAGCTTGACAAGTACCAATCCATGACAACCCATACAGCTTTGTAGAGCAGTTCAAGCAAGTCTGCGAAGCCTGCCTCAACGACCTAACTCAGTGTTCTCAAGCGTTCGGACTCTGCTTAGGTGACAAGGGCAAGACATGGTATACAAGCTTAGATGTTGCAGAGCAGGCAAACTTCAATAGCCTCAAGGATCTCTTCATTAAGATATTTGCCGAGCTTGGATACTCCAACAATCTGCTGGTGTGACTGATGAATGTCAAGCAGAAAGAGAAGGAGGACATTCGCGATTATGTAACCCACGTAAGGAGCCTCTTTAAGAGAATCCCTACAGGTGAATGACCGACTGAAATAGCAATTTCAACTGTGTTCATCAGCGGAATTCGAAACGAGGAACTGTATAAGGCTTTGGCAGCCAACTCGAGCTTGCAGTGAGACACGCTAGCTAGGGTTTTTGAGAAAGCTGTCAGAGTTGATGATCAACTGAAAGAGAGAAGCTCCAGGAACTCCAACTCAGAAGAAACCATCTCGCGAGGCTTGGAAAGAGCACCAACCTTTGGTGAGCGACCAGCACCATCATCCCAAGATAAGGGGAAGGCCACTAAGACGAACCATGACTTGGCTGATGTCAAGATTGAGATAGTCAAGCTGCAAGACCTGTGGGGATGACCAACGCGGCCACACGTCTAATGTGTATACTGTGGCAAAAATCATTTGCTAGCCGAGTGTCAAGATCCTCGGTCAAGACCTTGCGCTAACTGCGGCAGGTTCAGTCACGACGCTATGCACTGCAATAGGCCCAGGAGACTTCCGTACTTCCAACCATATGCTCAGCCTTACCTAGCTAACAAACCACAGCCACTTTTCGGAAGGGGAGCCCCATTGGCCCTTCCTGTGCCTAATGACATGAAGCCGGCTGTCCCAGGATTGACATAAACCCTACAAGTATATCTAGGCCACCCGATCCCTATGTGACCCATCCATTGAGTGATGCTCCAGTCCACTACATGGAAGAGCCAAATGAGAAAGAGACTTACTTATACCCTTATGTCTCTCACAACGAAGAGGGCGACGCCGTCCTCATGGACTATTGACCAGTACCAGTGATGGCGTTAGGGAGAGAACGAGGTAAAAGGCCAAGGGGATAGACGCTGGATCCAATCATCTGTTGGACCTGTGGACACCCAGGCCATGTCTCATCACGTTGCCCTGAGAGGGCATAGTAAAATAGAGACAAAGCTGACCTAAGATGTGTAGAGTGTGAAATCATCCATCTCTTCATTGATTGTCCAAAGCAGAAACCTTCTGCAAATTCAGTAGAAGTACCATCTGTCCCATTGGGATTGTTCGGCATTGAGAACCTTGATGGGGAGGCCACACCCATCCCATTGCGGGTCATGATCCGTGCCCAGACAAAGCAGGCCGGCATATCACTACTAGGGCCCAACAACCTCAATGCAACCTCGACGGGGAAAAAGAGCCGCAGGCAAAGGAAGAGGAGGCCGGAGGCTAAGGTCGCACTGAAAGCTAAGAGTGCTACAACTCTACCTATTGGAAAGAAAGTCGAGGACACAGAGACGGAAATTTCAGCCCCCAAGACGGTCGAAAAGGGAAGTGCCAAGGTAGGGGAGTACCCGCATCTGAAGAGCCAACTCGAGGCCATAGAGAAGGTAAGGGACTGGGTAAAAGAGGCACAAGAGCACTTAAGAGACGCTGAGCCCATCCTAGAGGACAAGAGCGAGGATCTCATTAGCATGAGCATGGCAGACTCACCCCCTCAACCAAAGTCAAGAAGGGCAACCACACCACAGACAACACCCCTTAGGGCAAACCTTGATGCCGCAGGCCCACAAATCAGTCACGACCATTGGCCAGGACAATTCCGCACAGGAGAGGGACGAGCAATCAACAGCCTCCTCACCACGCTAGTGACCACCCCAGTGACATTAAGCCTACGAGACCTGCTTAAGCAGTACCCCACCCTATGGCGAAACCTCAAGCAATGGGTCGAGGAATCACGAGAACAGGCATCGGATCTGCAGGATCAGGACGTAGAAACACAAACACCGAGTCTAACGCTACACTCTGTGCCAAAATCCTGGTACATTAACACTTTCTAGAAAGGCACTGAGATGCATGCAGCGTTACCAGTCCTAGCCTTAGGAGACACAACAAGAAAGGGGATCGTAGACACGGGAGCCAGGGTTAGTGTGCTAAGCCATGTAGTACTGTAGACCTAGGGAAACCCACCTGTTGAGACCGCTTGGTTTAATGTCATGTTAGCAAACAGCATGAGGGTGAGGCCATTCGGGGTACTTAAAACTGGCTAGTGAAAATCGCAGGTGTCCAGTTCTCTCTCGACTTTATAGTCATGAAGGGGGTGGACTACGATGTCCTGTTAGGCTGGCCCTGGATGCGCAATGCCAGAGTTATTGAAGATTGGGGTAACGACTTGATATTCTTAAGCAACAGGGCAGAAGCTATGAGGATGGAGATGGACACTTGGAAAATCTCACCAGTCAACTTGGATGCCATCTCCTCGATGCTCAAGGGCGAAATCAAGTCAAGAAGTCTTATGGACCCCTGACCAAGTATATCCCATGTCCAGAAGACGAGCGAGATTGGATAAATGTCTTTGCTACAATTGACCTGCCGTTCTCGGACTAAGAAGTGCATGAGCAAGCCATCAAGATGATGGGCATGACCGACGACATGCCCTCTATACCAGTGTGCATGATGGAAGGAACCCATCTTGGGAGACCTAAGCCCTTCACCTTCCAAGTGCCAGGCAACAAGAGAGAACTCCAGGAGGCCCTAGAATACTTAACAGACAAGCTGGCTGACAACTCAGCAGCAAACCTCACACCACTCCAGGACCTCTTAGGCGAATCCGAGTGGCAATGGACCAGAGTGCATGACTTGAACCTTATGTACAACTAGGCCTTAGTCCCGGATCGGCGACAAGAGATGTACCAAGCCCTACGGGACGATGAACCGGCTGGCACAGAGGACTCTGACGATGAGTACAAAGATTGCCAACCCTTCAGGGATGGAAGTGAGGGTGAGGTGGATTCGGTAGAGTACGACACTGAGGGACATGAAATAGAACAAATACGGGCAGATTTCAAGCCGCAAAAAAGAAGTGACTACAAGATAGAGCGAGGATTCATGCACATAAATTGTGACCCTGCTTGGTTAGAACATGTAGCAACCATAGACCTTGAGCAAGCGGGCCTAGCTCAACTAGGGGCGACGCAAGTGCTTAGAGCTGAATCACCATCTAAACTGCGACCACCAGGGGAGACCCCCTCTTTTAGCGAAGATGGCGAGTTCGACTCTAAGTCAGAAGTGAGATCAGATATCGACCCAGAAATATCTAGGCCGCCCAAGACCCGACCGATGCACAGCTGGTGACTTACCCATCCACCTGAGGCACAAACGATTGAAGCAAGGAAGGGCGACCCAACCCAGGGACACCCGAACATACGAGCAACAAAAACCACGGGACCTTCCAAAACGATTTACGAAATTCAAGAAAAGAGATAGAGTAGTGATCTTGATGGGTGCCAAACAGCAAGGGCAAACGAGCGGACCAATCGAGGGACAAGCCAAGGTCAAAGAGGTGAACTTACCCCGGGAAGGGGAGACACCCCGACTAGTCTTCATTGTCGATGACTTGGCTGAGAACGAGGAAGCGAGTCTGGTCGCTCTCTTGCAAGAGTATGTGGACGTGTTCGCATGGTCCTTGGAAGAGCTTAAAGGGGTAGATCCAAGTGCAGGGACTCATAACATACCCATGACACCTGACGCAGCGCCAGTGAAGCAGCAACTATACCCAATGAATCCTAGGCATGCTCATGCTGTCAAGGAATAAATTGATAAGTTGATGAAAGTAGGATTCATTTACGAAATTGAGCACACAAACTGGGTATCACCCATAGTCATTGTGATGAAAAAAAACAGAAAAATTGGAGTGTGTGTCAATTATAAAAAGGTGAACGCTGCTACCAAAAGGGATAATTATCAATTGCCATACACCGATTATATGCTTGAAAGAGTGGCAGACAAGGAGGCCTACAATTTTCTAGACGACTTCTTAGGATACAACCAGGTGCAAGTGCATCATGCCGACATGCATAAGACTGCCTTCGCCACCGAGTGGGACGTCTTTGTGTACATAGTCATGCCTTTCGGTTTGACTAATGCCCCTGCCACCTTCCAACGTCTCATGTGCACCATATTTAAAGACATGCTTCGCAAGGAGTTAGAAGTCTTTGTTGATGACCTCTGCGTTCACTCGACTTGGATGGAACACTTGAACAAACTCCAAGTAGTCTTTGATTAGTGTCGCCTATATCGTCTCTCCCTGAACCCCTTGAAATCCCAGTTTTGGGTGAAACATGGATGCATCCTCAGCCATGTGGTGTCGAAGAACGGCATTGCCACTGACTTCTCAAAGGTCAGGACGACCTTCCACCCCCAACCAACTACAAGGGAGTTCAATACTTCTTAGACCATACGGGATACTATCGACGGTTTGTGTTGAATTACGCATTGATAGCAAGACCTTTATACAAACTGTTGATTGTCTTCGAATGGACTGAAGCCTGCCAATGCGCATATGAAGAGTTAAAGAGGGCTCTAACCACAGCACCAATTCTACGAGCCCCGAATTAGACCATAACCTTCCACGTGCATATCGATGCTTCTAAAATCGCTATGGGGGCAGTGTTGTGTCAACTTGGCAAGCACAACCTAGATTATCCAGTGAGCTTTGCTAGCAGACAACTCATGGAGATGGAAATGAATTACTCGACGACGGAAAGAGAGGGCTTGGCCTTGGTGTTTGCTGTGAAGAAGTTCCAGTATTATCTATTGGCTGCGCCCTTTACCTTCTTTGTAGACCATCAAGCCTTGCTATACCTAGTGAACAAACCTTGCGTTACAGGACGCATAGCATGGTGGCTCCTTCTGCTTTTGGAGTTTAACTTCTCTGTGGTTGTACGAAAGGGGAAACAACACTACATGGCTGATCATATGTCACTCATCCCCACTGTGGAATCCGCTGGAGAAGGCATTATCGACGAATTGCAAGATGCCCACCTCTTTAACCTCTCCAACGGGAGGGATTTATTCAAGGCTGATCTAACACCATATTGGGCAGATGACATAGTCCAACTGCTTGAGCACGAACTGCCTGAACGACCAATAGAGAAGGCAAGACTGAGACAACTTATTCTCAAAATCCAACCCTACCAGTTGATAGCAGGCCAGCTATATCGCTTAGGGCAAGATGGATTTATACGCATATGCGTGTGCGAACATGAGATGCACGACGTGCTCTCGAAGGCACAAAGTGGAATTGCTAGTGGATACTTTTGCGGAGACACAACAGCCCGCAATGTGTTGCAGTCTCAACTATGGTAGCCAATGCTGTTTCGTGATGCTGCGCGATTTGTTAAGCATTATGACGAATGTCAATGGACAAAGGTCTCGATTCGCAAGGATCAGATGAAGTTGATCTTAGTCATTGTACGACAACCCTTCGAAAAATGGGGGATCGACTTCATGGGACCCATCAGCCTTGCTGCACAGTATTCTCAGGCCAAATACATCATTGTGGCCACCACAGACTACCTAACGAAATGGGCAGAGGTGAGAGAAACCCGAAAGAACGATGCTCGAACGACTGCCAAGTTCTTATGGGAGCAGGTGATCTCATGATTTGGATGCCCCATCGAACTAGTCAGTGACTAGGGGACACACCTCATCAATGAAGTGATAACTCATCTCCTATCCACCTTCCTAATTATCCATCGGAAATCCTCTCCATACTACCCTCAAGCAAACGGCCAGGCGGAATCCACAAATAAGATTCTTGTCAACGTCCTAACCAAGGTAATCTCGACCTCACGCAGTGACTGGGATAACAAGCTGATGGCGGCCTTGTGGGCTTACCACACAGCTTACAAAACGACCGTCGGACAAACCCCCTTTAGGTTGACCTACGGAATCGAAGCAATTCTCCCCATAGTATTCTTCGTGCCTAGCCTATGAATTGCACTTCAGGAGCGATGGGACAGAAAGGAAGCATGGATGCAATGCCTAGTAGAGCTCGAATGTCTCTCGGAGACTCGTTTTCTAGCCACTCATGCACTCATATGCAAGAAGGCATGACGCAAGAGCTGGTTTGACAACCATGTCAAGCAATGCGACTTCGAGCAAGGAAACCTAGTGCTCCTATACTCAGTCAAGGGGCACAAGCAAAAAATGAAGTTTCGAGGTCTTGGACTTTTCAGGGTTCGTGCGATCAGCCGAACCGGCAATGTCAAGCTCGAGACACTAGCCGGCGAAGGAATAGGCTTCTTCAATGGCAGCCACGTTAAGAAATACTATCCCCCCACTCATCCTTTGCATGAACCACCAATGTTGGAACTACCAGTCAACGTCCGAGTGGCCACCATCACCGAAATCGATGACATGGATGAGGAAATCATGAAACCTGCATACCTGCACATCATAGTCACTGCCAGGCGAACATGCATCTTCAATGCCTTAATTGACGAGGGAGCGGACTTCAATGTCTTGACTCACGATCATTGGACCCAACTTGGCAAACCGCCACTACTACCCACTAACGCCAGGTTAAATCCATATGGGGGCCACTCCTATGCACTCCTCGGCAAGTGCAGGGCTGTCGTTTCTATGGAGACTAAAACTGTACCAATGATCTTCTACGTGCTGCCAAACACCAAGGACGCATGCACGGGGACGTTGCTAGGGCGAACCTTCAAGAAGCAAACTCGTTGCCACGTCGATTATAAGTTGTAGTGCATTCACCTAGCCATAGGCAACATTTACATGGATACACCTTTCAGCAAGGGTTGCGCGATGGAATAGTCCACACGACCACCGATAGGACTATTAGCATCCGAATCTAAGGAGAAGGGTAGTGCCTGGCCCCACCCACCACCTCTCAAGAACCACTACTCGTGGTAACAAAAGCTAAGGCTCAACAGCCTAGGTTCCAATGGAAGCCTAAACAGTCGCAACCGCCGTCCCGGAGTCATCGCACACGACCTCATAAGACCCAAAGTGCTAAACCTAGGATGCTAAGGTGCGGTTACAAAAATTAGGTCATCATCCAGCAAAGGTGGGTCTCCAAAGCCCTCTTGCATGCGCAAGGCTACTATGAGGGAAAGACCTGGTTATATATCCCTAAAGCCCACTTAGCCAAGACCGCCACTCATATGCTACCCCCAAGCCCGATCACCCTCAGCCCCATCAAACCTCAAAACCATGAGCCGTAGTGCTCCCCAGGCCTACATCCATTAAGCCCATCTACACATATGCCCGAGAGACTCGAACAAGCCTACCGGCCCAAGTGACAGACACCGTTGCATGACCCATCACCCACTAGAGTCCATCCGACTACAATGATCCACTCTGAAGGCAGCAGTCCATTAGAAGTAGTTGCTGCTCCCCCAGCCCCAAGCCAGGAAGCCCAACCGCAACCTAAGGCACACCCGCAACCACAACTATCCACTGTCGAAGGCTCTAGTGCTATCAAACCCCAATCGCCAATACGTCTTAAACCCTCCTACAAGCGGAAGTCATTTTTGACACTGGCCTCAGATCTAGCCAAAGATACAGGGGAAGACGTGGTTGATTGCATTAAGTGGCTCGATGCCACCTTCAGAGAGCTAGCTCTAAGCTATGACCGCTTGGACTTAGGCTTGTTGCCCGAGCCTTTTGCAACCGAAATTCGCACGATGCCTTGTTCTTGGGAGACATTTGAACTTGCCTTCGCAAAGGCAACAAACTCCGCTGCTGTATCGCTCAACAGCGAGGTCTCTAAAGAGCAAGCCCTCAAACAGCGCCTCATAATGTCACACGATCAGCGAACCACTTCTGCCATCACCAACCAAGAAATTGCAAAATTATCCCAACTTGCGGGGGTTGAATCCCCATTCTTGCCGCACTGGTATACTCTTAGGTTGCAATGGGAAGTAGAGGGATGCTGAGTCATGACCAATGCGGAGCAGCGCCGCACAATCAAAACAGCAAAGTACGACCCCACTTATATCGCGCCAACCTCGTATAGAGTGTTAACCACTCTTTGCAACTGCCCCCCTGAAAGAGCACATCAAAGGACATCCTTACCTCGATCGCCTACTGACTGAGGAGGAGCTACACATTGCTAGCCATGGTGCCTCCGGTGACTTCCTAACAGATGTTCTCACTTACATAACACATGTTGGCACTCGTCCTTTTGATCTCGATCGCGCAGCTCAGTTAGAGTAGAACTCGATTTTTACACTTGGTTCCTACACCGGTGACTCCTAAGACCCATTACCCAAGGTCCTCAACCTCCCACACCTTCAATCCTAGTAAGGATTCTTCTCAAGCTGGGAAGGGAAGGGGAGTAAGGCGAATCAAGAGATCAATGGTGAATCAAGAGATCAATTAAAACCAGTGAAAATCAAGCAAAACGCATAAGCGTGTAGACAATGAGTGAGGTAGGAAGATGTCAAGAGAACTTTAAAATAAAAGGCAAAAAGTTAAAGCTGAAAGGGAAGGCTCCACATTGGATAATATTTTAAGGCTTTCATTCAGTAAACACATAGAGTCTTTCCTTTTTAATCTATGATTTCTTTTGTGAATTGTTAATTTGGAAGCACTAATGAAAACTGGGGTTTGTGACAGGAATGAAAGATGTCGCAACAAGACCGTGCCCACCGACTTCCATTCACGAAAGAGGAAAGAGCACAGTACAGCATCACTCTAGAGAGCCGCGCCTACAACCAGCTAAAGTTTCGAACCATTCACAACATAGAAAGTTTGGTGGCCAAGTGGGAGGCGGCCAGGAGAGTCATTGAAAAATGCAAGTTCACCAAGTACCTGGAAAGATTCGCACAAGAAACCCAACCACACAAAGTGTGTGGAATTTCTCAGGTCTTACGATCCCGACAATGAGTGCGGCACCATCACAATAGAAAGGGGACAAAACGCCAAACAGGTGATGGTTCACTTAACCCCCGCCTTGGTGGAGAAGGCATTGGGATTGGAGCTGAAAATAGAAAAGAAGCAGAAGAGAGATGTGTATGCCATGCTGAGGATGAGAAAGGAGGACGTGCTGACAAATGATGGCATCAACATTTAGGACATCCTTGATGCAGAAACCAGATTGCAGGCAAAACTAGTACACGCGCTCTTCTCCAGCCAGCGCTACAATGTATTGATGCACTGAATCAGTGTGCCTGTGCTGGAGAACGTAGCGGCTCATACCTTGCATGAAGTCGATTGGAACGACTATGTACACAAAACTATCGACCAGGCAGCTAAAGCACTGGCCTTAGGAAGCACGCCCATAAGAGGAGAGTCTCCAGCATTTAGGGCCACAGAAAGAAAGAAGGCCTCGTTCATCACCTATGGAAGCATTTTAACTGCGCTCATCCAGGAGGCAGTGAAAGAGACACAAGATGCAGAAGAAGGGGAAGGGGAAACACCCGACAGGTCACCCCCTCATCAGTACCAAGAGAGGTCCAGCGGACAGGACTAAAGCTGATAAGGAAGGACAGGGGCAAGAAGAGCAATCAAGCAAAAATCGGGTCAAGGAACCCAAGAAGAAGACAATGCATAAGAAAAAGAAACCAGGAAGGAGAAAGAGGATTTGGAAAAAGTAAAAAGACAATCCCTCAAGGAGGCCAAGGAGAGGGAGAAGAAGAGGAATCAGGAAGAAGAAGAAACAACAGAACAAGTTAAGAGGGCTAAAAAGGCATCAAAATAGGAGGCTGAGAAGAGAAAAAGAGAAGAGCATCTTTGATAGCGTGTGCATGCTTGGAATTCATAGTATATGATCACTATTTAATTGGGACCACATTTGGTACCATGTGAATATTATGAGTGATGATGCTGGGGTCTACTCCTTTCACCACATGAATGCATCTTTGAACTCTTGTAAGAGGGTTATACGGTTAGTTTCCTCATCCTCAGTTAGGTCATCAATAATGAACATTGGTTGGGGTTTTTCACATACCCTAGCTAAGTTGACTTCTTTGACATTTTCTAGGCCTTCTATTGGTTCACTAGCTTGCCCTTCTACAGGGTAGAAGGGAACATATAATTTCTCCTGTATGGGCAAGAGACAAAGATTAACCAGAAAATAAGTTAAGGAACTTTTTTGTCAAAAGGATTGCTTACTCTGTATTTGTGTCAGTACTATAAGTTACACAAACAAAGCCTGTTCCCTAAAAGGCTTAATTAAGGAAGATGATTTTGAATGTCACACATAAATGTGATATGACCTAATTAGAAAAATAAAGCTATCAAGGAATGTGGGTGGACGGAAGCCCTGACAGGTCTATCCTATGGTAGGGTGGTCCCAGAGAACTAGGAGGCTTCTCACAAGGATTTATCCACGACTGGCCCTTAGTAATTGTTAGGTTGGAACCCTGATTCATGTTGTCTAGTGGAAGAGGAATTGGGGTTGTTGTATGTCAAGACCATGGAGTCATAGCTTATGAGAGCCGAAAGCTTGATGACAAGGAGCATTAATTACATGTTTATGAGCAAGAGGTGTTAGCAATATTGCATGTTATTAAACAGTGGCATCATTATGTCTATGGCAATCATTTCAAGGTCAAAAGCAATCATCATGTGCTGACATACTTCCTTTCACAACCAAATTTGTCTCCCAAAGCAATGAAGATGGTTAGCTACTCTTCAAGGATATGACTTTGAGATATCTTATATGGCTGGAAAAGACAATGTGGCGGCGGATGACTTATCAAGAATGTGGGCATGTTCCATCTCTACAATTTCAATTGTGCATAAGGATTGGATACATGATATCCAAGAATAGTATTTGCTTGATGAGCAAGCATTAAAGATGATGAAGGAATTTCAGCAAGGCAAAGAAGAAGAGTATCCCAATTTCAAATGGCACAACGGTCTTTTATGGTATCATAGTAGAGTTTACTTGACACCACAATCTTCTTTCAAAGATTGTATCTTGCATGAGATGCACTTTTTGCCTTTAGCAGGACACCATGGATTGTTCAAAGCATTTGGTAATATCCATAAGAGTTTCTATTGGAAGGGCGTTTGAAGGGATGCCAAGGATTATGTTATGCAATGTCTTTTGTGTCTACAAAATAAGGACTCCTCTCTTCTACCTGGCAACTTACTTCAGCCACTCTCTATTCCTCAAGGCAAGTGGACTAATATTACAATGGATTCTATTGTGGGATTACCTACAACAAATCATGGGTGAAATACATTTATGTGATGGTAGACTAGTTGACTAAATTAACTCATTTCATCCCTACCAAAGCTTAATTTCCAGCAAAGCAAGTGGCTAAACAATTTATGGAATGTATTTTTAAGCTTCATGGTATGTCATTGAATATCGTATCCGATCGCGATACCAAGTTCATGGAAAGTTTTTGGAGGAGTTTGTTCACTTCTATGGGAACAAGTTATCCTTGTAATCTTTCCTTGTAAATTGTCTCAATTCCAGCTTTGAGGACAAAGCTCTTTTAGGCGAGGATGGCTTGTAATAAAGCATAAATGCCTTAGTCTAGGGTACACTAGGGTTAAGTATAAAAGGTAAAGATGTAACATGTGAAGGATATTTTTGCCATTTTAAAACATTACATGTTTGAGGTCTCAACCTCCCACCATCCAAGAGGGTGAATACTCTTGGCCACCATAGCTTAGGGTCCATACCATGCTACATCCTCTCATCATTTCATTCTCATCCATTCATGGTAATATCATTTCATGCCTAGCCACCTTGGCTATTGTTTCTTGGCATTTAGTCTATTTCTTTGTATTTTCAATTTAATGGTTACATGTGGGAATTAGCTTCTTTACAATGATGGCATTCACGGACAATGTATGTATGCAAAATGCGTCTAATAATTTTTTGCTCATTGAATTTGTACATTTGGATTCTATTGGACACCCCCCAATGTTTATTGTATATGATAGACTTGCAAGTATGCAATATTCTTGTTTGGGAATGCATACTATGGATGCTTTTGACACTCAGTAGGACAAGCAGTGTATTTACCATTGTGTAGTGGATGCTTTTCTTGTTGATGTATTGTTTGACATAGAAGCATACATATAGTGCTTTTGCTTAGTCTATTGGTGTTACTCTGTTGAAAATTTAGTTCAAAATCATGTCTTCAACAAACATGATTGTAAGTGTGATCAAAGGTGAGAATCTTGGCAATAATAATTAACTTGCATGGAAGTTTCATATAAGGAATTATCTCTTTGGTAAGGACTTGTGGTTGCAGCATGCCTACATAGTCTAGGCAAGGAGTATCAATCATTCATTTCTAGTATCTCAATGAGAGAGAATATACCAACCTCTACCCAAGCTAAGTGCAAGTATTCCCAAAGAGAAGAGGAATAACTTAGCCATGCTCACTTCTAAACTTTCAGACATGAGATGTGGCATAAGCAAATAGGCCACGTGAATTTTCAATGATTGACTAGTCTTCCAAAGCTCAAAGTTGTTACATGTGTGCTAATGTTCAAGGCTACAAGCCCTTCGTGCATTTATAATGCTCACCAAATTGCCAAGCAAGGATGTAAGTCATTTCCTAAGGAGGGAAAGAGAGCATAGAGAGTGCTAGAGTTGGTGCATAGTGATGTATAGATAGCATTGCAACATATCATGAGTGGGATGAAATATGATGTCTCCTTTGTGGATGACTTTTTTAGAAAGACTTGGGTGCATTTCCTACGAGAAAAGTCTGAAGTGTTTGAGAAGTTCAAGCTCTTTCATAGCATGGTTCAGCATGAGATTGGGGAGTATATTATTACCATCCATTCGAATGGAGGGGGAGAATATATATCCAAGGAGTTTACACAAAACTTAAATTCTCATGGTATACAATTACATGTTTCATGTTCTTATAACACACATGAAAATGGTGTGGCAATATGAAAAAATAGGAGTATTCCCGAGGTTGCTACAACATTACCAAATGAAAGACACATGCCTAGATGATTTTGGGTAGAAGCACTACAATGTGCCATTTACATTATGAATAGGATACCTACAACGATAGTATACAACAAAACTCCTGAGGAGGTGTACATTGGGTATAAGCCAAATACATCTCATTTAAAAGTTATTGGATGCATTTGCTATGTTCACATTCTTGATGAGAAGAGGAAGAAGCTAGTTCCTAAGATAGAGAGATGTATTTTTGTTGGATATATAGGAGAAGCAAAAGGCTATAGGTGTTACAATCTAATCACTCATGAGCTTTATATTAGTTGTGATGTAGTCTTTGATGAGTTGAGTAGTTGGTACACACCAATCATGACTACTCATGATACACTTGCTAATATGGATGGCAATTAGGTGCAACGACATGCATAGTCGGGGGCTACAAGTACTTCATGTAGCAGGGTGACTACAATAGAGATACCACATGTAAGTGGCTATAGAATGGAAAGAAATGCACATAATGCTACTAATGTTACAATAGTAAATTAGCCTTGTTCTTATGAGCTTAGAAGTAAAAAATCCATGCCAAAGAGTCTGAAATCCAATGTTCAAGGGATTTCTAATATTCAACCATATGTTGATGGTTAATGGTCAATCAATGACATCTAGAATAACAAATTTTGAGCAGTGAATGGGTCTACAAAGAGGTGGAGTAGAAGCTAGTTTACCACATCATTCTACACCTCATACCCATTACAAAGATTTACATATAATGGATTTGTAGCTATACCATCATGCGTACATGAAAATTTTATTGGAAGAAAAAGAGTGCAAGAAATTTGAGAATGCAATGGAGAACCCTCAATGGGTACAAGCCATGGATGAGGAGATGGATGCTTTAGAGCAGTAAGGTACATGGTCTCTTGTTGACTTGCTCGATAGCAAAAATGTTACTAGATGCAAATGGGTATATAAGATAAAGCATAACTCTAATGGTAGTGTGAGCATGATAAGGCTAGACTTGTGGCAAAAGGCGATGCTTAGTAGTGTGAGCATGATAAGGTTAGACTTGTGGCCAAAGGCTATGCTTAGTAGTGTGGCATTGATTATGAAGAGACTTTTAGCTCGGTGACTAAGATGGCTACCCTTCACACAATGGTTGTATTGGCTACATCTAATAGGTGGCAGTTGCATCCAATGGATGTGAATAATGCAATCTTGAATGGATATGGAGATCAGAGGTATCTACATAGGATATGCAAATTCATAAGGCGATCTATGGGTAATAAGTGCCAAGAGCATGACATGGTTGCATTATAGCCTATTTACAACAAATAGTTGGGATTTCATGTCTATCCATCTTGCTCTTTCTTGTTTGCAGGGAGTGATAAGGTCTTGATGATTCTATATGTTGATAATCTCATTCTTATGGGTGATAATGAGCAGCTCATTGCTCGGGTCAAGGGTCAATTACAACAAGAAATTGAGATGAAGGATCTCGGAGTGCTCATATACTTTCTTGATATCGAGGTGGTGAAAGAAGGAGACAATAATACATGGCAATTAAAAAGACAATATGGATTAGACATGCTAATAACAAAGTATGGTATGATAGCATGTAAACCCATGAGCACATTGCTTGATCCAAATGCAAAGTTATAAGTACACGAGGGTAATGAGATAGAGGATCCAAATACATACAAGTGTATGGTAGGAAGTCTCATTTACCTTACCATTACACAACCTGATCTCAACTATGTTGTTGGAGTTGTGAGTCAATTTATGCAATCACCTAGGAAATCACATTTACATGCAGTACATAGGATCATGTGCTATGTGAAGACTATAGTGGGTAATGGATTATACTATAAGGTAGACATTGAGCACACACTTTATGCCTACACATATGTAGACTCGGTAGGTAAGACAAATGATCTGAGATCAACATCATGATATGTATTCAGTCTATTAGGTGCATCAATTTCATGGATGTCAAAGAAGCAACCTAATGTTGCTGAATCTTCTATAGATGCCGAGTATAGAGGGGTAGCAATTGCATCAAGTGAGGCCATATGGTTATGTAGCTTGCTAGAGAAGATTGGCTATGACATAATGGATCATGTACCTCTTTATTGTGATAACATTAGCTACATCAAGCGAGCTAATAACCCAATGTTTTATGCCCGTACGAAACACATAGAGATCCATTACCACTTCGTTTGTGAGAAGGTACTTAATGGAGAAATAGGCCTATAGCATGTGTCTACTAAGTAGTAGGCTGTAGACGTTTTCACTAAGCAATCGCCTCCAAGAGAAACTAGAGTACTTCTAACAAGCTTGCTATGGGAATACACAGCTTGAATGATGCAAGCTCAAGCACTCATCCTCCTCGTGACTTGAGCTCGAGGGGAAGTGTTGATATATACGGTGCACATGATACCAGGCTATAATATTTGTCAACTTGTACATGATTAGGTAGAGAGACATGTAACACTCTACTACTCGCACATTGAGTTGTAGTGTGTATGTGTGGTGCTTGTAAATAAGGCACGCTTAGTCATTTTCATTTAGTGAGAGTGAGAATACACTACAATAATAGAAGAGAGTAGAGCCCAAGAGCTCCCTTCCGCCATATCTTTTTTGTTGCGTATGAGTGCACGATACATGTGTTACATTCTTGATATTATTGCTATACCTTTACAAAACTATAAGTTAATTCTTAATTAAAAAAACTACGAAATGCCAAAGCCATTACAGCTTAGACTTTGACCAAGTAACTTTCTTGATTTTGGTTTCATCTTTTGCTAGGTACTCCTCCTCAACATGAGGTGTTAGGTTATGCAACAGTTTCGAGCCAAATATGATTATCTTTCACAATGTTAGAATCTATGCTTTTTTCTTTTTGTCATAATGCACAATAAAGGAATGCAAAGAAAAGCAAAGAAGAGTGCATGTCTTCTCGAAAGATAAGGGAATGACATCTTTCCCCTTAAATATAAAATAACAAAGAGATCCGTACCAACTCTTTGACAAGGTATTTGTATAGCATGTTTATGTGTTTTTTGTATTATTCATATGCTTTTTATGGAGTTATAAGTCAAGTCTTAAAAAAATATGCTTTTACGAAGTTATAAGTCTAGTCTAAAAAAAAAGGGAAATGTAAAAGACATTACATCTTAGACTTTGACCAAGCGACTTTCTTGCTTTTGGTTGTATGTTTTGCAAGGTACTCTACGTCAACATGATGTCTCAAGTTTCATTATTAGTTTCTAGCCAAAATTTATTAGCTTTATTTATTATCTAATGCATGGTAGAAAACATACATTTCATTTTGCTTAGATATGGTTAAAAATACATTCAATTCGACAAGATTTATATTACACATGAAAAATACAATTCTTATACATAGTTCAAAAGGCACACATTCATTTGCCTAGATATGGCTAAAAGAAACTTCAATTTGTTGGGATTAATATGATTCATGAGTTTTTGGAATAAATTACTCCATGCATTAGTATTTTAGTCAAAGGATGTACCTCTTATTTTTCAATGGAAAAACATCAACTAGACTCGATCAAAACATTGTTAAAAAAATCATGTGGTTTTTTCAAGCATTGGGATTAAGATATTCCCATTACCTAAACCTGGCTGCATGTGCCAACCTAGTTTTAAAAATAGGATAGATTTTTGAGATGCCACGACCCCCGATGCGGGCGAGGCAAAACAAGACTAATGCATCTCCCTAGGAATTGAACTCAACTGGAATGTGCATGCAAGCTGGGTCATGCGCGTGCACAAAGTCGCACGCGCAACAAGCCCTTGGGACTCTGAAGTTGAAGTTGGGAGGTCATCTATACTATTAGTTAAGGAGAGGTGGGGGACGGGTGCCACATGGCAGCCCCTCACCTCCCCCACAAAAAAAAAGAGAACGTGGGGGCGGGTGCCACGCGTCCAACACCAACACCCGCCCCTTGGCAAAAATCGCGCCCGCCCCTGGCGAGTCTAAGCGCGGAGCGCGTAGTAAGCCATTGAGAGGTCATTGGCATAACCAGCAAGCCCTTGAGAAGTCATTGGCACTCTTCTTATTAGAAAATGAACACTTTCAAACCTTGAAAATAAGGCGCGCACACAAAATCTTCTGCGTTACTCATCCCCTTCGTCTTCGATGCCGAGCAGGTCCGGCCATAGCGGCCACAGCTTGCTGTCCTCCCATGGAGACCGCGACTGTCATCAATCTCCGCGAGCTCCTTCGCTCCCGTTCCCCCTTCTCCGTCCACCTTCGCAGGGCCCCCCAGACTCGCCTTCCCCAGGACTTGCACACCCCTCACCCTTGCGCCAAAGACGAGACGGTTGCTGCTGCTTCTGCCGCCGCCAAATCTTCCAACCTGCTCCCTCTCGCAAGCCCGCCTCTGCTTTTGGTTGGCCGCATCCATCTATGGAACAGCAGCTCGCAGCATTCTTCACCTTGCACGCTCAAGTCCGACTGCCTTGCATTCGTCGATGACTCCGCGGTAATCTGCTGCACTGTCCAGCATTTCGATCCGCGGCTTCTTGGTGCCCATGTACAGCTGATCTCCTGGAATTACATTCCTGTGTCGAATGGCGGTGCGTGCTTGGAAATTCGTGAGGTTGAAGTTATCCAGGGAACTTACTTGTCTCGGGGCTCTCCCTACCTTTGTCCTGAGTTGGCTGACATGCCTAACTCGGTACTTGAGACACCTCCGCCAAAGCAGAAGCAAGGGAAACCTAGGATGGTTCTTGCAGGGTGCATGAGCTTCATCAGTCCGCCATTTGGAATTCCGCATGGAGAATCCAGGATGCAGTTTGCTTCCAGCAACGTGGATAGGGCTGCAGACAACTCTTTGAAAACTGAATTTGTACAAAATTCCACTAACCTAAAGGACTCGCATGATAGAAGGCAGAGGGAAGTATTATTGCCTTTATCTGGCGGTGCATCTAAACTTCCAGGCTACAGTCAAAATCCTGCAAATTTGCCAAATGTTAAAGCCCCACATAGCACACTGGATAACAAATTACAAACAGGGATAATGCAAGGTTTTTTGGTCGGGCTAACTGCCTGTAAACATACCCCTAGTTGTGCAGTGCCTAAACTAGAGCATCATGGGAATATTAGATCATTGGCTAATTGTGATATGCAAGATGAAGTTGGGAAGGCTTCATCACGGAGGGTGACATATGTCTATTTCTCTGGTTCACCAGCTGCCTGGCGACCTATCTTGCTGAACGCATCTGGTCACTGCATCGTTGTGACAGGTCTGCGGGAAAAGTTAGTTGTTGCTGGGGCACAACGGAGGAAATATTTTGTCTATGCAGCTACAAGGATGAGTATTGTTGCTTTGCTTTGCATGCTCACAGACAAAAGTCACACGAACCAGTTGTATAGGCCTGTTAGAAGTCTAAGTTGTTCCTCAGGACTGGAAGGGAATGGAAGTTACCATGAATCAAAATGGTTTGGCAACAAGGCACATTGCACATTCCAGGGCAATGAAATAGGATCATACACAGGATTAGTCACTGAAATATTTGTGAGGGGAAGATTAGTGGAACTTGACAATTGTGTTTGGCTTCTATCAACTCACCAACCATTATCCCAAGTGCATGGCCTCCGGATAGGGGCAATGGTAAGGATACAGCTTTTAATACATCTAAACTGCTTTTGAAAATTTTGTGGAGTACTAAAACAGTCTCTAGCTTTTAAAGAATACCAATGATTTCTTTGTGTTGTGAGAAGCACAAGATCTCACATTTATTGGTTGTACTATCCCTGGTCACAAATCATTATCTGCTATTGGTAACAAGGATAAGCTGATTCATAGCAAGTTGAAATGTTATTACACAAAGTGCCTTGAGCTAGAAAAATGGCCCTTACATGTAATAGACACAGACATAATTATTGGGGCAGCAGGTTTTGGGTAAGTGCAGTAAACAAGCACGACTGGGTCAGCTTTCAGAGAGCAGCAAGTTGACTTTGTAGTCAAAGACGAGCTTGGTAACCTCAAGGCAACATTAACATTTTTACATCATATTCGTGACAGCCATGAGTGGCTTGCACATCGCTATAGTTATGTATTTAATATTTGAGATTTGACAGAGTATATTTGTATTTGAGAGTTCATAGATGTACAAGATAACCATCAATACAAAGTAAGGTTTTGTCCAGAAGACCTATTGTTATACAAGATGACATTTCAGAGCAAGAGATTGTTTGTTCTTGAATGTTTAGGGACAGTATCCTGTACAAAGACTTTGAACATTCTTGAGCAAAGTTTGGTCATAGTGACAAAATGGCAGTCCCATTATTTCTTCCATCAACATGAACTTGGTTGGAAATAACAAAACAGACTCAACGGGGTGCAAAACTTTGGGTGCAATTGATTAATCATGGGGATTTAATGGGAATTTGTCAATCTTGTGTTTGAAAGGTAGTATGGGGGGTTGGTGAGTGTCTGAGGGTAGTGGGGGGGAATGCCCATCATAGCTGTCCCAGAGTAAAAGGATGTGGTAAAGTGGGGGTAGGTGAAAGGTATGGTGTTAAAGTTTGGCATTTCCCCCAATGATGCACCAAGAGGTGGAGTGATTGGAGGGTAGGTAGATGGTAGGATGGAGAAAGAGAAAGTGTTAGGAGTAGAGATGAAAGATCTAACCCCTAGTGTGCTTTGAGCGGAAGTCGAATGTAATCTAAGATTTTAAAATGAGGATTTTAGATTAGAATGTGGAGAAGATAGTAGTTGGATGGCAGGGAGTTAAGAAGTATGATTTACATGCTCAAATGAAATAGATGGTAGAGATATATGTGTTGAAGGGTGTTTACTTCAAGAGTCTCCTTTATTAAAGTTAACATACTGGAAACCATTCAGATCCTACACACCAAAAGGAGAAATAGAAGAGGGTTTTGGCTTATACGAATCAAAAGGGTTAGACGAACGTGACATAAGGCTTGGCTGTGATGAAGGAGATGGATTGCCAAATATGCTGAATGTTGTGGTCTCTCCAAGAGCAAGGAGATGACTAGTCTCACCAATCGGTCCAAACGGAATAGTAGCACTTGTTGGAGTGAGTGTAAACTGAATTGTATGTGATATGTGAGTACTCCTTAAACTCTTCATTTATAAGATGATCAAAATGAGAAGAAGAGGATGGTAATGGTGAAGTTGTGTCTACCTTCCCCTTGAGACCATAATGCTTTCTCAGAGCCTCTAGTGATGGAGAAGGTTGATAGGATGCCATAGGATTTGAAGAAGAAGGCGCCTAAGACATTGTGAGTTAGAATCAAGTTGTGTGTGAGTCTTGCGTAAAGACTAGCCTCCACAATCACCGTAGGATACTCTTTAGAAGAGCATTGGCTCTGATACCATGTGAAGATATGCTAGGGTAGATGTTGAAAACGCAAGCTTATCAGATGCTATGATGATGCAGTAGATGGAGACCTCCAAACAGTAGAGTGATGGCTGAAAATAGGGTGCCTAGGGTTGGATAGTGATGGGCTATAGTCGGCGATGGCTAAACAATAGATGGTAGGTGGTTGATGGTTAAAATTTGCACGGTAGAGTGAGAAATCTGCACAAAAGGATAAGGTTGAATGGAGGGCACAATTTGTTTATTTATAGATGTTGAAGGATGCTCCAAAAAATTAGGGTTTTTGGGGACCATTGAAACTCTCTCAAATTGCAAATCAGATTTTCTTTTTCATTAATTAAGCATGATTTGGGACTGTTTCAAGATGCTAATTAGTTGCTAAGCGTATGTTAGCTCATCCACCTCTTAGTCACGATCAACACTTTGGATTTCTCAATATGGAAATGTCTATTTATGACAAAGCGAAGCTCAGGTGAAACTAAACGAAGTTTTGAATGGATTCATGTTGAAAAGTCAAGAGGGGTGAAATATCATTGGGAATTAGGGCTTTAGGGTTCTCTTGAAATGCGTTGAGATGCAACATTCGATTGGATGTGGCTTGCCACACTCTCTAATGTGCAAGGAGTATCTTTAAACCCACTTAAGTGCTTGGTGATTCATTTTAACAGGGGAATCCTTTCCATGAAGAAACTAATTTAACTTGTTCAATCTTGGATAATTTCCAATAGTACCTTGTCATTGGTTAATGGATTATGCTTGGTTGCATTTAGCTTTGCGATGCGTATGGGAAACTAGTTGATCCAATTGCCATAGTATTGTTCCAATGCAAAGTTGCTCACTTTTGTAATGACCTTAAATGCTTCATCCCAATAATATTGAAGGGTCGGACCTTTGTGATTGCACTAAATGCTTTCAATGCAATAGATGAATGATTCTTTGTTGCTTGGTTGCACCCCTCTCAACAAATTTGCAAGTGGTGTTGGGATTGCAATTGCATCCTGTTCTTGTAACATCTTGCTAAAAGGTGCTAGCATATTGATGTGTCCAAAACACATCATCACAATTCAAAAGGGGTATGGTGGCTCGTGAATATATGTTTGAAAGATATGTACTTGATGGTACCTTCTCTATAGATCTATGTTGGAGAGAGGGTAGCACTATTGAGTTCAAGGCTTTGTGATATATATTGGTTTTTGAGTTGTGCACATTCCCTTGAATGTCATGGTCTTGGGTTCTAAAGTATACACATTCCATTGTATTCAATCAAGTTCATGAATGAATACTAATAAAGCTTCACCATCTTGCTTGCCTAACTAGCCAACCATTGTGAGAACCATGTACAATTGAAAGGGAATTTATCTTTGAGAGAGCAAACTCATCCTCTAATTGAACAAGATATTGTGGTGGAACAACCTATTTCTAAACGACTTGCGAAAATCCAGCCAATAATTGGTCATTATCCCTATGACTAGGTCCATTGAGTACTAAGATAATGCTGCCACCACACAGATGTTGATGGCACCTTTTCCTAATCCATGCATGAGTAGGCAAGAACTTACCTATTAAAGTCATGTAAAAAAGAATTGACTTAAGATCGATTTGTTTTACTGTTATATTATTGAAGGAGGTTATGGGTGTTTCAATGCATGCCATCTCATAGGCAGGTGCTTGCGAGACGGCCACATGCTAAGTTGTTACATCATTTACTTTGGAATGTTAAGCTAAAACAACTCAATTACTAGTCAAACAAGTGAATAACTAGTTAGACCTTAATTAGCTCTTTTAAAACAGCCCCTAAAGTCAAGATTACCAAAGTTTTTGTGTCCCATAAGCAAACACCCAAACTTTTGGGAGGATCCACATATATAAATAGGAGGCTACCTAGCCATTTGCTCCACCTTGTTTTGCAATTCTCCATCAACTAGTGCCTTCATTGCCATTGCCCAACTCTAGGCAATCAGTTTGGACAGCCAGATTGCTGTGTTACTACAACTGCCTCCATTGCGGTTTTCCATGTCATCATCCAACAGTCACCTGCCCCTGAGTCTGTGTTTTCATCTGTCCAGAGTTGTACGACAGCTGATGTCAGCATCAGCCCAGTTGCTTGCATCATTTGAGGACCATACAAGAAGCTAAGTCCAAGGTATTGTGGACCATACAAGATCCTCAAGTGCCTAGGACCTAATGCTTATAGACTGCAACTACCTAAGAACCTTTACCTGAGAACCTAAAGGTTCATAATGTATTCCATATCAGCCTATTGAAGAAGTATGTATCTAATCCTAGTCACGTACTTGATGACCAACAAGTTGTAATGCCTAGTCAAGGAGTCCTTACGGCCTGACAGGATCTTAGATGTTAGGGAGAGACAACTGAGATCCAGAACCTTGAGAGAATGCCTCGTCCAATGGAAAGATTATCCTGAGGAGGATGCCACTTGGATAGACGAAAGCACTCTCAACCATCAATATCCCCAGTTTATCTCGAGATGAGGACATCTCGATTCCTCCAAGGGGGAGAGAATGTAATATTTCTGCTGAAAATATTACGAGCCGCGTGAGTCTCATGCAGTGACAATGTCGGCATTGTGGTTACGGACAGTTCGGTCATTAAATAGTACACTCTCCATTCGCCAATCAAGACTAAGGACTAAGAAACTCGCATATTTTCATGTGAGCCTCCTCTTGGGAGGAGGTCAAGAGGAAATTGATTAATTTATGGCAATTTGTTTTTTTATCCCTTCTTTCGCCTAGCCGAAGGCTGTGCTGGAGGAGAGGGAGTAGGTGCGGATGACTAGGCTCTCTTGCTGGAGGACATGGGGGGAGAATGGCCATGCAATAGGCCGCGTGGGGGGGGAGGTCCCCTCCCTTAAAAGCTATATAAACCCCCTATGTGAGGGTGGTAAGGGAAGGAAGAAAAGAAGGGCTGCGACGCCGCCAGTTTGAGAGAGAGAGGAGAGCAACAGCGCCGCTCTGAATGTGCCTAGAGGAAGGAGGATTGCCTTGGAAGAACCGCCGCCGCCATATTTCGCCATCCTGCCCACCAACATCCGTCAATAATAATTGTCCCCTCTTCCTCCATGTGGATTCTGACAGCCCCACAGAAGCTTCCAAGAAGCTTCTTGGAAGCTTCTAAGGGCCCCTTAGAAAGCCCCCTTCCTGTGGGCTTTCATAAGCCCCTTCCCAAGCGGGTTTTATAACCCTCCCCCACCAAAGCACCCCTTCACCGTGGAATTTCTCTTACAAGTCCCTTTTGGGCCATTTACCCCCGGTTTCTTCAAACCCCTTTTCCTTACATCCCCCATAAAGCTCCCACTAGCCGGGTTTTTAAGCTCCCTTTTCCCCCCTTGCATTCCACAAAACCAATTTTAACCCCTTCATCGTGGAAATCCCTACTCAAAGATCATTTTAAACCCCCGGGCTTCCTTTTAAAACCCTTCCCACACAAGTCTTTTTAAACCATTGTATCCTTTTTCGTGAAGGCCTATTATATCCGGAATTTTCAAGTTCCCTTTTCCTTACAATCCCCAAAAGCCATTTTGCCAGTTGTAAAGTCCTTTCCGTGGACTCACGTAAGGCCATTATAGCCAGGATTTAAAGCCTTTCCCATTGTATCATCACAAGCCCAAACTCTTTGCCAGGATTAAGGGCTCTCCCATTGAACCCTCCTAAAGTTAACTTCTTTTTCCTCTGAGCTTCGAGGAGGAAGACTATAAGGTCTTCCAAAGCCCAATTCCACAAGACGGTGCATTGGTCAAGGACGTGCGTGTGAGGGAGACGGGCCAAGATCATAAGTCTGCGGCCAAGGCAAGAAGGTCGAATTCGCGATGGCCCCTAAAAAGGCACAAGGTGCAACCGCAGGAGGATCATCTCCTAACATCCATGTGGACATTTCACCGAATCCACAAGTCCAGGTTTTCTTCTTATTTTTTATTTACGTCATAATATTGCAATTATGCATGGTTAATTCATGGAAGCAAGATGCGCTTTTACGATTGAAAACATTGGCTATCTTAAGGGAAATAAGTCACAATTGAAGAATCGGTCATTTGTATTTCTCAAAGAAATGAACAGAAGAAAAACATAAGATGTTTATGCATTCTTAGCAAATTGTTTTTATGCATTGCAAAGTAACGAATTTAGATAAACTAATGACTATCATTTCAAAGTCGAAATTATTGTAGTACACTTCGATTATGCATGGAAAGATTAAATTGCATATCGCATTATTAGACATCTCTTTTTCGCAATGATTCATTAAAGAAGATTGCTAACAACCGTAGGAAATTGCAAGGCATGGAAATGATTCTAAGGCTGCACGAAGTAGATTAAACTCTAGGCAATTGGCATAAATCTCGTTCAACTGCGTAGTTGTTAGAAAAGGCTGCATGGTTCAAATAAAAAAACCCTAAAGCTTAGTAGCTTGAGTCTTGAATGCATGTTCTAGAAGGATCAATAGAAATTATGTCGTAACTTAGCATATGCTTTGATCTTAACGGGAAAAGTTAGGGTTTGTAAATCTAATCATACGTAGGCAATGGATCATGTGTTTACGAGAATGGTATCGTAAATATCTTCAAGAATAGACAAGTAAATTGGTTTACCCTAAACACCTAAACCACGAAGGACTCGCTTAGGAATGGTTAAATTGATGCAACATATCCCAAGTGCTAACTGGGATTTAGCACCTTGAGGACATGACCTAGTCGCTCTTATTGCCAAGCTGAAACTCTCATACCCTAAATACCTGTTTACATTCACGGAATGTAGGGACAACAGGACATATTTGCAAGAAATGATCTAGGGTTTCTACCCTAAGGATCGCTCGCTAAAAAGATGAAACTCGGTTTGAATTGGAACCCTAGGACCGACAATGTCGGCCTAGTGCAATCAGGAACGGATTGGATATGAAGACACCCTAACCCTGTTTCCTATATAATCATGATTCCGTGATTAGAAGACGCTGTTCGATGGGTAAAATAGTCCCATGGATTAGGTGCGACACTTGTGCAACAAGTTGCAAAGTCGCATGATCTTGTGAATTGATCACAAGGGAATGGCCAATTCCTCGGAAAGAGATTGGCAGATTCTTGTGCAAGTTTATCTTGCAAGGGGATGAGTAATCGTCCTGATATAGCACATTTCTTGGGAAAAGTGACCAAGATAAGGGAATTAGATAATTGCTTGGAAGCAAAGGACCAACCAATAATTTGGAGCAACATATTATTTGTTAAAAGAACTTAAGGTATTGGTTAAGTTGGGCCAATAGCGTACGGCCCTAATCCAAGGACATACGGGTTAACAAACAAATCCTTGGGAATCTTGCCGAGTCACAATTGATCCCGGATCGAATGCTGGATGCATTCGGAGAGAAGGATTCACTCCTTAGCAATTGGCCAAATAACGACCACTGAAAATGATTGTGCTTGTAACATTTTTAAAGAGCATTGTTTGCTTTGTTTGCTCAAGGAATTAAAGGATGAAAAGATATCTAATGCTTCAGGTTGAAGGCCTGAAGGGAGAGGTAGTCTCAGTTACCCCCGACTGTCTGCCTGATCCTAACCAAGGGGGTTGTTAACCGCGCCGGGAAGGTGGACCGAACCCGCCGCGAGAGATTTCTCCGCTGAGCGCTACTTGGAGCAGGAGGACGCTTGGGTGCCAGGGGGGGGGACTCTGGCCGTAAATCCCTCGCCTTCCGGGCCCTACACAAGAGGCCAACGTGACTCAAGATTGGATCTCAAGGCCTGCATACTAGTGTACAGGCGGAATCTTGGATTAGTAATCCCTGTGGATTGCTGGATAGCCTTTGGACGGATTATGAATAAGCCTACGGGCTGGAATTTATAAATGTATTCCAAAGATAAATATGATAAGCTGTTGAAAAGGAACTTGTTTGACATTGCTTTTCTATGTCAAGTGCTATGATTACGTGAAGGAACCGGTGCCTAACGGGCTAATTAAGGAAGCTGTTTGATGCATGTCCAACTAAAAATGTGGCAGGTAATTAGATAACTAAAACAACTTGAGGAAAGTGCGGTGGATGTGGCCATGGGTCCGTCCTACGGATGGGTGGTCCCATTCTCAATCATGATGGACAGCAAGAAGATCATTTCAAAGGAAATGAATAGCAAGGGCGCTGACTTAGAGTCTAAGTTATAATAATCCCGATTTACGTTGTTTTAGGGGAACAGAATGGGACTATGCCTTATGGCAGAGAGGTCGAGCCTTGCATCCCTCTCGTTTCCCATTCTCCTTGAATCAAGTGCAGTGTGAATCCGCTTCGGCCCTGGTGTTTCTGCGTAAAGTAGTTCGCTCGAGGTTCGACGCTAGTTGCCGTTTAGGAAATGACCATTAGGGGAAACCCTGATTCAGGTCGGTCCTAAGTGGGAACGGCCAGAATACTTCCGCTACGTGGCAGACGCGGAAAGTCCTGGATCGCAAACCCCGTAACATTCCATGGGAGTGCCAGGCGGAGCTTTCTAGATCTCCTTTCCGATGGACTGCTAAGACGTGTTCTGAAGGGAACAGGTGGACACGTTACACACACTTTGACTGTAAACCAACCATGTATCATTTCTCTATCCAAGAAAGCAAAAACCATAAGATTAGCTTTGAGGTGCAGTGAATTCACCAACTTACATCTTTCGTAGTAGCACTACACACCACACCGAGGGAACTATCAACCATAGATACATTTTATTCCTTTAGGCCCTTTGCTTTTGCGCAATTAGGTGGTGGCCCGTGGGGACTTGTCTCCCAATCCAAGAACCTTTAGGATACTATTCGCATTGGTTATCTACCTAAGTGTACCTACCCTTGAGTGTTGACTAGTTGATATCATAGTTTGCACATATGTCATTATCTAGTGGACCTTTTGGTTACAGGGACATTAGGAGCTTTGACATTCAGTCTGTCATGTGTTTTGACGGAGGCAGCTCTTTCTAGAGCATGCATTTCTTTTTGATTGATTGAGGGTGCGTTCACACTTGTTTTTGTTGGCGATCATGCAATTGGCTAGATTTTTGGTACCCCTACACAACAATCAAGCAGTTTATTTGCTCCATTTTCTCCATTTTTATGCAATTGGCAAGATTTTTGGCACTCCTACATGACAATCGACTAGTTTATTTGCTAGTCATTATCATCCTCTGCAGGTTTCAGCACACTCTGATATACAGGGGGACTCTTCTCCATCTTTCGATGTTGCATTTTGTCATCTGCTTGATATGATGCCCTCATTGATGCCTTGGGCTGGGTGTAAGGATTGATAAGTCCTCTTTGTATTTATCATTCTTTTGAGTTTAGTGCAGATTTTCCTCTTCCATTCTCTTCTTTCATTGTAGTCTCTTTCCCTCTCTCTTTTTTTTTCCGTAAAAGGTAATTGTATTAAATACAAAAAAAGGTACAAGTTTACATGATCACAAGATACACGATGGCTCTAAGCCATCGAGTTACAAAAGTCATGGCAAAGACGCAGAGGAAATTGCCATATATCAGGGAAGCAAGTCCTCCCGAGAGAGTAAGTCAGAGTGGCGAATGAGATCTTATCTGCCAATGTAGGAGACCTTTAAGCCTCGCAATATGTCCCGGAACATTAGAGGCCGAATCAAAAAGAAAGGCTTTTCGAGTGGTCCAATTGTGCCAGCAGCCCCAATATCTAAGAAAGTGAAACAAGATCTTCATATGTGACTATGCCGGTGTGGGGTATTTGGGCCGTACAAAAACCCAATCAAAAGGGCTTAGCGAGAAACCAACCACTACTCGCCAAACCGCTGACAAGAGTGACTAGATATTCTTATTGAGAGGGCAAGAAATAAATCGATGATGGGCCGATTCCACATTAGTGGTGCAAAAGAAACAATTGCTGTTAGAGATTCGACGCTTGGAAAGGGCTGAAGCAAGAGGAAGACCACCAATCATCACCCTCCAAAGAAAGACCTTGCATTTGAAAGGTGTCTTGTTCAACCAGCCCTCCATCACAGTTGCCTTCCACTATGACTGAGATTTACGCAATCCCCATACAGTATTAGCTTTAGTAACCAGCCATTGATGATCTTTAATCAGAAGATGATACACCTGGTTAGCTGAGGCCTTTTCCAAATTCAACCGACCTGCAAGGTCCCAGTCCTGCCAAGGACGATCCGAAGCAAGGGCAGGAAACGGTTGCCTGCTCTGGAGCACTAGCAAAAGTTGTTCTCATAAATCACGGTATCCACAAGGGATTTTGAAAAGCCTCTTGGCTGTACGAAACGATATCAACACATTGCGACTGGCAAGGGTGGCATCTGCAACTGAAGTCAAGCCCAAACGTGCCATGCGGTTAAATTTTGGTCTGAGCTCATGTTTGGCGTCCCAAGAAAGTAATTGCGAGGCTGCCAACAATTCCAGTTGAAAAGAGTTAGTATGTAAGCAGTCCTCCGTTGGATGCCATTTCTCTCTCTCTCTCTCTCTCTCTCCCCCCGTGTGTTTGTGTTTCCTTTCCTTTACGCACTCTCACATGGTATCATCACCAAAGTGAGGACTCCAAGGTTCTATGAAGAGAAGACTACACTTAGCTTGTTGTTTGGAGTAGATCTGTCATTCACGAAGAATGTAGAATTTCTATCTTTTTTGGGCCTTCTACAAAGTGTATAGGGCATCTATAACTTCTCTTTGTAGGGTGTAGCTGATTCCTCCTCTTTTTGGCCAGCCTAACCGCAAAATGGAGGTGTTTTTTGTGTTTGTAGGTCTATTTGAAGAGTTATGGAGTACCAGTTTGGTAGGTTTAATGACTCAGATGAGGAGATTGTTTAGCCTTTCTTTGATAGGCGATATCAGTGTGATTGTCATGAAGAGCAACGTGAAGATCAACACTTAAATCCTCGTTTTTGCTTTGATAGATCAAGAAGATTGAGTCTCTTTCCCTCCCCCTTTCTTTCCTACATGTTTTTCATAGAGCCCATACTATAGATCCTTGCATAGTCATGATGGTCGTTTTCTTCAGGTGTGAGTGCTTCCTTCTATTTCCAAAGAAGGTTAACTTGATGGTCCAAACTACTTTCTTTGGTCTTGCAAAGTGGGGTGTATCCTTGACATCTTCAACTTATGGGACTTTCTTACTATCCCAATCCCTTGTCTAGCGGAGGATTTGTGCATTGGTACCAAGCAACCCTTTGGGATCGGCTCAACTCTAGAGGGTGATCTTTTCTCTTTACTAGTCTATGGGATTTTGTCCTTGTGCTTATGTGTAGGGGCTTTGGATTGTAGCAGAAGTGTGGACAAAGCTCTCTTCTCTCTATCATCAAAAGACCCTTGCTCATTGTATCACCATAGAGAAGAAACTCGAGATGCTCTTAGTTGATGATTCCCCTTCTATCCAGGATCTCATTAACAAGATGGAGGATTTGTGGGATGAGCTTGCACCCATTAGCAAGGGAATCTCATCAGAGTACATGGCAATGCCATCTTCCTAGTATGATGTCATGTGCAGTGGCTTGCTTACTTCGAGGGTTTGGGAGACTCTTCTATGGGAAGAGCTAGCTCCACTTGTTTTGAAGCACAAAGAGCGATTCAAGGAGATTGCTATAGTGGATCTAGCCTTACTTAGGCTTTTATTGTAGGTTTGGGAGGGGGCAACACAAAGGACAAGAAGCCCAAGCACAAGAAGAAGAAGTGGGTTAAAACATTCAAAGTCTTCCTTGGGCTCTAACATAGATTCAAAGTAGCTTAAATGCCCGCATTGTGGGGAGGGTACTCTTCTGATGAGAAGTTTTGGAAGAAACGCCCTCACCTTCTTCCAAGAGTGAAGAATAGAGCCAACATATCCGAGCCTTCTTGAACTTGTTCACCAGTTGTTACATATGAGTCCGTCTTTCTTTACATCCATGAGATGGAGAAGCCTTCTTTTTCGGCTTCAAAGTGGCCTTGGCTCATTGATAGTGGTGCTTCAGGTCATGATTCCTTGCGGAGATTTGTTGCAGGATCCTTGTCCATCATAGGGTATAGCCACTATTGATGTTTTTTGGCGCCTCTTAGTGGTGTTGGCACTTTGTTGCTATTGCTTGCCCATCCCTCAAGCTTCGTTTCGAAACTCCCCTATTCTAGACTTGGGCTTCCCACTCCTCTTTGCTCATGGCCTTACTAGACTTTGTACCTAGGTTGTCTTCACATGGGAGGCCGTTTATGTTGAGGATTCTTCGTCAATCGCTATTTTAACGACAAGTTGGCACAAAGAGGGCTATATAGGCTCTATTCCCCTTCATTTGTGCAAGGTCCTTTGAGGCAATTGTCTATTGTTGCACTTGTTCTCGATTGTGCACCATCTATCCCATGTGTTCCATCCCATCCCCCACCATCACCTTTGGTGGTTTCCTCATAATCCCAATCCCTTTCAGAGGGGGACGATATTGGCGATGTGGCTATGGATTTCTTGGTCCCATGTGTTTCAGATGGGGATTCCTAGGATCCTGAATGAGAAGCTTCTTCATTGACAACAGACTAAGGACTTCTTTCTCATTGGCACTTCTTTTGCCACCCTTGGATCCATTTTGTCTTCTTTAGCCTTCAGCCACACCCGGGATGTGAGAGGGGGTATTAATAGTCATGCGTGTCATGCACATCCATCTCCTACTAGTGAGCCTTAGTTTGAGGCAAACGAGGACATTAGGAGCTTTGATACTTAGTCTATCATGTATTTTGATGGAGGAGGCAGCTCTTTCTAGAGCATGCGTTTCTTTTCGAGTTGGCTTCAAGTGTGTTCACATTGGCTGTGGTTTATTTCTAGCCTTGCATTTCTTTTTTAGTGATCCTCTGTATTCACACCTATTTTTTGTGGCGATCAGCTCACACTGTAGGCGATTGCATTTTCTCCATTATTTCATGTAGTCAGCTAGATGTTTGCACTCCCACATAGCAGTCAGCCAATTTATTTGCTGATTGGCTATTTATAGCCATTTCCCAATTGCTAGTCATTATTATCCTTTGCAGGTTTCGGCACACTCCGACGTATAGGGGACTCTTCTCTGTCTAGCAATGTTGCCTTTTGTCATCAGCTTGATTCGGTGCCCTCATCGACATCTTGGGTTGTGTGCAAGGATTCATGAGTCTTTGTATTCTCAGCATTCTTTTGATGTTCAGTGTAGATTTTCTCCTTCCATTCTCTTCTTTAATTGCAGTCTCTCTCTCCCCTTCTCTCTCTATGTTTATGTTTCCTTTTCCGTTGCACACTCTCACACATGGTGAATCACTGTTCTATTTGATTTTCTCACGTCTTGGTATATGGATTCCATTTCCCCAACATACTTTTGAGTTCTTCCTTTGCAATGTTATTATCTTCCTTTGCAGCCTCTCTCTTCTCTCTTGTTGTGCAGTCTATTATAGAAGATTCTCACCCTTCCATCGCTGCACCCACTTTTGACACGGTGTCAAATGTCCATGCTTGGGATCTTGGTGCTGATTTCTGCTGCTGCCCCATCTATCCTTGCACTTCTGCATTGCTGATCTACCTTCTCCTGATTGCTGCTACCTAGACGACCCCTGTCTGCTTTTGATTGTCCAGTTTTCAGCACTCTAGACTTGCATTTTGATATCAACTTCCTGCCTTCAATATTTCTGCAGTATTTTCGTCCTGTACTGCCTTGCTTCTACTGACAGGGTTGCCTTGCAGCATCTGTATTTTCAGTCTTTCTCATCCTTGTAGGCTGGGCAACTGTTGATTGTCCGGTTTTGAGCACTCTGAACTTGCATTTTGTAATCAACTGCCTGCCTTCTATATTTCTGCAGTATTTTCTTCCTGTATTGCCTGTACTTAATGCTTCTACTGACAGCATTTTGGCTTGCAGCATCTTCATTTTCAGTCGTTCTCATCCCTGTAGGCTGGGCAATTGATCTTGCAGGCTTTCTTGGCTATGTTGATCAGATTTTCCCCAATACTTGATTGCTGCCATGTGGCCATCTAATAACCAGCCCATTTGACTTGAGGACCTGCACTCAACTCGACTAGCTTGGTTTTCACCTTCACCTCAACTGACCTTCTGTATCCTCGGCCATGCCTATTCTCAACCAATGACTGATCACCCTCACTTCCTATGTGGCCAGCGGACCTTTGGCTTGCTTTGAGTCGTTCAGACATGGATCTGAATGCCCCTCCAGGCATATCTCGAATGCCATCGCCTCAACCAGCATTTCTATTAATCCCCGCTCCTCCACTGGAGTGACCAAAGTGCTCTACTTGAGGACCTGCAATTAATCCTCTGACGTGGTTGAGGAAACATGAAAAGGATGCTGAGACCACACACAAAACAGTGAAAACAAAGCTTAATTGAGATTATCTTGTGAAAGAAAAGTTGGAGTGCATGAGTCTCAGAAGTGGTTCAAAACCTGCAAGTTTTCTGTAATTGCTGGTGTTTGTTTGGTTTTTTTTTTTGTGATGTCTTTTTTCTGGTTGCCATATGTTAATAATAATAATAATAATATTGCTTTTTTGGAATAGTTTGTGTGTCTTGCTTGCGCTTTTGGGTTTCACACGTGGAAACATGGGCTGAGAAGCTTTTAGAAATCGACTCTAGTCTAACCATGTAATCTGGGTCTTCCTTGAAGAGAGGCTGGGGTGGCAAGGTGCTGGCATTTATTTTTAATTTGATCTCAAGTGTGTGCTTGGGTCACGAGCTATCATTGGATAGTGTCTATAATCAACTAACAGAAGCATAGTTTGAGTAGAATAATTTCCTTAACCTTTTCAACTTGCAGATATGGAAAAACATGCAGATCTAGATGTAATCGTGTTAATTTTGGACAGTTTGTTTCAAATAGGTGAGTGCAAGGCACGTGCACTTTCTCAAAGTATCATGCTCGACTGAGACAGCTTTGCTGTTGGCTGCCTGTACAATATCACATATTGTGATAAAATGCTTCTCCCCCCTCAAGACCTTGTAAGAACAGCTCCATTGGTAGGGCATAGGAGGTTGTTCATTAACAAATTATTACTAAGTTGAGCTGGTCTTCCAACTTTTCCCCTTGCACTTGAAGGTACACAGGACAGTGGGAACTGCAAAGTTGTTTGAGTGGTTTCCTTGAGTCTCTGCCTTTTTCCTCCACTTTTTGGTAATGTGCTCTTTGTGTTTCTTTCACTTCTTTATTTGCTAGTGTTTTTCTACATATCAAGTTTTGTGGATTGATGTACGAAAAAGCTGAAACTCAAGCCTTACAGGGCTTTGCAGATAATAGCAAGTCTGAAGCAGAAGTTTCATGGTTTCTACAATGACAAGGAGATTCTTGGGACCACTAAGGTGACAGCTGTACAAGTTTGAGTATTTTAAGATTCTAGGAATCCTGCCCTGCTATAGCTGTATACGATCATTCAGTGGTTGTGGTTATGACAAAGTTCTTTCAAGGCATCGGATCTACAGGAAAGATGCATTGCTTTAGTCCCAACAGATTAAAGTTTTCAAATGACTTGGCTGCCTCCTTAGAAAGAAGATCCTCATAGTTACAAATCTCAATTGTGTGGTCCATTTTTTGTGAGGTTTTTGGCTGACGATGAACTACTCAATAGTACAGGTTCCACTTTTGTATTGTTGTTGGTAAAAGGTCACTTGCTTCTTCTTTGAGATAGGACTAAATATGCATCATATTCATTATGGTGGCTGCATGAGTATGCCTGAAAAATTTGTGTTCTTATGATTAATCTTATCAGAAACTAGTCATGTAATGTTGCCTGAAAAATTTGTGTTCCTATGATTAATCTTATCAGAAACTAGTCATGTAATGTCACTTTGTTGTTTCTATTGGCATGGAACAGAGCAGAGGGTTTGCAGAAAAGTACATCAAGGATTTTTTCAATGTTGCAGAGGGTTCTATTCGTGTATGACATGTACAGTTTTTAAGGGCAAATATTTATTTTCTGTGTGACATTTGGTCTGAATTGTTCAGTTTAAATATCAAAGCCTGCTCATGATTACTTATTATTGTGCTTTTTGGGCAGGATGTTTTCAAGGAGTTCTTTTTGCATCATCAATTCTGTCGCCTAGCCATGTCTGTTTCTAATGTATTTTCACCACAGGTTAATGTTGTCATGAAATTTGCTCAATGCTGGAAGTGAATTGCATTTAATGTGCTGCTTGAACTGCTGTGCTTGACAACACTTACTAAATGCACTTATCAATTAAGTCAAAAAAAGAACCACTGCATGTTCTAAGTCAAAATTTGACAATTATCTAAGTCAGTTCCAGGAGCATGGCATAATGAAGCATAAGCAATTCTTGAATATAGATTGTATGTTTGATCACCGGCAGGATGGATCTTTTGTAAACGAGTTTGGAGTTATTGTTACTAAGCTTCTCTCACTCTGCAGGTTCCACCATTGAAAAATTTCTGCAGGCATATTCAGTTACTGTGGCATGACCATAATTCAGTATTGTGCGGTTTGAAGCCAGATTATTCTGGAAAAGGGGAAACTGGATATGCTGTCCTCTCATGTGAGACAACAAAAGCTGTTTTCTTGAGACGGGTGATATCAAGCAAGGCCATTGATGTGATTTTACTAGGTTATCTTCAGGTAAGACACAAGCAGTTGGCTTTTCATACAGAAGTTAAATTTCACAGCTTAATTTTCTTGGCTTGGCGGGCTGAATTTTTCTCCTGAACTGATTAGAAGCTAAGACACGAAAAGAGACCACCAAAGCCAGAGTATGCTGGCAGTGAGTGCAGTGTCCCCTAAGCATAACTAACAGTAGGGTTGGATGGCTGAGCAGGTCGGTGAAATAGTAAACTGCAATCTGCTGTTTGCAGGATGATGCAGCCTCAAGGGTGTGGAAACACTAAAACCTACACAAGCTAAATGTAGGGTACGTGTCGGTGGTGCTGGTGGGTTCCCCCAGAGCAGTAAGCTTGCTCTGTACTCACCATCTTTCGTAATGCCCTTGAATTGCCTTCGAAATGTGTGGAGCAGTTGGCGAAGTGCCCAAGAAGGTTGGGGAGAAGACTGGAGGAAAAGCCCTTGACAAGGTCCAAGGAGGAGGGTTATGCAGCCTGGAAAGTTTGAGAGAAGGTCCAGAGAAGGTGGAGAGAACTCTAGAAAAGAAAGGGCCCGTGGTCCAAGGTCCAAGGTCCAGGTTTTAAGGATCTGACTGGTCTAAGATCCAAGGTTCATGGTCCAGAGTTGGATCCCAGTTTGAGGTCCCCTGAGAGGAGATAGGTGAAGATATAGGAAAGAGAATGCAGAGAGGAGAGAGAGTGCTTGAGAGAGGTGAAAAGAACAGAGAGGAGGGAGGAGAAGGGAGGGCAGAGAAGAGAGAGAGTGCTAGAGTACGGTGATAGGTGACATAGAGGAGAGAGGGTGAAGAGATTGGGAATTGAGAGGAGAGGGATGGAGTAGTGGAGTGAAGAAGTGGAGTGTAGTGTGGTGCTAGTTGAGGTGGAGTGGAGTGGAGTGTAGTATGAAATACAATTGTGGAGTGAGGTGGAGTTGAGAGGGAAGAGAGAGAGGAGAAGTACACAGTAGAGAGAAGTCCACACACTTCTATTACTTTTCAATGATCCTCATGACAGAGAGTTGCTTCCTTTTTATAGAAGAGAAGGGCTAAACAAACAATCTTATTACATCTTTTCTTTCTCTGGAGGGAGACTGATGTGCACTGAATGCGAGGAAAAATCTGTGCGCGTGCCAAAGTCCTCCAAAAAAAATTTGGGACTAGGTTTAGTCTTGGGTCTAGAGTCCAGGTCTAGAGTCCTAGAGTCCGAGGTCCAAAGTCTTGGATGAGAAAAACAAAAACAATAATGAAGAAGAAGAAAAAGGAGGAGGAGGAGAAGAAGAGACCACGAAAAGGAAAAAAGGAGAGAAAAGAAGAGAAAACAAAAGATAAGAGAAAAAACTAAGAAAGAGAAATAGAAGAAAGAAAAACACATTGGATATTGGACCCTACATCCAAACCTAACTTGGATATGAACCTTGGACCCGACTTCCTTTCTACCACTTGGGTTTACACTATGGATCCAAACCCAAGGACCTTGAATCGCACTTCCTTTTTTCCGCTTGGGTCTAGAATGGACCCTTGACCCTACTTCCTTTTGTCAATTCCAAGTTGGGTTTGTGGACCTAGGACCCTCCTTCCTTTTCTGCACGTGGGTCTAGACCGGACGGACCTTGGACCCTAATGTTGCCTCTTGGGTTCACACTCTAACCCACACCCAACTTTCCTTTGTTGAGAAACAATAGGGTTTGAATGGAGAAACATAGAGTGCATAGCAAACAATGCAACAAAGAAGCTCATAAAGAATGATTAACTGTGAATTGTGTTGAATGATCTTCGAGCTTATCTCCATTGTATTAGTATGATTCAAGGTTCACGATTCATCCTTCTTCTTTAGAGTTTCTAAGTTTTTGTCATATTGTTTCCCATGCAGTGTGTTTCTCCTTGCAAACCCTACATCTCTCTACATGGTATTAGGGGGGAGGTGCTCAAAGATGTAAAATCCTCATTCTTTGTTGAGATGAAGAAAGGTAGCAGGATTGGTGACACTCGTAGTTTCCATATTATTTTACCACCATGGGGGGTATCATTATCTTCTTTTCCCTTGCACCCTCTCTTTACAGGTTTGACACAGTGCTGCTACAGCTTCTCCATAGATGGAAGCACAGATCAATATCAGTCTACTCCTTCGGGAGAGAGTAGTTGTTTGACACCTTCCATTACTTCGGCTCCGCAGTTCACTCCATTGAGAGACATCGACTGTTACCCACTTTTGGCCCTATGTGAGCCTATCCTTTTCCCACCCTCAACTACTCAAGTTTGAGTGGCCACCTCTAGGAGTTCTTCAACATCTTCGACATCTTGACACCCTAGATACCTTCTTCGGCATGGCTGACGGCACTTCCTTTGTCATCAGTTGGTTTGGAGCTCGTGATCCATGAGTTTTTAGATTCCGTATCTCTTGCAAAGGGGGATGTACTCTTTTTGCTCTCAGAGGGGGCTCCTATTTCTTCTTCGGCTTTAGAGGGGCCTTTGAGTCTCCACGCTCAGAGGGGGCATCTACTCATCATGAAGTTCTTCCCCACCATTTACTCTTTTTTGGGGATGGTTGCCTTCATGCAATCATTTCTCCTATTCATACCCAAGATCTTCAGCGCGACCACTTAGATTGGGGCCTTGGAGGTTTGGTCGTGACTCGGTGATGAGGCCTTCAAATTCCTTCCAGCATGGAGTTATGGAGCTAGTGGCTTCTCTCTCCCGAGGTGGAGTCAGGTCTTACAGTTCATCCCGTCTATTGTCCCTTACTATAGGTTACCTATGAGATTGAAATCTTGGATCTTTGGGATCCTTTACATCTTCTTTGTATCTCTCTTCGCTTCTCTTTCATCGCTTTTTGGGCATGAGAGGGGGTGTTGAGAAACCACTTTTTCAGTTTACACACTTCATTTAGGGTTTCTCATTGATAGCCCCAACAAGGGTTGATGTCCTCATTTTGGTCACTTTTTCTGTGAGTGCCCACTTAGTGGTGCATCACCCTAGACAACTTATGCCTATAAATAGGCTGTCACTTCATTCATTCTTCACATCACTCGTTCTTCATCCCTCTTTCTTCATCACTCCGACACTCTTTTCTCTCCACTCCATTGTTTCTCATACCCCTATTGGAGGACATTGTAGTTCGTGCTCACTCTTCCTTTTCTCCTTTAGGCGCCTTGTTTCCTCATCATCAGGTTTGCGTTTGGAGGTCTTTTGCAGTTGTCGACCCTCCTCCCTTGCTAGCGACATCTCCCCCATCATCTAGTGTCAGTCTTTTGTAGTTGGCAACAACCTCCACCTATCAGCATCATTTGTATCTTGTGTTTGGCAGCCTAGAGGTGTTTTCTGTATTCGGTGACATCATTGCCACGTGGTGGCACTTTTGCAATTCGCATTTGTTGATTAGGGGCATCAGGCTTTAGCTTTTCTCACCCAAGCGTTAGTCTCGACTAGTTGACGTTATCATGTACCATTGTGTTGGGTAGTCAGGAGGCATTTGGCATTTGCATTTTGCATCTTGGCCCACTTTCCGACATTTGAGGACTATAGTTTGCTATCCTTGATAGCTAGTGATCATCTTGCTCATCTCTGACGGCATCAAAGGATTGAGATTCGCTTCCTTGACAACTATCCTTCACCTACTTGATTAGTTCGATAGCCCACTGCCTGGAGGATTGCATTTCACTCCCTTCATTGTGCAGATTCCCACAGGTGCTACTTTGTGATCCAGACAGGACAATGCAGTCAGCTTCTGAGCTTCTTCTTTGTTGTATCAGCTTTTCTTCTCATATCATGATTCAGTGCATCATCACCGTGCTCTTCTCGTGTTTCTGAGTTTCTCTTCTCTCTCAATGTTTGTTGTACACACAATGTTTCTCCCCGCAAACCCTATTGTCTCTTTGCACCATTGCACATCTTGATACCATCCACACATTTTTGGCTCAAATTGTGGTTTTTTTCCTTCTTCTCTTTCAACACCAACACAGAGGATGTATAGTCTCTAACTAGGATGGGAACTTGGAGGTTTTAGCCATTACTTGGTGGCTCTACCTTTGCATGCTTACCAACATGGAGCAACGGAGCCAGTGGCTTCTCTCCTAAGGTCGAGCTTAGGTACTACCAGCCCATTCTATTTCTTGCTCTTCCTTTCAAGTTTCCATTTAGATGAAACACTTGGATTATCGGGTGGAGAATGTCTGTTTTACTCCTCTTACAACACCTTTATGGGCCAGAGAGGGGGTATTGAGCAATATCAACTCATTCACTTGATCACACCTTTGACCTTAGCCCTCTACTACTACTGTCCATACCCCTACCTTTGCGGATATCTTAGTGCATGGTGCTGTCCATTTGATCGTGACATTATACTAGTAGGTGACTTCATTCTAGAGGTCTTCGCCACATTGCCATCAGCTCCAGACACTCCAGATTGCTGTGTTCACAGCTTGGTGACTTGTTCATCATGTTTGGTTACAAACAACTCATCTTGTTCTAATCCAAACTAGAGGTGTTGATACATATATGACTTATATTTAATATTATTCCACTGCTATGTGTTTGACATGTCTTCGATCGTTTCCACCTCTAACCATGCCTTGACAACACCTTTGGACAGACATGTAAATTTTTTCGACTCCACATCTACAACCCTCCTTACAAAGTTGGATTTGAATATTGCTTTTGTACTCCTTGATATTGGCCCTACCCATACTTTCAGCTCCCATTTTCCCATCCCCTCTTACTCATATGTTTTTTGGCCCTCTTTATCAACTACTGCAAGGTGGACAAGGAGAGTGCCATTCTTGGGAGTCTAATTGGTGCTTATCCTTCTATGCCTATTGGACCTTATTATATTCTGGTTTCTTTGACTTTTCTTTGATCTCGCCTAATTGGACCCACATGAAATCTATTGGGTCCACTCATGTTCCTTGCAGCATACATTAGAGGCTACACACTCTTCATCTTAGACCAGGATTGTGAGTTGATGAAACTCTAAGCTTGTCATTGGTAACTTCTACCAGTAGGGGAGGTGATGTAGATGATGAGACCTATTGACCTTCTCGTCAATCTGTTTTGCTGGAATTTGAGGAGGATTTGCCTTCCACCCCCTCTTTCCCCTAAGGTAGATCCATTGCCATTACCTATGCCACCTTCATCTCTAAGCTCATCATTGGTAACTTCTACCAGTAGGGGAGGTGATGTAGATGATGAGACCTATTGACCTTCTCGTCAATCTGTTTTGCTGGAATTTGAGGAGGATTTGCCTTCCACCCCTCTTTCCCCTAAGGTAGATCCATTGCCATTACCTATGCCACCTTCATCTTTCTTTTTTGTAGACGAGCCACCTTCTCTTATCTCATCCATCTACCCTCTCTACCCTTCCTCCTTTCCCCTGGCCCATCTTGTCACTCTTACCCCCACACTTCCTTTCCTTGATGAATGTCTATGTAAAAAAAATGGTCATCAACATATCACTCTCCTCTCCCTCAAGGCAAACGACTTGACTCAAACACCATTATTGTTGTCCTCAACTTTCGTAAAACTAATGTAGTTGATCCACTTATCCATAATCATGTCCAAAACCTCCTCACCAATCCCACTTCTTTCCTCTAAAAAAAGGGGGGAAAAACGAAAGGTTAAAAACAGCAATTAGAGGAAAAGAAATCAAATACTAAAGAAAACAGCAAAAGATAATAAAAAAAAGCAAGAAAGTAAAAGAGAAACCTCTTGTTTGACTCATCCCATCTTCTCTCTCCTCTCCTTGCCTCTACAACATTCTTGTTTGCACCCTTCTCTTCATCAACTTCTCTTGCTCTGGTCCTATCTTTTTGAAAAAATCGATTCACTTTGTTTGTGTATTCAATATGACTTCAACCGCTCCTACGTCCATCTATGCCTTTGTAACATCTTTTGACTCCCCTATACTTTTGTCTCCTCCATATCTATGCACCTCTCTATTGCATCTCACTCCTCGGCACTTGGCCTATCCACACTTTTGGCTCCCATTTGTGAAGATATGCTAGTTTGCACTGAGGAAACATAGAAAGTACAACCACGACTAAAACACCAAGCCTAAGACAATGAGGTGCAAAATGTAAAACACAAAATTTAAATTTCAAAGCGTAAAATCCTAAATGCAAAACCCAAAACCCAAAACCCAAAACAAAAAACGCAAAACCCAAAACTCAAATAGCAAAACCATAAACGCAAAACATGGATCACCAAGGTAGTAGGAAGCCATGTGACAGTAGGAGGAGATATTAAATGATGAAGGGAGCAGCAAATCTGCAAATTGCAGCAGTTGGTGCAGTGTTGGATGACGTATCGGGGCATGCATTGCAAAATATAGCCTGTTTGATGCTGAGTGGATGCCTAGACAGCAAGGCGGCCTCCCTCATTAGCAAATGCAGCAGTTGGAGGGGTTGAATGATGTCACTAGCAATTGGAGTGATGGGCAGCAAAAGTGGATAGGTTGCGAGGGGAGGATGATCATGTGGCACTAGTCTAGAGCAGTTGGACAGCCGCGGGAAGAAGGTTGATGGTTGAGATTTGCATGTGAATGCGAGAAATGTGCATAGAAGGATAGGATTGAATGGTGGGCAGCCTATCTATTTATAGACGTGGAAGGATCCTCCCTTATCAGGGTTTTGCATGTGGGATATACAAACTCTCTAGAATTGCTTCCCATTCAATAAAACTTTTGGTAACTTATTGTTTTGGGGATGTTTTAAAGAGCGAATTAGCGGGTAATGAATTTTTAGTTGGGCACCCCCTCATAGGCCCAAAGCTAGAACCAAGAAGGGATTGGAAGAAAAGCTCTAGCCCATTTTGGTTACCCCAAGGCGTCCCACCTCAAAGTAGCTAGGGCATCAACACATCAGTTGCACAATGGCCTATCAAGACTACAGAGGCGATGCTTATCTTACCAAAGGAGTCTAAGTACTCACCCAAGAGGGGACATGGCATTGGACAAACGGTGCTCATCGGTTGTCCAATGGCTTACGAAGTCCTACAAAGACGGATGGAACCATGTTGAACATTTGTTTTTTTGTCGGAGGAGAATAGATATGGTTTGTGGCCTTTCAAGTAATTGTGTTCCGTGGGGAGAATGAAAAGGGATGGTTAGATCCAACATATCACAAAACAAACAAGCTAACCTGACCAATGGAGGGTGTCGATGACGACGGAAAGGGTGATGAAGAATGGCAAGGTGATGAAGAACTGTTGGTGGAGATAGCTTATGATCTGCCCAGGTGTGCTCTACATAATGAGATGCGTCGTGTTGGAGGTAAAGGTGTTCGTGGCTAGCCGCCCGTGTATTACTACATTGATAGTACTCGTACACCTGTACATTGCAAGTGGCGGGCACCCATCATTGTCACATCATTCTCTATTCTTTCAGTGACATTTGAATAAAAGAAAGGCCGGTCACACATTGTGATTGTTGGAGTTCCCACATCTTGTTTCTCTCTCTCTCTCTCTCTCTCTCTCTCTCTCGGTTCCACTCGCATGTTTTCACTTTGGGCTCACTCTGTGCAAGTGGTATTAGAGCCAACCATTCGAGGGGCTTCTTCATCCTTTGCTTCAGCCTGGATTCAAAGATTCAACTCAAGGTTTCATGGCAGCCATTGTTTTTTTCTCTCGAGATATGCATTGAGTCTTTCCTTCTTGTGGCTTGTTTCAGCTTGCTTGTGCTTGTTGAGGAGCTTCCCAAGGCTTAGCTGAGCTTTGTTGAGTGCTTATTAAGTTGAGGAGCAACCATTTTATCCATTTTTGAGTGGATACAAAGCATGCTGTAGAAGTCGTGGATAGTTATGGCAGCTTGACAACACTGTTGTATTTTGGCCATAACCTTTGCATATGGTATTGTATTTAGGTGTTTTATAGCTAGAAATGAAGAGTGCGGCGAGATCTATAAATCTGGGCACTCACGGAGTTGATTGTATGCAGTTTTTTGTTCTCTGTTTTGCACAGAACAGAACAATTTTGGTTTGGACAATAGACAATAAATTCCATAATGCATGTTTGATGCTTCGGGGATGCTATTTTGGTGCCTAGATGATATGGTTATGGTTTTGGGCTGATTTGAGCACGCATTTGGCTCACTTTTCTCGGAGTTTTCATTGTTGTAATAACATGGCTGAATATCATTTATTTGGGAAAAGCATATGCCTCTTGTCACTTGATGCTTTTGGGGCTTGGTATTGATGCTTGAATGTTTGCTTGACACTTGGGGATGCTTGTCAGATGTCTTAAAATGCTTTTGGGCTTTGACTTAGCTCGCATTCACTCCGTTTTGTCTGTCATATCCTTGCTGTTCATAGTGGACAAAAAGCAGTTATCTAATAAAGATTATGGTCACTATTCTTTGAAGCTACTGGGGTACCAATATTGGATGTATTGACACTTTGGTTGTCATGTATGTCTATGGATATTTTTTATGACATGCTCCAAAGCTGAGATTGGCTTTTTGATGCTTTGACATTGGTTGCCATTCATGTCCTTGGATGCTACAATCAGAGTCTTGCCGACTACTTGGGTTCAGTGCTTTTGTATATATACTTTATGGATATTGGATGTCAGGATGTCATCACCATGATGTTTTGAGCTTTGCTTGTTCATTTGGCATTCGACTTTTGCTTCAGTCGGAGCTGTTCGACTTTCTGTATTGAGCCGCTTTTACACTTGGATGTACTACAAAACATTTGGTTTATGCAGTTGAACTTGAGCTTATCACAGTGAGAGAGAGGGACTCATTGTGCCATGTACATACTCTCTTGATATTTATTGAATGTAGTTACTCTATTGTGGGTTGATTTGATCTCTTGGCTTGGACCTGGTACTTATGTCTGCCAGGGTGTTGTTAGTGGTATTTATATGCTTTTGGGTTATGTATTGAGCTTTTACTCAGCGGGTTATGCATATGACAATTCTCCTTATTTACCCTTGAGACCTACCTTGTGCATGGTATCTATGCCTACTGCATGTATGGTTTTTGACACATTGCAGTTGTGATAGTTTTCAGTGCTGGCTGTTCTTGGCTTCTTCCTTCTTGGTTGATCACAATTGGTTGTTGGTATATTGCTGCAATTTGTTACAGCAACTTGTCATTTTAGTTTTATGCATTCTATTCAAGGGCGACCACATGGACTCCATAGTTTTTTGCTTACAATTTGTGGACAGCTCATGACTTTGGCAGTATCTCCTATCTCTTGCTTGATTTAGCAGTGGTTTTGGGGCTGATTTGCAGGGTATTACAGCAGCTTGTCTTGCCCTTCTGTGTACTTGCTTGGTCTCATTATGGCTAGCGGTTTTTGCGATAGCGTTATTGTCAATATTGAGAAATTGGATGGGACAAATCAAAGCTATTGAAAGACCTATATATGGTAGGTTTTAGTGTAGAAATTGCAGGGTTAGACCACTAAAAAAAAAGGGGTTGCCAAATGCAAAAACATTGCGACTAAGAATTGGGATAAACTAGATGAGCTATGCAGGTCCACAATCATTTTATCACTCTCTAAGCATTAGAGTGCATATGAGCTTTGAACAGATTGAGAATCTTTATGACAAGCAGAGTCTTATATCTCAAATGTATTGGTTGAAATTGTAGGATGTTATGATTGCCCTCTTGATAGAAAAGGTAAACAGAAAGAATGTGGATGCTTTCCGTATATCACATGCATTGACTAGGAGAGGCCGGCAAGATGAAATGGCCATGGTAGAGACTCTAACAAGTCTTAATCTAGGACACATGGATAGTCTCGTAGTCGTAAATCCTGTCTTATTTGCCATTATTGTGGGAAAGCAAGTCATATTCGGCCATAGTGCCATAAAATGCTTGAAGACGAGCGCAAGGAAAAGGGAAAGGGTAAAGTGTAGGATAAGAATTGTGATCGTAGCATTGTGCCTAGCAAGTCTATTGTCAAGATTGAGGAGATTAATGTAGTGCAGCTTGATATATCTCATGATATTATCTTGGCAGCTTTTTCTTTGGATACTTCACAGTTGATTGATGCTTTGTTTGGATATACTCAGTGTTGGTTGATAGATTTAGGGGCTTTTTTTCCATGTGACCCCTATTGAGAGTGGTTTTACTCCTATCGCAGCATGACTAGATCTGTCCGTTTGGGTAATGACGTGGCATTGGAGATAGCTGGTATTGGTGATGTCCAGTTGCGTTTTGGTTTAGGTAGCATGTTCACTCTTCATATTATATGTCATGTACCGGCTCTCACGAAGAGTCTTATCTCTGCTAGCACCTTGGATGATACAGGTTATGTTCTATTTTGGTGATTCCTCTTGGAAGATTACTCGTGGGAATCTTGTTATTGCACATGGTGCTAAGTCTAGTATTCTCTATCCTTTGTTTGTATCTGGGTTAGTTGACCATGTTTTGGTTGTGGTTGCAGTTCCATAGGTATCTCTTTAGCATCATTGCCTTGGACACATGTCTTTGAAAGGAACGAAAATGCTTACTAGTTTGCAATATCTTCCATTCCTTGACTATTAAGTGTTTTGAGTCTTGTGATCATTGTTTATATGGTAGGCAGACACGTAATATGCATAAGAAGTTTGGTATTAAGCGCATGGGTGAGCCTTTGGCTCTTGTTCATTTGGATGTATATGGTCGCATGCCTTGTGAGTCACTAGGTGGTGCGAAGTACTTTGTCACATTTATTGATGATTACTCATAAGGTTTGGGCTTTCTATGTTAAGCGAAAATCGGATGTTTTGTTTACCTTTCAGCGTTGGCTTGCTCTAGTTGAGAACCAGTCTAGGTATAGATTGAAATGCCAAAGGTCAGATAATTGGGGTGAGTATGTCTCAAAATCTTTTAAGTAGTTTTGCGATGAGCGAGGTATTAAGCATCAATTGACTGCTTCTTACAGTCCTCCCTAGAATGGTATTGCTGAACGCATGAACATGACGATTCAGGAGAGAGTCTGTCGTATGCTTATCCTGGCAGGCTTATCCCAACAGTTTTGGGCTGAGACAATTACTATTGCTGTACACTTGATTAACTGGTCCCCTTGGATTGCTATTGATTGCTAGGTTGCAGAGGATGTATGGATTAGAAACTCTCAATTCTATGCTTATTTGCGTTTCTTTGATTGTGAGGCATTTTGCCATGTTTCCAAGGAAAAGCGTAATAAGTTGGATCCTGAGTCCGTGAAATGCATCTTTCTTGGTTATGGGGATGCAGGTGAGATGGGCTATCGTCTATGAGATCCGTAGGTTTGCATGGTTATTCACAACCATGATGTTGTTTTTCATGAAAAAAAGATGGATAAGTAGCTTGAGCAAGTGGTTGAGGTACGTAGGGTGATTTTTCAGGAGGAGCCTTTTGCTCCCATATGACCAACTAGATAGCTTGTAGCATAGTTGATGCTCAAGTGGTCTAGGCTCTGCTTGTTGTGTAGGATCAGCTTTTTGAGATGCTCTACTAGAGCTAGACATCCGCTTGAGCGCTTTACGTCCTTGATGAATTATGTTATGGTGACAGATGCAAGTGAGTCTCTCTCTTATGATGGGGCTATGCATAAAGATGATAGTCACTTATGGAACATGGTCATGCGATCGGAGTTTGACTCCTTACAGACTAACCATACATCAGATATGGTTCCTTTGCACAGTGGCAAGAAGGCATTGGCATACAAGTGGATGTATAAGTTGAAAAGTATCCCTGGACGCCCCAAGCTTACTTATAAGGGCAGATTGGTAGCTAAAGGTTTCAAGCACGAATATGGTATTGACTTCGATGAAGCCTTTTTTCCTGTGGTCAAAATGACAACCCTACGCTTGATACTAGTATTTGTTGCTCAGCTAGATTTGAACCTTAATCAGATGGATGCAAAGACAGCTTTTTTACAGAGGGACTTGCATGATGAGATCTATATGTGGCAGCCTAAGGGCTTTGAAGAAAAAGGTAGGGAACACTTAGTGTGCAAGTCGAGAAAGAGCCTATATGGCGTTAAGCATGCACGTAGGGAACGGTACCACAGGTTTGATGCTTTTATGCATTCGCAAGGTTATAGCCATAGTGCTATGAATTTGTATTTATACACAAAGAAGGCTCGTGATGGAAGCCTTATGATTTTGGTACTCCATATGGAGGATATGCTTATTGTTGGGAGAGCTCATGATGAGTTGGATGCCCTTGAAAACCTAGCTCAAGAAGAGCTTTGAGATGAAGGACATCGGATAGGTCTCGCACATTCTTGGAATGTGTGTCACGATGATTGCTCTAAGGGGCTTTTTTATTTGTCTCACAGAAGGAGTATATCCATAAATTCCTTGAGCAATTTCATATGCATGATGGTAAGTCTATTGGCTGTCCTCTAGCTTCTCATGTGAAGGTTAGTTAGGCCAATTGTCCGTAGTTTGAAGAGTAGAAGGCCGAGATGGCCAAGATCCCTTATGCATTTGCCATGGTGGCAAGGCCCAGGCGTATGGGATCTGCTGCCGTGTAATGGTCGACCGTCAGGAGTCCGAGGTTGGACAAGGCCCAATCAGGCGACTCGGTGGGGAATGGACCGGACGGGTTTGGACGGGACCGAACGTGGCGGATAGGATTGGACGGGTCGAACTAGTTGACCCGTCCGTCAGATGTGGACAACCTTGATCTATCCTACTGTAGTTCTTGGCTTCTGAGAGGAATTATTAGACCAAGGTCTAGGTTTTTTCAAAGAGTATCTAACTGTGATACCATGTAAAGAAATACCCTAACACAAAAACTTAAATACAATCGCACAACAATGCACAAACTGATAATAGAACACAGTTAGGGTCAGGGTAGCACAAAGACCATGAATATAATGAATGATGAAATGAATGAATTTGAATAGATACGATGAATGAATACTAACTCCCGAAATCCTGTGTTTGGAGGACCGGCGTAGAGAGTATGAGCTGGATTTTGTGTCTTACTTTGATGGATCCTAAAGCACAGCAAGGCAGCCTCTGAAGGTGTCTAGTAGCAGCAGACACACTAGTGGATGCCCGATTAGTAAGGGATGGGCAATGAGGTGAGAGAAAACTGCAAATGCAAGTCTGAATGATGATGTGGTACGTTGTCAAGAGTGCAAAAACTGCAAAATGCAGATTTTGGAGATGCTTGAAGCAGGGCAATAGTAGTTTTGATGCAAGTGGCAGCTTGAGAGTGAAAGCACTGCTAGAAATAGACCATCAGCAGTAGGCGACTTCTCCAGGGCAGCAAATGCAAGTAGTAGATGGCCACCAGCAGCCAAGACACAACCTTCTGGGGGACTGGTAGAAAGCAAGTGACAACAGTTATGAATAGCAAACTGCGAGGGAAGGCTGGTAAACAGACGCTAGATCGTAGATGATGATAATGGAGAGCTCCAATTGAGATATTTTTTGAGAATGAGGGGTGGACAGCGAAGCTTCAACACTTGCAAACTGCAAAAATGGGATTGGACTGAATGGAGGGTAGCTTGCCTATTTATAGAAAGTTTGGAGCTCTCTAGGTTTGGGTTTCTTTTTAATAAAAGGTTTTAATTCATTAATTAATTTGAGTTTTGGAGCTATTTTAATAAAGCTAATGCATTGTAGCTCAACAACCATAAGGTCTTGGGTTCAACTCCTACATTCTGCAGGGTCGAGATAAGAACATATCATACTTGTTAAGCGGACTACATTGTCAAGCCATCTCAGATATTGTTGGCTTGTGTTTTTTGTGTGAATCCATTTGTTAGTTGTGTTTGTACACTATGCGAACCCTGGTGTATCCTCACATGGAATTAGAGCTGGTGCTCTTGGAAGATTGTTTGGAGCTATTGTGAGAGCTAGGTTTTGCATGAGCAGCACAAGCTGACTCATGATATCTCTGTCATAACTTGCAATGTCTTAGTAATCTTCATCCTGGGAGCACCTCGTTTCCACCTTGGTTCTTTTTCTCTGGTAGTTTTGCCTGCTGGAAAGTGGGTTGTTTGAGCCCTGCTCTGAATTAGGTTCCTTAAAAGCCTAGAGAAAGGGCAAATAGGAAATTTTGGTCACATAGGTGATACAGATAAAAGGGAAACGCAAGGAAACAACAGATTAGGATGTGTTGTGTTTATATTTGGGAAGACACCGTTTTCCTGGAGAATGTGATTTTTCCTAGACAATATAACATTCGTAGGATGGGAAATGGGAAAGTATGGTCTGCAGATCCCTGTAAAGCTAAGTCACACAATAAAGGTTTGATGCATTACAGGTTATCTATCTTAATTGTAATGTGAAGTTATTTATGATTGTTCCTCATAGACCTGCACTTCTTCCTTTGCATTTGTCTGAATACTGGATGGGTATGTATTACATCCTCTCAAAATTGTATGTGTTGTAGATAATATTAATTCTTGATTGTAGTTTGAAGTCCTTTTAGGTAGATCTGGAATTTGGTCATGCAAAGATATTAAGTAAAAGGTGCTTGACACAGATTGAACTGCTGTGGTAGCACAGTTCTATGGAATGCTACAAAATGGCTTATTGAGTGTTTTTCTGTGCACATATTGTAGTTTTCTAGAACGTCTGGAAGATTGCAATTGATTGATTCGACTGGAGCAATAGATGTTGTGATTCCTGACCTTCAATCTGCATATTTCTTCGAAACAGCATATCAGGTTTGAGAAATTGCAATTTTTCTTTCTTGTCTTTCTTGTATACATTGATTGCTTAAGATAAATGGCGACCTTGTGTTGATCTGACTTTGTGAAGTAGAGAGATAATATGGTGCCAGCAGGCAGAGCTACTGTAATTCCAGCTTGTTTAAGGGGATGTTTACAGATCCTCAGTGCTGGGTGCTTGTCACCCATGTAAAGAGTCTACATTGCCGTGAGTTCTCAGGCCAGCTATTGTGTGTTCAGCCATCCTCCTGAAAGTTGTCATATGGTGTGGAGATCAATTTATGGCTGTGTGACATGATCAGGTTGATTGTGTTTTGCATGTACATGACATGTTTTGGGTATTGGTTGTAGGGCTTTTCATGACCTGTGCCCTTAAAAAGCAATTACTAGGTTAGGAAAGGGTTGCCCATGGCTCTGGCACTCCATGTTGGGCTTATGTATAGAGGGGTGGGCCCGGGGGGTGGGGGGAGATGGGGGGACTATTCTAGATTTGGAGACACATATGATTGCTCTTCATTGGTCACTGTTCCAGGCTTTGTGTGAGGGTCAGCAGCACTGGTCTTTGATTGCCATGTTTTATCTTGAGCCACAGGGTATTAAGCATGGAAACACGAGTATTTCTGCTTTATGGTGGCATGTGGTTAATGCTGACCAGCTTTTTCAACTTAAATATTCCATGCTTTTGAATAATTTGATCTACTTGTACTCTTGATCATGCTGTGCTTTTGAGATTATGTTTTGGTAATTAATACAATTACACTTTATGAAAAAAAAAAGATTGTGTTGGTATCTAATATTAATGTTTATGTGAGAGAGAGAGAGAGAGAGAGAGAGAGAGAGAGAGAGAGAGAGAGAGAGAGAGAGAGAGAGAGAGAGAGAGAGAGAGAGAGAGAGAGATGGCGACCTGTCACGATTGGCTTTCTGCATTTGTGATCGGAATCTGGTTCTGCTATGGCAAATCTGCAGGAATCTAATAGTATGGAGATGGCCTTTCTTGATCAGCAGATTGGGCAAGGGAATGACAAAGACTTGGCAGACTTGGATGGTGATTCGTTGGCTGAAGAATTCGGGCCGTTGCTGGACGGTGATGAGATGGGCAAACGTTGTAGGGCGTTGGTCGAAGAACCGGTCTTAGGCCCGAATTTGCCTCAGCTAGAGGGTCATGTTTCGTGCTCACAACCTGATGGGTCTCTTCAGTTCATGTTGGATAGTGCCAATCATCTTATGTCGGATTATGTCCATTGTAATGAGGGTAAAGCTAACTCATTACCGGATGGGGACCAAGTAGTTGCAGCCATCGGAACAAACTTGGTCTTACAACAAATTGCTGCTTTCCATGAGAGGGCAGCCATCTTTTATTTTACTAGGACTCCTTTGATCACTAGAATTCGTGCTTGGTTGCAGTCCATGCTTGTCTGTTTTGAACAATGCTTAGATGATGCTTTAGGGCGTATGCATGCTCCCCTGGTTGAAGAGATTTATGATGGTTTGAAGGGGTTCTTTGAGGTTATTTTTCGTTCCGCGGAAGGACAAGCTCTTATTATGCAACGCATTCCTTTGTTTATGGATGGGCAACTAGTTCATGTGGTCCCTTGGAGGCCCATGGCTGAGTTTTAGGAGGTGCTGAGACAGGCATGCCCAATTTGGGTAGAGGTGGTTGATTTTCTTGCATATCTCTGGAGACTCCTCCCTCTAGTTTGAGAACCCTTGGGGAGGCTTTGGTGGAACCTCGATTGGCTTCTCTCCATCGGAATAGGGCATGTATACTTTGGAATACGAGGAAACCTTGCCGGACAAAAATTCGTTTTGAGCTTCCAGGATTACAAACGTTGGTGTATGAGTTGAAATGGGGTACTTTTGCAGGACAGTATTTTAGATGTGGCCAGTTGGGCCATTTCATTTAAGAATGTGACAAAAATATGGAGGTAGTGCAATGCCCTATGGATCCATACATGGAAATTCAAGACCACCTCCCTCAGCAGACGATTCAGAAGCCAGTAGTTGATCAAGCGTAGCTCTCCCAACATGGTCGTGATAAAGGCAAGAAGGATGTTTTCCATGCTTTGTTTGCGGGTTGGCGGAATTTGTCTCCTCAGGAGGATTCTTGGATCACTGTGGTTCGTGGTAATATCAGATAGGATTCTCGCTCGACTCCTGTCTATCCTCCGTTGCCCCCAATCACTCAGGCCTTTCAATGTAGAGGTAGGGGATTTTATATGAAACCTCAATCTTCACGTGCTTCGGCAGTGGAAAAGAAAAGGACTTTTGATTATGCTTTATGCTTCAATGCGTGTGGGACGCTTGTGCCTCCTCGGGATGTTTTTCGTTCCCAGCAATTGCAGTTTCCTTCTTGGGCTTTGATTGTTGGTTTGCAGAGGGTAGATCTTGTAGATGTTATCCGAAGTGAAATGGAGAGATTCTAGACTGCCAAGGCTTTTGATGTAAAAGGGAAAGGGAAAGCAGTGATTCAATAGTTTTTCTCATTTGTGATTGATCATGAAAATTGCTCTGTGGAATGTGAAAGATATTTCTTGAAGCAGTAAATAGTATCGGTTGTGGAAAGTTGTGTTAGCTGGAAATTGGGATTTCCGAATGATTCCGCATCCCGACGGGATCTTTGGTCCACTTTGCAGGGCTCCATGTCACTCGGCCGAAGGGGGTTTTTGATGGGAGATTTCAATATGTGCGTTGACTCTTCTCAGTCCACTTCAGGGCATTCGGTAATGGATACACCGGAAAGCCAGGTGTGGAGTTCCTTTGCTTTGCACGTACTCAAGCAAGATCTTTGGTCGTGGCTTCACCCTTCTTTTTTAGGGTTTACTTTTCATTCCGCACAATATGCAACTACCTGGTCGCGACTGGACAGAATGTATATCATGCAGGGGGATGATTTTCTTCCCGAGATGCTGGAAATGAAGGTCTTGCAGCAATATGCGTTGTCGGACCATTTCCCCCTCCAGCTTGAGATGCGGGCACACTCTATTGCACCTTTTGTGCAATTGCTGGATAGGCTCCCTTTACGTTTCAACTCCTCTTATTTGCAGCATTCAATTTTCCAGGGCTATATGCAGCAGCTGATTGAGAGGTTCTTATTGGACTTCGTCTCAGAGGGCTTGCCTTCATTTGCACGGCTGCTCTCTAATGTGCAGCGGGTTGCTCGCCAGTATGGGATCCATCATGCCTCGCTTTGCCGCCGACGTCGACATGCAGCAGAAGATTTACTGGCTTTGGTCCGTTCCTTGCTTCTGGATTCCCCTGATGATGATTTTCTGCTGTCTCTGGAGATGCGGTTGGCCCATCTTATTCAAGTGTTTCAGTTGAAATCTTATCAACAGGCCAAGCTGCACAACTTGACTGACACATTGCAAGATAGTGCCTGCCAGTCTCATAAGTTCTTTCGCGCCTTGCATGCGTCTCCGGCTCGCGAAAATATGACCAGACTCCAGGATTCGGAAGGTCGCATGGTCACGGATCCGCAGACCATTGTCACTATGTGCAGAAACTATTTTATGGAACTTCTTGGTTCTTCTTTCTCGCCTTCTAGCCAGGTTACGCATGCCCGCTCGGTCTTCTATCATCTGGTCCGCCAGCAGGTTCCAGTTGATATGCAAGCCACTTTGGAGACGGATATTTGCGAGGAAGAGGTTATGGATGTTTTGTTGCACCTGCCAAAGGATAAAAGTCCTAGCTGGGATGGTCTCACTAATGAATTCTTTCAGACCTCGGCCACGCAGTTGGTGAAGCCATTGGTGGCCATGTTTCAGCAGGTTTGGGAAACGGGGGTCATGCCCTCCTCATGGAAAGAAGGCCTTATCAAACTACTTCCAAAGGTCCCTTCGCCGTCAAAGCTGCAACACTAGAGACCAATCTCTTTGATGGGCTCCATGTATAAAATCTACTCTAAAGTGCTGGCGAATCGGCTTCACAAGCACCTTCCAGCTATTGTGCATCCTCTCCAATATGGTTTCATTAAGGGCCGCAACATTCTGCATAATATCTTAAATGTGCAAATGGCTATTGACTATGTGCGGCACTCCGGTCAGGAAGTGGTATTGATTCAATTGGATTTGGAAAAGGCGTTTGATTATGTGGACTGGTCTTTCATTGCAGACCTCATGTCTGCTATGGGCTTTGGTACCCGGATGTCCCGATTGATCTACACCATTAGTGCTGCGGCTTCCTCCAGAGTTATGCTTAATGGTGGGGTTACAGAGCCATTTGTCCTTGCACGCTCGGTCAGACAGGGTTGTCCTTTGAGCCCTCTCTTCTTTGCCCTGGCGACTCACCCGGTCCTTTCAATGTTATCCTCCATGGCAGCCTCTGCTCAGCTGGCCGGGCTGTCTCTTCCGTTGGGTCAGCACTTCGTTAGCCAATCTTTGGCTGATGACACCTTTATGATTTTGCAGGCGGATAGGGACAACATTCGAAGGGCATTAGATGTTGGACACTCTTTGGTCAGGCCTCTGGGCTTCGCATCAATGCCTTTAAGTCAGCCATTCTCAGTTGTACGGAGTCTGATTTACAGTCCTTAGGCTGGCAAGGCCAAGTGGTTTCCCGTGGCTCCATTGTCAGGCATCTTGGATACCCATTGGGGGTGGATGTACGACCAAAAGACCTGCTGGAGTGGATTTCACAAAAACTGGCGGCGAAGTTTATGTATTGGAAGTCGCAAGCGTGGCCATTCCATGTCCGCCTCAAAGTGGCCCAGACAATCATGCTACCAATGCTAACGTATTTCCTGCCTTTGTTGCCATGGACGCCTACTACTTTGAAGGCTCTCACTCATCCCATCCGTTTCATGTTGTGGAAGAAGGATTCATTGCAGGCCAGCATTTCGTGGATTTCATGGTCACATGCATGCACCCCTAAGCGCATGGGTGGTGGAGCTATTTTGGATGCACACACTCATATGTTAGCTCTCCGTTGGTCCCTTTTTCGTGCCACGTGTGGATCATCACCCGTGGACCATCATAGCCCGTTATTTTCTTGAGGGCAGCGGGCTCCGCCATGGCAACACATGGCTTCGGGCCTCCTGGTGGCATGTCCTTAATGCTGACTCTCGTGTTTCCAGTCCCTCTTCCTCTTTGTTACTGCACTTGGTCGGCTCTTGGAAAGTGGTGCTCCAAAAGGCCCGTTGGCACCCAGTAGGGGACCGCTTGCAGACTAACTCCTTTCAGCTGGAATTGTTGGCAGTATCGAGACTCCTTTCATGGGAAGATAAATATCAGCTCAGACCAAGATTTAATCGCATGGCCCGTTTAGGTGTGACGTCGGTTGCGGATGCTACCCTTACCACTCGCAATGTCCTCGTATCGTTTCGGACTGCTAGGTGACTCTTCAAGATCCCGCGTGGATACCGTGATTTATGGGAGCAGCTTTCGTCGGAGCTTTAGGGTAGGCAACCCTTTCCTGCCCTGGCTGTGGATCGCCCTTGGCAGGACTGGGACCTTGCAGGCCGGCTGAGTCTGGAAAAGGCCTCTACTAATCAGGTGTATCATCTTCTCGTTCAAGATCACCAATGGCTGGGTGAGCAAGCTAATACTGTTTGGGGACTGCGGAAATCATTGTCATGGTGGCAGAAAACGCTGATGGAGGGCTGGTTAAATAAGACACCTTTCAAATGCAAGGTTTTTCTTTGGCGGGTGATGATTGGTGGTCTTCCTCTGGCCTCGGCCCTTGCCAAGCGTCGCATCTCGAATGGCAATTGTTTCTTCTGTACCACACCGGCGGAATCGGCCCGACATCGTTTTCTCTCTTGCCCGCTCGCCAAGAATATCTGGTCACTCTTGTCGCACATTTGGCACGCGGTGGTGGGGTCCTGGCTAACTCCTTTCGATTGGGTTTTTGTGCGCCCGAAGTATCCCACACCGCCACAGTTGCATGTGAAGATCTTATTTCACTTTTTCAGATATTGGGGATGCTGGCACATTTGGACCACGCGCAATGCTTTTCTCTTTGATTCGGCCTCTAATGTACCGCGACATATTGCCAGGCTTAAAGGGCTCTTGCATTGGCAGCTAGATCTCATCCGACACTCCGACTTGCTCCCTCGGGAGGATTTGCATCCGTGGCATATGGCAATTGCCTCTGGGTTGTTGCCATGATTGGTGTAACCTTTTCAGTGCATTACTACGGGGCTTCCCCACACGTTGGCCTAGGGCCCTCGTGTATCTTGTAATCAGAAAAAAGAGAGAGAGAAAGAAAGAGAAAACCTCTTCACATGATGGCTTTGTGTCATCATGTATCTTGTAATCAAGTAATCTTGTATTTTTTTCGTAATTAATACAATTACCTTTTACGAAAAAAGAGAGAGAGAGAGAGAGAGAGAGAGAGAGAGAGAGAGAGAGAGAGAGAGAGATTTACGAAAAAAAAAAAGAGAGAGAGATTCGTAGGACTGAGAATGGGATGATGGGATGTCCATTCTCCTATGGTCAAGCTGAATAACGCTTTCAATGATGTAGTGTCTTGTAGTTGGATATGGATGAGGATGAAATGGTCTTGAATTCTGACATGGAACATGTTGAGCCCCTTGTCAAGCGCTCCAAGTTTGTTGAGGCCTCCCTCGTGGGAGGGACAAATGCATTGCCTTGTGGGGAATCACAAACATTGCCTTGTGCTTCGGAGACTTGTCACACTTTGTCCTATGCTTAAATAACAGGGCAATTGGATGATATAATTGCTACGACTTTGAAGAGAATAATGTCATTATTATTACCGTGCATACAAAGAAGGTATTATGTTTGTTCTTCTCCTTCCATGAAAAAGCAATCATCTTGCTCTTTATTACCAGAATTCTTATAATGTCTTCCATATGCTTATGGTTGATGAGTGTTGTGCAAGAGGACTATATGGAGGACCTTTTTGTGGGCTCAAGGGGGTTTTATGAGGTCTTGCTCCAATCCGCTAATCAATGTGGTGTATTTTTAAGCAAGCTGCCATTGTTCTATGATTACAAACTGGTGCATGTTGTCTCATAGTGGCCAATGGTAGAATTCATAGAGCTACTAAAGCAAGAATGCCCAATTTGGGTGGACGTGGAGGGTTGCCCTACCATCAGTGTATTGGCCCCTCTTGCTTGATGCCATGACCAAGATTGGTAAAGTGTTGGTACTCCCCAATACTCCAGCCATTAATAGAAACAAAATGTGCATGCTCTAGAATACGTCTTGAACATAGTAGCCAAAAAGGTTTAGAAACGAAATGTGTTTCATAAGTTTATTTCAAGAGGGGGTAAAATAAGAAATGCGGGGTTTTTTATATAGGGATTTTAAAGTAGTTTTAACTAGGAAAAAGAGGTTTTAAGCCTCTATAGAACTCTCTCTTAAACAAAAAAGGCCAATTGAGCTTGGAGTGATAATACATGAGAGTGATTTGAGAATAATACGTTACATATCGATGATCCATTATTGTCTTATGTCAAAGTTAGCTATACTATGTTTCGGATCTCAAACAGTATGATTCATACATATCACATAAAGAAAATTGGAATAAACATGTAAATAGCTCATGTATAATATGGACTGAGTCAAGTTGCATTATCATGATTCTCATTCCAAAACAAATTAACAAAATGTCAAAATCTAGAATGAATCATAATATATCATAAATAACTCATAAATGAGACGAAAGTTGTATGATAATCAACTCTCAAGAAAAGAATAGATACTAGATTGATAGAGCCGAATAACTAAACAAAATCTTGTTAGTGGTGAGAAGTGCGAGCAAGTGCCTTTGTTTGGAGGAAACTTATTCTCACGAGATCATTCTTACAAGGCCTTCTACCACCAAGGAGGAGGTTCCTTAACCTCATTGCTATATTTGACAATGGTTTGTAGACCAACTTGACAAGGGAATGGGATGTTGAGGGAAATGAATGCTACATGTTTGACTTTTCTCTTTCTAGTGAGTATGAGATTGTGCACGAGCCACTACCTTACAAAGATGACGACTCTAGTCAAGGGTTAAGTTTGTCATCCAAAATCTTGAGTCCTCACGAGTCATTACTTATTATCATGATCATGTTTTTAACATTGTTCAGTAGTTTTTGTAAAAAAAACCCAGGTTTTTGGGACCCCCCTTAAAAAAAAGAAAAACGTTTCATAAGTTTCAAACTCAAAGAAATGTGTTTCTTTGCTATGCTCTTGCAAGTGTTCCACGTGGCTACGAGTGAATTTCTTTCTTACGCATACGTTGCACTTCTGTCTCAAATACTTTGGAATACCTCTTGCAAGTGTCCCACTTGGCTAAGGGTGAATTCCCTTGGTATGCATACTTTGCATTTTTGTCTCAAATGGGGAGCCTTTATGGGACATTGCTTCGATTGCGGACGATTGGGTCACTTTATGGCAAAATGTACTAAAAGCAAAGAAGAGATAAGATATGTAGATGATGTTCTTGGGGTACAACAAGATGCATATAGATACCTAGCGCGTGGGGGGAGAATTTGGGCAAAGGCAAACAATTGCTTTCACCTCTCACTGATGGTGCCCATGGTTGGCAAGAGTTGTAGTCAGAATATGGCAAAAAGTCAGATGACTTTCAGAACATTGGATCCTTGGAGGATGCACAACATGTCTTGTGCACCTATGTGTGTCGTATAAGGACAAGCCTTTGTCCTAAGGTGTTGGTGTTATACCTTTGAGTATTAAGGCGACCTCCCTCTTATCCTAAGGCTCGACAAGAGCCATTATGCGCTCCCCCTAAGCGTTTGGCCTTTGACAAGAACGGTAAAGTCATTACTACATGGGACCACAGATACCCCCACTACAACACAATGGATGTGGAATTGTCCTTGACTTCTAAAGCATGTGGTAATAGGACAAATACCTTTGTTGTGTTGATAGATTTTCTGGAAATGAGGATGTTCTTGTTGTTTTGGCAAATAAAGTTGCATCGAGGTAGTTGCAGTGCCACCCTTGATCTCCCCTTTCATTATGAAACTCGCTAATGGGATGTTCGGGGTATTTTTTAACATGGCAAGTAGCATGCTATGTGGCAAACCTTGCACTCTAATGCGTGGGATGTTTTGTGTATGATGGAGCATAAGAATCATAAAGAAGCAAGGAGAACCTTGCACTATCATGGCTTTAAGCTTGTGAGATGTGAGAGGATGCACAGAGATGAGCTCAGCTGAGAGTATAGTTGACAATGAAGAGAGTGTGAGAGTGAAGACACGACTCCCAATGCAATAATCAAAGAGTGTAATGTGCAAGTACAAAGTACAACCCTTAAACCTTAGGGTTGCTAATGTGTGGTCACACTTGAAAGGTGTAAAACATGATTAGTGCCCAAATTGTGTAACATAGGCACATAAAATAAAAGAGAACAAAATTGGTGGAAAAAAACTCTCGTAAGGAGAGTAAAAAGTGTCCCAATGTCCTACTGAGGTTCACCGATACTCTTTTGTGAGCGTAGGCGTGAGTCAAACCCAACAAACCCCCTTGGAGTGAAGAGTGATCAATATACAAGGATCATCCACGAAAGAAGATCAAATTTAAAGCATTGCGGAATGCTTCAAATTTGTCAGGAGGAAGAGCTTTGGTGAAGATGTTTGCCACATTACTGGTGGTAGGACAGTAGGCAAGGCTGATATCTCTTGTATGTAGCCGCGCTCTAACAAAGTGATAGTGGATCTCTATGTGTTTCGTGCGTGCATGAAACACTGGGTTCTGTGCCATTGCAATGGCACTCCGACTATCAGTAAACAAAGGAGTAGACTGTGTGACAGATACGTCTAAATCAACCAACAAACGTCTCAACCATACACATTCAACTATGGTAGTGAAAGCTGCCTTCTATTCAACTTGACAAGATGATGTGGCAACAATGGATTGTTTCTTGCTAAGCCAAGAGATGCAAGATGAGCTAAGAAGAAACAATTTCCACTCGTAGAGTGAGGTGAATCAAAATCACTAGCCCAATCTGAATCATTGTAAGCATGTAGTTGTAGTGGTCCCCTCTTGCCATAAAGCAATCCAAGAGTCCTAGTACCCTGCAACTAACGAAAAACACACTTCGTAGCTTGCCAATGTGACATGCGTGGGTTGTGCATATATCAACTCAGGACTGAGATTGCAAACTGGCCTTGTGTTGCATAAGTAAATGAGACATCCAACCACTAGAGCATAGGTATGGATATCAAACAAATCACTGTCATCATGCAAGGACAGCTTGAGTCCAGTCTCCGTTGGTGTGCAAACTGGCTTGCAATCCTGTAAGCCAAACCTCTCAAGAAGTCTACCAATGTATCTAGACTGTGACAATCCAAAACCTCTAACATCATGAATGAACTGAATGCCCAAATAATAATGCAAAGGCCCTAAGTCCGATATCTCAAAAGTTTGCTGCAAACTTTGTTTGATTGCTGAAATATGATCAGCATGTGTCCATGTGAGCAGAAGATTGTCAACATAAAGACATATGACCAACAAGGATCCCCCCTCTTTACATATGTAAAGTGTAGACTTTGATGAGCTGTTAATGAACCCTTGGTTGAGTAAAAAGGCATCAATTTTTGTATACCAAGCTCAGGGGGCTTGCTTCAAACCATACAAAGCCTTTTTTAGCTTGCATACCAAGTGTTCGGATCCCTCAACTGCAAAACCAATGGATTGCTGTACATACACTTCTTCTTGAAGTTTCCCATGTAAAAATGTAGTCTTAATATCAAGCTCGTGCACCAACCATTATGGGCAGCCAAAGCAACCATAGACCGAATGGTAGTCATGTAGGATGCAGGAGCAAATGTCTCCTCATAGTCAATGCCTTTCTTTTGTGCGTAGCCTTTGGCCACAAGTTTGGCCTTATACTTGTCAATGGATCTATCTACATTCCTTTTCAGTTTATAGATCCACTTTGTACCAATGGCTTTCTTCCCAATAGGCAAGGTCACTAAATTTTATGTTTGATACTTTATGATAGAATCAAATTCAGCTTGCATTGTTGCCATCCATTGCACACTATGTTGTGCATTCTCAAAACATTCAGGCTCCTCATCATCAAGTGTATGTGTTGCCATAAAAAACGCCGTTGTATTAGCACCATCATGCAAACGAGCGGCACAAGCAATCATGACTAACATGATCTCTTATTTCTTGCCTTTGCTTCCTTAGATGCAAAAGTCATTGCAAGAACTACTCGAGCCCATTTGCTTTATGCTCTGCAAGAAGCAAGGAAATTGGTTGGGTTATGTGTAGGTATTCTAACATGTTAGTACGTCAAAAGGGTTGGGTGAATTATGAAATAAAAATTTCCATGAATTGGGAAATGGGGTACCTTGGTAGCACTTGCAAGGAAGAAATGTCAAAAGACAGATTTCCATGACTAGAATATGGAAGAACCTATTAGAATTTGTCTTTGGCATAGGGGGAATATCATGGGAGGATTATGGATGGACCATAGGTCTCTACCTTTGAGGATGGCGAATTACAACAATGTTGAACTAGTGTATCAAAGGAATAATCTTGGTTGTTTTGTCTACAAGGTCTAATGTGAGCTAAGTATTGGACATTTAAGATTCAATGTTTTTATTTGAACCAAGTAATAGTTATGATGTTGAAGTTGAAATTCTCAACTTGCATTGTGCATATTCATACGAGATATGCTTGATACTTCTTCTTTGCATGTGGATGAACTTTTCTTTTTTTTAATGGATTGGAGTTTCTGGTGACTACGGGTTTGCAACTACCCATGCAACACTGTTTTCAACTTTTGAGAAAATCAGTTTCACAGGCTGATGTACGTAGTTACTCTTTATAGAGTTCCCTGTACTTTGTATCTTTCATCAGGGGTTTTTTTCTTTGACAAGTTATTAACAGAATTTCCTTTTCTTGAAAAAAAGAAAAGGTAGTCCAAAAAGACATTTTTAAAACCATTTTCGAAAGCAAAAGATTATTGTTTTACAAATGGCGACTAAGTCCCAAGACCCCAGACTTATGATTGCTTTTTGAATGTAACATGAAAGATTACATTCTTAATGAAAAGAATCTTGTGGAAGCTGAAAAACTCTTGAAAATCTGGAAAGAAAACTCAGAAGGCTGAATGCAAAAGCTTAAAAGCAAAGCACACAAGGCCGGAACTTGTTTTAAGATCATTGCTACGATCCAATTGGAGAGCCATTGCTTTTGCTGAAAACTGCATCTACAGCTCTTGTCAGCCTAAGGTGAAGCTGCCCACTGCTTGCTCACAGCCATGTGGAACAACTGCTGTGCATCCCCATTTGATAACATTGATGGGTGGCAAGGGGAATACTAGCTGCACTATTTTCATCAGGTGAAGCTGTCTTGGTGCTTTGTCACAAAGGCAAGCTGATCTGTCTTGTTTGGGATAGATGATTGGTCTATTGTCTCCGCTAGTGATGTATTGTGGCAAGTCTTTCACGGATTGAAGAGATTAAGACATGAGTTTGTGTTAAACATTTCTCATGCAGCCTTTGCCAAGTTTTAACCAATATCGTTGAGAGGTGTGGTAGAAGTACTGACCGTTCGTATAGTGTGCAATCAATGATATAGTTAAAGACTTTGCTAAGTAGATGCCATTTTATATAGTATATTGACAATAAAGCACTATTACTCTTGCATTTGACATCTCCCTTGAGTAGATAGTGTATGGAAATGTTGACCTCTTATGCTTTTTTGTAGTTATCTTATATAGTGGAATTTCTGAGTACGTATATTTATCTTAGTTGTCATTATCATGGAGGTGCCAAACCTTTGGGAACTATCTATGTTTGAGATCAGCCATCATGGATATGGATTGCTGACATATTTGGGAGAATAGCAAGAGCAGCAAATGAGGAAAATGATAAATCACCAGTTTGAATGATCATGAGAGAGTGTCAGTGGTGGTATCTTGATTCTCAGCACACAAAACAGCGTTTGAAGTAGTTTGGGAAGTTGTTGGAGTGCTTGAATTTATGGCCCCTTCTTTGAGAGCCTTGAATTCTATAGCCAAACAACCTAGTGTCTCCAAGAAGAAAGGGCCTTCTTCCCAAGAGCTTCCTTATGTTGGTTCGGTGATAGTGCTTCTTGAAGATCCTGCCCAATTACTATAGGAGTCTTAGATTGTTAATTAAAGTCATATGATGTAATGGGTGATGGGTTCATCCTGCAGGAACAAGAACATCTTCGGCTTAGAGACTGGTCATATGTATTTTTCACTCGTCTTCTATGGCGTCCTCACTGTGCTTGGTGCATGTGCTGCTGTATACTAGTACAGAAGATCAAGTTGATCTCATTACCAGCACAAAATATAGTTGAATCAGGTGTATTATTCTTAGGAGGTGAAGAGGATGATAATTTGCACCCCAGAGGGCCCTGGGAATTGCTCACCTTAAGTAAAAATTGAATTTGTAGGCATAACATTTTATTGGCTCAATTTCTTAACAGGATCTTGCTCTCTCTGCTGCAGGTTACAGATTATGAACTTGTTATTGAAGGCTATGTGAATTCTGCCAATCTCTGTAAAAGGGACTCAGAAGCGAAGCGAGATCTTGCTTTATCTTGGGTTAACAATCTGAAAGGAAGAAAGTTCGATCTGGATTCCTCCATTTCAGTGTCACTATTTGTAGTTTTCAATATGAAACAGGCTACAGTCTTGAACCACACAATACAGTCAAACCAACATTATATTGCCAGAAGACAGAAAGAGCAACATATGCCTTGTTTGATTGAGGCGCTGACAATTGGCATGACCAGATTTGATTTGGTTTTTGTAGTACATAAGTATCCCCTGAGATGCAAGGTTGTTTCATGAACTCAAGTTTTGGTCCTTAGAGCTGTTGAAGTGGTGCAATTAATGCGATTGAATCTGATTGGTTTTACTTCTTTCTTCTTGAAGCCATTTGGAATGAATACAGAGATTTGTGAGCTAAAATTTTCGGTCGAAGCCATCAGGCTTCCATTCAGTTTATATATATCACATCGTGCCCAGGGGCAATCAGGGTGCAGTGTACCTGTAGGATCAGAAAATCCCTTTGTTGCGTGTGTGGTTTCAGTACTGTCTCAGTCGAGGAACCATGGGGTTATACAATCCATAAGCAAACTCATCAATTTGGATGGTAAAGAGCAGGATGGTGCAATTACATATAAAGATTTTGATTGTCTAATGAAAGAAGAGAATAACACCCATATTAAAAGGTTGCTTTTTCAAAGTACCACTTCATGTGTCGGAAGATATGAGGTAGGCCATGCTATCCTCTCTCTCAGCTATTGTCGATTGTTTCAATGATAAGTCTAGCATTGGATGTTGAGAAGTTTCATATGTTGCAGGTGATTCAGATTGGCCACTGCTATCTCATAGAGCCTTTGGCAGCCTCTCCTTTAGTGCATGTGGGATGCCAATTCTGGAGCTTGATCCCTAGTATAGATTGTGCTGAGAATGGAAGAAAGAAGGTAATATTAGCAGTAAAATATGAAAGCATTTATGGACTACCAGCAATTGAATATGCTCGTATAAATCCAATTAATCTGTCAGTTTTAAGATGATGCTGCAGGATGTCAAAGGGACCTGGTATAAGAAGCAAGTGCTTATTGGTATATGGTGTTTGCAGGTTCAGGTTTCTACCTGTCCCTTAGTAGATGTTGTTTTAGACGTCCCCATGCCGCTTCAAGCTACTTTTAATTCAGCACTGAAAGAGGCTGAGCAATATCTTAGTCCTATCATGTCTGTGAAAGACGTACTTAATGTCAGAAAATTGCCAGGACATTGTGACACCCCAGTTGAAAGTAAGCTTGCGGCAGGGTTTCTGGTGTCCTTTTCTGGAGTTGTCAAAAGCTTCCATTCCAATGATTTACAGAAATTTTCAAAAGTCTCAGCCACATCTACAGTGTGTCAGAAACGCTCAACTTCTGAAACACTAAGCACTTTACTAGATGTGAAGGACATGGAGAGCCTTGATTTGGTGAGCTTAGGCACCCTTGTCATATACCATGCTCGTATGATCTGTTTCTGATGTTTTAGATGCTCTGAACTAGATCAGGTCAAAGGTAACTATAACAGTTATGCTTTGAAACGAGCAATGTGTTTCTGAATTTCTGAATTGCTCTTTTCAGATTAAGGTCACTTGTTCTTTTGACACGCATGTGTTTCCACTTGGTCTTGGAGCAGGCTCCGCCATAACCGTTCATCGAGCTCTCTTGCAATGGTAAGACTATCCCCCTCTATCCCCCTCTCGTTCAAATAATGTAGTGATCAATTGACTTCTGTATAGTGGTCAAATTGTTAGTGGTTCTCCGCTTTTTCCCTATTGTTAAATATGAGTTATGTGCTCTGCTCAAATGAATTTTTAGCAAAAAGCAATATCCGCAATGTCCTCTATGATGTAAAATCCATATTTTTCACTTGAATTCAGAAGCACTGTACAGAGACCTTAGCTTGGAGACGGCATCCATGCAGCAACTTTGTCCAAACTTCCTGTGACCAGGCATCATTATCTATGTCAGGCTATCATGAACTTATACAACTGTTTGAAGCTATTGATAGCTGCACAAACATTCAACCACTGTGAGAATACTGCTGAATCAATCGTAAATAGATATCAGCAGTGTGAGTTGCATGCGTTTTGGCTGCTGCCTCTGGGTTTCCAACAGAAATGCTGCCATGGTGAGCCATACATGGCATATGTAATTGAAGATTTTAAGCCTTCATGGCACTAGGTTACTTACGCGGTTTGTAGCTTTCTGAATTCAAAGAAAATGCTGGTCCCCAGTTTAGTTGATGTTAGGTCTTAGTCTTCATTTGTTTTCTGAGAACATGATTGATTGCTCCGTGTCCTTTTACATTCGTTCTCCAATGTTACTTTTGCATTCTTTCATAGCTGCACGTACTTAGCATTTCAATGTCTTTATAGACATGGGGATGCATGTTCTGATTTTGTGGGAGCTTAGTGGAAAAGAATCGTTGTTCTAAAAGCACTTAGCCTCTTTTGAAGTTTAGAGAATAGTCCTGTCTGAACAGTGAAAGAAGACGGGTTAAGAGTTCCTGGAGATAAGTAATCTGTTTTTGATGTGAGGAATAGGCTTGGGAAAATGACTAACAGAGATGTATCAAATGCAGGTCTACCATGGGAAATGTAACAGTCCAAAGCCTTCCTTCCACACTTATAGTTGTTTCTAACATAAAAGAGGAGGATTTGGTACCCTGCCATGGAAACCTAATCAACCATAAAGTAAATAATAGAGATCAAAATGAGCAAGAGGAGTCTACTGAGCTAACTATGATATCAGAAATTGAGCACGATCCTGTGAGAAATCTGGTGAAATTGCACTGCAGGGTAAGCTTTTGAAATATTGGCATTCTGTTTGGATTGAGATTTCATACAAGTTTCTTTGCTTGTAGTATGCTGAATCCTCAATACTTAGGATTGTCAATTTAGACAAGCAAGGGCTTCACTTAATGTTGCATGTACAGCTAAGCATGCTGCACTCTATGTTCGAGTTCGATTTCATGTGCCACATTTAATTTGGAGCAAAAAAATATTGATGCTTTCACATCACAGGCTTTGGTGACAAAACATTCGAATACAAACTCTCTTCAACTCTTAGAGGACCAAGGTTGAGACAATTTGATGCATGAGAGTTTCTCACATATTAAAAATCCATTATCAAGTGATGGCAAGAGAGGCCTCAAAAAATTTCATGGTCATCTAGGTAGTCACATGCATTGAGATGGAAAATGGGTTTTGAGATTGGACTACTGCACACTAGGAATAAATTTTTGGCATTTAATAAGGGAAAATTTCTAACTGTCCATACTCAACTCACCTGATTCAAGATTAGGAAAGGGTTCTATGTTGTATTAAAAGATCGGGAATGTCACCAGTTGTAGATAACACATGCTGGAGAACGTCCATTGGAATGCACTATTTAGAGGTCATCTGAGAACCAATAAATAGAATATTCTAAGCTATGCCTCAATTTCTGGAGTTCCAAATATCTTGTTTTAGTGAGGCTTTCCAACTTATTGGCTACCAAGTGCCGTGTAATATCTTTGTTTGCAGGTTGTGACTTGGCCAACGTAATTAGAGGAGTAAAATGAAGCATTTTGGCTTAAAATCTGCAAGCTGGATGTGAGCCCAAGTAAAGATGGCACATTTGGGCTTCCTATGTACTGTTTTGACTTTTGAGGCATAAAGATTGGATGCTCTACATAAGCCTGAGTTAAAGAAATGTGATTCATCTGCCAATTTGAAGAGGTCAATTTGTCCATGCATAACAATTTTGTATAACGAAGGAAAGGGTTCATAAGGCACTGAGTGGCAGGCTTACCTCTTGAGTGATGCCCAAAATTCAGAGCTCTCTGCTTATACTGCACAGTGCACTTGCATTGGAGTATAGCTGGTGAATTGCATGACTCTGGTTATAGCCAGAGGCAAGTTTCATTATCGTTCAAAAGATAAAATCCCATTACACTGTATGCTTGTGCTACACTAGCATAAGGATTTGCAAACATCTGTGCTGAATGTCTTATAATCTATGATTGAAAGGACAGGCATAAGTGAAACGGCCTGTACCGGCATTCTATGCATCAGACCTTGTCCATGTTGACATCCGTGATTCATTATCATCATTGAAATGATTTCATCCACGAAAACATTAAATAAATAACTGTAACTTGTCTGCCAAGGGGATTTACTTTTATCAAGGCATAAGTGAAATGGCCTGGGCCCTGTGAGAGCATTCTATGAATCAGACATTGTCCATGCCGACATCTGTGATGCATTATCATCATTGATACGATTTCATCCACAAAAGCATAAATAAACTATGAGTTGTCCACCAAGGGGATTTACTTTTTTCAAGGGGCTCCTGTAGCTCTAGTTGTGCAAATGGCTCCTGAAAGTTGAGAATCTACAATCAGGGTGACAAGTATCCATGAATTTGAGATGAGCATTCAGGATCCAGATGGAGTCATGGGGGAGAGCCGACAGCCCTGGGGGGTGGGGATGTGAAATGTTGTCTTCATCCAAGATTCCAAGATCTGTCGCTTTGCTTGACTCTCAAGGTATATATACTTTTTCCTAAAGCTTAGAAAAGAGCCCTTGGAAAACAATGCAATACCCATTTTGCAAAGATGAATGAAGCATGGTGCATATTTTCACGAAGCACATTGAATGAAGACCAATGACTAATTTTTCCAGTGTAGGAACTTCTTTGGATTGATGTTTGTCAAACTGTAGAATCATGATGCTTTGTAAGCTAAGAGTCATTTAAGGAGAAATCAATGTGGGTATCTCATCTTTCTCCAAATCTATCTGTAACTGGTCTTCATGCATCATTGGTTCCGTTGAGATGTTTTTCTAAGCTTTTGTTGTTTGGGGACAGAGTAGAGAACTGGATCCTTACACATGGCTGGTTTCTTTCCCCCTTCCCATGTTGCCTTACATCCTTCTTGGGAATTCAGTGCATTGCTGGGCAATATAGGCAATCTTCTTACATTTGGGGCTTAAGGAGGCAAAGTGAACCTATATGCAGTAGGGTTGGATACATGAAGCCACACAATTCCAATAAGCAGGAAATATTTGGATATTAATGTCCCACAACACACATACCCTTATGTCTCTTCTGTAGGTGTTTTCTCCTTGGGGCATACAATGCTCCGCCAAAAAGTGCTGCAATATAATGAACACAAGACATGAGATGTACTAGCAATGCTTCATGAGTTATCAAAACTGTAAAACAGAACATAGATCTCAGAACATCACATTGGCATGTATACCACATTTTCTTACCCTTGCTTTACTAACCAACATATAGATGCCTTGAAGGGTATAGTATTAAGCAATGCCAAGAAAGATGAACCTCCCAATTGCCTTATCACATGCAACATTCTTGGTCCAAGATTTTTTACTGAGCCTCTATGTCCCAATAAAGTCCTAGTGGCTGAGAAACAGTCTGGTTCAGTATTCTCTTTCTTGCATGTCCCAGCGCAAAATTGTGGGATGAAGTTTTTTGTCATAGAATTGACAGAAAGTAACTGGAGAACCTCAACCTATCAGCTTTGTCACTTTGGCATGACACATTTCATTTTTCCTTACACTATGCAAAATTAATGCATTTCTGGAATCTCATGGGAAAATCAGCTATTAGTTGAAGCAATACTTGAGCTGAAGAAGACTGAATACACCAAATTATCTTCCACATCTTCACTTGGTTCTCAATCTTTCTCCCCCCTTCACTGCTTCTCTCTTTCCCGCTAGTCCTCATTTGCTGCATTTAGAGGCATTGCTGCCACTCTCATGTGAACATGCCTACCTAAGTGTAGAGCTAAAGCTCTCTTTTGTGAGCCTCACTTACCATTTGCAGGGGATTCTCCATCTAGCTCGAGACTTTCCACTGGCTCTACTTGTCCTTGGAGAGTGATCCATCTGTCAAGTCTGGCTGACACTTCATGTAGTGAACTTAAACCCTCAGGTTTTCTTCTATAGTAGTTATAAGCAGAGTGAGAGCCTAGCTCTCATGTATACTGTTGCTGGTATTGTCCCCACCCATAGTCCTATTGATGCAATCCCTTGAGCCCTGTGTAAGGTTCTCCTAGGATACAAAGCTGAGCCTACTACTATCTAGAAATGTCCTGTTTAGCATGCAAGGTTGTTGGAAAATGACCTTATTTAGGGATACATTTGGCAACCGTAGCTGGATGCTAGGGGATCTTCAAATTTTAGTTTGACAGTTCTCAGTAAGTGGAGGAGGTTGTAAGGTAAAGACACATGGACTCTTGTACAATAGTTGTGTTCTTTTGACATGTAGACTCAAGGGAAAGACTTTTGTCATCATCTTACATGTGCTGTTTGCTTGATCAACATCTGAGCATGGAGTTGCTGTGTTTGGCAGGTTTTGGCTGTGGAAGGACTCTTATTGGAATTGCAAGAAAGCTTGGAAAGTTCCACAACAAAACATTCCACAAAACATGTTGAATGCAAGAGATTAAAATTAATGGAAGAAACATGCTATAGGGTGACATATGCTTCTTTTGTGTTAGGCAAGTGAGTTCAAATTTTGTGATGTAAAAGAAAGAAAAGAAAGAAGGATGCTTGCTTGATTCTTGTGAATTAGATGGTTGTGTTTTTATATTGTTTTCTCAAGTTAGCCACGGTAAGAATAAGTCACAAAACTGAAGTGAACAATCAATTTTCAGTTTTTTCATTTCACCTTTCTTAGAATTGAGATCCCCAAACATAGATGGCTTGATATTTGGGTCATTCGGAAATGGAAGTATTCTTTCTGTTTATCCATTCAGCATCTATTTGATGAATGCCTGCTTTTGGCACGAAGAATCAACCAGGTTGGTTCCTAATAGACTTGTATGTGCATTCTCAGGGATTGGAATTGTAATTTTATCTGTTCTCCTGGTGATGACCAAATGGACAACATGTGGCTTTGGACCACTATTATATAGGTGGCTGTTTTTGTTGAATATGGTTTTGACCTGAAAAAACATTTTTTGGATAATCTATGTAATCCTTATTTAGAAATCAGGTGTGCTAAGCACACACGCTAGCATGTCTTGTTAAATAGAGCTTATGATACAATGCAGTGGTGACATGTTGTGGCAGTTAAGGGTGTTATCTTGCTTATCTATAGACAATTTAGGGTTGGTAAGGGGCATCATTAAAGTCTGTTGGGTAGGTAAGCAAGGCAAGTCTGCCCCTCGTGTTTGAATCCAATAGTCACTAAGTCTACACTGTAGGGGAGAGAGCGAGGGAGACTTTGGCCTCTAAAGTGGCCTATGAGATCAGTAGATCTGATGCCATGATTTCAATAACTTTGTCAAAAGAAAGGAAAAGCTGCCCAAGGTAAAGTAAAATGCTGAACTAACAAAAGCATGCTAGTTTGCTTTGGATCTATAACCATAATAACCTATAGGGCATGCTAGACCTTCGGAGCTTTGTAAGAGAGCCCTTAGGATGTTGTTTCATGGCCTAGTAGATACTACAGTAGTGACATGGGGATCAATTGCTTGGGTCATGGATCCAACCTGTAGATATGAGCATGTGTAGGGGAGTCTTTGCTATCTCATCTCTGGTCAGATCTCTAGCAGGATTGCCAGGCTAGATTTTTGTAGTTAAAGTGGACTCGGGGTCATTCTCACATTGGGAGCTCATAACTAGCATCATTGCTTGGTATATTTGAACTGCCAGATGTAGTCATGCTATAGATAAATTGGATATACCCACTGTAGAGACTCTGTCTAGGATTTGGACGGAGATTGTGCACATTCTCTGTGTAAGGTAGGAGAGGCTAGAGGGCTACTTGAAGACTCTGAGGAGGAGAGACACTTTTTCTTAGGATTCGGGATTCTGCCACTGTCTTTCATTACCAGTTGTATATGGTCTGGCAATATAGACCTCCTAATTGGTAATTCATTTAGCCCTTGTAATAGACTTCCTTTTGTTGTATATTGGTATTTTTTTGGAAGTCCCTTACATGTTTAATTTTCTTACTTTGCTTTGAGATATTTTTTCTCAAAGGGATTTATTAGAAGAATTATTCTTTTCTCTGAAAAAAGAAACCATGGATAATAAAGTTGCACAAATGGTGACTATTCTGTTCTTTGTTTTAAGAGTTTCTTAAGCTTATGATATTTAGGATCTAGTTATGAAGTCAAGTAGGAAGGATCCTGTGAGTCTAATGGAAGTAAGTTTTGAAGGATGTAGAAGTAACTACCAAATGTTTCAGGCAGCTACACCGTTCCACTGTTCTGCTGTTCTATGGGTATGAAATCATTCATGTATTACTGTCTGAAGAGCAATGGGTAAATGCATGTGTTGTGGGTGGAAATATTGGATTTTCTTGTACCTTTGGAATTGGTCATTAATGTTGTCGCACTGTTGATATTGCGTTAAAGACCACTCAATGTCGCCAGTTACTCCAGTTGATGAAAGAGCATGCATCCCCCCTCCCCCCCAAGCATCGCTTATGGATAGAAATTTGAGGGGACCCAAGCTCATGTGACATGTGCAAAAGAGATTGGCAAGTTTGGGATAGAGGGAATATGCCATTGTGCATAGTTGATGGTGGTGCATTGGTGTACCCGACCCTGTTTTGGTATAAAGAAACAGCTCAACTTATTGCATTAGAAATAAATTTAGGCACAAATTGTTGGATTAAAATGAATATGTTTGAAAACATGGCCATGCATTTCTTGTGGGTGGAAACATTGGATTCTTCAATACCTTTGGAGTTGGTCATTAGGGTATTCATAGAAGTTTTGTACAAAGAAACAGACCAACCTATTGTGCTAGAAATAAATCTAGGCATGAACAATTTTGATCGAAATGGAGATGTTTAAAAACAGGGCCAACTTGGTAATTTGTTGAGCCAACTGTCCTGCGTTGGTGAACCGCAATCAAGTGGTTAACCATCTTCCACCCAAGTCATTAGCCCTACCCTAGACTAAAAGGGGAGTAATAAACAAAAGTCTGGACTGTGTGTGCTGCAGTTTGCTTGAAATATCACTTCTTTGTTTATTATCTGAGCTTGTTTTTGTAAAGAGTGCTTGGAAATATTTGATTTGTCTCAAACATATCCATATTTTTACCTGTGATCATAAAAATCACTTTTGTAGAAGCTGAGTGCAAGATGCTACTTGGAAAAAGTAAACTGCACCGTTTATTGCAAAGCACGTTGAAGGTCTTTCTCTGAACTTTTGATGCTCACCCATGTGATCTTTTTTGGCTTGTATTAAAATAAGTTGTCAAACTGTTTGAGCTTTACATGCATTTAAACAAGTGACATTCTCAAACAAACATGAAGTAGCTTAGAACAATGGGATATGTTAACAAATTTGTGTTTGCAGATGATGGCACAGGATTGGCATCCTGCTTGGCCAAGGGTGATACAGCAGCATGTTTACTAAATTTCCCTTTAGCAGAAATGCGATCAATTTCTTCAGCATATCAAACTAAATTAACAAATTATAAGGACACAGTTTTGCAGTTGAATGCCCTTGTGAGAAAATATGGCACAATATGGATGCAAAATATTGATCCTGAGCTTGATTTTCCTAGCAACAGTGTTATTGTTCAAGGAGGCAAAGATAAAGATTTAAGTTTCAAGGAAAAGAGGTTTTTCTATGGCATTGTAAAGCGAGCTTGTCATGCAGGGCTGATGGTAAGATGCTTGGAGCCTTTACTTCCTAGTTTTACTAAAATCCTATAATACAATCTCAAAGCTAAGGTTGGATAGGTTGAGACACACTCGGGCAAAATTATCTTCATGAACTCATTTCTAAGTTTCTTTTAGCAGACCTGTTTATCAGCTCTAGATCGAACTTTTCAATTTCTTCTGCCTTATCTTTTCTTTTTCAATGCCGTATACGGCAATATGCAGGGAGAGGCACTGACAAAACCTTTGCTTTGACAGGAAATTGTAGCTGAATGTCAGAAGCCTGAAAATGCTGATGTTCAACATTATGTAACTCAGATGAACTTAATAGACATGGACGTTTCAGGTTGTGGGAGCACCAGGAATAAGCTCCTACTTAGAAAAGCCAAGCCACTAAAGCATGAGCTGTATCTGAAAGACCTTACAAAGGACTTGTCAGTTGCCTTCCAAAGGATGGGGAATGCCTCTGCAGAAATTTAGATATCTGCACCTGGAATAGATGATAATCTGAATTTTGTGGCTTCATGACTTCGGGCATGTTTTTCCAGAGGAATTGAGGCCTAGTGGCTTGGTAAAAACTAGATCAGCAGACTGAGTGAGCCAAAAGTCAAACACATGATGCAAGAGTGCGTAATTGAAGAGGCATCGTTTACGGTGTGCCACAGGCATGTGGACTTATTCTTAGCCCTGGAAATGATGAACATTGCATTAGCAGTGCAGACCATGGGCAGGATCTTGGGATTTATAACACCAAAGGTTAGAATAGGTCACTTTCAATTAAAGGCCAAAGAGTGGTGAAAAACCTTACTGTGAAAGTCTTGCTTTAATGGAAGGGCGGTTCTGTATGCTACTGGAACAAGAGAGACTCTCAGTAATGCTCAATGCCGACTGTCCTATGATCAGTTTGATGTAGACAAGTTCACTGAATTGTGAATTACTGTGCTGCTCTGTAAAATAATACTCATCTGAGACATTGGATACGATGATCATGCTCAATATAACCCAGAAATTTCAATCTGTCTGCCAAGATGCACGCTTGTGCCTGTTGTATAACCCAATAAAAGTTGTACAAAGTCATACATCTGAGGCAAGCATGTCCATTTATTTTCACATATTGAGCTTTGCTCATGGTATATCCACATCCAAGGTGGACTACCATATTGAAAAACAAAAAATGAGCTGAAAGCCCATAATATTGTGTGCATGCAATAGCTTGAAACTTAATAATGCAGCCTTAATGCAAGCCTATCATCTATTAGGTACTTGGCATAGGTGGTTTGCTTTTCAGTCCTTCCGACAGGCAGAACATAGTCGCAACATTCCCAATATTGATCCAAATTCATTAAGGCTAATCAAGATCAATTACTCGCCCAACCAACAGATGCTACCATATAAGCATTTAAATATTAACGTTTGTGTTTGAGATTATTGGGTATTTTTATGGGTTTTTGTGCATAAGCTTTGGTTTTTGTCCTTATATTTAATAGAATCTTCATAATGATGACTGTTATACGTAGAGTTTATCACTGAGAATACTCATTTGTAGATGTTACGTTTTCCTGTTCACCTCATTTTTCATTCGAGATATGCCCAACTACTTTTGTCTGCTTGTGTGACAGGATTATAGGCAATTTTTGGGTCTTGTTTTCTTTTCCCTTACTCTTAAACCCAAAATATCCTTCTGTTAACCGGAAAATGGGGAATATGTCAATTTTATAAGTTAAAACAATAGATACCAAACTTCTTGTGATGGCATTATTTCCTTGTTTTGATGTTGAAGCCGTATATTATGCATAGGTTGAGAGGAAGAGAATCCATATCCATGGGGAGTCCAAATTGTTGAACAGTATGTGTACTGTATGATTACAGGGCTGTATCAAAACAATTTTAGCAATGTGTATTGTATCTACAAAAAAGGCATAAATCATTTTACTAGAATTACAGGGCTGTATCAAAACTACTGCTATCAAAGCGTCAGTATGTACATCTACCTAACTACATCGATACCCTTCTGATTTTAAACCATGTCTATTCACTCGATGTAAAGCCATCAAGGGTGTAAGCTTTTGTCATGTAATCATATTCCATCCACTAATCACCATGTTGTCTCTATCTCACTTGATCTTGCTTATTTGTGCTTCCATCAAGTATGGTCATTGTATATTTAGCATAATACTCAGTACCAATGTACACATTGCAATATTATCATTAATCCGTCTTATGGGCACAAAAGTCTATTGAGTAGGATGGAACCCATCATGCAAAAATGCCATAGAATTGATTATGCAAACATCTCGGCAACCAATTTGTAGATCACTGGCATCAATGTTATGGGCCTCCAATCAAAGCGATTCACAAATCCAGTTTTAGGAAACTGCTTAATAAAATCGTCTTTTCACGCAGGCTTAAGATTCCTCTGCATGTTGTCGAGTATGGATTCATGCAGCCAACTCTGGTATGCACTAAGCAATTCTGATACCAAGCCATCCCATCGAGGTGATTTTCATCTTCTCAATTAGTGCCAAGCATTCTCTAGGATAGTCTAAGGCGAATGGCTCTTTTAAACCTAATGCATCTCAACCACAGTAGTACTAATAAAGGAAAGGGGCACGTAAATTAACATAGGGTTGCTTACAACAATGTTCTAATGCTAGAGATTATGTCTAGTGGCCGACTGCATTTTCAGCTTAGACCATTTTTTAGTAAATCTTTAGATGAGCAATCTGTATTTGCACTAGCTTTGATCATTTATATAATCAATGCTAGTCATTCTACATGATAACATGCACATACATGTATACATGTATGTATACTTGTGTGTGTATAAAAATAAATAAATAAATAAATAAATAAATAAATAAATAAATATAGAGAGAATATCAACATCATTGTGAAAGGCCATTGTGGCCTATGAGACAAGCAAGACATACAAAGAAATGTCTCTCTCATCCAAAAGTGATAAATGGCATGCATGTGAGACTAGATATTAGTTGATATTCTAGGTAAGAATATGTATGTGGAGAGAGAGAGAGAGAGAGAGAGAGAGAGAGCACTATTGACCATAGTTTTGAATGACAACTTGCAAAGACTAAAAAAGCTCAAACCATTAGATACACATGCATCCTTAATTTTTTTTTGGATGAAACATTATATCATTGATATACAAAGAAAATAAAGCCTAGTGCAAAGTCTTCCAAAAACATCAAATACAATCGTAAAACACCTCCATAATGGAATCATGGTGTTGCTCGATTGTTAGCTATTATGCAATGATTGTTGTTGCCATCGAGAAAGGAAGTTCTATGGATGAAACAAATGACTGACTATATGTGCTTGATTTCATTGGTTTTAGATTGTCCAAAGTACCCAAAGGCCAATTGAAGTAAATAATTTACAATATTGGGACAAGCTAGATTGAAATTTGTCAAACGGTCAAAGAAATTTGCCAAATAGTTGTGATGGGAACTTGGTATGCAAAGCTTCAAGCCTCCAAAAAAAGAAACTTATATTCAATGGTAACTTAATCTTTGAAATCTTGTTGAGATTTACTTCGATTTACTTGTCATGATTTGTTCAAGTGCCATCAATTTCATGTTTGTCAATCCAACTTGAGTGGCATAATGTATTAGTAGATCTTAATGGTGGTCATTTGATGGAGTGATGAGGTATGGCAACCTAGGGGATTACTCTTGAGTTTTCGATCTTGTGGATTTTTGAGATGTATCAAGATTAAGAACACACCAAGAATCTTGCAATAGATTCTATGTTTTCCTCCAAATTGGTTAATGATGCATGTGAAGACTATAAGGGCTACATGCATTTGTAAAAGGAAGCAATTGTCCTTATGCATAAACCACTCTTCATATATCCCAATACCTAGTTTGTGTAACTTGAAGGCTCTAACATGTTCTTGAATAGCCAGTGTCTTATAGGAAATAACACTTCGATGAATATTCTCTTTACTCATGGAATTTCGATGGAGGGAAAGTTTATCAAACCATATAAGATGGGATAACATTTCCTTAAAATCCTAAATGAATCTAGTTGATTATGGACAATGACAAAGTTTCCCTGAATAATGACCATGAGGCCCTTCTGGTTGATATATGATCCGTTTTTCATATGAGTTGGTTGTCATACTAACAACCAATGAATCCAATGTAATACTCCATAATAGTTTTTATTGAAAGAAAACCAATAACAAGGTAGGCTTATGTATAGAGATGATGATGGGGTACCCAATTGCCCAATGGAGAAGGCTAAACTCACCCACCTTCTCATCAAGGTCCAACCCTACTAGCTCATTGCAAGACAATTGTATTGATTAGGGCAAGATGGGGCATTGAACAAATGAATATTAGTGGATAAGAGTATTGATTCGAATAGATGAATTGGCGTTGACACCAACTGTACCATACCAACCATTGAAAAATGGCAATTACATGGATACGACCTATAAATCTTGTAGTTCTATACTCTCAAGATTTATGCACGTTGTTGATTTTTTTTGAATGGATCACGTGATAGAGTGCATACAAGACTAAAAGGCTCTAATGGTAGCATCAATCTTACAAGCCCCCTACATTGGTCAGTTTCATTCCACATTCACCTTGCCATGGAAAGTTTATATATGTACCTAACATGACTTATAAGTTTGTGCTAGTTAATCAAATGATTTAGAGGATCTAGAAGTTCCCTTTCACAAGCATGCTTGTATGGTATCAGATACAATAGACACCATGTGGGTTGTTTCTCTTGGAAAGAGGATATTTAAATTAAGTGTCATTATGGCCAAAGATTGACATGATAACTTGGCTATTCTTCATGCTAAATTTTATAACATTGAGATGTGACACAAATGGATTTGGTACATGATTTTTTTGTGATTGAAGTCTACCAAACTTAGGTGTCATTACAAGTGTCTTGAAGTTCAAGGGCACAATGCTGTCAATGTGTGTGTGTGTGTGTGTGTGTGGTGCTTCCTAATATTGGAGCTCATGCATGTAGATGTGTGGATAGGACCTTAGCCCAACTTGTTGAAGTATCATGTGGCATTTGTGGATAATTACACAAGGAAAACCAAAATGTATTTTATGTGGGAAAATGTAGAAATACTTGAGAAGCTCAAGTTTTAATTGCAATATGATTGAGAAAGAGTCTAGAGATATGACAGTTGCCATTTGTTTGGATGTGGTATTCAATGCAAGTTTCTTGCACATATGCACATTAGCTAAATGGTGTAGTAAAGATGAATAATATAAACATTATACATGGACATTGCACTTTTGAGTGAAAAAACATGTCTACATTTTTGGGCAAATTTAGTTACATAGGAATTGAAAAAGTGATTCAAAGTAGCATTATCTATAGAATACCCACCTCAGAATGAAGCAATTACAGGGATCTGCCATCACAAATACTGTGCTTACTAAACTGGTAATTACAGTATGTCCCAAAAACTCATTTAACCCTATGAAAATAAATAGCATATCAAAAGTAGTATCAGTCATTAATAAAGGAATGACTTCTCCAACATACCAAACAAATTTGTGTAAGTATAATCATGAACTTTAGCAAAATAAATGCTAGGTTGGATGAAGTTTTTGAGCCGAGAGAAGTTTTGTTTGACTTAAAACAAATTGTTTTACTAGAAATCCAATAAGTACTGTGGGCTTGGTTGTGTGCATGTTATCCATCTAGAAGTTTGACTTTAGAAAATGTCCCCCACACTATTAGAGAAGTTGAGGGGATCACAGAGCATTCCTATGAAGGGCCACATCATATACTGTCCCTATTGGACAAAATTGAAGGGTTTATCATTAAGGTGTGTTTCTTATAGAGAACAACAAATATCCTATTATTCATTCTATTAGAACTTGGCAAAGGTTTATAAATAACAAGAAATTTAGTAATCTATGTGATTGATACAATAGTGGGTTGTGGGAATCGAACCCACATCAGTAGCTTGCAAAGTTAAGTATTATAGTCAATGTTATCTTATGTTCCTAGCATCTCTAATTCAAAATGGAATGTGAGAGTGTGTAGTTTATGTCACAAGCAAGATGTCTACTGCAGTGATGTACAATAAAAATCCAAAGGAGAAGTACTCGTTGAGAAAATTAGGTGTTTCTTATTGGGCATTCATTAGAGGGAAAAGGAAACAACACACTTGAGATACTCATTAGCCATCCTATAGTATTTGATAGCTCACTAGTTTTTGGTATTCTCTAGTTGTCACTATGGATGAAAAATTTATTGATGCATTTGGAAATTAGGTCCTAGGACAGGCCATATTGAAGTGGTATAGCCAACTTAGGGAGTGTTTTGACCACAACAAATTCTAGCAAGCCATGGTCTATTCTATTTAATATATTTAGATTATATATAGGAGGTTCTAGAATGGTTAGATGTTCCATACGTTTGGTTGATATTACATGAGCAAATACATTTTAATCATATGAGTTAATAGGTTCTAAGTCTCCACCAAATAGCTTTGATTCTAATGCTCAAGGAAGTACCAAGGTTCAACCACTTGTTGATGGAGTTCACATCTCATGTTTGACTTTAGAATTGTTGATTTTGAGTAGAATATCAGTGTACAACCTTATGTAGGACATTAGACCACTTCACCTCGAAGATATATTTAGGTGAGATACCTAGTTCATAGGCTTACCCATGAACAATGATATTTTTTTCAAGGGTCTCTCTTTGAAAATCAATCCTTATTTGGTGACAAGGTCCTTAACTTGAGAGGTAAATTATTACATATTGCTATATACTTTTATATGGATGTTTGTGGATATCCATACTTTTCATCTACAAAAATAGACATTTTAGGGGGTCAAATCTCACTATTAATGCACAACTTTCAATATTAGGCAATCATTATGATTTTGGGGGACTAAAAATGACCCTAATTTTCACCTAATTTGTTAGAGGATCCATATTTTTAGCCTGAAAATTGAAAAATTTCCCAAAAGAAAAACACTACCCATGATGGATTAGCAACAATACATAATCCCTATTTGATGTGAGAGATATTTGAGGAAAGAGTTAAAGACCCATAGTAGATACAACCCATGGATGAGGAGATGGGTGCATTGGAACAACATGTAGCATGATTGATTGTAGATCCTTGAGGAACACAATGTTATTGGTTGTATGTTGGTTTACATGATTAAATACAAGTTGAATGGGAGTGTAAGCATGTGTAAGGCTAGATTAGTAGCAAAGGGATATGGATAGTAGTACGACATATATTATGATTATATATTCAACCCAATTGGCAAGATGGTGACAAGTCATGAGATGGTTCTATTAGCTATGGCTAGTGAGTGGAAGATGCATCAAATGGACATTAAGAATGCATTTGTGAATTGAGAGTTGATAGAGGGATCATACATTCAATAGCCATTGAGATATGAGGATATGAGATATCCACATATGTATGGTTTGAGAGTTGATAGAGGGACTATACATTCAATAGCCATCGAGATACGAGGATCTAAGATATCCACATAGGAATGGAGAATTCATGAAGCTATTTGTTGGATGAAGCAAGTGCCATATGATGATCTATTCAACCTAATTTCCAGGATGGCCACAAGTCATGTGATGGTTGCATTAGCTATGGCTAGTGAGTGGAAGATGCATCAAATGGGCATTAAGAATGCATTCATGAATTGCGAGTTGATAGAGGGACCATACATTCAATAACCATCGAGATATGAGGGTTTGGGATAACTACATAGGGTATGATGAATTCACAAAGCTATTTATAGGATGAAGCAAGTGCCACTCTTATGATAATATTAGCAATATTATGGTACATTATTGCACAAAAAAATAGAGGTACACTATGAATGTAGTGACGGGTTAGTCACGAAGATCGAGACAATAGGTGTTTGTTATGCATAGAGAGTGATAGAGAGCAAAGTAGAGAGTGAGCACGTTTAAAGGTACAATGACGAGTGTGTACCTTTAGGTTTTTAGATAGATATATATGTGTAAGTACAAGTGCTAAGGGTGTGTTCCCCCCCAAGCACATTTAAAGGCACGAGGCATTTATTCCCAACAACCTCCCACCTAAAGGAAATGTGCCTTAAGAGGAGAAAAGAATCAACTAAGTCTAGGTATGTACAAAGCTGAAATACATATATCTATCCAACTCCCATCATATGTTGGAAATGAACAAACCGCTCTGTTGGAAGACCCTTTGTGAGAAGGTCTGCAAGATTATCATCTGTATGCACTTTGACAAGCTCAATGCTCTTGCTATCAAGTACATCTCTAATGAAGTGGTACTTCACCTGTATGTGCTTTGTCTTTGCATGAAAGACATGATTCTGTGCTAGCATGATAGCACTCTGACTATCACAATGGAGAATAGGTAACTCTGTGATGCTAAGCTCTCCCACCAGATGTGAAAGCCATAAAGCCTCCTTGCATGCCTCAGTTTTCTACAGTCCGCATGGCCAGCATAATCTGCATCCGTAAAGCCAACAACAGATGCCTTCTGCTTCCCAAAGCAAATGCAAAACTCCTTTGTGACTTTGAGGTATCTCATAATACCTTTCACTGAATCCCAATTCTTCTTGCCAGTGTTTGCCATGTATTTGCTAACCACTCCCATTGCAAAGGCAATGTCAGGATGTGTAGCAACCATAGCATACATCAAACTGGAAACAACTAAAGCATATGATATCTTGGCCATTTTAGCCTTCTCATCATCAGATGTAGGGTTGTCCTCTGCACTGAGTTTCACATATGGAGACAATGGAGCCTCAATTGTTTCCCCCCCTCCATATTAAAACACTGCAAAACCTTGGAGATATACTCTTGTTGAGATAGATAGAGTAAGCTTGTCGACATATCTCTGAGTATTTGCATGCCAAGAATGTGATTTTTATCACCAAGATCCTTCATGTCAAAGTTGCCATGAAAACTTTGCTTCAGTGAATCCAAGGCATGAGTATCCCTGCCAGCAATTAGCATGTCATTGACATACAAAACCAAGATAATTAGTTTGCCATCTGTTTCCTTCTTGGTGTACAAGTAGTGATGCACTTGACTTCTATGAAAGCCTTAAGACTGCATGAATGTATCAAACTTATGTTACCATTCTCTTGGTTCTTGTTTCAGCCCATACAAACTCCTTTTGACTTTACATGCCATCTTTTCTTTCCCTTTTTCAACAAACCCTTGAGACTGCTGCATATATATGTCTTCATGCAAATCACCATGTAAAAATGCAGTCTTTACATCCATCTGAATGAGTTCCATATCTTCACCTGCAACCAAGCCCAAAATGATTCTCAATGGAGTCATCTTGACTACAGGAGAGAAAATCTCATCAAAGTCAATTCCATGCTCTTGCTTGTACCCCTTTGCAACCAATCTTGCTTTGTACTTTGGTGAGGAACCGAAAGTGACCTTCATCTTGTAAACCCATTTGCATGGAAGTGTTTTCTACCCTTTAGGCAACTACACCAAGTCCCAAGTGCCATTTTTCTCAAGAGATTCCATTTGTGACAACATGGCTTTATACCATTTCTTGTTGTCCTATCTGTCCATTGCTTCCTTGAAGCAAGATGGTTCACCACAGTCTGTCAATATGACATAATCAACCACATTGTTTGCACCAGGAACAAATTTGTCAACTTGTCTAGTAGCCCTAGACAATCTCCTAACCCAATGATCATTGTTTGCTAGCTGTTCTTGCAAATTTCCATTTTCAGCATGTTGCACTGGCATTTTAGCCTGCAAATAAGCATTAACAGCTTGCTGTCCTAGCTGTTCCTGCACATGTAGTGGCTCATTATCATGAGCAGTAGCTGGCTGATAATTTCCATCATCATTTTTTACATTTAGAAGTTCATTTATAGCAGGTATTTGCTACTGTACAGTGGGCACATTTTGCTATCCAAAAGGTATTTCTTCCCAGAATATAACCCTACGAACCTTCTTAGTTTTTTCGGGTTGTTTATGCATGTGATCTTTCCGAAAGATAACATCATTGCTATGTACTACTTTCCTTTCCTCCGGATCCTACAATCTAAACCCCATTTCACCCTTGTCAGCATATCCTAGGAAAATACATTTACAGGACTTTGGCTCAAGTTTGCTGCACTTTTCTTTATGAATGTGTACACAAACCTCGTAGCCAAACACTGTCAGGTGAGCATATGAAGGTGGCTTGCCCAACCACGGTTCTTGAACTCCCCCCCCCCAAAGACCTGTTTGGTGACCGATTAATTAAGTGAATGGCTGTCATAATAGTCTCTGCCCAAAAGCCATGAGATAATGCAACATGAGACAACATTGTACGGACCTTATCCTGTATGGTCCAATTCATACGCTCTACAACTCCTTTTTGGGGTGGATTATGAGGGGCAGTGAGCTCCCTCTTTATCCTTTTGTTGTCATAAAATGCTTGAAAGGCCTTGGACACATATTCTCCACCATTGTTAGATCAAAGACACTTAAGTGTCCTATTAGTCAGATTTTCAGCTAACGCTAAGAATTTTTTAAACTTGGCTAGCACTTCATCCTTGCTACAAATAGGGTAAACCCATACCTTCCGTGTAGCATCATGGACAAAGGTGACAAAATATTTATTTCCCCCTAAAGATAATCCTGGCGTCTGACATACTTCTGAATGCACTAACTCTAGAGGAGAAGATTTTAGTGAAAGAGACTTTTTATGAAACGTCTGTGCATGATTGCCATAAATACAATGATCACAGTGCTCAAAATCAGCATAATAAAGACAAATCAAGTAACCCAAACGCGAAAGTACTTTCATTCTAGTTTGACTCACGTGTCCAACCAGCCATGCCACAAAGAACCACTTGACTGCTCGGTCACAGCAACAACATGGTCACGCACACTAGATACATGAAGTGGATACAAAGTATCACTCTTGCAACTTCTGGCAATAACCTTAGATCCCTTATAGATATTCCATTTTCCATCACAAAAGGTGGTATAAAAACAATCATCATCTAGCTACCCTATGCTAATCAAGCTCTTCTTGAGTTGAGGTACATGCCGTACATGTTGAAGGGTGAAGACAGAGCCGTGCAGAAACTACAACTACACACTGCCAATACCTGCAATGTCACATGCATAGTTGTCCCCAAGATGGACAACACCATGTCGACCCCCTGATAGGCAGAGAACCACTCTCGATGAGGGGTGACATGAAAGGAAGCACCTGAATTGAGAATCCAGGTATGCATGTCATCATCTGTATCTGCAAGTAAAGCATGTGCACTAAAGTGTGAAGAGACAAAGAGTATGTCACTCCCACTATCACTATCATGAGTGACTACATTCACCTCTTTAATTTTTACACTGCTTTTATTAGGTTGATTGTCCTTCTTCTCTTTCTTACTATCATTTGTCTTCTTGCCCTTTCCTTTCTCTTTCTTCCATTTGTAGCAGTCATGTTTAAAGTGACCCTTCTTGCCACAATGATGGCATTCAACATCTTTGCCACGTGATTTATTATGTCCCTTGCTATCATATTTACCTTTCTGCTATGATCTGCCCGTAGTATGCAAAGCACTGGAAGACTTACTAGATGCATTGTTCTGCCGATTCATTTCTTCCATGAGTAAAGCCTTCTCTACATTAGCATACAAAAGGATCACATTAAAATTTCTCATAGCAGTCTTGAATGTATCCCAACTCTCTGGTAGAGTGCAAAGCAAGAGTAGCCTTAAATTCCTCATCAATCATGAACTTCAAGGCAACCAGCTAGCTGAAAATGGAGTTAAAATCTTTGAAATGAGTAGACATCATTGTACCCTCTTTCATACGCAAATCCATAAGCTTTTTCAGCCAATGCACTTTTCTTGCAGCACTCTTCTGTGCATACAGTTCTTCCAGTCGAGTCCATATAGTAGATGCAGAATCCAAACCTTCAATGTTAAACAACAAGGCGTTAGAAATCGATAGCTCGATGGTTGAGCCTACAAGCTCATTTAACTCATCCCAATCGTCCTATTCCATATCTACAGGCTTTGCCCCTTGTGTTTTGATCGGCTTTGCCTGTTTCTTTTGCAACATGATATTGTAGCTCTGCTTTTGCCAAACTACAAAGTTATGTGCTCCTTCAAGCTTCTTTATGTGCATGAGATTACTACTGTCACTGCTACTAGCCACCATGATTTTTAGCCCAAATGTGACAAAAAAATTAGCAAATGCAAGCCCAAACTATCACCCAAGTGACCAAGGTACAAACAAGTACCGACCAGCAATAAAGACCACATAGAAGCATAGATTTCCGATCTATAATTAAATTTATAGAAGCACCAAACCATGTGCTACATCGTTCCACAACTGATTACAACGTTCCAGAGGCATATACATCACATTACATGAGAAATCCCAAAATTTTAGCTGCAATTTCTGTTGTACATGTACCCACGGGCATAAAATTTGACATGCACAGTCAAAAGCCCCAAAATTTTTGTGCTCAAAGCATCGACCACACATCTACATTTTCTCTGTCATGTATAGAACATGCCAACTTCGCCAAAATAAAGCAAATTCAGTAAAACCCCCAAATTTTACCAAGCGTTGATGTCCAAATTGCGTGGAATTCAACTTGCATGTACATAAAATGACCACGTGTTGCACATATTTTTCCCAAATTGCAAAAGCCCCAAATTGCATAGGGTCCAATGTCCATGAATGTCGAGAAATTGGGTAAATTTCAACCCAATTTGTGCATGTACATGAAAAGCCCCAAATGTCGGGGACAAAATGTTACAAATTCTTGCAATTTCTGAGACATATAGCATTGTTGCATCTTGCTCGAACCAAATCTGGACAAATCCGCAAATTTTCCAAGTCCTGCGTGTACTAATTTTAGTGAAATTGAAAGAATTTCACTAAAATGTGAAAAGCCCCAAAAAATTCATGGGTAAATGTGCATCAACTTTGCAATTTCTGAGTCGAATTGTCCAATTTTGCATTAAGATCCCCAAATTTGAGAAAAGCACCAAGTTTCTGGGCCTAAATCTGCCCAAAATCTTGACTATGCCTACATGCACAAATGCCCGTTAGTGTGCAAAGGACTTGTTTGCAGGAAACCTTTGAAAAAATTAAAATTTTGCAAAGGGAAAATGAGGGATGCGTTCTCGTTGACCAGCCGTAGTCGTTGTGACCTGTCGCCTGTAATCACATTGTAGAAAAAAGTGACGTCTGATCAAGCCTACGGCTCCTGCTTGTCGCCTTGCAGTCGTGCTTGTCGTGAGCACTACAGTTGTCGTGTATAGCTCCCGCCAGTCACGCCTCTGAACCATGCAACGTTTGTCGTCAGCACTGCCACATTGCCACGGCTGCTGCTTGGTTTGGTCATTGCCCACTAGTCTTCAACTTGACGCTGGTTCCCTAGTCAGCTGAACTGCCCAAAAACCACACGCACCAATTCCTTTTTAGCATGACCTCAGTTCCTTTTTAGCGTGACCTGAGCTGCATAAGCCTTTTGCATGATGACCTATTCAATGGTTGCCTACACAACTTGTCGACTATCTTTCTTTTGCTCGGCGAGTGCACCTGAGACTCTTGCACAAACTTCAAGAAGTACGAACGCCTCAACTGTAGCTCTGATACCACTTTGTAGTGACGGATTAGGCACGAAGATTGAGATAGTAGGTGTTCGTTAGGCGCGGAGAGATAGAGAGAGTGAGAGAGAGTAGAGCAGAGAGTGAGCACGTTTAAAGGTACAATGATGAGTGTGTACCTTTAGGTTTTTAGATAGATATATATGTGTAAGTACAAGTGCTAAGGGTGTGTTCACACCCGAGCGCATTTAAAGGCACAAGGGCCTTTATTTCCCAACAACAAATTTATTTGAGAGAAGAAACTTTGTGGTAATATAGACTTACAACATGTGTCCATGTAGTACCAAATTACCGATAATCTCATGGTGATTTCCCCCGAGAGAAGTTAGAATACTTTCAACAAGTTATGAAACTAGACACCATCAATGATACAAACTCAAGGACACATACTCATTGTGACTTGAGCTTAAGGGGGGGGGGGGGGGGTGTTCACATGTATGGTGCACATGGTGCCTGACTTGATATGACTTCTCATTGTGGACAAGCAAGACTTGTGTGTATGGTGAATAGGTGGGACCCATATCACATTGCTATCCCACACCAATAGTTTTCGCATGTATATGTAGTGTTAGTATATATGACACACTTGGTCATTTTAGATATAGTGCACTCATTAGTAATAGAAGAGAGGTGAGCCCAAGAAGTTCCCTTCCACCATCTTTGTGTGCAATGTTGTGTCTCCTCTAGTTTCGTACATATGGTATTGCATTTGCTTGCCTTTATACCATGTACCATAACCTTCTATCAATGTTTGCACTTGAAAACTAAAAGCATGATGTGCACATTCCATGTCTTTTGGAGCATGCACCCTAATTGGATGAATAATCTCCTTTGCTATACACTAAAATTGTTGATGCATAAGGTAAATTCTATGTATATGCAACAATCTTTTGATGTCATAGAGGGTGATAATCCATGGGTGTATCAAAACACTTTTCCAACCATAAATATGCATGATCTAGTCCACCCATATTTTGCAAGTAAATGATCCATATTGTTGAGCATTTAACAAATACCATATCTGTTCAGTCAACACCCAACAGTCTATGAATGCATTATAACAATTCGTAAAGCCATGCAACCAAAGTATCAAAATTTGTCATAAATCAGGTGCATGTAACAAAGAAACTATGTTGGTTGTGCTCTTGTGTACTTCAAACCACATTGTGTTTACACGATTCCATAGTAGCCTCCACTTATTTATATTATTATAGAGCCCTTGTATGTGATATGCAAAACATTTTATTAGTGCAAACATAACGGGAATATACAAGTAGAAAAAAAGCGTTTGTGCATTATTTAGAGTAATTGCACTGGTAGGTGGTTGATATGGCATAGTGGGACATTCAGTGGTGGCTGAATGTTTGAACTAACTTAACTCAAAATATATGTCTCCCCCAAGCCCTCCACCCCTTGCAGTTCCACTCTAGTGGAAGGGGGTGCTAGTCTTTTTGTACTCCACAAGATACAAAATTGGTTTTGATTGCATTAGTGGTAGAAGTGCATGTAGGTCCAACTATTAAAATTGTAACCAAACTATTAAAATTCGAGTTTGATAAGTTGGGAACTTGAAGATTGTGATGAGCTTGTTTTATGTATCTCTTACTTGAAGATTATGAGGTGGAGACATAATAAGGCTAGTTTGCATGCAAAATCACATTCATTTTTATGATCTAATCTTTTGGATGTTTGTTTGCCTTTCCTTGCACTACTTGTAGTGCCACATACAAGTTGAGGGGCAAGTCTAGCTAGACATTGTTCTAGGCTTACAAACCTTGGAACTACTAATTAAGATACTTCACCAAACAACCCTTAATCTTGAAATCATAGACAAGAATTGTTGTGCATTCTCTCTCTCTCTCTCTCTCTCTCTCTCTCTCTCTTTTCCCTAGTCTTAATCTTATTTAGTTAAATGTTTGATTGTTGTTTTTGAAACGAAATGCACCGTGGAAAATTTCAAGAATGTGAAGTGAGGCTAGAGTGATGATGACCCTTGTGCTCTTGTCCTCTTTATCACAAATAATTGATTTGAAATGTAACATGTCAGATTCCTCAAACCTTTAAGGATGAGGTTGGAAGGGGAATAAGGAAGGAAGGCATAAATGTGACACAATGTAGTAAAAGCAAGGCATGTTGTAGAATGAAGAGGAAAAAGAAAGGCCTATCAATGACATATAATGTGGATTAAGATATGAGAGATGTGTGTATAAAGTAAGGCATGTTGCAGACTGAAGATGAATGAATGGTAGGAACAAATGAAAAGAAGGGCATATCAATGACATATAATCTGAATCAAGATATGAGAGAGGTTTGTATAAAGGCAGGCATGTTGTAAGCTTAAGATGAAATGTATGAACAAATTAAAAGCAAGGGCCTATCAATGACATCATCATCATCATCATGTGAATTAATATAAGATGTAAGAGGCGTCGTCTGTTTAAATAAGCATCTGACCTTGGGATTTCAAGCAAAATACGCGTCGTTGCCGAACACACTTTGATGGCTCAGACAAGCAGACATAAAAATATGGAGAGGAGAGAAGCTCTTGTCTGTTCCTGCAGCTGAAGTCAACGGAACATCTGATGCAATTCATGCCCCTGAAACTTGATTAGTAAGCCTCCAACCCGCACTGTTCATTTTTCTGCGGTTCATAGACCCTCCATGCCATCTGATGCAATTCTCTACTGATCAGATCTGTAAGCCTCCAGCAATTACATGTTATCTGATGCAATTCATGCCCCTAGAGAGCACTCTCCCTAGTTCCATTAATTGGTAAGCATCCAAAAATTACAGGCTATCTGATGCAATAATTACTCCTAGAGCACTTCCCCTAGTGCAATTGATTGTTGGTAAGCCCCCGACAATTACAGATTATCTGATTCAATTTTCCCCGAGAGAGCAATCTGTGTAGCTCAAGTGATTGGTAAGCCTCCAACAGTTACAGGCCATCTGATGAAACTCATGCCCCTTTGAGCACCCCCCAATTGCTTGATCGGTCAACCCACAACATAGTAGTAGAGAATTGGGTTGTCTCTTCCATAGTCTGATTTGTGAGCAGAGAATTGGGTTCCCATGCATCCAAGGCAAAGACCTGCTGTTTCATGAAGTAACGGACCCTTACGAAAACATAAAGCAATGTGTTTCTTGTGATAATTCAGATTTTCATCTTTGCCTAGCAAGATATGGCCTGCATCTATCTGCTTCCACACTCATCTCGCAGGCACAAACATATCTGCATCCATGCATAAATGGACAGGCTCCTTGTGGTCACCCCCACTGAAGTGAGACTCCACTTTGAGACAGGAAAGCAGGCCACTGCCAAAATCAGGCTTCATAATGTCATGCACACTATGCCTGTAGCATTCAAGGTGTGGTCCACTGCACCGAAAAAATATACTGTTTTACCACAGTGTTTCATCATCCCTCCCCTTGGAGAACATGTCATTCAAATAACTGCTAATTGCAACTTCCCTGACAAGTTTCCTTACAGCCAGGATAGATTCTACGTGAAGAGCCTTACGATTCCCACTGGCAAGGCCACACATGCTGAATTGAACTTGTGGTTCACTACGAGGAAGAAGCACGTGTTCAATGATGGGACCCTGAGTGTGGTTTTCACAGGAAGGCATGTGCTATTGAGACTGGCTGCAAATGGCTCCTTTACATGCGTGAATGAGGTTCTGAGAGATACACATGTCGATGCCAGAGACAACAATGGTCGCACAGCATTGTTTCTTGCTGCAGTCCAAGGTAACCTGGATGCAGTGAAAGCACTCATAGGGAGCAAAGCTGATGTGAATTCCAAGGATAAAAGTGGGCAGACCCCTTTGTTTGAGGCAGTTCTTGCAGGGCATGTCAAGATTGTGGAGGCTTTGCTAGCAGCTAAAGCTGATACATGGCATAGGAATTGGCGTGGCTGGACCTGTCTTCATGCTGCAACGGCTTGGCATCGCAATGACATTGTTAGGTTGCTGCTCAATTCTGGGGCTGACATGAATGCAGTGGATGAAAGAGGAGGGACACCCTTACATGAGGCAGTTTTGAAAAGGAACTTCCAAGCCCTTGTCATGTTGGTTCAAGAAGGTGCAGATTTAGATAAACCATCTAGAGATGGGTCTACAGCTCTACATGTTGCTGCAGCTGTTGGCTGTGCAGAAATGGTCAATTTTCTGTTGCAAGAAGGGGCTAACATGAATGTCCAAAATGCTGAGGGAAAAACACCTCATCAATTGGCTTGTGAGTATGGACACTCTCACTTGCTTGGCTCCATGTTGTTACAAGAGACTCTGCAAAAAGCTGCCTGCAGAAATGATGTATCATTAACGAATGAGTGCTTGTTACTCGGTGCAGCACCAGATGAAACTGACCAGCATGGTTGGACCGCATTACACCGTGCATCATTCAAGGGTCATATTGAAGTTGTCAAGCTGCTGCTCAAGCACCAGGTTGACATCAATCTCAAAGACGAGAAAGGGTACAGTCCTCTACATTGTGCTGTAGAGGCAGGACATGCTGAAGTTGTCGAGCTTTTACTGCAGCATGGAGCTGATATCTGTAGCAGAACCTGCAAGGGAGCACTATCTCCCTTGGGGTTGGCATCCAAAGCTAAGCACTTGCCTTGCTTTCCCTTGAAGCTGCCCAACAACAGTGAGACTGATGACATTGATAAGCCATATTAGTGCCATGATTAGTGCCTTTTTGAGATCAACCACAAACTCTGATTAACATTTGAAGGACCATTATTTCTTGCCAATTGACCTGTAACAGGCATCAATAAGGTGATCTTCTCCCTTGTATGTTGGATACGCTCCTCTGCATTGTGATGTAAAGGCAGACATGCTGAAATTATGACTGCAGCATATGGAGCTGATATCTGTAGCAAAACTTAAGCACAGTTGCCTTGCTTTCCCTTCAAGCTGCCCAATGACAGTGAGACAGAGGACAGTGTGAAGCTACATTGCCCATTTGATAGCTTTCTATGATCACTACCTTTGGGATCAATCACAAGCTCTGATTAGCATATTTAGACCCAACATTCCTTTGCCAATTGGCTTGCAAGTATCAATAAGGTGACAAATGTCACAAAGATCTGTCCATTCTATGTTAGATAAATTCCTTTGCTGCATTGTGCTGTAGAGGCAGCACATACTGGAATTGAGCTTTTACTGCAGCATGGAGCTGTTATCTGTAGGAAAACCTGCAGAGTCTCCCTTGGCCGTGGCATTCAGGACTAAGCACTTGCCTTGCCTCTTCATCAAGCTGCCCAATAACAGCGAGGAAGATGGCATTGTGAGGCCACACCTGACTACTGTGAGTAGCATCTGAAGGCCCAACATTCCTTGCCAATTGACAATTTTTTGCATTGAATGCAGCTGTCAATGAGGTGACAATTGTCATCACAAAGATTTGACCCTTGTATGCTTGTGATATAGAAGGCAAAACTACAGAAATTACAAAGGCTCGCCGTATTGAATGTATTGAAGGAAACAAGAGTGCATAAGTGCACATGAGCATTTAGGTGATGGGCTAGCAAAAATGTGCATGGCCTCTAGGGTTAACAAAGCTCTAAGCCTTAGTGATTTGATTATTGGATCTAATTGTGCTCTATCCTTAAGTATACGGTTCCAATTACACTAAGTATTTGAGAAGTGGGAATGAATGCATCAAGTACTTGTAAGGTGGTTGTAGCATAAGGAGCTTACTTAAAGCATCTAGAGTTTTACTAAATGAAAAATAATATACATCACTCAGGGAAAAATAGTAGAAGCTTAAATTTGGTAGATACCCATTAGGTGCACTTGGGAGAAAGGGTAGAAGCTAAATTGCTATATTATCCAAATTAAGACATAGTAAGCTTGGTTTTTGCACGTTAATAACTTGTATCTTGTACATGACTTTCCATATTGGAATTTGGGATGTAATCTATGATGCGAGCACATGCAAGTACAAATTTACCATCCAACTAGATCTAATTTATTCATCTTGGAGAAGTATACATCGTCGAGTACTAACAGATGAGATGGAGGCTAACAGATTGTGAACTCAAGGAAAGAAACATATAGATTTGTGGGTGGATGGAAATAAATATCCTAAGGATCCTTCCATAGGTAAACCTTCTAATTTTTTAAATATTCATAACTACGTGAGATATGTTGGGGAAGGTTATAACGGGATGCTTGGCTATTGTACAAGGTTATGATCTACATCTTGCACATACATGGCTCAAATGAATGGAATGAGAAAAGGATTATTAATTGCACAGATAAACATTTTTGAGCTTACAAATAAGATTGACATTCAAAAAATGCAAATAAGTCATTACAAGACAAGCTATCACACTTAAAGGAAACTCCAATAGGATTAAGAGAGAGGAAGAGACAATTAAAAAATATAATTAGCTTATCTGAGAGAGTAAAAAAAAGAAGACTGAATCTTACAAACAAATATGTCTCTAACATATCATGCATTAATATTTGAGAGAGTGAGGAGAGAATCAATCTTTTAAAAGAGACCATGAATAAGAATGGTATTTTGAGGATTTTTAAGTTATCTCAAGATGTGGATTTGAGAGGCCCAACTCTTAAAGAATTGGCAAAGGACTTAAAGGACACAATAAAACCAAATGAAATTGTAGAGACGTGATAATGTGGGTATTAGTCGAAAAGGTTATCATGCTATCTCTAGATTATGGTTTAAAAATCTTAAATGTAACTGTACAATAAATACATTTAGGTTGCCTCAAGCCCTTGCAGTATCGGTTGCAAGGATTGCTGTGAATCGTAAGATTCCATATATTTTTGGGGAATACATTCATATTGAAGCATCTATGCAATATGAAAAGACAAAAATAAAATCTAATTTTTGATACAATGCATTTAACAATATATGGGTTGATCTAAGAAGAGTGTAGATGGTACGCAGATCGGATGTCGTATGCTTGTGTAGTGAATGCCGGAAGGTCCCCAAGAACAATAGAACTCTACTTTTTGCACAAAACTCAAGGTAAAAAGCATGCACGACATGAACAAGAGACCAATTGGGTGCAATCTCCCCCCATGCCTTGTGTGAGCGCTCCACAAAGCATGTATTTCTATGTATTAATCATCTTCAAGCTCAAAAATAATAGCCCAAATTACAAAATAGCACGCTTTTGGCTTTTGAGTTTGCTTTAGCACAAAATAGAAATAAAGCTAATGGGCGGCGCCCAAAGAGTCAGGCATACCCAATACAATGTCCAAATACAAATATCATAATCGTGCGCCCATGCTCATACAAAATAATAAACAAATATCCAACACCTCAATAAATAGGCGCGACAAAATATAGGCGCCATGCCTAAGGTATGCGCCCATCAAAATATAAGTGATAACTCGAATACTCGCTATCCTCCAATGCTTTCCTCTGTCACTGCTGCTATCTCTACACATCAACTGAAGCATTCACAATCGTTAGTAAAATAATACAATTAAACCGACAAAAGTGAATACCTAGCAGTCTTCAGCTACATAAATAAATCAACTGGTTAGAAATCAATCCTAACCTTAATTTATTATGAGTGCGCACTCTAAACTCATAAACGTTTATTAATTTAATATGTATTTTACGGAATCATCCGCTATGGTATCACCCATGTACACACTAAATTAATGAAACGCCCGAAAAGGATAGGCGTCCCCATCAACTTCTCGCACAAAGAATCCACTTTGTGTATGAGCCCCGGTCAATAAAGTTTACGGAATCCGCCGTAAAACCTCACGGAATCCACCGTGAAATATGCCTCCTGGCATCATACCCCCAGGGTGGGACAGCAATTGACCTCAATTGCTATTATCTCAATGTGGAGCTAACAGAGTGGGGAAAGCATTTAAGTCTCTAGCGTGCATCCATTGGGCTTCTTCTACAGGATGGTTCTTAAATTTGACTAAATATCTAGAATATCTTCGGCCAATTCTAGTAGTCATAAAGTCAGTATCTATGATAGCTTCAAGTTCAAGTATTTCAGTCTCTTCATTTAACAAAGGTGGATTTTCATAAACAGGGTGTACAGGTAATTGGCCTCTAAAGGGTAATAATAAACTAATGTGAAATGTGTTGTGCATTTTCCAGTGAGGTGGTAATTCTAACTTGAATGCATTGTCATTAATTTTGTGAATGATCTTAAATGGTCCATAGAATCTAGGTGTTAATTTCACAACTGGATCTTTATCTATACTTTATAATCTATGTTTTTCTATTCTCAACCGAACATAATCATCAACTTTGAAATTCATTACTTGTCTTCTCTTATTGGCTTGTTTGGTATATGATTGCTGGGTTTTGGCAATCATGTCTTTAACCTCATAAAAAATAGTAGCGTGCGTACTAGCAATATCATCAGCACTCTGAATTCTATTAGATAAAGATGCAACAGGTGTAGACAATCTATAACCATAAATCACTTCAAACGGTGCTTTCTTTGTAGATGCGTGTGGTGTATTGTTATATGCAAACTATAATAAATGCAAAATGTCTGTGGTTTAGAAATAGTGTAAGCACGCAAAAGATCTAGAATAGTACTATTAGTAGCTTCTGTTTGTCCATTAGTTTCAGGATGAAATGCAGATGAGAAATCAATTTTTGTTCCTAGGTTAGCAAATAAAGTAATCCAAAAGTTGTTACAAAATCTAGAATCACGATCAGAAATAATAACTTTTGGTAATCCATGGTTAGTGAAAACAGTTTTCAAAAACAATTGTGCTGCCTGAGATGCTGTTAAAGTTTTCTTACATGGAATGAAATATGCTTGTTTACTAAACCTATCTACTACAGTCCAAATCATGTCATGGTTAGCTTTAGTATTAGGTAAACCAGTAATAAAATCCATAGAAATTTGTTCCCATAGTCTTGATGGAATAGATAAAGGCATAAGTAATCCATAATGTTTACCATGATGTCTCTTAACTCTTTGACAAATCAAACATTCAGAAACAAAGTTAGATACATCAGTGTCCATATGTGGCCAACAAAAATCTTCAGTTAATGTACGCAAAGTAGATATGATACCTCTATGACCTTGATATGGAGGACAATGAATCTCATTCAAAACAAAAGATCTAAATGGAACTATAACACATAATCTCTTTTCATAAAACATGAATCCATCATTATAATACAGTGAATCAATAGGAATCTAGTTATTTCCAACTAATTTATTCTAATCAGCATGAAAAGTAATGTCCTGATGATAAGTATCTTTCATAGGAGTTAGAGAATCAAATGATATAACAGAAATATTATGAATGGTGGGTCTTCTACTTAATGCATCAGCCACTACATTTTCTTTACCTGGTTGATATTGAATGATGGGATGAAAACTCTGAATAAAGGTTGCCCATTTAATATGTCGGTCAGATATTTGGGGTTGGCTAAGTAAATGTCTAATACTTTGTTGATCAGTCTTAATCATAAACTCAGAACCCATTAAGTAGTGTTTCCATTGTCTTAAAGCTTGTACCACAGCTAATAATTCTTTATCATATGTGGAATATTTAAGTTCGGAGGGTTTCAGTTTACAACTAGAATAGGCTATGGGATGATTATCTTGCATAAGTATGGCTCCTATTCTAGATCCGCTAGCATCAGTAACTACTAAAAAGAATGGTCTATTAAAATCAGGTGCATGGGTTAATGCATGTTTCAATAAGTTAAAAGATTTCTGGTTATTAGCAGACCAATGATAAACAATACCTTTCTTTAAAAGTTTAGTCAAAGGCAAAGCAAGTAATGAAAAATTTTGCACAAATTTTCTGTAAAAACTAGCAAAACCTAGAAAAGATCGTAACTCATGCACATTTTTAGGTATAGGCCAGTTCAATATTGCTTCTATCTTCTTAGGGTCAACTTTAATACCATCTGATGATACAATATGACCTAAATATTCAATTTCTGTTTTAAAGAACTCACTCTTTTCCAGATTAGCATACAGTTGATTATCTTTCAATAACTTGAAAACTAAGAACAAATGTCTATAATGTTCTTTCTCATTTTGACTAAACACCAAGATATCATCAAAGAATACAATAACACAATGCTGATATTTCAAAAATATACGGTTCATCATTCTACTAAATGTAGCAGGTGCATTAGTCAATCCAAAAGGCATCACTAAAAATTCATAATGACCAAATTGTGTTCTAAATGCTGTCTTGAATATGTCAGACTTATCTAATCTCACCTGATGATAACCAGATTTAAGGTCTATTTTACTAAATATGGCAAAACCTTGCAGTTTATCCATAAGGTCATCGACTCTAGGAATTGGATATCTATTCTTTACTGTGATCTTATTATAGTTAATGCACATACGATAAGTATTATTCTTCTTCTTTACCAACAAAATAGGTGCACCAAATGGAGAACTACTAGGTCTAATCAATCCTCTATTTAGTAATTCCTCAACTTGATTTTGAATTTCTTTTTGCTCTATCTGGTTATGCCTATATGGTGCTTTGCAAGGTGGTTGTGTACCAGGAATCAAATCTATTTTGTGGTCTTTTGGACGTGAAGGAGGTAAACCAGGTGGTAGATCTTCTGCAAAACAGTCTTTAAAGTATGCAAGAAATTCTTTATGCCTAGGGTGCATATGTTTTTCTTTAACGTGCAGTTCATTCACCCAAATGAGATAAGATTTATTACTTTTGCGTAATGCACGTTTAGCTTGAGTATGAGAAAGCAGTGGAAAAGCATTAGATACATGCATACCATACAATGTAATATGTTTTCCTTGAAATTGAATATTAATTGAATGTGTGGAATAATCTATATCAGGGTTATGCTGATGACGCCAAGGCATACCCAAAATAATATCACTGGACTGTAATGGTACAACTAGAAAATTCCTTCTTTCAGTGTATTCACCAATTTGAATTTCTAGATCATGCACCTCTTGTGTTCCATTATACCTTGTGCCTAAGAATGCTGCTTTAATGCAATAATGCGTAGGAACAGTTTGTAATTTCAATTCTTTCACTAGCTTTGCAAAAATAAAATCATGAGTACTACCATCATCATGCAAAATAATCTTTTCTTTTTCATGCACTAAACATTTCATTGTCAATAAAGAATGTGGAGTTGGCATACCTGGTAAAGTATCCGAAGGAGTGGTAATGTCGTCTTCATCTTCCGTAAAATCAGGCATTTCTTTATGTTTGTTGAGTGTTGAAATGACTTGTTTTTTGGCTGATTTTTGTTGTTTTTGAGAGCTGAATGGTTGATTTTATGAGATGATTGATTGGTTTGGAAGTGGTTTGAGAGTGTTTTGGATGATATTGATTGGGTTTTGGAAGATCATGATATTTATTGGAGGTTCTGTGATGTTCTGATTGGTTCTGTATACCTTCTGTTTTGCTCTGTTTTGGTCTGTTTTGTTCTGATTGTCTTCTGTAAAGATGGATGGAGTATTGATTGATGAAGATTGAGATATTGAGAAAGCTTATTGAATGGTTTGTGAGAGTTTGGAACGGTTTAAGAATGAGTTATGTGGTTTTGATGACCTTCTGTAACCTTCTGTAGGTGTTCTGTAGAGCTTCTGTCTCTGTTCTGTTTTGTTTTGTTCTGTTCTGTTCTGTTCTGTTCTATGACTGTTCTGTATGCTTTTGTATGTGTTCTGATGGATGAGAATGTAGCTTGGGAAAATTTTCTAGCCTTGGAAAGAGGTGAATACAAGTGCAAAAGAGCTCGAAGAAGTGGAAGAAGTAGCTGCTGAAGACTCAAGTGAAGACTAGAGTGAAGTGACAGTAGTGAGCTATGAAAGGACACTGTAGTGGCTTTGGTGACTCTTCATATCAGACATACCTCTTGGGAGGGGTATCCACGACCTAAGAGGGATTATTGAGAGTGATTTTGAGAGATTGTAGTGAGGATATGATGTATTATTGATGGAAAGAGAGAGAGAGAGTCAGAGATAGCCAATTCTACAAAAACAGAGTGATTGTATATGAGAGATTGAGAGAGAAGACTATGAAGATATTGAAGATGAATACTATGTGATGTATTTCCATTCAAAGATGGTGTATTCCTTTGCTTTCTTTATTCTATTGATGGATTTTGTGAAGATATTGAAGAATATGGTTGATTCTACCAAATCCGTGGGAGATCTACATAATGCTGCATGAAGAATTGTTGTGCCTGGTGTTCTTTTCTTTATTGTGATCATATGAAACATGATAAACAAGCTTGTTGGTGTTACAAGATAGATTTTCTTGCAAGAGAATTCCCTTTTCCTTGGTGTTCCTCTCGGGGCTCCATGTTTTTGGTGTGCAGCCAGGGAAAATTGCCATCAACAAGCACCAGAAGAGGCTGAAAATGAAGGAAATGGCATTGCCAAGAAGAGAAGAATTCAATGGATGTTTGTAAAGTTCCTTCTTCCACTGAAGAGTTGGAATTCCTCATAATCAAAGCCATTTTCCACAAGAAGTTCATCCCACAATGGCGGAAACACATCACCATCATGATGCATGCTTTATGTGGTGGACAGTTTCCTCTTCCTATTGAAGCAGCAGAAACTTGCATCTTGGTGGCAAACTGTTTGGGAATAAACTGAAAAGTAGAAACAGAGAGAATGACCATCCATGGAAGATTTGGCATTCATTGAGAAGTTTCCAGACAACATCAAGTGGGAGATTGTGAAGAAGCTTCAGGAGTCTTGGTCTGTAGAGGTTCACAAAGACAAGAAGGAAAAGAGTTGGAATTTGTTCGTGGATGCTCAACAGCAAGATACATGGGATGCTTGGTGTACTGATAATCTTCTGTTTGTTCAATTAGCAACCCACTGGAATTTGGTAGACAGAGTGTTCTTTACAACATACACTGTTGAAACCATCAGAAGCTGGCATTACTATGATGATGGCACCACCACAATGCTCAGACGTATGCATTTTGACACCTTCAGAACCGAATACCTTCCTCTGTGCAGTGGCATGAAAGCAGAATTCAGGGACGTTGAAAAGAAAGAAGTAGAAAAAATGTTGGCAAGAGAACCCTCCAGAGACTGAAGCCTTTTGTTAACCCTCTGTGGAGCACTAACAACCTAGTGGAGCCAACCCCCTGATGAATGACGCAATAAAGAGGCAAGCGTTAGAACGAGTCCAGAGGTACGTGAGAAGAGAGAAAGCAAAAATCAAGGCTGAGAATGAGCTCGCAGCAGAAGCCGCTTTTGATGCCCTTGAGGAACTCTTTACAGAAGTCCCAATGGCACATCAAGCCCTTCCTCCTCCTGCTGGAGGTCCACTTCCAAGTCAGATCCGTCCTGGAAATATTGATAACAGGCCAGCGAATGTAGTCCCATTGCCAGTTTTTAAGGGAGAGTACAATGAAGACCCCGATCTTCATGTAGCAGAGTTTATGGTAGCGTGTGTGGCTAACAATGCTAGAACACCTGAGCATTGGTTAGCAAATTTTCCCGCCACTTTCAAGGGCGCGGCGTTTCAGTGGTATGAGAGACAAGCAGCAGTAACTTTTGGCACATGGGACGACCTGAAGTTGGCCTTCCTCACTAAATTCAGGCGTGAAGGTTTTGAAGAGCGGATGAGAGAGGAATTTATGAACCTAAGTCAATCCTCTGGAGAAAGAGTAGAAGCTTATGTCTCACGAATGGAATCCATCCTGAAGAGATGGACTAACCATAATCTAGATGATGGCATTCAGAAGGGGGTGTTTCTTAGAGGATTACAACCAGAAGTCCGTAAGTTTATGGAGCTGCAAAGACCAGCCACACTACAAGCTGCAACAGAAGGTGCAAGACTGTATAATGAAGTGGAAGCTCGATTAGCGATGAATACAGGAAGAGGAGTCCTACCTCCTCTGATGCCAGGAATGATGTACCCACCAAATGCAGTTCCAGGGACTGTTCCCTATCCTTACCAACAGATGCCCTCGGTATCACAGTACAGTGCACCAAATCCACAGTGGCCACAATCCATACCTCAAATGGTGGTTCAACCACAACAACAATGGTCCCAACCAATTTCCTCCATGCCAAATCAGCAGCAACAGTGGAACCCTACCAACTGGAGCCAACAGCCAACAGTTCAAATAGGAGCTCTGAATCAGAACCAGAACAGAGATCCCTCTGTACCAGCCCAACCCGTTTATGCAGTGATTACAGAGACTCCTCAGAACCCTACTGCCAGTACGTCCGGAGGAGAAAGCTTGAAGGATTACTTATCCAACTCAGTTGCAAACATAAAAAAGGAGTTGATGGATGTGATTACAGAGCAGCTACAGACGCTGAAAGTGAATACCGCTAGCATATCCAATGTTGCAGGAGCAGGAAGAGATGTGATGCGGTCAAATACTTGGTGTGGTAAGTGTCATCAAGCAGGCCATTTAGCCACTGAATGTACACGAAAACCAACTATTCCTGGGGCCTTCTGTTCCTACTATTTGCGGAAGAACCATACAGAGGACATTTGCTCTCTGAAGGAGATGCATGATAGGAGAAGGAAGGAAGAAGACGCAAGATTCAACTTGCTGGAATCCAAAATGACAACACAGGATATTGGGCCCAAGCCTAGAGAGTTTGGTCCTAATTTCGGACCCAGAAGATTTCCCTCTCAAAGTTACAGAGGAAGATAGTCTGGCGGTGGTCAGAGATCAGAAGTTGAATGTTATAGATGCGGAGAAAAGGGACACATCTCACCAAATTGTCCAAATCCTCGAAGGTCAGTGGATTACAAGCCCTTATGCAGTCGATGCAAAGGAGAAGGCCACACTGCAAAAGACTGTCCAAGCCCAGCCCCAGTGAAAAACAGTGCTACTGATAGTTCGGCCAAGGCTTAAGAGCCTACCTCCAATTTGGTGGAATTGGAAGTTGCTGCCATCACGCGTGCAAAGCAGAAGGAACCACCTATCCAGAAAGAAAATAACCCTCCTGCTAGAACAGTGAAGTTCAATCTTCCACCAGAAGAACAGAACAGAACAAAGACTAACAGTGCCGTACAGAGCACTATAGTGCCACAGAGAGTTACAGAGACAGTTACAGAGACAGGACCAGAGGTCCAGGATACAGAAGAGGAGGAAGTGCCACAAGTGGCAGAAGAAGTTCCGGTAATTCCTCTGTTGAAAGAAAGAGGGAAAATGAAAATGGGTGTTGCCCCATTCCCTAACCGGTTAGAGAAGCCAGTGGATCCTATTAAGGAATACGATCTAGTCAGAGATCTAGATACTTTTAAACCAAACCTCTCATTCCGACAATTATTGATGTTGTCTCCCAGTTGCCGGAAAAGATTCAAAAGTATACTGACAAAAAGACGTGGTTTAAGGATTGCTCCCTCAACAGCAACAAAGTCCAACAAAGCTCCAGAGCCTGTAAAAGAAGTGGATGTGGCTAATGCTTTCCTAGATCCGGGTACTCCAGAGACTGGCGTGTGGATAGAAGGCTGCTTCATTGCAAATGCACTGATTGATGGTGGTTCATCAGTGAACATTATGACGGATGTTACAATGAAGGATCTAGGCTTACAAGGAGTGCAACCAACCCAATGGCTTATCAGACTGGCGGATCAGAGTAGAATCAAGCCTTTGGGCATTCTCCCATATGTGAAGACTACAGTGGCTAGAAAAGATTATTGGCTAACCTATTTGGTGGTGAAGCCAAACTCTTATGGCACATCCTATCCTCTGTTACTGGCAGACCATGGCTTTTTGAAGCCCGAGCAAGGACGGATTGGTTCAAAGGAACCTTGACCTTGGGCAGAGGACCCAATAAAGTGGTGTTGAAACTGTATGGTTCTCAAAAAGGACATGGATCCACCTCCTTGGAATTATCTTCTGACTCCCCTAATGAGGCTACAGATGGAACATCAGTAGACGAAGATGCTGTCAAATAGATCCTTCCCAAGAAAACAGTGGCACATTCCTTAACAGTGGATACTGTAAGCCGACTTCCAAAAGATGCAAAGCCATTATCAATGGGTGAATACTTCCTGCCTGAACCAGGAATGACTTCTGAAATCACTTCTGATAGTGAGATAGAAGCATGGATGTACTGCTCTCCCTGTTACAGGGCCATAGCAGAGACAGAGACAGAGGCAGAAGAGGAAACAGAGGATCTGTTCTTCTGTTACAGAGCCCCTACAGAGACAGAAACAGAAGTAGAGATAGAGGCAGAGACAAAAGTAGAAGCAGAAGCAGAGACAGAGACAGAAGAGGATGGATATGATATGGATGAAGAAGATTATGAAAGTGAAACGGAAGAGTCTATCCCACCTGAAGAGGATACATTTGAAGAAGAAGTTCCAGAAGCATCAGAAACAGACGAGCTCATGCTATGGGACAGAATGGTGATGGTACCATTTGGTCTGGTAAATGGATCTTCTCATATGCAAAACCTTTATAAGAAATGGATTAAGAAGAACAAGCCGTCTTTTAGCAGTGGCTCATGCCGTCCTAACCTACCCTTGCCAAAGAAAGATGATGATGATGCACCGTGCCAACGAGCACCAGTCCCACAAACCCAACAGGCATCAGAGGGTCCCTGTTATGTGACGTTCTTGGATGTGTCATCTTCAGAAGAGGAGTCTTCAAGCCAAGAGGTAATTAATTTTGAAACCAAACCCGAAACAACTCTAATCCCATTTCAACATCTCAAGGAGCAACCTAAGTCTCCACCAAAAGAAGAAGTTGGTTCTAGTGGGACATCAGAAGAGGATACCACTCCCTTGAAGGAGTCAAATCTGTATTCAGAAGCAGTCCGTGGGACCTTCATCCGTGAAGTAGAAGGTAAAAGGCAGTTAACCTTTGTGGATGCAGAAGGCACTGAACTCCACTTGAAGGTGGGTAGCAGTCTCCCAGAAGAGGAGTTGTCAACCTTGTACAACTTGTTAAAAGAAAATTTGGATGTGTTTGCATGGTCCTACAAAGACCTAAAGGGGATTGATCCCACAATATGTCAACATCATATTGACTTGGAGCCTGATGCCAACCCAGTACGGCAACGACAGAGGCGAATGAACCCGAATTATTCCACATTGGTGAAAGCGGAGCTGCTGAAGCTTCTGGAAGCCGAGTTCATCTATCCAGTGGCAAATAGTGAATGGGTTTCACCCATCGTGGTTGTACCCAAGAAGAATGGTAAATTGCGAATATGTGTGGATTTCCGAAAGCTTAATTCCAAGACAAAGAAGGGTCACTTTCCTATCCCTTTCACAGACCAACTGTTGGACACAGTGGCAGGACATGAGCTTTATTCCCTTCTGGATGGATTCAGTGGATACAACCAAGTCCAAATCACAGAAGAAGACCAATCCAAAACAACCTTCACCACAGAATGGGGGACCTACGCTTACTGAGTGATGCCATTTGGGCTCTACAATGCCCCTGCTACTTTCTAGCGAGTCATGATGGCCGCATTTCAAAATCATCTACACGACTTTATTGAAGTATATTTGGATGACTTCTGTGTCTATAGTTTGATCTGTGAACACTGGGAACACCTGGAACAATGCTTTGACCGATGCCGGGAGTATGGGATTTCCCTTAACCCCGACAAATGCATCTTTGGAGTCTCTTCTGGAGTCCTGTTGGGCCACATTGTCTCTGCACAAGGGATATCAACAGACCCTGCAAAGATTGAAAAGATCGCAGCTCTGACAGCACCCACCAACCTCAAACAGTTGAGGGGATTCTTAGGCCATGTGGGTTACTACAGAAGGTTCATAGCCCATTTTGCAACAAAGGCAACCTCCTTGCACAAGCTTCTGAGGAAAGATGCAGAGTTTACTTGGACGGAAGAATGTGACAAAGCTTTCTACACTCTGAAGCAGTGTCTGATTGAGGCACCCATTCTGCAACCTCCTGATTGGACGAAAGAGTTCCATGTACACACTGATGCATCAATTGAAGGTTTAGGTGCTGTCCTCTGCCAGAAGGGCTCCTCGAAGTTGGATCAACCGATCTATTATGCAAGCCGAAAAGTCACTGATAGGGAACGGAACTATACAGTGACAGAGCTGGAGTGCTTGGCAATGGTGTTTGCCCTAGAGAAGTTCTGCCATTACCTCCTATCTACCCACTTTAAATTTTATGTGGATCATGAGGCCCTGTCCTTCTTGATGAACAAAGCAGATGTGAAAGGACGAATGATGAGATGGCTCCTTTTATTCCAGGAGTTCGACTTTGAGGTGATTACTAAGCCCGGTCGTTCCCATGTTCTGGCTGATCATCTGTCGCGTATCCCACAAACTGCAGACGAGGAGCAGGATGATCCAGACCTCCCTGATGCTTCCCTATTCTTGGTAGAAACTGTAACTCCCTGGTATGTAGACATTGCCAATCTGTTAGCAACCCAACAGTACCCTCTTGGCATTTCTAGTCAGGAGAGGAAGAAGCTTATGCTAGAATCAGCCCCATACACCCTGCTAGGTGGTGCACTGTACAAGAAAGGCAAAGATGAAGTGCTCAGAAGATGTGTTGCAGGAAATGAGATTGGGATTGTTCTGAAGGCTTGCCATGACGAGCCATGTGGAGGTCACTTTGCAGGAGAAGCTACAGCCAGGAAGGCTTTGTTAGCAGGATATTGGTGGCCTACAATTCACAAAGATGCCTATGATTACTGTAAAAGATGTGATGCTTGTCAAAGAATGGGGAAACCCACCAAGACAAGTGCCATGCCACTGCAACCTATTCTTCCTTTGAAGCCGTTTGAGAAGTGGGGCATTGATTTTGTAGGTCCGATCGATCCTCCTACCAGAAGGAAACAGAACCGATACATCCTCGTATGTACGGATTATGTTACAAAGTGGTGTGAAGCTAAAGCTCTAAAGCGGGACGATGGTAACAGTGTGGCCCTGTTCATGTATGAGAATATCATCACCCGTTTTGGTAGTCCCTTAGAGCTAGTAAGTGATAGAGGCACGCATTTCCTCAACAAAGTCATGGAAGAGTTGACAGAGTTATATAAGATCCGCCATCGCAAGTCCACTCCTTATTACCCCAGAGCCAACGGCTAAGTCGAAGTCACCAATCACATCCTCTACTCGATTCTGACAAGAACAATTGCCGCACATCATCGTGATTGGGATGATCGACTTACAGAGGCCCTCTGGGCGTACAGAACCTCCCATAAAGCAGCAACAGGACAGACACCCTTCCAGCTGGTGTATGGTACAGAAGCTGTTTTCCCTGTTGAACTGGAATTACCCTCTTTGAGAGTGGCCATCAAAGAGCGTTTGGGAAACGATGATTCACTGCAACGCCGTCTCTTGCACCTGGAATGTTTGGACGAAATTCGTAGGATGGCTCTACAGTGCATGGAAGCCACGCAAGCTCGATGTAAGGCTTACCATGATAGCTTCATCAAGCACAAGGAGTTCAAAGAAGGTGATTTGGTCCTAGCCTATGATTCACGCTTTGGCAAGTTTCCTGGCAAGCTCCAACAGCGGTGGATGGGCCCCTATAAGGTACTTGCAGTCAACCCTAATGGCTCTGTCCAAGTACAGACCGTTGATGCCTCTGATGATCTGTTTCTGATCAATGGATATCGCCTGAAGAAGTACTTCCCTCCTTGGGGATCTTGACAATTACGGACACTTGATCCTTTCCCTCGTTGGCGCTTCACTGTACTTCTTATGATGCTACTTCTGATAGCCGTTCTTCAGTCAATCCTGATGAAATGGACGCAACCCTTTGTCCCCTCAAACCCCCCTTCCAGCCTTGATCTCTTATCCTCTATTTTCCACTAGTGACAGTGGCGAGGTTGGTCTTGACAAATGGTCTTTCTACTATTCCCTTGCTCAATTCGAAAAAAAAAAGAGAAGAAAAATATACATATCGGTCATGGGAGAAAAGGACTTAGGTCCCTGTCATGCCGACCTATTATTTGAGAAAAGGTGGAAACACCCTCGGGAATAGGGGAAAACAAGAAAAAAAAAAAAAAACTGTTATGAGAGAAAAGGAAGCAATTCCCTGTCATAGCAGGCCTCGTTCCAAGAAAAGGTGGTCAACACCCTTGGGCGGGAAGCTGGCTGTGGAAAAGGTGGTAACACCTAGCAGTCCAGAAAGTGGATTCATTAATTGATATTTCCAGGATCCAATTCCGAAGCTGCCTCCCTTGGTACACTATGTCCTGGGTCTTTCTGCAGAGCGTCTAACTGTCCTCTAGCAGATGACATGTCCTATTCAACACAACGTTCGATTTGATGGCTACCTCCCTGGGTACGCCTCTTCAACAACTGATGACGCGATCTTCATCGACAAACAATCAAGTGACGTGAGCTTTCATCCTAACCGGATGGGGAAGTGAGTATGGGTTGCCCTCTGTAACTATCAACAGAGAGTGAGACAGAGGGTGGGGCGAGTGACCAGTCTTTTCCCTTCAAATCAAATGAGAGGTGAGAAGTGTGAATGCAGTGTTGCACGCACAGGATGGGCCTCTCAATGCACAAAACACAATTTGTTCTGTGCACTGCACTATAAGGCTCCCTTGCCTTCCTTCTCGCACCGTATGCCGGCACAGGGCGGGATGCACCGTTGCACCATCAAATGCACACAAGGCATACAATCTTTGCACAAGTGACTGTGAGGATTATATCAATGGGTTTCAGGAACGGGCTGCCCTCCTGTAACTATCAACAGAGCGTGAGACAGAGGGTGGGTTGAGTTTGACTGGAGTTTCTTCAATCAATTACCGAGAGGTGCGTTTGAGGGACGTTACGACACTTGGAGTCAGGTGTGTTCTAGTTTCCTTGTGCACCCACGGGATGGGTCTTTGCCCTCATCATAAGACACATCACCCTGTTCTGTCCACTGCACTGTAAGGCTCCCTTGCCTTCCTTCTTGCACCTATGCCAGACGGGTTGGACGCACTAATGCACCATCAAATGTGCACCCTGGCATACTCCTTCTGCACCATTCCCCCTTGTTGATTTCTAAACCGGGTATGCAATATGGGTTTCAATCCTTATTCCTCGAGTGATATTAGTCATGGGGCGAGTGACTGTTCTTTCATTCCAATTGAGTGACTGTGAGTTGAGTGCAATATCCCTCATCATCGACAACGCATTTCCTGCGATTCCTTCCATTAGCTACCTCCCTGGGTACTGTTGCATGGTACCTGCCCTGACGGACGTGTGTCGAGAAGATGCCTTGGTACCTCCTGCAGTCGACAACAACACTGGACGTGCCATCGACACTCAACTTTGCTTCTTGACGAAATGGGCCAAGTTTTTCTAACCCTCCCACTTTGGTTTCTTCGTGACGGTCATGTTTTAAGTGTGGGGACGTTAGTGGATGGTCTGTGGCGTGGTCCTAGGTCCCTGTTGCTCGGTTAACCCTACCCATTATGGTCTTAAGTGTGGGGACGCGTCCCTGCGCATCTACATTGCATATCCTCTGCATATGCCTTACCCTGCTCATGCATGTATGCCATGACTTGCTTTTACCCTAATGGGATCCCTTCCCACCCACCCGGTTATGTTCCACCCACTCTTGGGGCTGTTCCCTTGCAGTTTTCCTTCATTCTCTGATTTTATGGTCCTACTCTGTGAATGCATCCTACGTTCCCTGAAGTCCAAATCCAACCTTATAGCCCTATTCCTTCCTTTGAACGGCCCATTTTTCCTTCTTACCTACCCCTGTTCCGGTGCACGGTTTTTGCGTTATTAATTTTTGACACATTTTGCGCAAATTCGCTGGTTTTCCATGTGAACGTGCTTTTCTTGTTTCAGAACCATGCTCTGATATCATAGCCCTAACAACCACTTTCCCCCTGATATTTTTCCTTTTTACGCCCTGTCATTCCAATACACGGTTTGTCCATTATTAAATTTTCGAGTTTTTACGACTTTTTCATGCGTATTTTTTGACATTTTTCCATGTGAACCTACCTTGTTTGCATCGGAATTCCAATTTGATTTGACAGCCGTGTCCCCTGTGCCTTCCCCCACCTTTTTCCTTTTTCCTCCACCCTTTTTCGACTTTCGAATTTTTACGTATTAACTTTTAAATGAGTTTTCGGGCGTCTTTTTGTAGTTTTTCGCATGTGAACTCCTCCTACTTCAGCCGGAACTGCGTCTTAACATGACAACCATGTGCCCCCCTTCTTGCGGACATTTTTCCTTTTTACTGCATGTCGTTCCGGCAAGCAGTTCGTCCAATATTAATTTTCGATTCCATTTTCAAGTCTCTTTTTTGGGTTTTTCCCATGTGCACGTGTCTTATCTCAATCAGAACCATGTTTTGACATGATAGGATTGTCGGGCCCGCCTTTCTGCACATTTTTCCTTCTTCTTGCACCTCGTTCCGATGCACGGATCTTTTGATATTAATTTTTTTAAAACGTTTGTGGACCCGTTTTTTGCATGTGAACACCCTGTCTTTCCCCCGAAACCCCTGTTGCACGTTTCCTTTTTCTTCCCCCTACCGTCCTGCCCAATTTTTGTTTTTACATCATTTCATTTCGATGCTCGGATTGTGCGATATTAATTTTTCTTGGTTTATACGTGTCTCGCGCGCCTCGTTCCGCCCGTGACCGCGCTCGTTTTCGATTTCACGCGTCTTCACACGCCCCGGTCGCGTCCGCGTGCCCCGTCTCGACATCCTGGCGCCCTTCTGATCCCATCACGGCAAATTTTTTTACCCCACCCCGCGCACGCACGCGGGACCGGGGCACGCCTTTCTTTTATTTACCTTCTTTATTCTTTTACCAATAAGCAAAAATTTTATTTATTTTTTAAAAAGAAAAATTCATTATTTCCCTCCCTTCTTCCCCGGGCACCCTCCCCTATCCCCCCCACCCCCTCTTTCTCTCTCCCTGACCCCCAACCACCTCCCTCCCCATCTCCCCCCCTGCGTCCTCTTCTCCCTCCCATCCCTTCCTCCTCATCTCCTCCCTCCTCCTCCTCATCTTCTCCCTCCCATCCCTTCCTCCTCATCTCCTCCCTCCTCCTCCTCTTCTCCTCCTTTCCTCCTCTCTCCACGCCCCCCGCCCGGACGCTGCTGCTGCCGACGTTGCCCCGCCCGTTGGCTGCGCCCGCCGCTTGCCCCGTCAGCCCGCCAACGCCGTCCACGCCCCGTCGTGAGGACGTCGCCGCTCAGCCGGTCGCTACCACGCAGACGCTGCGACCTGCCGTGCCGTCCCCGTCGCCGTCCCCGTTGTCCCCGTCGCTACCACGCAGACGCTGCCACCTGCCGTGCCGTCCCCGTCCCCGTCGTCGCCGCCGCTCAGTCGGTCGCCGCCACGCAGACACCGCCCGCCGCCGGACGCGCCGCCATCCTCTTCCCCCTTCCTCCTCCTCCTCCTCTTCCACCTCCTCCTCCCTCACTAACCTCAGGTTAGTTACCACTAACCTAACCATTGTTAACTAACCTAACATTAGTTATACTAATTAACCCTAGTTAGTTACCACTAACCTAACCTACCCCCCTAACTCTAACCCTAACTAATCCTAGTTAGTTTCATTAACCATAGTTAGGTTAGTTTCATTAACCTTAGTTAGGTTAGTTCTAACTACCCCTAGTTAGGCTAACCCTAACCCTAACCCTAACCCTAACCCTAACCCTAACCCAACTTAGGTTAACTAACCCCCTTTAGGTTAGTCTCCATTGACTTAGTCCCCCCTAACTGACTTATCTAACTTCACATAGCCTAACCTAATTCCATCTGACTAACCTGACTTGACTTAGTCAGACTACCATGACTTACACAGACTAACAGAACTTAACTGACTTACTTTTAACTTACTTATCAGATAAACATGATTTACATGATTTAATTAATTTATAAATTAATTTCCACCTCCTAAAAATTCAGAAAAATTTTTGAAAATTCCCTTCACTTTTTGTCAATTTTTGGGAATTTGTCCGCTGGAAATTTCCAACCCTAAAATTTCTGAAAATTAAATATTTCCTAATTTATCCCCCAAATTACCAACAAATGTAGAAAATTCATTTAACAATAGTAAAAAATTCTAAAAAACTCCCCTCACCCCCCCTTGACCATTTTCCATTTATTTTTCACTTTAAAATATTATCATACATGGTACCCCTCTTATTTAAAAAAAAAAACAAAACCAACAAACGAAAATTAACCATCCAACTCTCTATTTTATTTTCATACACTCCATTGTGGATATTTCCTCCATATTCATGTGCTATATATATTGATTTTCTTATTATTATTATTTTTATTATTAAAAATAAAAATAAAAAACACAAACAAACCACAAACCAAACAAACCAAAAAAAAAAAACAAAAAACAAAAAAACAAAAAAACACATCCACCACACATAATAACCTCACAAACAAAAACCAACCATAAATAATCCCAAATTACAAAAATTAACAAACCAACCAAAAAACAAATCAACCCATCCACTAAGGTGTTGTCTTTGTTGTTTCGTCATTGGTCTTTACTTTTCCTTTACTGGATTCACTTCTTTTGGGAGACTCTTCCGTGTGCATTTCTGCATTATATACACACCCCTTCCAGGTATTTATTTTATGTGCTTTATTTATTTTCATTTTCCCCCTAATCACACATTAATTGTTAAAATGAACTCTTTAATTCACCCACAGTTCCACGCGCATTCGCGCTCAATACACACATACTTTTTAATTAAAATAAACCCGCCGTTCACTTAGCACGCGCTACGTGCGCTACAGAGACACTTTAATTTTTAATTAAAATGAACCAGCCGTCACAAGAGCACGCGCTGGCAAAAAAACACTCCACATCACCTTAATTTGTAATCAATGAACTTGCATTTAGAGGCCCAGTCTAGGTATCGCAGTCCGGGATTCGAATTAATGCACCGTTTTCACCTAATAATTGGTAATTTACTTTATAAGAAGGAACTGCCGTTTTGTTGCTAAGGTTTATCACCTAATAACAATTCACCCATTCTTAATAATTTATTAAAATCAACCCTTCATTAAATTAATTCCCCCTCACTGCACTTAATTCCCCTTTTTAATGAACCATTTCGTGGGATGGGTATGCGCAGTCATTTGAGTTGTTTTTGTGGTCCAGTCCTTGTTTATCACCGATGTAGTTTTGATATGTGTCGGATGTGCTGATGTTTTGGTTTACTGTCTTTGTTACGGTTACGGGTACGGTATGCTGTTTTTTCTTTTTTTGCCTTATACAGGGTTCTGGGTGTTTGTCTGATGCATCGCATGAAGCTTTCGGTCGCATATGTCTCGAGGTCATGTCAAATTTTTTTCTAGGTTGTGGTTTGCTTGGGGTTAGTTGGTCAAGTCACGTTTTATTGTTTTGGTTGTTCTCTTATCCTTGGATTTTTGTCTGTTGCTTTGCAGGCATTCTCCTTGATTGTCTGTGTTTGTGGTGTGTGTGTAACCATCTGAATGGCGCCTTCTCATGCTCCTCCCCCTATCCAGTACGTCCCATTAGTTAGTAGGGATTACTCTTCCCTACTTACTTTTGAGCCTCTCACGAAGGCTGGCCTTGCTGCTTTTGTGGCTACTTCTTTTCCCCTGCTTCTAGAGGATCCGTCGTTATGTGATGAGTTTCTGGCCTCTTCCAGCAAGAAGACAGGACTAGTCCAGGGCATTTCTATGACTTTGACACCGCGCGGCTTAGGGAAGGCTCTGTCTCTACCCTCCAAAGGTGAACCTTTTGTGACCACTCGTCAGCTTTTCTCTAATGAAGAGATTCTAAAGCTGTTGCAAAAGCAGACAAGGGAAATGCTGGATGTTAAGAAGGTGATCAACTCTTCAGGAGTTTCCTTTTCTATGATCACTGATCCCGTATGGAAGACGATCTGTCAGTTTCTCCAGGACAGGTTTATGCCTGCCAAAACGCCATCCCAGTACTTGTCCAAAGAGCTTTTTACAGCTTCCAGGATGGTGTTGAAAGGCGTTGCTATTGATTGGAGCACTTACCTCCTCACTAAAATGGATCAGCATTTCGTTAAAGTCACCAGGGGTAATGTTACCAATGTCACATATGGATCATATTTGTCTGCCTTCTTGACCTATTCAGGTTTACAAAAGACTGTGCCTCCACCTCCTCCATCAGATCCAATACCTCCTCCTCCACCTTCAGAAGAGTCAGCACCCATTGACATAGAGGATGATGATTCTCCGCCTCCCTTGGTCATACAGTGCAAACGCTTGAAGAGGGTAGCGGATAAAGCTCCTTTAGTACTTCCTTCAGTACCTATCCCTGCTACCTCTGGCAGTGAACTCCCTGGGTATCTCACTTGCAATAACCTGTTCAGAGCACATCGAGAAGGATCATTGGACATATAAGTTCCCTCCCTGAACAGTCTAGTCTCAGGAGATGCAATTCCTTTTCTCTGTAAAGATATTCAGAGCTCCATTGAGTTGTCAGTGACAGCCTGTGTTCAACAGCTGTACGTGTCTTTTTATGAAGAGCTTATGCAGTCTAAGGACCAGTTGCATAAGGCAACATCTGAGTTAGCTTCTGTTAAGGATACCCTAGCAGATTTGTTCAAGCAAATGGAACACCAAACCCAACTGGTTGCCACCCAAAGCGATGAGATCTCTTCTTTGAAGATCCAGTTACTAGAGGCTTAATCCCAGGTTACTAGCCTTTCAGAGGAGAAGGAGAGGATGTCCAGAGAAGCGCAGGAGTTCCAAGCTATCTTAGATGACAAACTTTCAGCTTTACAGATTGCTACTGACACAGTGGCCAACCAAGCCTCCCAAATCCAGCAGTTGCACGATCAACTGGCGAAGTCCCGCTCTGTTCCTCCAAGCCCTAATGTTCCCTTGATTCCTTCTCTTTCACAGCGGGACTTGGTTGCTCTTCAGAGACAGGCTACTTTGTGCCCTCTATTCCAAGATAAAGTGGAACGATTGCAGTCCAGAATGGACTTATTATGGTCTACCTTTGAGCAGTTTCAGGAATATGTTCTACTAGACCATTCTTTCTTTGTCCACTACCACTTACAGAAGTTGGTTTTCTATATGAAGCTTTCCACGATGGATTTACCTCTTCCAGAGGATGGATGGAGTGAGGCTTGGTCTGCTGAGTTGTTGACAGAGGTAGTCAGGATGGTCTTTGAAGATTCTGTCACACCAGATACCATGTTGATGTCCTACATGTATCTACGAGGAGACTTGTTAATGGCATGGTATGTGGGGGATGTGGTATTACAGGCTGTTTTGTATGTCAATCATTTGGAGTTGCGCATAGCTGACATGTTCCAGAGTTATTCCTCCAAAGTGGCTGATTGTCATGATAATTCGTGGCATCCCATGATTGATTCGGTGGTCCTAAATCAAAGACAAAACACAGCTCCTACCTTTGCCCAGAGTACTAATCAACTGAGGATGGATCTCTTAGCCTATCTTTCAAAACATAATCCATTTGATGCTACCTTCTTTGATGCCTATCATTGACGATCTCTCTTGGGACCTTCTGTTCCTACCCTCCTCTATTACCAACAAATGGCTCACCGCTATGTTATATATCTTTCCCTTTGTCAATCTAATTCCACCGCTATTTTATCCCTTTTTTTCCAACCTTCATCTTTCCCTCAAATTCCTATTTTTACATACTGCTCCTTTATTGAGGATAGGGTATTTTCCCCTTCTCCGCCCTGTCCTTCTCTCTCCATTCATGTACCCTCCACATTTCCTATTTATCAGTTAACACCCTTCCTTAGTGATTCCCTACCAATTTCTGCCACTCCTTCTTTAACCTTTTCTTCTTTTTATGATTTTTCCTATCCCTCCCTTCATCCACTCTTCCTTATTCCACTACCCTCTCCTAACACTTCTATATCTCAACCACCTCAGTTGGTTAGTGATTGTGATGGGTTTGATAATCAGATTTCCAGAAGACGGGGATGGAGTTCGGATGATTGCCTTACAGGACCTCAGATCAATTGGTCAATAATTCCAGGAGAATGGACAGCTTCCAGTCAAGCTTATTAGAACTATGATCATTTTGCTCAGCAGTATTCACAGTCTGCAGATCCTTCAGTGAGATTAACTGCTCACTTTGCTTGGTACCTGGCATATATGCATAGGCACTCTCATAATGATTCCAAGCCGATTCCAAAGTTGTGCATGAATGTCAATGTGAGCATTGATTCCCAGCAGCTGGATATACTGTATTTTCATGCCCTTTGTTTGCCTAACAGATACTTGGTCCTGTTGGAAAGGATGTGCTGTCTCCAGTTTTTTCAAAATTCTCCCAAAAACTTTGTAGATGAATCCTTGTCTATGGATCGTTTCCGACAACATCAATCTTTCAAGAGGGATCATCTTCATTGATTCCTTTCCAATGTATGGTGGATGCTTTTTAATGAAAATCTCTCTTTTTGGAGGAGTCATTCAGATGGTTGTGTTGTATTAGTGTTTGTGTTGTGAGTTCATTTATGTTATACGAGCGTGGTGGTTTCCTATTGGATTTCGTGTGCGAGCTACGTTTTGGAGAATTGTGGTGATGGAGTCGTGGATGGAGAATTGAAGTTGATGTTGATGAAGAAGAAGCAAACTCTTATATCCTTTACAAATTTGTTGTGATTTTTTTTTAGTTTGATAAGAAGTGTTAATGTATAAAGGGTTTTCCTTTCTTTGTATGTTTTATATCAGAAACAGGTTATAAGTTGGGGTCGTGGTGGATGGATTTTTTTTTAGAAGATGATTGAAGATCAAAGTTGCGATTTTAAATGCACTTGTATTCCCTTTTTCCTGGGTCGCGAGGACGCTTCCTTATTAACTGTGGGGATATGTTGTGTGTTGAAATGACTTGTTTTTTGGCTGATTTTTGTTGTTTTTGAGAGCTGAATGGTTGATTTTATGAGATAATTGATTGGTTTGGAAGTGGTTTGAGAGTGTTTTGGATGATATTGATTGGGTTTTGGAAGATCATGATATTTATTGGAGGTTCTATGATGTTCTGATTGGTTCTGTATACCTTCTGTTTTGCTCTGTTTTGGTCTGTTTTGTTCTGATTGTCTTCTGTAAAGAGGGATGGAGTATTGATTGATGAAGATTGAGATATTGAGAAAGCTTATTGAATGGTTTGTGAGAGTTTGGAATGGTTTAAGAATGAGTTATGTGGTTTTGATGACCTTCTGTAACCTTATGTAGGTCTTCTGTAGAGCTTCTGTCTCTGTTCTGTTCTGTTCTGTTCTGTGACTGTTCTGTATGCTTCTGTATGTGTTCTGATGGATGAGAATGTAGCTTGGGAAAGTTTTCTAGCCTTGGAAAGAGGTGAATACAAGTGCAAAAGAGCTCAAAGAAGTGGAAGAAGTAGCTGCTGAAGACTCAAGTGAAGACTAGAGTGAAGTGATAGTAGTGAGCTATGAAAGGACACTGTAGTGGCTCTGGTGACTCTTCATATCAGACATACCTCTTGGGAGGGGTATCCAAGACCTAAGAGGGATTATTGAGAGTGATTTTGAGAGATTGTAGTGAGGATATGATGTATTATTGATGGAAAGAGAGAGAGAGAGTCAGAGATAGCCAATTCTACAAAAACAGAGTGATTGTATATGAGAGATTGAGAGAGAAGACTATGAAGATATTGAAGATGAATACTATGTGATGTATTTCCATTCAAAGATGGTGTATTCCTTTGCTTTATTTGTTCTATTGATGGATTTTGTGAAGATATTGAAGAATATGGTTGATTCTACCAAATCCGTGGGAGATCTACATAATGCTGCATGAAGAATTGTTGTGCCTGGTGTTCTTTTCTTTATTGTGATCATATGAAACATGATAAACAAGCTTGTTGGTATTACAAGATAGATTTTCTTGCAAGAGAATTCCCTTTTCCTTGGTGTTCCTCTCGGGGCTCCAATGTTCTTCATCTTCCATTGCTCCAAGATAGTTGATATGGACATGTGGCTTCTTCGATTGGCAATTGGCTGCTAGATGTCCAGGTTGATGGCATTTGTAACACACTATAGGTTTGGCTTTAAATATATTGTTTGCAATGGCAGGAAGTCTAGGAATATTAGGATTTGGCTGTGAAATTGGCTTGGGGTTTTGATTGGTATTGGATGGTAAAGCAGGTGGTTTTGCCCAAGTCTTACGGAAAGATGATGAAGGAAAACGACCTTGATTAAATCTTCTAAAATTTGAGTTGAATTGCTTAGATCCATAGTTACCATTGGCTTGAAATTGTTGTGGATGCTTGTCTCTTCCTCGAAGCTTGTCTTCAATGTCATGAGCTAAGGAAATTGCGTCTTCAAGAGTTGCAGACTTGAACATATTGACTTCAGCATAGTAATGCCCAAGTAATCCAGACATATACTTGCGCTTGTGAGTCGCTTCAGGTACGTCTTCAAGCATGTGTAACTGGAGTAATGCATTCCAAAAGCGTTCGGTGTACTGAGGAATAGGCTCACGATCTCTTTGTTGAAGAAGGTCCCATTGCTTTATGGCTTTTTCATGGAATTGTGGAGGAAGGAAATTTTGCATAAACTTCTTCTTGAAATTCTCCTAGGTAGTGGGACAATCTATACTCTTACGAACCACGATCCACCAAAGAGATGCTCTATCCACTAAATGATTAGTGACACACTTGATTTTATCTTTTTCTGCGTATGTTTCCTCATGAAAGTAATCATCAAACTGACTGATGAATGCAAGAACAGTTTTTCCATCTCGAGTGCCATTGAAAGTACGGAATTTGAAATTTCTTTTACTTATCTTTATTTCTTTGGGATAGATTGAGCTTCGAGAGTCGTGTCGATGGTACGTCGGATAAGATCTTCAGATTGTGGTTCCTCTTTGTCAGTAGTCAATCTTTGTAAATTAGCCAATTGAACTTGTAATGCTTGCTGGGCTTGTCGTTCTTCATCCAATTGCATCATAATTAAATCTAGCTTTTGCTCCATCGTAGGTTCAGGAAGATCGCCTTCAGCCATTAAATCATCCATATGTGGTTCCGTCATCCTGCAAAACTTCAAAAGACCTCACACTCTCAAAATCCAATTAGTGGGATGAGCGTAGCTCAAGATCGGGTGTACAAGGCTTATATATTTTTATGTGTGGCTTTCACAATCTTCGTCTTTGGCTATTGCGGGATTTGTAATCTTTGAAAAATTTGTGTTTTATCCTTCTGCGTGTGCTGAAACTGGTTCAGCAAGTCTACGTATGCGAACAGTACCTTCCAAAGAATAACTTTGCAGTTCGGAGCTTCTGCGCAGGAACAGTCCTTCTAGGAGTTTTGGACAGAAGTCAGTTTTGACTTCAAGTGACTTGTTTGACTTGCACAGTTGCAGACTTATGATACTTGCAGAGTACCAGAACTTGCAGAACTTGATCAACTTTTGGAGCTTTGTGTGATTTGAGGCTTAAGAGACTAAGCTTTAAGCTTAGTAAAACAAAATCGTCGAATTGTAGAGGGGGGAGGGAGGGGGCGTTTTTTCACGTGAAATTTTCGCCAGGATGCCGCCCTGTTGCCGTTTGTTGAGGAGTTGAAAAATATAAGCTTTTTAAGCTTAAACTAAGCTTATTAAGCTTATTAAGCTTACTTAAGCTTTTAAGCTTATGGATTTTGAAGACTTATCTCTTTGTTTGTTGACGACTTGAAGAAGAGGATGTAGGAGTGGTCCTCCGTCGTTGCAGGCCGGTCCTTCGCAATCAGAGGATGGAAACAGAGGTTCTTGACCGCTAGGAATCTACCCGTATCGGCCGTTTGCGATGAGATTGACCGTAGAGCTCAATCATTCCAGGAGCTCCGCCTTCGCACAAGATGGGTAGCGATTGGAAGCTCTCGATCTCAGCTTCGCTCTGATACCACTGGTGCGCAGATCGGATGCCGTATGCTTGCGTAGTGAATGTCGGAAGGTCCCCAAGAACAATAGAACTCTACTTTTTGCACAAAACTCAAGGTAAAAAGCATGCACGATATGAACAAGAGACCAATTGGGTGCAATCTCCCCCCCATGCCTTGTGTGAGCGCTCCACAAGGCATGTATTTTTATGTATTAATCATCTTCAAGCTAAAAAATAATAGCCCAAATTACAAAATAGCACGCTTTTGGCTTTTGAGTTTACTTTAGCACAAAATAGAAATAAAGCTAATGGGCGGCGCCCAAAGAGTCAGGCATACCCAATACAATGTCCAAATACAAATATCATAATCATGCGCCCATGCGCATACAAAATAATAAACAAATATCCAACACCTCAATAAATAGGCGCGATAAAATATAGGCGCCATGCCTAAGGTATGCGCCCATCAAAATATAAGTGATAACTCGAATACTCGCTATCCTCCAATGCTTTCCTTCGCCACTGCTGCTATCTCTATACATCAACTGAAGCATTCACAATCGTTAGTAAAATAATACAATTAAACCGACAAAAGTGAATACCTAGCAGTTTTCAGCTACATAAATAAATCAACTGGTTAGAAATCAATCCTAACCTTAATTTATTACGAGTACGCACTCTAAACTCATAAACGTTTATTAATTTAATATGTATTTTACGGAATCATCCGCTATGGAATCACCCATGTACACACTAAATTAATGAAACGCCCGAAAAGGTTAGGCGTCCCCATCAACTTCTCGCACAAAGAATCCACTTTGTGTATGAGCCTCGGTCAACAAAGTTTACGGAATCCACCGTAAAACCTCACGGAATCCACCGTGGCACGGAATCCACCGTGAAATATGCCTCCTGGCATTTGTAGATTGCAATGGTTCATGTGGACTTACATTAGAGGAATGTCACGGTGTTTTGAAGTTTGCCTTGAAGTTAGATGAAATACAGATTCAAAAAGGACAAAATATAGAAAGATTCAGCATTTGCATCATGAACAAGGTATTGGACTACAATAATGGTGGGGGTCAAGCACTAGTGCATAAGTTCCAGTTTGAGATGGAGATTTGATGGATTGGTACAGCTCAGGTATACCAATTGAGAATCATTAAACATTGAAATGGTTGTACACTCATACAAGTATTCCAAACATTATTAAGTCTCAAAGTGAAGGAGAAATGTTGGTGGTTGATAGGGTTGGTAATTTTAATGTGGAATGGCACACGAGTGTTAACTTAAAAACTATCAAATGTATGCTTGTAATATGTAATGGGACCAAATGCAAAATATCCTTGTATTTATTGCATGGAAAGTGTTAGGTCTAAATATTGGAGCAACTTGCATCCTAGAGACTCTATAGATATGAGTAAATTTAAAAACAAAGAAGATATATGAGATCCCATTCTTTCAATTCCTCTTAGAAATGTCCATATATGTACTTTGCATATAGAGATTAGAATAATTGACAAACTTTTTAGGTTTCATCTCGACTATTCATACTCGATTAAGCCTTTGTCTTTATTGGATGAGTGTATTGATAAATGTGAGGCATTACTCTCCAAAATGGGTTTTCATTGAGGTCAAGTTCACTTAAGAAAAGTTCCAACACTTTCAGGGAAACAAGAGATATCTTGGTTAGTGTCTCAATGGGTAGCTCAAAAGCTAGATTCTCTTTAGGAAACCATATAGGAAAACATGTGAGTAATAGTTAGGAGCATTGGAGAGAGTTGTGTGGGATAACGACAAATGTTGCAAGCACACCATGACTTGCATTTCTAAGAATGAAGGTTTGGAGACACTTCAATGTCTTTCTAAAGCTCCTGAAGCAACAAAAGAGAACCTACACATATCCAAAAGAGTTCAAATGTTCAATTACAAATTTTATTCAAGCAATAAAGGAGGCATGATGAGAAAAGGATATCACATTTTATTTGGTAAGAGAGAATATTTAATCCAAGTTTTCTTTGATACAATTTTCAATGGCATAAAATGATTGTTACTCTCTTGTATTTTTAGCATATCCTTCATATCCATGGGCCTTACTTTGTGAAGGAGCAAGGCCCCCTAGCATCTTATAGCGACCAAGGCATGGAAAAATCTCACTATCAAGCACGCATAAGTTTTTTTCGAAGCACAAGACATGGAGGATGAGTTACAAAAAGCAATGCTCTTGAGGAGCTATTCAATTGGTTTTTTCAACGACAGCTTCAAGGAATGAATACTAAAGATGACAATGAAACTTGAGAATTCATAGTATTTTCAAGATAGAAAAGTACAAAGCTAGCTCTCAAGATCCTTTGCATCTTTCTCCCCCTTAGGGATCTTTCCTCTCTAACGTAGAAATTTTCTTCTCTTGTAGCCAATAATTGATTTTATTTCAGTTTGATTTGCCGCCAAAGCATAAGATGAGAGAGACATAAATTATCCTGCTCTAGAAGCAGAGAAACCAAGACCATAACCAAAAATCCCAATTGCTGTTGTCTTCTTCAAAAACATCACCTTGTGTGCATTATATTGTAACCTAGAGAAACCAAGTAGCCCTGTAAGTGCCTCGATACATAGTATAGGCCATGTTGCTTCCTTTGAGAAGGTGTTATGAAATATCAAGAAAACATGGGGATTAATCCTTGCTAAGTAATGGCCAAGTGTAACATCTTTGAATAAACTAATACTAGCTCTTGACCCTTTCTCCGGTCCCAAGAAGTTATCAAAATCTTCAATTTTTCAACCGCAAAAAACATGAATGTCAAATGAAAGTTGAAATCAAACATATTAATGTATCTTACAAAATTGGAAATAATAGTATCAATTGATTTTCATCATTCTCTAGGTTAGTTGGACTTCATATATTAATTGGTGATTGTGCCTCATTGGTATCTTCCAAATCTTTAACATACTCCGACTCCTCTCTTCCAAAATTGGAAACTCCAAGTTGGTCTTGAAGGTGATTGAACTCCTCATTAGTAATCCCATACTCTTTCTCAGTATCCTTTGCCTTATTGAAACAAAGAGAAAGGGCATCCCTTGCATCAATTAGCTTGTCATCTGTAATTTCAGTGTTGTCTAGTTTAAATAACTCTTCTTTCGATTAATTTTCGACATCAACAATGCCATTTGCATCATCAGAAGCCTTTGCAATGATCGCTAAGAGATTGAAGAGCTTGGATGTCTGATAGCAGCATGTATTCCTTGTCCTTAATAGGGAAAGTTGGAAGAGAAGGAACAATATAGAAAGAAGAGGAGTCACATACACAATATCTACGTTTACATGGTTTTCTTCAATTATGGTCTCAGCTTTGAATTGGGCAACATCTAGTTTGTCAGCAATATATGCTTCTTGCTGGGGGTCCAAACATTTCTCTGGATCCTTCTCATTTGCCACCTCATCCAAAAGGTAGAAACTAGAACATTTTGGTTCCTCCAATTGTTGTTCATTAGATTTGACATGATATTTAACAAGAGTAGATGCAATGAATGTAGTTGTTTTTGACATAAGCCTGCATTTTCTAGAATTAGCAGAACAAAACAAATCTGGTGCACAAAACCTGTCAAGAGAATGAGATACACACTTCCTTGTGAATAGTGCCTTCTCTGAAGGTGAGCTCCCAATAGGTATATAAACATATTTCTTTGCATCATTTTCAACCACCACAGGAAATGCAAGACTTTCAAGCTCAACAAACTCATCCACAATTTTTTTTTTGCAAGTCAAGACATGGATAATATCCTAGTCAGGGTTGAAAATATCCTTTGTAGTTCCATTGGTAAGATAACTCCATGCCATTCTGAAGAACAAAGTCTAGGAGCCTTTCTGAGGGAGAAACCTCTGCGATCTGAGACAATCCATGAACACCCTCAATGGTGACTTACATTTTATTGGAGACTTCCTAGGTATTCCCACACTTGCTGTGCTGAGCAAGGAGAAGAAGCTGTGGGAATTTTAGGAGAAAAGGCGGGACAACCAAAAACCCTTGGCCCTGAAGACAATCTTCTTCTTTTCCTCTTTGGAGTGACTACATCTTGGGAGCCTACAAAATCTTTTGGTTTAGACATCAAAGGATGCACAATACAACACGAATAGACGGCATCGTTGCCTTATCAGGAATCTACCAATTTAGAGATGAAAGACTTGGCAATGGCAAAGCCTCAATATGTCCATATGTATCTTCTGTAGAGGGAACCACATACTATGTATAATATATAAAATTCCTTCTCTCACTAAAAGAACTCACGGTCTCATTAGCATATATAATGTTTGCAAATGCCTTATGAATTGCATGGAAGGTTCCAGTTAAGCTCTCAACAGGTTGCCATTCAGTACTTGTTGATGGAAATATATCTACAACCAAGAATTTGGTATTAGTACTTGCTTAAATGAAAAAAATATCACATATGTTATCGACTCAAGTCTTACAATGTGTATGCTGGGAAACATATTCGTTTGGAGGCATATCCTTGGCCATGTAAACATGTTGCACTTTGACAAACCACCTTTCATGCATAATTTTGAAAGAAATGATATGTCCCTTCTAGTGATGTTTTATATCCTCTCGTTTTGTTCTTTTCACCTTGTGAGAGCCCTTGAAAGAGGCCAACATGGTAACCCAATCATTTATCAAAAGGTTTTGGGCTCTCAAGTTCAGTCAGCTCCTTGGCTGTAGATGGTGCATGAGTTTACTAAAATGAGAAGGGTATCTTCTAGATGCCATACTTAGATTGGATTCACAGAGAAAGAAGCTCACAGAGAAAGGCAAATGAGAATTGAAAGAAGCTCATTGAGAAAGGTGAATGAACTAAAGAGGAATATTAAGAAGACTAATGAAAATATATTGGGTGCCAAAAAGCTTTCAGTTTTCAAAAAAGTCATTATTAACTTCGTAACATCTTTATCATGTCCTTTGTTAGATTTCATAAGTAAATAAGGACTTCGAGACTACCAAAATATGTCAAACTTTGGAGTTTTTGGCTAAAAAGGAGGAGAGAATCACGAAGTGGAGTCTACTATCTCCAAAAAGGAGGATACAAGAATACCATATTCTTGCACACATGGTAAACTCTCTTTGACCCTTTCCTTAATCCTGTGATTAACAAAAGTACTTTTTTTGAAGCATTTTTGGCCCTAATATATCAATTTGCAGATTAAGTTTTAAGGATTTTTAGATATAGATCCTAGCATATGGGTAATGTTTTTCTTCACTCACAATACATGGTTGGAAAAACATCATTTTCAAGTATTGATTCCAACTCTAGCATGCTTAAGCTCTCTCCTTGGTATGTGAAAATATAGTTTTTGGTCTAGGGACCTCATGGTTATGGTGTATACAACCTTGATCTTTAAGGGCATGCATTCATTGTTATTATTAGAAGGATGTAACAAAATGTTGCCCGAGATTGCAAAAAAATTCACTTGATAGAAAAAATTAATTTATAATTTGCACAAGAATATGAAGGGGCAATTGTTTGTATCCTCCTTGAAAATTACAATTTCTTATTGCTTGTTATGGGAAAATCTATATGGGAAGTTACCACTTTCTAAGGCAGGACTCAATCTTTAAAGCCTAACTTCCATAGTTAAAAACCTAACTTGTAAATGGAACTTTGACACACACCCTACAAATCTATTATCTATAAATGTAGTCCCCACGCCAACTCATTATAACACCAACCCTAATAACTATCTACATAGGAAAATGTGGATAGGAAAAGATGAGATAGAAATGGTTATTGAACAAAGTTGTAAAGTCAGATTTGAATAATCATTAAAAAAATTCATGATATTTTGTCAAAGTTTCCCAATATAACCCCTTGATTTTGACTAAAACCCCCATAATGTACTTCAAATTTTGGAAAATTCCAAAACTATCCCTCACGATTTTGCAACCTGTAAATAATCATATTTTACATGTTTTATAAAGATGATCATCTTCCACCTATATGGGATGATAGATAGAGGTTCTTTTATATGTAAACAAATCTAAAGTGATAATGTTTCACAGAGAAAAATTTCCATTTTATTGAATGTATTATAATGATTTTTATGTATGCTATTCAAGGGAAGGACATAGATATATAAAATTATAAACTAGGAAAATGTAGAAACAATTTGAAAAAATAATTTTAAGGGCATTTGTATGATTTTGAAAATCTAAGGGCCATTTTAAAAATTTCACAAAATTTAGTTGTATTTTTTCATATTTTAATTTATAAAAACCAAACATATGCTATAAAACAAAGTAGCCATGAAGAAATGGTTCTCTTTCTTTTGGATGAAGTTCCTTTTTTAGGGGTCTCAAACATTGTCATGCTATTCTTAGTAGCTTAAGTTTTTTCGATGGACTAGGAGGATTTGTACTGAGAGTGGTGATCCTCTTTTCTCTACTTATGTAGTTTTTAGTTATTCCAGCACTTTTTGGTTGCCCTCACTAGGTCTTTTATTTGACTTTGAGATAGGCCTCTTGCCCTTCTCTAGAGAAGAGTTAAGGTTGCCTTAAAACGAAACTATCATTATCTTGATGCTTGGTAAGCTTAAATTGATTTGATGTGCTTAATAGTCAACTTCATTAAGGATACTTGAAACGTCTTTTGAACATGACTTCCTTTCCCATATCTTCTCTATTTGGAAGCACATAGAACATGATGGGTATGCTTTTAGTTTCTATGGTCATGAGGCTTTTGTATTTTCTATCCCGGGGGGGGGGGGGGGGGGGGTATGGAAAAATTTCGTAAGGCTAAATAGTTGCATTTGCCGAGACAATTTTAGGTTGTCCAATCTCCATCCATGCCTCATAAGTCAAGGTGTTGCCATGTCTATGAGAACATCAAGGGAGAGCTCTTTCTTGGTAGATAGTTTGACCCAAAGGTATATAAGAGCTATTGAATCTTTGAGGTCGATATTTGTGGCCTTTGACCTTTAAGTTGTTAGGTTGTGTTGACCTAGGTAGGGTGCTATTGGACACCTTGTAGATTGGACAATTATGATACATGTGAGTAAGGTTGCACTCTATGCATCTTAGGTTAGCCTTTTGTGAATATGCTTGTTTGGTCCACTAGTCATGGCCATGGCTATAGTTGTGCTAGCTATGGCATCTTGTAAATGAATAGTCGAATGGGATCATTTGATATTTCTTTTTTAAATTTGTAAGATTTGAGGACTCATAGAGTTCACGATCTAGTTCACTATTTAAGCATCAACAAAGTATTGGGCTCTCAATCGCCAGGTAAAAAACCCTTTTGACTCTTCTTGCAATGCCAACCAAGTTCTTGTATGGTCTAGATGTTTTTGTGTTTCTATTTGACCCATAAACACAACCTACCACTAATCCATCAAATTTAAGTATAGTGATTCCTCCAAATTTTGCTTTCTATGGGCTTGGAAACAATGGAGCAGAGATGCATTGGGTGCCTTAGTTATAAGTTGTTCTAGTAGTGTTTTAACACTGATTTAGCATATAATCAAGGCATCAAAGGATTTGAACATATTCAAGAGCCAATACAAAATGTGAAATGAAGCAAGGATCCAGAAACATAAAGAATCATTTGTTAGTAGTAAGGAAGTTTGTTGAAGGAGATACAATCGAAGCATTTATCACTCGTATCAAGAATCTACATAACCAGATGGATGGAGTCGGGATACAAAAGGCTAGTGTGAGAAGCTAGCTCAAAGATGGCTTCTGATTTTCCCACCAATGTTTAATGGATTGGTAATTGCCCTTAACACTCAAGTGAGACCTCAGGCTTTGACATTTGCAAAATTCTATACATTATTGATAGAGGAGAAGTTGCACCTTAAAGCTTGACAAGAAAGAAATAATAGAGATGCTATATTCTCTACCAACACAAAAGGCAAAGGTGGTTCATTCATCAAAAGTGATTATGACAAAAAGAAGAAGGGTGGTAAGAGAAAGTTTCAAGAAGAGTAGTGCTACTACAAGAAGAAAGGACATGCAATTGCAAATTTTGTGCTAAGAAAGCTTGAAAAATAAAGGAAAGGAGACACCCGACATGACTAAAGCAGAGGCTCAAAAATTTGAGAAGGCTAAAGAATGTATAAAAATTCTTGAGAATGCAATATGAAAATGTGAGAAGATATTTAGAATAGATGGTGGTGGTGAGTTCAACTAGAAGCCAGCTCAAAGATGGCTTGGCTTCAGAGTTTTCCACCAAAGTTTAATGGACTAGTAATTGCCCTTTACACTCAAGTGAGACCTCAAGCTTTGACATTTGCAAAGTTTTGTACACTATTGATAGAGGAGGAGTTGCATCTTAAAGCTTGAGAAGAAAGTAACAATAGAGATGCTAAGAAAAAGGATAGCAAGAAAAAGTTTCAAGGAGAGTGCTTCTACTATAAGAAGGAAAGACATGCAAGTGTAGATTTTGTGTTAAGAAAGCAAATGAAAAGAATGGTAGCTTGAAAATTGAAGGAAAGGAGACACCCAACATGACTAAAGAAAGGCTCAAAATTTTGGGTTTAAAGAATGGATAAAGCTTATTGAGAATGCTATAGGAAAATGTGTGAAGACATTTAGAATAGATGGCAGTGGTGGCTTCAACTTAAAGGACTTTGAAGACTTTTGTAAGAGCAAAGAGTTAACATGGTAGGGAACACCTAGTGTGCAGATTGAGGAAGAGTATTTATGGCCTTAAGTAGGCACCTAGGGAATGGTACCACAAGTTTGATGCCTTTATACATTCACAAGGATATTCCTATAGTGATATGGACTTGTGTGTATACACAAAGAAGGTTCGTGATAGCAACCTTATGATTTTAATCCTCTATGTGGATGATATGCTGATTGCTGGGAGTGCTCATGATGAGTTGGATGCCTTGAAAGGTTAGCTCAAGAAGAGCTTTGAGATGAAGGACATGGAACATACCTCACATATTCTTGGGATGTGCATTACATGTGACTGCTCTAAGGGGATCCTCTACTTGTCACAGAAGGAGTATATCTAGAAGGTCTTTGAGCAATTTCATCTACACAGGATGTTAAGCTTGTTGGATGTCCTTTACCTTCTCATGTGAAGGTTAGTTAGGCCGATTGTTCGCAATTTGATAAGTAGAAGGCCGAGATGGCCAAGATCCCTTATGTATTTGCAGTGGGCAGTTTGATGTATGCGATGATAGCCACTCATCTTGACATAGCATTTGCATTGGGAGTTGTGGCACGCTACATGGCTACAATTGGTTGATGGCATTGGGATGCCATCAAAGGTATCATGAGATACTTGAAGGACACAATAGCTATGTGCATTTGTTATGGTGGCCAGGATACAAGACTTGTGGGATATATTGACTCTGATTATGTAGAACATGCAAATAGTAAGAAGTCCATCTCTAGCTATGTTTTCACTTTTGTTGGAGGTGTTGTTTCTTGGATATCCAAGGTGTAGAAATGCACAAACTTATCAACTATAGAGGCAGAGTATGTTGCATCCACTGAGGCTTGCAAGGAGGCTCTCTAGTTAGGCTGTCTGAGACCTTGGTATCACTGATGTAGTCCCTACACTGCGTTTGGATTCTATGAGTGCTATTTAGTTGGCCAAGAATTTGGTATTCCACGCGAAGACTAAGCACATTGAAGTGAGTTATCACTTTGTGCAAGAGGTTATTGAGGACAAGTCCATTGAGCTTGTCAAGATCTCAATTGACCAAAATCTTGTAAATTTGCTTACTAAAGGTCTCTTAATAGAGTGCTTTGCCTTAGGAAGTTGATGGGTGTTGGATGAGATGACGTCTTTCCTCATTCTGTTGTACTTATGTACATTTGTACTTTGTCACTTTTTTCTTGTTCTCTCCTCACTAGGGGACACATTCGCCTTTAAGTGGGAGGTTGTTGGGGGTAAAGGTGCTTGTGTCTAGCCTCCTGTGTATCAGTTATACTGACAATACTTGCATATCCACACACCAATATATTGCAAGTGGTGGGCACCCATCACTGTCACTTCATTCTTTATTCTTTCAGTGATATTTGAATAAAGGGAAGGCCGGTCACACATTGTGACTATTGGAGTTCCCACATCTTGTGTGTGTCTCTCTCTCACTCTTACTCCTTCTACTATAGCTCTTGCTTCCACTCCGTGCTTCCACTTCAGGGCTCACTCCCTTCACCAGATTTGACTAAAAGCCACTAGATGCTTGGATGATGACAAGTACCATATCACTTTTGGTGATTTTGAATGGAATATTACACATGGCAATCTCATTTTTGGTAGTGGTGACAAGGTTGGCAGCATGTATCCCTTCCTTGTATTTGGCTTTGTTGATTATGTTCTGGCCATGACCAATTTTTCACATGTATCTCTTTTGCATTCTTATCTTGGGTATATGTCTCTAAAAGAAATGAAAGCATTCACTCATTTATAGATTTTTTGCCTTTTGACTAATCATGTTTGACTCTTGTGATCATTGTTATATGGATGGGAGACTCATAACTCACATAAAAAGTTTGGTTCTATGCACGTAGGTGAGCTGTTGGCTCTTGTGCATTAAGATGTTTGTGTTCCCATGCCTTGTTAGTTATTAAGTGATGCTAAGTATTTTGTCACACCTATTGGTGATTATTCCTATAAGGTATGGGCCTATCTAAAAAAGTATAAGTTTGATGTCTTGGCTAAGTTCCAATGCTTTCTTACTATGGTTGAAGGCATTGGATGAAATGCATGTGATTTGATAGTGGGAATACATATGTTTATATGGCATTTGAGTAGTTTTGTGATGATAGGGGTATTAAGCATCACTTGACCATCCCATACCCCACCTCAGAAGGATTTTATAGAGCATATAAATAGGACTATTCAAGAAAGAGTCCATAGTATACTTGGTCAGGTAGACTTTCTACACTACTTTTGGATTGAGGTAGTTACTACTATAGTTCATTTGATTAATAAATCCCCATGCACTAATCTTGGTGGTAGAGTTACAGAAGAGGCATAATCTTCCTTGCATATCTTTGCATTTGAGGCTTTCTATCATATTCCCAAAGACAAATGCAATAAGTTGGATCCAAAGTTCTTCAAACGCATCTTTCCTAGATATGGCAATGCAGGTGAGATGGGCTATCACCTTTGGAATCTGTAGGCTTAGAAGATTATCTGCGGCCATGATGTTGTATTCCATAAATAAAATATGAATACGAAACTAGAGCAAGTAGTTGAGATGCTCAAGATGACCTTATGAAGAGGATCCTTCTATTATAGTATAGCCAATCCTAGTTAGATATCATGCTGCAACTGGGATATGTAGTAGCCTAGGATCGAGGATTTGTCTATTGTGTAGAATCATGATGTTTGATAGAGAGAACAAGCTATATATGCCGCCTAGCTAGTCTTGAGATGCTTCACTAGATCCTCATGTCCTCTTGATTGTTTTGAGCCCTTTATGTTTTATGTCACGTCCAAAAATCCTAGTGAGCCCCTTATTTATGAGGAGGCTATATGCATAGGTGATAGTTTCTCTTGGAAGAGAGCCATATAGTCTGAGTATGATTCATTACAAAAAAATTATACATAGGATTTGATTCCTTTGACCAATGGGAAATGTGCATTGCCATGCAAGTGGGTGTACAAGTTGAAGAGTACCCCTGGTCACTGCAAGCAAACATGTAAGGCTAGATTGATTGTTAAGAATTGTAAGTAGGAGATTGGTTGACTTTGATGAGATATTCCATTATGTGGTTAAGATGGCTACCTATGCTTGGTATTGTCCTTGATTGCGTAGATGGATTTGGACTTGTGTTAGATGGATGTGAAAACAACTTTTCTTCATGGGGACTTACATGACATTTATATCAGTAGCCTAAAGGATTTGAGGAAAAGGGCCACAAAAACCTAGTGTGCAAGTTGAGGAAGAGACTTTATGGACTTAACCAGACACCTAGGAAATGGTATCATAAGTTTGATGCCTTTATGTATTCATAAGATTGTTAGGAGTTCTCAAGATGAGTTGGATGTTTTGAATACTTAGCTCAAGAAGAGCTTTGAGATGAAGGATCTGGGGCATACCTCTCACAGACTTGGTATGCGCATTACATGCAATCGCTCCAAGGGGCTCCTCTAGTTGTCATAAAAGGAGTGCATTCATGAAGTTCTTGAGTAGTTCCATATGCAAGGTGGTAAGCCTATTGGATGCCCATTGCCTTCTCATGTGAAGGTTAGCCAAGTAGATTGTCCCTAGTTAAATGATGAGATGGTCGAGATGGCCAAGATCCTGTATGCATTTGCGATGGGGCAGCTTGATGTAAGCCATGTAAGTATTGCACTTCTCTTGAAATTTATAAACGTGTTTTTCCCTTGCTCTACTGTGTAGAGCTTCTTAGCCACCACTAGACCTAACATAGCATTTGTAATGAGGTTGAGTATATTGTAGCTAGTGAGGCTTGCAAGGAGGCCCTATGATCATGCCATTTGGATGGTAGACCTTGGTATAACTATGACTCCTATATTGCATTTGGAATCTTTGAGTGCCATTCAGCTTTGACATGTAATCTCGTCTTTCAAATCAAAGACTAATCACATTGAGGTATGTTACTCTTCTTCTTCTCTCTTCATCTTCATCTTCTTCTCTTCTCTTTTCTTTGCGCGCATGGCTATGGAATTTTGAAGCTTGGAGCTTGGAGATGGAGCTTGCTTGAAAGCGCATCTTGGATCGTGGAGCTACCGGCAATGGATTTGTGGGAGGAGGCAACTTGATTGGATTCAAAGGTAAGCTCACTATACTTGTGTGTGAGAGAGTGCCCATGGCTATGTGAGAGGTAGCCATAGTTCTTGGCTTGAAATGCTTGAAGCAATAAGTGGTGCATGGGTCTTGTCGATGTGCTTGCGAGAGCGTCAACATTTTAACGGATTCAAGCTTGAGCACTTGCATGCTCCAAATCAAGCAATGGAGTAGGAGTTAGTCTCTGAAAGGGCACTTGGTTTAGGTAGGAAGTGAGGGAGTCAGAGAGTATTCAATCTTCTTTGCTTGATAGTTTAGGTGTTGGAAGATTTAGGAGCATTAGTTAGATTAGTGATATGTGGTTTTACATTAGTAGGATGCATTAAGATTTGGAAAATAAGAAAGAATGAGGGAAAAGATAAGTCTCTGTAACAACCAAGAACTAGGGAATATAGAAAGAAAGAAAAAAAAAAGATTTTAAATACTTGGGAAGAAAAGTAGATAGTAAGGGAAGAAAGAGAGAGCAATAAAATGAAAGAAAAAGAGAGGAATAGCTCATTTGAGTTGTGAGAGATTGAGACAAAGAGCAATAGGTCTAGGAAGAGCAGCATGCCAAAGGAGTAGTAGAGATCTATGAATTTTTGCCCTCGATGGTTCCAGGTATGATCAAAATCCTCCTTGCCGATTGATGAATGTAAATAGGATCATAGTTAGGTATGTGTGTGGTTGAGTAAACCATTATTATCATTTTTTGGTCACTTGCCATGTTTTTTCTACTGCTTAGATGGTGTCCCCAAGCCCCGGACGGTGGAATCCTCACTGGCCTTGGACGTCCAAGTCACCACACTCCTAGTTGGACTCGGACCACTTTTGGCCCTCATATGTTCGACTCGTAGCCTTGGATGGCAAACTCAAATGCTCGGATGGTCACCCCTCATCTTGACCACTTGGATGGTCATAGAGCCCACCCAGACACTCCGACACTCGGACATGCACCCCTCATTCGAGTCTGAGTGTCTAACCACTCAAAGGGTCATAGAGCCCACTCGGATGGTCGAGTTTGGGACTTGTATGGGAAAACCTACTACTTGGATGGGTTGTCCAGAACACAAATTTTGACAATTTTGACCACTCGATGACCTTCTAAGACCAACATCTAGTTGCCCAAAAATCCAAGTTGGAACTCAAACATGCAAATGAGACCATAGAGTTGATTTCACTATAACTTTAACCTAATAGTCCACGAGTGACTAAAATTACTAACCACCACCCGCTTACCCCCTGGTAGAGATTCACTTTGACTACCTGGGCTGATCACCCTCATCTGACCACCTATCAAAACCCATGAGGGACCCAAAATTGACTATTAGAAGCAATCTCAATTCATGCAAAAGTGCTGCATAACTGCATACAATTGATTGATAAAAGTATGGATGTGATTGATTTCATCAAAGGTTGCACCTTGTATCATATACACTTAAGTGCACGTGAAAATTGAAAAGCTTGCTTTTGCATAGCTTACATCGAGTTGCACTACTCAAGTGTGTAAGTTTTTGTGCACTTGCAAATTGATTGGATTAACAAGGAACATACTAAAGGGGATTAAGCTAAGAAATTAACCCACCAGTAGGAGTGTAACCCCAGAAATTGGATGAATGACCCAAGACACTAGAGACAAAGATCTAGGAAAGATAGAACCATCAAACCAGTGATGGAAGGAAGGACTAACCAAGATTAGAGACACATCTTTAGCCGGGCCTAGTCAACCTCATAAAAATACTAGTGGGTCAAGGGACAACCACCATGGCACGTAAAAATTTGAACAAGAATGAGCTCAACCTTGACCTTAACCTTAACATAATAGGGTATCTAGATGACATCCGATGACTTATCACACAATATGACCAACAGACAAGAATAACACATCATGGAAGACTTGTAGCCGATATAAGAACCAATCTTGAGGAGAAAAGGAGGGTAAGAAGGATCATACTGTAGCACATAGCGAGCTATAACCAGGAGCAATGGGCTCAAAGGTCAAGCTAGGAGAGAGAGCTCAATGAGATTAATAGGATCCTAGCCATCTTAGGTAGAAATGCAGCAGGAGGAAATGTCGATAGGGAGAGAGCCTTAGAAGAAGATCTTACAGTGGAGCAAGCTACTCACGAAGTGATTGCCAAACAATACCAGCACCAAGCAAAGTGGAGCAGCCTCGATAGCATCATTGCTAGCTAGGTTGGGAGTCACTCTAAATACTAAGAGCCAAACAAAGATGCCTATAGTTGCCAAGCAACTCGACAAATATCAAGTAGGAAATGACCCCTACGGCTTCGTTGAGCTGTTTGAGCATTTGTGCGAGGCTAACAAGCTCGTGGACCTTACTCAACAGGCACAAGCATTCACTCTTTGCTTTTAGGAGACAAGGGATGGACTTGCTTTACCAGTCTAGATAATGTTGAACACAATAATTTCAATCATTTAAAGGATCTATTCATTAAGAGATTCTTCTCTTCATTAAGAGACTCTTAGAGGTAGGATACTCCAACAACCTCATTGTTAAGCTGATGAATGTCAACCAGAAATATATAGAGGACATAAGAGCTCTACAAGAGGATACCTATAGCTAAGAGACCCAATGAGAGAGTGATCTAAATCGTATTCATCAATGGGATCCGCAACGAAGAACTCTATAAGGCCTTAGTGAGAAACTTGAACCTACAAAGGGATGTGCTAGCAAGAGTCTTTGAGGAGGCAAAGTGAGCGGATGACTTGCTCAGGGAGAGAAGCTCTAGGGATTCGTAGTAGCAACAAGGGAATAACATGTTTAGAAATGCCAAGAGAACTGCAACACTTAGCGAAGCCCCTAGTGAGCAAGATAAAGGAAATAATATCGATCAGACCCAAGCGATAGCTAATCTAAAGTCAGAGTTGACCAAACTACATGAGTCATTGTGAAGGCCAGAGCAACCTCACATGCAATGTGTGCACTTTGAAGGGAATCACCTACCATCTAAGTGTCCAGATCCTAAATTTTAGCCTTGTGCCAAATGTAGAAGGTTCAGGCATGATGCTATGCACTATCGATTGCCAAGATGATTGCCATACCAATAACTCTATGCTCAGTCATACTATCCAGGATATAGGCAACCTAACTTTGGAAGAGGAGCCTCTTTGGCTCTACTCGTACTTAATGATTCAAAGCCAGCCACTCCAAGGATCAACATCAACCCAATAGGAATCTCTAAACCACCAAGACCTATAGTGATCCATCCACCAAGTGATGCTCTAGTGCACTTTGTAGAGGAACCACAAGAGGAAGACTCATACATGAACCCTTATGTCTCTCATGACGAGGAGGGTAATCCCATAGTAATGGGGCTTAGTCATAGTTCTAGGTAGAGGGAGAGGTGGAGGCCTAGGAGAAGGTTAGAACCATAAGCCCCCATAGCATGTTGGGCGTGTGGCCATCCAGGGCATATCTCATCCCGTTGCCGAAAAAGAAGCAACCAAATAGAAAGAAAGCCAACTTGAAGTGTCTCAAATGTGGAGTCACACACCTATTCACCAATCGCCCTAGGCAACAACCCTCCAGTAGTTTGACAATTGTGCCATCTATTCCACTCAGACTCTTTTATGTCGAGTCACCTGACAACAATGCCACACCCATCCCCATAAATATCATGACACAAGCCCAAATGAAGTAGGCCGGTATTTCGTTACTTGGATCTAGCAACCTAGATGCAGTCTCTATAGGGAAGAAGAGTCGACGAAGGAGAAAATAAAGGATTGATGCAAAAATAACACTTAAAATAGAGAGTGAAACCACTTTAACAAAGGTAAAGTAGGTTTAGAATTAGAAACATATGCTCTTAAGATGAGGGAGAAGGAAAGTGCCAAGGTTGGAGAGTACCTTGACCACAACCAGCAAAACTAAAGGTTGTGGATAAGGGCAAAGAATGGATAAAAGAAGTACAAGATCACTTGCAAGATGATGAGCCTATCATTGAAAACAATATCAATGAACTCTCAACCATGAGCCCACCAATCTCTCCCACGTACTTGAGAGTAGGAGAGGCAGCATCACCACATGCACAGTTGCATAGGCAGTACATGGATGCCACGAATAGATGAATTGCCCCCAAGAGCATTGGCAAAATCCCATGAAGCAGTGAAGGGAAAGATGGTTAGCAATTTTCTCACCACACTTATATCTAACATTGCCACTTGTTGCTCAGGTAAAACCTTGCACAGTGGCAAGTTTCGAAGCAATGGGTAGAATGAACCAATACACATAAACCACAAGAATTGCCTGACCATGACGCTGTGACACACATACCAAGCCTAACATTGAACCAATGTTTAAGTCCCCATAAGTGAATGCCTTTTGGGAAGGCATTGAGATGCACATAGTCTTACCTATTGTTGCACTAGGAGATACAATGCGAAAGGGGATAGCAAACATAGGAGCAAGAGTTAGTGCACTTAGCCATACAATCCTGCAAGCTTGGAAAAACCCACAGATAGAAACTGCATAGTTCAATGTCACTCTAGCAAATGGAATGAAGGTCCAACCCTTTGGAGTCCTAAGGATTGGCCTTTAAAGATATCGATAATTCAATTCTCCATGAATATCATAGTCATGAGAGTGGATTATGATATCCTGCTAGATAGTGAAATGCCCGAGTGATAGAGGATTGGGGTAATGGCCTAATATTCTTAGGCAATAGATAAGAAGTAGTATGAGTAGAGATGGATACTTGGAAAACCTCTCTAGTGGACTTACATACCATCTTTGCCATGTTGAAGTGTGACTCAAAGGCCAAAAGCGAGTATGGACCTCTAACTAAGTACATTCCTTGTCTTGAGGATGCGAGAAATTGGATGCATGTATTGGCAACCATTGGCCTGCCATTCTTGGATGATGAGAATGAATACAAGCAAGCTCTAGACTCAGCTAGCAAAACCGACAAAGCCACAACTTCTAACCTACCTACAGTGCCCCTATGCATGATGGCAAGGAGCATCAGTCAAACAACACCAATCACCTATCATGTCCTAACTAACAAATTGGAACTTCATAGAATCCTTGAGTACCTACCAAGTGAGCTAGCTACCAACCCAACTACAAACCTAAAGCCCTAACTAACATGCCCTAACTAACACCAATCACCTATCATGTCCTAACTAACAAATTGGAACTTCATAGAATCCTTGAGTACCTACCAAGCGAGCTAGCTACCAACCCAACTACAAACCTAAAGCCCCTCAAAGATATCATGGAGAGTAAGGAGTGGTGATGGACTAAGGTGCATGACTTAAACCTATTATATAACTATGCTCTTTATAAGTGAGAAAAAACTTAAGGACATGAATCCTGAAAACAATGCACAACCTAAGTATGAGGATTTTGATGATGAGTACAAAGACAATTGTTCCATCAGTGAGGAAAGTGAAGAGGAAGTGGAGACCATAGAATATGACACAGATGGAAGAGTGATTCCAAAAATGAGAGCTGACTTTAAACCCCAAGAGGTCAATGCTCTTAGAGTGAATGAAGAAGTTATCAAGGTAGATTGATATTGAACTTGGCTAGAATACCTAGAGCTAGTAGATTATGAGCAAGTGGGATTAGTCTAGCCTAGCACCACATTATTATTTGGAGTGGAGTCAGCCTCAGAGCTATGACCACTAGGGGAGATAGCCTCTGCCTGTGAAGATTGTGAGTACGGCTTCGAGTCAGCTCTGATAGCGATCTCAAAATGCCGCGACCACCTAGGACAAAATGCACCAAGGGGGACCTGCCAATTCACCTAAGGTGCAAAAGGCTAAAGGAAGAGAGAAGAAAATAGTTGGAGTCCTCAGAAGCTGATTGACATAGAAGAAATCCAAGGATTTTCCTAAGCGTTTCAGGAAGTTTAAGAAGGGTGGTTGAATAGTGGTGTTAGTAGGAGCCAAGCAAAAAAGGTAGGTGAGTGAATCCATTTGAAGGACAAGCAAAAGCTAAGGAAGTCAACTTGGCAAGGAAACGTGACAAGTCTCGACTCATGTACATAGTGGACGACCTAACCAAGGAGGAAGAGACTAATCTCATAAATATCTTAAGTGAATTCGCTGGCCTATTTGCATGGTCCTTAGATGAGCAAAAAGGAATAGATCTGAGTATCATGGCTCATAATATTCCCATGACCCTCAATACAATACTAGTTAAGCAAAGACCATACATAATGAGTCCTAAGCATGCACATATAGTGAAGAAAGAGATTGATAAGATACTAAATGCATGATTCATTTACGAGATAGAGCACATGGACTGGGTATCACCCATAGTGATAGCCATGAAAAATAATGGAAAGATTTGAGTGTGCATGAACTATAACAAGGTCAATGTAGCTACAAGGAGAGACAACGAGCATATGCTAGAGAGAGTGGCAAGAAAGGAAGCTTACAATTTTCTAGATGGCTTCTTATGCTATAACCAAGTGCAAGTCCATCTGGATGACAAGTACAATATGGCATTTGGTACTGAATAGGGGGTGTTTGCCTACAAAGTCATGCCATTTGGGTTGACCGATGCCCGTGCTACCTTCTAGTATCTCATGTGTGCCATCTTTAAGGACATGCTCAAAAAATGGTTGGAGGTATTTGTCAATGACTTGTGCGTCCACGCCAACTGAGAATATCACTTAGAAAAGCTATGAACAATCTTTGAATGATATAGGCAATATAGTCTCTCATTGAACCCCTTAAAGTGCCAATTTTAGGTAAAGGCATCACTATTGCATTTTAGGCACATTGTGTTGAGAAATGGGATAGCCACAGACTTGTCAAAAGTTAAGGTTACTGTAGATCTTCCCCCTCCAACCAACTTCAAGGGAGTTCAATGCTTCTTAGGCCACATAGGATACTATCAGCAATTTGTGCTAAACTATGCATTGATTGCTAGACCTTTGTATAAGCTATTGATAGTATTCGAGTGGAGCAAAGAATGTCAGTAAACCTATGAAAGGCTTAAATGAGCTCTAAATTTAGCTCGTATCTTAAGAACCCTAGCTTGGTCTATTACCTTTCATGTGCACATTGATGCATCAAAGTTTGCCATGGGAGCAATGTTGTATCAACCTAGTGAGCATAACCTTGATTATTTAGTAAACTTTGCTAGCAGACAACTCATTGATGCCGAAATGAACTATTCCACAATAGAGAGGGAAGGGTTAGCCATGGTGTTTGCTGTAAAAAAGTTTAGAGATTATCTTCTAGTGACACCCTTTATCTTCTTCGTGGATCATCGAGTGTTGATTTATCTTGTGAGAACAAACCCCACATAATAAGATGCATTGCTTGATGGTTATTTCTCCTTTTGGAATTAGATTTCTCTACGGTAGTACGCAAAGGCAAACAACACTATATGGCAGATCATATGTCCTACATACCCATGGTGAAGCGGCTGGATAGGGCATCATTGATGACAAACATATTTTTAGAATGTCTGGCAAACAAGAATTGTTTAGAGCAAACCTCACACCATATTGGGTAGATGATATAGTTCACATCTTAGAGAATGGATTGCTTGAATGACCTATAGAAAAAGCTAGGTTAAAGAGACTAATTTTGAAGATCCAACCCTATCAGTTTTGATTGCCGATCAATTATATCGGTTAGGACAAGATGGAATTTTAAGGAGATGTGTCTACAAACATGAAATGCATGATGTACTCACGAAAGCACATGCTGAGAAATACTGGATTACATTTCAGTAGAGACACCACAACACACAAGGTGCTCTAGTCTCAAACTGTGGTGGGCTATGCTATTCCATGATGCAACTAAGTTTGTGAAGCATTGTGATGAGTGCCAATGGACCAAAGTCCCTATTTGTAAGGACAAAATGAAGTTGACCTTAGTGATTGCATGCAAACCATTTGAGAAATGGAAAATTGAATTCATTGATCCAATCAGCCCTGCGGCATAGCACTCACAAGCCAAGTACATCATTGTTGCTCACATACTATCTCACCAAGTGGGCAGAAGCTTGAGCAACTTGCAAAAAGGATGTTAGGACCATGACCAAGTTACTTTAGGAGCAAGTAATTCCCGAATTGGTTGTCCCATAGAGTTGGTTAGTGACCAAGGCACACACTTCATCAATGAAGTGATTTCTCACTTGTTATCCACCTTCTTGATAATCCACAGAAAATCCTCACCACATTATCCTGAAGTTACTGGTCAAGGTGAATCCATGAAAAAAATCTTAGCAAATGTCCTAACAAAGGTAGTATTTTCTTCACCTAGTGACTGGGACAACAAGCTAATAACAGTTTTGTGGGCATATAATAGGATGGTCTACAAAATGGCCATAGGACATACCCTGTTCAAATTGACCTATGAAACAGAAGCGATCCTACTAGTGAAATTATTTGTTTGAAGCTTGAGAACAGTAGTCCAAGAGAGATGGGAGAGCAAAGAAGCATGGACAAATTGTTTGGTAAAGCTAGAACGCCTACTATTCGAGACTCATTGCGACGTAGGAGATTGTTTGACAAGCACGTCAAAGAAGAGACTTCATGCAAGGAGAACTAGTCTTTCTATACTCTACTAAGAGATACAAGCAGAAGATGAAATTTAGGAGATTAGGATCTTTCAAGGTTCGCAACATTAGTAGAACAGACAATGTAGAACTTGAAACCTTAGAGGGGGAGGGCATAGGATTTTTCAACAGATGTAGCATCAAAAAGTATTATCTTCCATCACATCCACTCCATGAACCTCTAGTGATAGAACCACTAATGAATGTGAGAATTACAACTATCATTGAAATAGAGGATGAGGATGAGGAAGTAGTAGCACTAGCCTACCTACGTATAACAGTGACCACTCAAAAGGCATACACCTTTAATGTGCTAATTGATTAGGGAACTGACTATAATATCCTAACATATGACCAATGGACCACTATTGGTCAACCCCAATTGCAAGCAACCAATGCAAAACTCAACCCATTTAGAGGGAAATCCTATCCACTCTTGGAAAAGTGCAAACTAATGATTTCGATTGAGACAGAGAGTCTACCTATCATATTTTATGTAGTACCTAACAAACAAAGTGTTGGGAAGGAATCATTGTTGGGTCATGTGTTAGAATAGTAACACCTTTCAGCAAGGACACCACAACCACCCAAAAGCATGTAGTACCACTGGTAGTTAACTCTAGTGTCAAACCCTAAGGAGATCAGTAGTGCACCACAACATATACTCATTGTGAATTCCCACAACATCTAGAAACCACACCCAAAGCTACGGATCAAAGAATCAAGTGGGTCCCCAAGTAGAGACCATAGCCTCACAAATGCCAATCATTAGAAACTCATAATTTTCATGCCTCACACTCTAGACCTAAACAGAGGAGTTGGCACTCCTATGGTACACATGTGATTAGGCCTTTCTCGGTCCCAAATCCCTATTACATACCCAAGGTTACTATGAAGGTAATACCTTGGTGTGGCTGCCCAAACTCACAAGTCATATGTATGCCCCTCAATCCTAGGCTCCAAAAAATAATGCCCGAAAATGTAAATTAAAATGGGGTAAGAGAAAAGCCAAGAGAAAGGGTGCTCAATCTATGAGTTCTCCAATGGTCTATTAATCAAAAGCTCAACGAATCATCAATGAGTAACCAATCATCAATAAGCTCCCACCTACTAACTCTGATGTGATCACCACTGCACAATTTGATGACAAAGTGCCAATCAAAATTCAAAACCAATCAACTTCTCAAACCATGCTCACCAAATTTGATGAGAATCCCAAAGTAGAAACACTATGTACCAACCTATCTAGCCCAGTTAAACCAAAGCCACTAGTAGGCCTTAAGCCATTGCAACAACAGTGACAATCCATTCTTGAAGTAGCTTTTAATATGGCCATGGACACAGGAGATGACTTAGTAACATGCATTTGATGATTGGACTCAACTTTCACATTGTTTGCTAGAAGTTACGAATGCTTAGACATAAGTCTACTTGACGAACACATAGCAAATGAGATACATTCCTTGCCATTCTTGGGAAGAATATGAATTCATCTTCAAAAAGGCCACCATTGCATGAGAGTTGATTTCCAATGAAATTTCAAGAGAACAGGCCTTAAGTCAATGCTTAATCACATCCTTCAAGAAGAACAAAATTCCCATGCCACCACAGAAACTTGCTGAGCTCCAATGATTAGTTAAATCTGAGTCTAATTTCTTATGCAAGTGATATAATTTGTGCATTCAATGGGAATAAGAGGGTTATCAAATCATGACCAATGTGGAGCAATGACATGCCATCAAGACATCTAAGTATGACCAAATATATGTGGCCTGAACTTCATTTAGGGTATTAGCAATGATAGGAAATTGACTATTAGAAGACACTATCATGCTACATTCATACTTGGATAGGATCCTAATAGAGGAGGAACTCCACATTGCAAGTCGAAACAACTCAAGTGACCTCTGGATTGATTCATTGACTTATATCACACATGTGGGCATTCATCCATAGGATATGGAGTGTCATGCGACATTAGAGTATGACCCAACCTTTTACGACTAGCTCTTGAAATAGTGAGGTACACCAAGGATGCATTGAAGGCTCTTACACCTTTACTTCCACAATCCTAGGAAGGATTTTCATCATTTCCAAGGGGGAGGGGGTAAAGTGGAAGGTGAATGAAAAACCAAAATAGGATTTGAACTTCAAAAGAAAAGGATGAATTGAATTTATGGATTAATTGATGTGGAAACTTTTGGATTGAATGAGTTCTTGCATAGAATGTGTGGACTAATTGATGTGGAAATTTTCATTTCGTGGTTTATATATCACTATAATTTGATAGTGTTTCTTTCTAATTACTTTACATTTTATGCAAGAAATGTCCTTCAAAGAGATCTCATTGTGGGCTATTGTGTGATGACAAGAACCCAAATGATAGGGCAGCAGGATAAAACCAACAAGCTCCCATTCTCAGAGGAAGAACATAAAAAATACTACTTAGCCACCACTGAGTCATTGCCTTCAACCAACTAAAATATTGCAACATCCATAACCTAGAGGAGCTAGTGACATCGGAAGAGGTAGTCAAATAGATAATAGACCATTGCAATCTTGCTAAGTACCTCGCGAAGGTGGTCCAAGACATGGATCATAGCAAATGCACTGAATTTCCAAAAACTTTTGATGTCTAGAAGAATAGTGGCATGATAATAATTAGACAAGGAGATTCCACTAGGAGGGTGTAAGTCAAAGTCAGCCCGAAGGTCATGGAGAAGGCGTTGGGGTTAGTGGACAAGTTGGAAAGAGGCTAAAGAGAGATGTCTATGGGATGTTAGGAATGGATAAGGAGAAAGTTCACATGAATGATGGAATTAGTTTGGCTGATAGTCCTGAGCCCACTATTAGACTGTAAGTGAAGATGGTCCATACTCTCTTCTCAAGTCAAAGATATAATGCCCTCATGAATAGAATAGGAGTGCCCTTTTTACTTGAAAGCCTTGCAACAGTAAATGCATTTGATGAGGTGAATGGGAATTCTTATGTTCAAAAATAATCCAAGCATCGATAAAGGCACTAGCAACAACTCCAAGGGCAACACGAGGAGAGTCTCCAGCTACAACAACAGAATCAGAGAAGGAAAAAACTTGCATCCAAGGTGTCGATCTCGTAGGGTTTGGAGGGGCACTAAACAACCATAATATAGGACGTCATGGCAGAGATGGAAAGAGAAGAAGTAGTGGAGGAGACCCTTGAATGCTCATCGACCCAAGAAGAGCATCTCTCTCCCACTCGAGTGAGCCCTTCTGCTTCATTCTCAATAGGGAATTCGGGGGAAGAAGAATTCAATAGAGTTCAACATGAGGAGGTAGAACAAGTTGCTAAGAAGAGACAAGCTAACTACCAAACTCAATAGTAAGAAACTTCAAGTGAGAGGATGGTTAGTGAACAAGGGGAGTAGGGTTTTGTGCCATCAAGCCAATGAGAAAGAAGAAGAATCATGTTGAGAATCCCAAGAAAAACAATTGGAGCCATAGCAAAAGAGGACAAAGATGTAGAAGCCACCCAAGCAGAATCAAGAAGATTGAAAGAAGAATGTAAAAAGAAATAGGAGGAAGAGGAATAGAGACTAAGATGAGAGGAGGAGTAGGTGGCCATGGCTATAAGAAGATTAGTGGAGCAACCCTCCGATCTTAGGACCTATCCATAATGAGTCCTACACATGAGGATGTGTCTATCACAAGTGTTGTTGCAAAGGAAGTTGAGCAAAGACCGATGATAGTTGGCAATGGAAAGGCTTCATTGCACCCACCCCCACCAGTCATGGTCACCACGATGAATTTAATGTAAGGAACCACAGAAGGGGTAGTCAATGAAAGTAATGTCATGTCTTGGGTGCAGCATCTCATAGGCAAAGTGCAAGAGTTTGCACTTGCACCAAGCAAAGGAGCTCCACTCATAGGAACCAAAAGGCCAGTAGCAGCAGCACAGCTGATGCAAAATCATGCCAAGGGCCGAAGGTACCCCTTATTGAAGTATCTACTACTTTGATGCCCCCAGCAATGCACAACACATACGAATAAGATGAGCTGGTGAAAGAACTTCAAAGTCAATATGACAAGTTGAATGAAGAAAGAAAGGCCGCAGTTGCCAAGCTAGACAAAGAAATGAATGCTTTTGCAAACTACCAGCTAGAAAAAACGAGGCAGATGACCATAATAACTAGGGAAGTGATGGCATTAAAAGAGGCCTTAAAGGCAAGGTAGGGTGAAGAGAGCTTGCAAAATCTGTATGATGAAGAAAGGGAGAGTTGCATTGTCCAAGAGGCACAATTCACTCTCACATCTCAAGATAAGAGACACCTTGAGGAAGAGGCCAATAGCTTGAAGCAACAAAGAGAACATCTATCCAAAGAACTACAAGAGGCAAAGGTACAAGGTGAGCAAGAAGCAAGGAGAAAGATATAGCAGAGCTAAAAAATAAGTTGCAGGGACACCCTCCAATTAGGAGTGGTTGAAACAACATGTAGAGTACTAGTACTGAGAGAAGGAACATATGAGTACATTATAGCAAGAGCAAGAGTAAGTAATCACTAGCCTCGCACAATAATAGAACAAAGGATTGAAGAAAATGAAAGGGAAGGCGGAAGAATGGGTAGCTAAAAATGATGATAGGATTAAAGATTCAGCTTATCATCTAGCACATTCAGAGAGTGAATGCATTATGGAGGAAAGCAAAGCTAAAGCAGTGGAGACAAGGATGCTTGTGCAGCAAAAAAGCCTTCTTGAACACAGTATAGAATGTCACCCAGACAAGAGAGGAAGAGACAATTGATGAACTCAAAAGGAAATTAGAGCTAGTAAGAAGAGCACTTAAACATGGACTATATGCTAAGGCACCCAAACGTAGCACTAGCTTAGGTGTGGAGGAACAAAGAGCTCATTTGATCACAACTAGATTATCCATGCAGGAACTTGAATTGCTAGGGTTTAGGGAGTAAGAGTAGCAAGCATAGCCTCCCCTGAGGAGCTGAGAGAGCCAGTACACAAAGAGGGACTAGACAAGACCATGTTGAGGAAGAGCAATCACATGAACCAAGCCCCCCATTGAAAATACAAAAATAAGCAAAACAGCGAGGTGTCAAGGAAACCACACCCCCTGAGAGAATGGTGGAAGTGAGGTGCAAGCGGAGAGAAGAGGCAGAGCGAAGCTCTTCTTCTCCTCTCTTCATCTTCTCTTCTCTTTTCTTGGCATGCATGGCTATGGATCTTGAAGATTGGAGCTTGGAGATGGAGCTTACTTGAAAGCACATCTTGAATCAAGGAGCTACGAGTGGATTTGTGGAGGAGGCAGCTCGATTAGATTCAAAGGTAAGGTCACTACACTTGTGTGTGCGAGAGAGCACACGGCTATGTGAGAGGTAGCCATAGCTCTCAGCTTCAAATGCTTGAAGCAATAAGCAATCCATGGGTCTTGGTGGTGTGCTCATGAGAGCACTAACACAATGCAACTTGAAATTATGTATTTGTTATTTTCTATCATTTTTTGAATCAAGAAATATATGACTGAGTTATGAATATTGATGGTAGATTTTTGTATTGGCTATTATTCTTGCTTATGCTATGAGTGATAGAATAGGCCAATAGACTTTGGGGATCCTACCTAGTTCATGGTGGAGCATGCTCATGATTTAGGAATGGGTCTTGGAAGAACAAATTTGCAAGAACAACATGTGAAAGAATAGGATGGTAATATCTAAAGATCTAGTGCAGAGGATTCAGTTATGTTTAACTAAGATTTTAGTCATGTTTGTCAAGTAGATCCTTCAAGTTTCATCTTCGTTCTTGAAGTTCTTGCTGTAAGTTCTACTCTTATGGACTAAATTCAAGATTCATGCAATGGAAGCAACATAGTGTTGCAATGGTTTAAGAGTTCTCAATGTTTGGATTCAAAGCAATCTCGTTCAAGTTGAAATTTCAAATGTATATCCAATAGTTTCAAGGGTTCATTTTGGGAGTTTCAAGATGTAGCCCAAATTTCAAGACTTCAAGTTTATTCTTCAAAATTGAAAGGTCGATAGAAGAAGATATAAGAGCAATAGATGAGGGTGCCATCTGTTGAGAGCCAATTAGAGATGATGAGAAAAAGGAAACCTTTTTGTAGAAAGACATTATGGTTCATTTCTATAAATGGAGGGTATTAGGTTATCCCTATATTAAAATATCTTGCATTTGGGTTAATTTCAAAGCAAATAGAGATTTAGGAAATTTCAAGGTAGACATGCACTCAAGCAAGTTTCAGCAATTCAAGTAGATCTTTATAACTTAGGTAGTTTTCTGCAACTCAGGAAAAATCTCATAATTGAAGTAGATTCTTGCAATTAGGTAGATTCCTACAATTCATGTAGATTCCTGGAACTCAAGTAGTTTCCTACAATTCAGACATTTTCTTGCAATTCAAGCACTTTCCTATAGTTTTGTTCATGTGATTTCCTACAAAATAGATATTCAAGAGATGGTGGAAAATCATACGAAGAAGGCTAGCAAAAGAAGTGCTACCAATGAAGAAGGAGATCAAAAGCAGCTTTATGCATTAGGAAAAAAATGAACTCACAAATGGGCCTTTTAGTCCCCCTCTCTCTATTGAGCCTCCAAGAAAACGAAGTTATACAAGCATAGTCTATATAGAAGAATCAGATGAAGACAAAGACCTAGAACCTACAACACCTCTTCAGGATGATTAGAAATCCTAGAAATTTTGTCAACATGAAATACAACTTGTATTGGAATAAACTTTACTCTTGTAACTACAGTTAACATGGGTAATACGAGTTGCATCTATTTTGAGCCTAGAACTTGCAATAAATTTTCCTTAAGTGTTCTTCTTGACTAATATAGGTTGGGTCTTGCCAGAATGATGAAGTTTGGGAGTACTCTTTAATACTACAAGCAAAGTCGATTGACCATGGACCTCAGTCCAGGTCTAAAAAGAGGACAATTCAAAAATAAAGTTTTTGCGATAAAGGGCCACTTTAGTCTGCTAAAAGGATCCTAGGACAATTTGACCTAAAGAAGAAAATCCTGCCAAGGACGACCAGAAAACTTGTTACACCAAGTGATTAAGCTTCATGCTGTTTCTATTGCAAGGAGCTAGGTCATTTCAAAAAGAAATGTCCAAAACACCCTAAACACTGACACTCGGAGCACTACAACATTGGACATAGCCATGCCAATTGTCCCAATATGACTCAAAGAGAACTTAGACTTACAAGGAATGAAATTGTACAAGCTCCATTGATCCAGAATATACCAAATACTTAGGAAAGACCTTTAAAATACCCATGATAAGTAACTACGATAAACTCTTCTCTTGTAATCCAGACTTGGATAGATCTAATACAATAAGAAGTTGTTCAAAAGACCCCATGCTTATGAGTAATCAGAGTGTCACAATGAATGTGTGATGGATCCGATCTCACAGGTTCCAGAACGAAATCCCCAATTCTTATGAGATGAGGACATCTCAAGTTCTCTAAGGTGGAGAGGATATAATAACCCCCCCTAAAGACAAATCGAAAAAATCCCCCTGTTGCCGCCGATGACATGTGGCAAGGGGGGTGAAGGGAAAGGGGATGACCATGATGCCACGAACGACGTGAAAGGAGAAGGGGTGGAGTTAACAAGGGAAGGAGGAAGCCATCAATAATGACATTGACTGCAACTCCACCATGCGAGATAGATGAGAGGTGGAGGCTTCGCCATCACTCCACCTTCTCTCCACGTTCCTCCCCCCCTTGGGTGTATCGACATTGTGGCCACCTGGAGGGCCAAGGAGCCCCCCCCCCCCCCCCCCCCCCCGCCAATTATAAACCCCCTCCCCTATATAACGCCCACCCGTCATAAGGAATGGGGATGACATTACTTCGTTCTCTCCCCCCCTCAAATATTACCCCCCACCATAAGAAAATTTCCCCCCAATCATAATGAGAGGCACATAGGAGGCCTTAGAGAGAGGTCCAGGCCACTGCAGGGAAGGAGAGAAGGTGAGAGAGGGAGAGGAAGAGGGAGGGAGTGGAATAGGAAGTCTTAGAGGAGGGACATTACCTCTTGCCCCTCCTTGCCATTGTGAGAAAAGAGAGAGAGAGAGAAGGATAGAGAAGGTGAGAAAGAAGGAGAGAAGAAGAAGAAGAGTAGGGAGAGAGAGAAGAAGAAGAAGAGAGGGAGAGAGAGAGAAGGAGGAGGAGGAGGAGAAGAAGAAGAAGAAGAAGAAGAAGAAGAAGAAGAAGAAGAAGAAGAGAGAGGGATAGGGAGATGAAGAGAGAGGGAGAAAAAGAGAAGGAGGAGAAGAAGAAGTACCCTTTTCCCTCCGAAGAGGGTGTCCACACGCATACCTTCTCTCCCATTGGTCACAGACCGATACTTCGTTTCCACATGATTATCCCTCGTCTGCAAGCTCATCTTGCCCCCAATTGGCCCTTGCTAATTGAATACAAGATGTGGAAGTCTTGTCTAAAGCACGTCTAAAAGAGAAAAGATCGGGGATGGCACCCAAGCGAAAGATGTCACACCTAGATGGCAATCCCGCAACAAAAACTTCAAGCAAGGACATCAATGCCCACCCAATCGCGGTACCAATCGTAAGTAACATATTTCCAGTTTGATAAATGCTTGCTTTGAATCCCGCATGAGATGCATTAGATCCGTACGAGAATAGGACATTAAGAAGAATAAACTGCATCACAAGTATTTGATAGACCGAATTCCCCAAATATGCGTATCAAGAGAAGACCATTGTATGTAAATGCTATATGATGATTTCATAAATATAAAAGACTCAAGCATTGTCAACTTCCTGCCCTCGCAATAATAGGTGCATTTTTTGTCACTTCAAAGGTATATGTCGCAACTCGCATGTTTGACAAATTGCATGTCAAGCAACTTATTCTACAAGAGAATCATTTTCGAAGCTCTAGACCTTGGCCAAACTCTTGCTAGTATCTCGTGCTGTTAGATTGGGAATCTTGACGTTGTACTTAACTAGTACAAATAATGATCATAAGGATTAGAGGCTAATTTTTATTGGGATCCACCCAATAAACATTATGTTTATCAATCCAAATTTGGTGATTGGGCTAAATACAGACAACTCCGGACCTCGAAGGCAAGTAGAGAGCTCAAGGGGTCAGGGAAACGAGAGAAAAATGATAGGACACCAACGCACAATAGAGAAGATCCCACTTGGAAGCCCATCTTCAACATTCCATTGGATTGTATTCACATTTGACCATTGCATGCTTTTGTCAGAATCATGGAGAAACTTGTATATGAATACATTTTCTTTGCTTATAGGATGCAACCAGAAAAAGAAGCCATTGCAACATGTAGGAATGTGGAGCGAGTGCTATTAGAAATTGGACTACACAAGCATCAAGTGACAATTAAAAAAGATGAGAAGAGATTAGGAAAATTTGGTAACTTGCCAAAAAAGCCTTGCTTTGGAGGAGCAAAGCCTAGGAAGTCTCTATTAGCACCCATCAATGAGAAAGGGAATGTCATGGTTCGTAGGCCGTAGGACTATGATGGGTGGAAAAAAATTACCTTATGCAGTTCTTGATCAAAGTAATGGAGGAAAAAAAAGGTTGGCAAAAGCTAAGGTTTGGATAAGTCACAGCAAACTGACTCCCTTACTTTGCAAGATGGTGTTTAAAAATGAAGATAAGCAAGAATTTATTGATGTCGTACATAGCTTCTACGAAAATATGGTGGAAGCGTGGGGCAAAAGCTCTATCACACATTACATGGTGCGTATTAAGTTAATATTTGAAAATTGTATGAATTGTATAAACTATTGAGCATAGTTTTACTCATGTGTGATATGTATCTTTGTAGCATATCCTTGAGGCACATGGGCCATACTTTGTAGAAAAGGGAAGCATCGGAATTTGATCCACACAAGGGATGGAAAATTCACATTAGATAGCGTGTGGTGCATATCAAAGAAAAATGATCATGGAGGGGTGAATGGCAGCAATCCAATGATCCAATTGCTATCTTGGTGGTATATGGTTATAGTAGCAGACGAAGCTAAACTCTTGCAAAAGTGAGCAAATGAAAGTGTTGATGAATCAACTGCAGACATGATGGAATCACGTTGTGTCACTAAAAGAGTGTGTTATGAAGTCTCAAGTGCCAAAGAAAACCGTGCCAAGTGGCTAGAAACAAGGCTTCAACAAGGCAGCAAATGGGTTCGAAGAGAGCTAAGATAGTAAGATGAACAATGTGTTCAGTGTGAATGCAATTCATAGTTTAAGACAGAAAGAGAGAATGATACGTATCAGTGATTCAATTCCCTTCTTCATCTTTTCTGTTACATACTTCTATCGAGAGAATGATTGTTCTTCTCTCATGTATTATAACCTACGCATTAGATGTAAAGAAGTATGTACTAACCCTTAAATAATAAGCATTTTAAGTCTGTCTAGTAATCACCAATATGCCATACAAATCAACATGGCATTAAGATACGTTTACACTTTTGTAAATAGACACAAACATCGACATCGAAATGCATATGGATATGTACATCGACACAAAGTATAGATTCAATTTCAAGGTATCACTTTAATCATACCATTTACATGAAATATAATGAAAATAATAGCACAAAAATACTCAGAGAATTTTACCAAAATAAATTTTATTATAATGAGCAGGAGTCTGATTTGACTCAATACATTGTATGAAATGTGGGTATTATAGAGTAGTTGTTACAAGGATAGCAGCCACATGGCATGCAAATCTTAATATGCACATTGGATTGACACCTGAGATATTCTATGACTCAACACATTGTGCGTTATATGAATGATATGATACAAGAGTTTCATGGATCATTGCCAATTGGCATGGAAATCCGAATGGACACACATGACCAATAAAGCAGAGGATTTTTGAACCATCAACTTCCAATAGATCCATATCATCCAGCACAAAGGAATCACTCACCACATCAAAATAGTTGATCGAGAATTATGTGCTTTACCTAAACCTTGTACAATACCTACATGTACAAAAAACCCTGCATGAATCCCTTCTAATAAAAATAATTTCATGATTCCCTTTTAATAAAAAAATATCTAGATAATTGCATGAATAGAAGTAATACAAAATAGGGCTAATTTACTGATAAATTGATCTGCTAAAGATAAGATTGAATCGTTGTTGATCAAAACCCATTGCAAATGATGGACATAAGAAAACATCAATCCCATCAAACATAAAAGTCACTAATTAAATGAATAAATTTTAGCACCACAAAATATGGTAGATTTATCCATAAATTGAGCTACAGAATCTCTGCTCTACCTTGTGTTAAGTGCTGCAACAACAATTGATCCTTAAGTTAGAACTAGCATCAAAACCTATTGTAAAGATAGTAGAAAGGGGATAATGCAGAGAGAAAGAAAGAGAGTGTGTGAATACGCGGGAGAGAAAAAAAAATGAGCACATATCCAATCTTGCCCAAATTGATCTATGCAAAAGACAATAGCAAGAGTTAGTATTTACATGAAGGTACACTAAAAAAACAATAGAAAAAAGAGGAAACATAGAGAGAGAAAGAGAGAGGGAGAGAGAGAGATGAACACTTATGCAATGTCACTCAAAATGATCTCTGCAATAAAACAACAACAAGGGTTAGAACTAACATCATGTTGTATTGAAAAGATAGCAGCAAAAAAAAAAACAAAGAGAGAGAGAGAGAGAGAGAGAGAGAGAGAGAGAGAGAGAGAGAGAGAGAGAGAGAGAGAGAGAGAGATTAACATCTTTGTCTCTTGCTCCAAATAAACTCTGCAAGAAAACAACAATTAGAACCAACATCAAATTCTATTGAAAACACAACATAAAAGAGAAACAACACATAGAGAGAGAGAGAGAGAGAGAGAGAGAGAGAGAGAGAGAGAGAGAGAGAGAGAGAGAGAGATGAGCACCTCTGTCTCCTACCCAAAACAACCTCTGCAATAAAACAACAATAACAGTAAGAAACGACATCAAACCCTATTGAAAAGATAGCAAACAAGAGAAAATGCAAAGAGAGATGAGCACATGTGTTTTGCTCAAAATCTGGAGCTGCATGGAGACGAAAGTGTAGAGATAAGTAGAACACTTAAAACCCTAATTACTCTCAGCAAGGAGCTTCAATGGAAAAGAAAATTCACGAGTATAGAGAAGAGAGGGAAAGTGGTCTATTGCTCAACGTTTGGGTCAAACTGATTTCGTGAGAGGGAAAAAATCCGAAATTGAAAATTCTCCAAGAAAAAGGGGAAAATGCGAGGTGAGAGAAACTCAAATTTTGTGTACTATTCATTCTTCATTTTTAAAAATCCCCCACTACCCCTTTTTTTAATAGAAAACCAAAGATTTGGAGAGAGAAGATTCACCCTCCATGGTTGCCAACATCTAGCCTTCCTATTGGACAATCCAAAAGGCCCACATCTTAAACTATATTATTTTAAGGGCTCATTTTTGAGTTCATTTTTTTCCTAATGAAAATGTAATAATGAGAAATGGATTGGCACAAAATACTCCTTAGGTTAAGATGATAAATAGGAAGATGTAGAAGAAGATAATATAAAAAAGGAGAGGAAAGGATGACAACTTGGATTAAGGAAAATTATTAGAGACAAGTCGATAACTTGAGGAAGATAATTAATGGAGAAGTTTTCAAGAAATTCCTCCAAAACTATAATTCAAGAAATCTAAACTATTGAAATTGCAAGAATAACCTAATTATCATGGGTTAAATACTTCCTACTTCATCATTGCAACACTTAAGAGGTTGAATAGTAGGTCATTTTTAAAGCACAAACATGTTTCATCATGGGTAAATCTAAAAAGAGGTGAAAAATCTACTTTGAACATGGATATGTTTCAAAATGGCATCCATATATTCATGAGTTTTATGAAAGAGGGAAGTCATGCAAATATTTATTCATGGTTGATTTATGTAAGCATTTCAACGAGACCTATAAGAAGTTTTCTTCAATAGCTAGGAATGACTCAAGTTTAAAGATGGACAGAGCATGAGAAAAGTTGATTTCTTTTGAGAATTTACTTGATGATGCTTATATGAATGGCGTGGTGACCACGAAGGTTGAAAAGTTACGTCTTGTTCAAGCTTGAGGCATGTTTCGAGATTGCCCAACATTAGTTTGAGAAGCTGAAGGAGAAATATGAAGATGTTTTGGTTTCAAATTTGGATTCAAGTTCAAGTGATGATGATGATTGCTACCCTTTACTTGTGGTTTTGCCAAAGATTGAGGTTGAGGAAGTGATAGAGGAAAAGAACCAAAGTAGCCAAGGATCCTCGAGTGCTCCAAAACCAACAAAAGAGCTTATGTTATATCTTCATTCTTTATGATATTTTATTGATGTCATTATATTTGATGGGTTCCTAGTTGTAGCATGTTGCTTTGGAATGGTTGCACTGTAATTCACTTTGAATAAGGAATGTGTGGGTTCAAGGCATGGCTACCATGTAGTCATCCACTAGGTTGTGCTAGGTGTTAGGGCTCAAATTACTACCTTAGGATATTAGTCTTTATGCTTTTGTATGGTATAATGTAAAACACTCTATAGATTTCAAGAGAAGGCAGTTCTTGATGTAAAAGCCATGGATCGTACCTTTTGGAGTCTCTTACATATTTATTTAGGAGAGTGGACTATTTTTGGCTATGTATGATGCGAGCTGAAATCCTACACAAGTTTCTTGAAAATTGAATGTTGTTTTCTCATTCAAAAAGAATGTAAAATGTGGCATTTTCACGACATCATTTTCCAGCTATTGTTTACAATGCAATCTGAATTTTTGCACCATTTTCTTGAAGTTTATTTATTGTTTTCTATCATTTTCTGAATGAAAAAAATTTATGGTTGAATTATGAGTATTCAAGACTGATTTCTGTATTGGCGATTATACGTATTTGTGTTGTGATAGAAAAGGCTAATACACTTACTGCTTGCACACTGTACATTGTAGGTTGTAGGCACCCATAATTGTTACTTGATTCTTTATTTTGTACATGACAATAGAATAAGGGAAGGTAGGTCACACATCAAGACTATTGGAGTTCCCACAAACTATGTCACTCTCTCTCGCTTGAATCTCCATAGCTGTGACTTCTCTCTTGCTTCCACTCATACTTCCAGTAATACATTCCTTGGCTTTCCACTCCTTCATTTGTTCTCATGATACCATAGCTTGAACATTAAACTTATGTTGATGGTTAAAAAAACATATATGCATGTTTATCAATATTAATAAGTTTGGTAAAATGGTAATAACAAGATATGGTAAGCATATAGGGGTTTGACACATTGTAGCATCATGTTTGAATCCACCGTAGTTGGTGCAAATCCTTACCCACCTAGGTTTGGGGCACTCAAATGAAAAATGGTACAATGCACACAATGCAAATAGTGGCCAATAGTTCTACATGTTGGCCTAGGTTTTAGCCTCCCCACTAGTCTCAGCAATTTGTAACTTTGTTATTTGAGCACAATCATTTGTTGTGAGGCATTAAGCTCACTTTTGATTCCTTTTCTTCCTCCTTCTACTCAGCTAGTGCTGGTTGAAGTTGTGTAAGGTCTATCCTTAGCCTTGTTCTTGTGCATACCATCTACTTGGATGGCTTCCTCAAAGACTCCTTTTATGATGTCACCATCTAGGCTTGAATTAGTAGCAATAGCCTCCTAGACCCTCTCATCTCTAAGGTCACTGACGAATACCTTGGAAAAATAGTGGCTAGACAAGTGTGTTTAAAAGACAAGTTGCTCATAGATGTAACTATTAGATTAGGAGTTGATATATTTAGTAGAATTGGAGTAGGGACCATTATCTTTGTTCAATTGTTTGAGAAAGTGTGTGAAGCCAATGGCCTCATAAACTATAATAAGATAGCTCACGCATTTGGCCTTTGTTTAGGTGAGAAAAGGGTGAACTTAGGTTGCTAGATTAGATGCTATTAAGAAAGATGAATTCTTGACCTTCAAGGATCTTTTCACTAAGATATTCACAAATTTAAAGCTAAGAATGGCTACAATCACTATGGTCTTATATGGCCAATTTTTCTTTCAAACACACTTGACTAGCCACTCTCACTTGGTTATTATCGAAGCCTTGGTGTCTTATGATCCAGATTTCTACTCTTAGCTACTCTTTAATCCATCTAGCCTTTTGGATCCTATTTCATTAAGTAGCTTAATGGAGTCCTTCAATTGTAGGGAGATCATGGTCTAGCAGTCATCTCACTTTTGGGTCCACAATAAATGTTGTAGTATGACCTTCTTACTAAAAACTGGATTCAGCTTACAAGGTGTTGAATTAGGTCTTCCTTCACTTGGGACTTAGGATATTCTACTTCATTTATATCTTTGGATTACATTTACTAATATTGAGTTCAAATGATGAGGATCTACTTGGATCTCTTCAAAATTTTTTATCTTTCATCTCAAGGGTTTGTAAAACCTTATTATAGTAAAGTCTATCTGATTGTGCTTTTATGGTCTTTGTGCATTGTGTCTATACCTAGAGTTAAAAATCTGAGTTGAAAGTATAAGTTTGGGTGTTTGTAATGTGCCCGCCCGAGCTGCTTTCTTGGCAATACGTTCTTAGTAGCCCATTAAGAGATGTCCTAGAAAACAACATCCCAGATTTTGATGAAAACCCTTGGAGTTTGCTAACTAGGCTCGCTTTGGTCTACCCCCTGCAGTGGAAGTTCCGGTTGTTCCCGACCTGAGTCTTTTTGGTCAAATCAACTATTAATGGTTGATTAGTGTTAGTGGTTCTAGTTTCCATCCCTTATGAAAATTGCTGATTGAAATATGCTTGCTTTATGCTAGGTTCAAAGAGAAGGGGAGACAAAGGGGAGTGTGACAGTTCGATCCCTTCTACCCATGGTTCTAAAGTGATGCAAGTTAGGCCTTTTGATCTCTAATGGTCCAAGAAAAATGTTATTTTTATTCCTTCTTAGGAAAGATCTTGGCTTACTTAGACCACCCAAACATAGGTTTGGATTCGTCGGGGGTCCATCCTCCTGCTTCCCGAGAGAGAGTATTTTTAATTACCTAATTACTTACCACCTTAGGTTCAACATATAAAAATAGCTTCTTTGAATTATCTCCTGATAAAAATTCGCTACATGCCTTTAATTCACGACACAAAAACATAGTAAAGAAATCCCTTCTCAATAGTTCCTTTAAGAAAAAATAACTTTTTACAATGTTTTGTGTTCTAACTAGAACAATGTCAACCCGAAGGTATTGGTGCCAAAACCTTCCTTTTGTTCGATGGATCCATTACTTTCCAGGTATCATTCTTCATTATCCTATCATAATTGGCTTGCATAGTTGCTCTCCATGTTGCATTTGCCAAGTGTCACTCTTCATTATCCTATCATACTTAGCTTGTGTAGCTACTCTCCATGCTAGATATCCAAGACTTAGTACTTCTTCCAAGTCAGTTGGCTCCTTTGTTTCTCTCCTAATCTCTTCCTCAATGCCATATTGACTATGTGAGTATACACCTTTCTTTAATCCTCTATTCTTTGAGAACTCCTTAATCCATTTTTCTTTTCCTCAATAGATGTATGATTAAGATTATTTTGATCATGAAGTTACTTGTAACTTCACCCATTGTGGCAATGGTTTCTCTAGTGGTCTGATGGTAGGTTGGTAAACTTGCTCCTCATCATTCAAAGACAATGCTTTATCCTCTTTAAGGATAGGGATGGATCTTCTTCACTTGATAAAGTGAAGGAACTTGCCCTCGCTTGCTCCATTGTATACAACGATTCCTTGACCACCACATGATGGCCCACTATCATCTGATTTGGTCTTACAATTTATGAGCCTTGTGCTCGGCAATATAATGTAAGAGGATACATTTGGTACTTGTTGGTTGTAAACTTATCCTTTTGAATACATACATAATATTCACATCCAAAAGTTCTAAAGTGTGAGACAAATGGTTTCGTACGAGTGTAAGCCTCATGTGGTGTTTTTTCCTTGAGAGCCTTTATATAGGTTTGATTGAGAATGTAGACTATAGTATTGATAGCTTTGGACCAAAATTGATTAAAGAATCCCTTGACCTTAAGAATGGATCTTGCCATTGCCACAATGGTGCAATTTTAGCATTCCATAACAGTATTCTATTGAGGTGTATAAGGAGTCATCAATTGATGTTTGATCCCTTTTTTGTTACAAAAGTCTAAGTCCTTTAAGTTGAACTCACCACCACTGTCTATTCTAAATGTCTTCTCATATTTTCTTATTCCATTCTCAATAAGTTTTATCCATACTTTAAACTTTTCAAATGTTTGAGCCTCTACTTCAGTTATGTTGGGTGTCTCCTGCCCTTTATGTTTTAGACTACCACTTCTACTTTCTTAACACAACTCATAATGACTTGTAATGAATGACCCACCTTTGCCTTTTGTATTGGTGGAGAATTTAGCATCTCCATTGCTTAGTAGTGTATGAAATTCCACAAATGTTGAGGTGGACTTTTCTATCTGGGCACTAACACCAAGTGACCTAAATGAAAAGATAATCTAAGAATCTCAATGCTCCAAGATGATCATGACGCCTAAACAATACTCCTCCATATAGACCCTTCAAGCTAGAAACCCCATCCCAACAACAAAACTGCATTTATGAAGTCTTCTCCTACCACATACAATCTATTTCTAGCTCTTCAAATTTTACAAAAACCTTTTCAGTCCTTTATGGGCACTCTCTACGTCTAACCTCATGTCATACCCACCCATTATTAATACCACCATCTAAATACATACATATCTTGATATTTTTATGTATACATGGATGACCCCTAGCACGTTTAGTTTTGGGTAGGGTTAGAAGGATTGAAATTAAATTTTTAGAATGATTTAATTCTCAAAATTAATTTAATGGTTGGATAATGCTGAAAAATGAGTTTAAAGGCTACCACTTTTGGAAAAACTGACCATGCAAACTGAAAAAAACTTTTTTGGGGGCTGAAGAGATGGTGCTATGAGAGAGAGAGAGAGAGAGAGAGAGAGAGAGAGAGAGAGAGAGAGAGAGAGAGAGAGAGAGAGAGAGAGAGAGAGAGAGAGAGAGAGAGAGAGAGAGAGAGAGAGCATGCTATTGATTGGTTTGTGTAGTAGTGAAGATCCATCTAGGGCAGGAGATAGCAACCAACATCTTCAACAAGGCAAGCAACATCAGAGTTGACCTTTCCTAAGGTTGGCGGGGCTGGCGATTGCATTTTTGGGGCTCCTGAGTAGCACAAGCGACTATAATAATTACTGTCCGCTACATGCATCAATCAAATTTCAAACCTTTCTTGTGTGAAAACAAAATATTTCTCTCTTCTAGCATTCTCTCACCTTCTCCAACTTGTGCTCAACATGTCTCAACCATTCGGAGTAGATCCCAATCATTTTTGGTGGACAATAGAAGAATTTCAATTGTAAACCCTAAATTTCTATAGAAATTACGATTTAGCAACTACCTTGGGACTTATGTCAATAGGAGAAGGCATCATACATTGAAATCAACACCTAAAATTCGTGGAATTGACAGGGATTTCAAATGACAGGCCATACATTGTGAATTCTTTGGTCGGCATGGCCTAACATGTCAATCAAAGAATTCATAAACCTACCTTGTAACAAAGCTCCTTGGTTTCAACCCACAAGGATCAACCTAAGGGAACCTATAGACCTCATAGTCTCACTAATAACATTCTAGTACTCAACAGTGACTAAAGTTGTAAATAATTATGGTTGAGAAAAAACTAATCACTACACTTTGTCCAAAGATAATGAGAGATGAGAGGGAGTTGGACTCAACCCCTTTGCCCATAAGGAAAACTCCCATCTCTGGGCCCCCTAAAATGGCACTTAGTCAAGATTTAAAACCTTACCCTTCTAAGAAATCATTGAGTAAATGTCGTTAATTTCATTTCCAATCCATAGGATCAATGTTCTTAGTTATACTCTACTCTACAACAATGGCACCTCCTCCTCTACTCTAGGTTTAGACTATACTCTTTGTCTAGATAGTTTAATCATAAACAATAAGCTTAAGTATTCCTCTCTTCCAATTTAACATTAATTTTCCTTCCAAACTTCTTAATGACTTGAGTTTCCCAATATATACACACTCCCTAATGTTGATCTTAGGCCAACATAATAGCCCTATGATATCAATTAGATTCAAAATTTTTCTTCTCCCAATCTATTTTTGTGAACATATACTCTCTTATACTCTTATCTTTCTCTAATTTTCTATACCTCTCTTTCTTCCTAAAGATCTTAGTAAGCTTCTATCTTTCTCTAATTTTCTATACCTCTCTTTCTTCCTAAAGATCTTAGTAAGCTCCTAGACTTTATATCTTATCTCTTTTAGGGTATCTCCACTTAATTTTTTCATGTATTTCATTTGTTTCTAACCTCCTTACTTCCTTTCATCCCTACACATTGGCTCATACTTTTAGTGCTAAGCGGGCATGTTTTCACTCCCATGTCTCGTTTATAGCCATAATATAGAAAAGGACAAGTGAACATATTTAAGAACTCCTTTCTATTCTCATAATTACCAAGTATTACACCTTCAAGAGCATAGAAAGCACAACAGTTTGTCAAAGACAGCTCTAGTTGATAACATTCATTGTAATCTCCATATCAAGTATACTAGTTTTCTTGTCTCATGAATGACAAGATAACCAACACTGTCCTAACACGTTAACATGGCAGAAAGCATTGTGTACTTGACAAGCTCTTATACTTTGAACCTAATGCGCTTGACAAGCTATTCTTTACACTAATGTGCTGGAACCCATCCTTACTTAGGAGCTTTAACATGGCAGAAAGCATTGTGAACTTGACAAGCTCTTATACTTTGAGCCTAATGTGTTTGACAAGCTATTCTACTTAGAACCTAACAAAGCTTTACACTAATGTGCTGGAACCCATCCTTACTTAGGAAGCTCCTGCTCACTGCTACTGCAATGATTCCTTCTTTGGCACTCGATGGCTTCAACCTGACTTAGGTTCCCCCAAGAAGTTGGATGTTGGGGCGCCTCGTATTTCCCTCTTGAACCTGCCAAATAGCAATGACTTGCATATCTTTTAAGCTGCACTTTGATATCTGATATGTGTGCTGTGTATATGGGATATTGGAGGTACAGGTGTGTCACATCTGCTAAGATTGCAATATGGCAACCTAGGGTTCTTAACCTTTACAATACCTCAGCTCGTGCCTTTCTTCCATGCAGACTGTCATGTCACAGGTGATCAATCCCTGCTCCTCCCCTAAAATCTTCTTCCTCTCCTCATGAAGCTTCCAGCCGGCTCACGGGCCTGTGCCCTGCGGCAGCGTAGCAATCCACCTACTACAGTCTCAATGAATGCTTTAAAATGCGTGGGCAGCCTCTGCCATCGTTTCTCTCGGTCTCCCTCACCTGCTCACTGCCGCCCCCCCTTCCCGGATCAACTCTCTATCGTTGATCTGCTTTGTCTCTTGGCTCCCTCCCTGACTATTCAATCTCTTTGTAATTCTGATGCACAGAAGTCCAGGCAGCTCATGCCTGCTGTCTCCATGTTTTGAGCCACCTCATATCTGTTCCTGTGGAGAGCCAAAACCCGATCATCGGGAGGAAGCTTCCTCCTTTCTCTTCTGGACCTCTCAGACCGTCCTGCTGGTTGTAGAAGTACACCTGCTGATTATCTCTGATCATGGACTCCCTTTGTCGATCTGTCCAGTCTCTCTCCTTCTCATAGACTTTGCTCTTTCTCATCTTATCCTCTTCTTTCCTCTTCCCATCCCCACCTTTTCCTTCACAAGGATTCTTCTTTGCTTCATTTAGGGCCTTCTCGATGAGCTTGTGAAAGATGTTCTTCTCATGCCTCAAGCCATAAGCACGCACATGCATACAATATATAAACATAGTTAGCCATATATGCACAACAAACACCCAACATACCTAAGTCATATCCACAAAGAAGCATGATGTCCTATTAGCACCAATTATAAGTAAACATATAGCAAAATTTACAAAAGAGAACCCCCTAATATTGTAAGGTGTTATATGCTAGTAGTCTCTCTCATAAGCATTAGTCCCAAGCTACTATTAAAAGAAAACAAAGATATTATTTATAAAAGTATTTCCTAGATCTATGGGCCATATATACACAAATATAACCAAACATACCTTTCAATCTCACCTCTCCTCCATGATGGTAAGGACCTACACTCAATCCCACCACTCTCATTACTCTCATGCCCACTGGATGGGCTCCTTCGTGTCCCTTGTGCTCAAAGTTTGAGAAAAAGCATGCTTGCAATTGATGAATAGCATGTCCAAGTCACTCATGATTTTGAAAAGATGCAATTTCAAAAGATATGTGATGCACATCAGGCAATCATTGTTGACATAGGGTAGATGAATGCCTTTAAATTCATGTGCTTAGCGTATACTATTGTGCTTTGTGCTCTATGCATTCTTGCATATATAAAGGTTCATTGAGTTATTAAAGCCCTTTAACACTAGTGTCTTACCCCTCAATTGAAAATATGAATCTCCACTCCACCCCCACACTCACTATTCAATCTTGCACATAAAAGGCCGTGAATAATGAGCCTTTTTGAAATCCAATCTCTCTATTAATGCTATCCTTCCCAACCCTCAACTCATACATCCACCTCTAACCTCTCGCCCCCGAATTCCCAAAGTGCATGTGCAATGAGGTGAGTGCATTTTAGGATGGATGATCACTTGTAGTGCACGTGCTACTAAGTCTACTGGATATAGCTCAAGTGGGCCTCATGCCATGCAATGCATCACGATGGTGCAAGTTAGTGCATCTTTCCCCAATGGCATGGAAGTATTTGAGACGATGGGGTATAAGAAGCCCTAGTGCAGTACATAAATATGTGTTCTGTAGTCCACAACATTGATAATCTCAATGGGTGCATAGGTTCAAGGATAGATAAACAAACCTCTTTCCAGCATCGATTCATGGCTTCTCCTTTTGATCATTGCCAATCTTGTAAAACTAATAAGACAATAGCATTAGATGCAAACAATATCTCCCTCCTCATCATTGTGTCCTATCGTAGTTTATTTCCTAGACTTTAGATACTTTCCTTGGTATCTTATCCATTCTAAACTTGGTCTCTAGGTCTAATTTAGTCCTAAGCAAAAAAAGTCCTCAACATTAAAGCTTGAGGTCTCACTTGAGTGTTAAGGGCAATTACTAGTCCATTAAACTTTGGTGGACAGTAGCATTGCTACCTAATGCTCCCTTAACCGCTTTGGATGTTGATTTGCCCCTCTTTGATACTGAAGACCCCTTTGCTAGTCTAGGGAATGTTTTAAGGAATATTTACTTCATCATCAGGCCAATGGTGCTGCCCTTGGATCCTTATCGCATCCTGCAACTAGATGTATTGCACCTTGAGTTGCTACGATTAAATGCCCTATCCATCCTAAAGGTCACCTTTTTGCCATCTAGTCATGCAGACTGCATTTGACATACAAGTTAGGAGACTCAATCAATGTTTGGGCCTACACATGGCTTTCTCCTCGTAATGGGAACCTTACAACTTTGAGCACTATGGATCATTGGTAACACCTTGTGAGAGTGAGGTATTGAGCATTTCTACCACAAGACATATCAAGAAAAGCCAAGGACAATTGCATCTATAGTAAGATCAAAGGAGGATAATGAATCAAGAGATCAAAGAGAAAAGATTGAGAGAGGGAAACTTGAAGAGTCAAAGTTGAGTGATCAAGGTGTTGAAATGCATGGATCTAGAGCATGGCTATGGCGAATGGAACACAAAGACAATGTTCATGATGACACAGATTAGAGAGACCAACTATTACTCAAGTGAATTAGGTTCCAAGATGGAAGCTTGGACTCATAAACACAATCTTGCGTATGACACTGACTATGACTGAAATTACAAAGTACAATAGTATTCCATCATTGAATGATAAGAGAGTACATCACTTTATAGGCTCATGATGGTTCCCTTTTTCTACACTGTGCTTATGGGATTTAGGACATCTCTTCCTAGGGAGCATACATCATTTGTCATTTCTCAACACCCCCCTCAAATTATGAGTTCCTACACTTGTTGGCATTTGCCCCCCCTACATGATGACATGGCTCGAGAGATTACCTCATAGGTAGCCTAGTCAAGTTAAAGCTTGAAACTTTACATCTTTGGCAAGGGTTTTGTTTTACAAATCAAATCCATTAAGGGAAACAAAATCCACTATGGGAAAATATAAGATCCACTATGGGAAAGATAATTTCTCAAACAATCTATCAGAGTTGTTGTGTTGATGGCAGAGGGATCTTCTTCTTCTTCTCTTTCATTCATGAACTAATTTTGGTGGTTGCCACTCTGCACATGTTGTGCTCTTTTATGGTGGAAACATTCACCAGCTATATGGCCAGTCTTACCACAATAATGACATGTCATCTGATCTCTGTTGTCGAAGTTGAATACTAGGCCTCGACCTTTTGGTCCAGTAGCTCCTTTGGTGTATAAGAGATTTTCCCTAGATGATGGGACACCATCTTTTGCATTCTTGTTCTTTTGTTTATTTTCTTCATCAAGAAGGGAGTGCTCAATATCTTTCTCTGACAAATTAGGTATCTTCATCATCTTCCTTCTTGCTATCTGCATCATCCTCAAATAGGTCCCACGAGACCTTCTACATAAGGTGGTACATGGTCTTATCCTTCCAGGAACGAAAGCCTTCTCCATTGAACTTGGCTATTTGTTCGAGTTTTGCCATGTTGATAAGCTTCAAATAGCTAAGATAATACCAGAAAGTGAGTTTCCCAAGAACACAAGTAGATTAGTGCTAAATAACAGTAGTTGGGTATCAATAGATACTTTGTTTTATTCTTGATGTTGTTGTTCCTTGGTGTTTGATCAGAGTGAATCAAAATTGCAGAGGGTTGGTTGAGGCCAAATGAGTGAGAAATTGAAGAGTTTTATGAGCTCTAGTGAAAATGAGTTATGGCTTCATTTAGGGTTTCAACAGGCCGACTGGTTTTTTTTAAAATTGAAGGAGCTACAATAGAGCATTTGCGTTCAAATTTTACTACAAGAAAGCTCATGTGATGGGCTTTAAATGCCCTATAGATGTAGGGTGAATCACAACACGTAGGCGCAAATCGAGCTATACGACAGCACGCAAGCACAACCACAACATCAACCACAAATTTTGCCATGCTGAGGCTGTAGATGATGAATGTCTATGTTTGAAGTGCTAAGAGGAAGCATCCTGAGGAGAGGAAGATATCTCCAGAAGGAATCACTGGAAGATATGGCCTGTAGAGAGAGATCTAGAAGCTCCAAGGTGGGTAGGTGTAGTTTGTGGCTAGGACTGTCACAAGGTGGAAGATGAGGATGAAGTCATTAGCTGACACACTGAGTTGGATTAAGGTTGAGAGAGACTGAGAGAGTAGAGAGAGGAGCTGAGTTGAGCTTAGCCATCCTCGACTGAGCTCTGAAACCATGTTGAAATGCATGGATCTAGAGCATGGCTATGGCAGATGGAACACAAGACAATGTTAAAGATTGAGAGAGGGAAACTTGAAGAGTCAAAGTTGAGTGATCAAGGTGTTGAAATGCATGGATCTAGAGCACAGCTAAGGTGGATGGAACACAAAGACAATGCTCATGATGATAGAGATTAGAGAGACCTACTATTACTCAAGTGAATTAGGTTCCAAGTTGGAAGCTTGGACTCATAAACACAATCTTGAGTATGACACTGACTATGATTGAAAGGACAAGGTACAATAGTATTCCATCATTGAATGATAAGAAGGTACATCACTTTATAGGCTCATGATGGTTCCTTTTTTCTCCACTGTGCTTATGGGATTCAAGACATCTCTTCCTGGGGAGCATACATCATTTGTCATTTTTCAACACCCCCCTCAAATGATGAGTTCCTACACTTGCTGGCATTTGCCCCCCCTACATGATGACATGGCTCGGGAGACTACCTCATAGGCAGCCTAGTCAAGTTAAAGCTTGAAACTTTACATCTTTGGCAAGGGTTTTGTTTTACAAATAAAATTGACTAAGAGAAACAAAATCCACTATGGGAAAATATAAGATCCACTATGGGAAAGATAATTTCTCAAACAATCTATTAGAGTTGTTGTGTTGATGGTGGAAGCATCTTCTTCTCTTTCATTCATGAACTGATTCTGGTGGTTGCCACTCTGCACATGTTGTGCTCTTTTTCAGTGGAAACATTCATCGGCTATATGGCCAATCTTACCACAATAATGACGCGTCATCCTATCTTTGTTGTCGAAGTTGAATCGTGGGCCTCAGCCTTTTGCTCCAGTAGCTCCTTTGGTGCATAAGAGATTTTCCCTAGATGATGGGACGCCATCTTTTGCATTCTTGTTCTTCTGTTTATTCTCTTCATCAAGAAGGGAGTGCTCAATATCTTTCTCTAAAAAATTAGGTACATTGTTAAGAGTAGAGACAAGATTTTCATAAGGATCCCGGTTTACATTAGCAAGGAGTACAACAGTGGCTTCATCTTCATCTATTGTTTTTTTCAAAGTGGCAAGTTGAGTTTTTAGACTTGTGAATTGGTTAATATGCATATTCATTGAAGTGTTATTTTTTATGTCAAGCTTATAGAACTACATTACCAACTTGACCTTAGAGTTTTTGGCTTGACTTCCAAAGATCCCGTCAAGCTCATCCCAAGCCTTTTTAGCATCTCTGATGCCAAAGATATGGTGCAATACATCATCAGATAGTCCCCAGGCAATGATGCCTAGAGCCTTGTTGTTCATCTCTTTCCACTCCTTTGTCTTGAGCTGGTCTTCTTCAATGAACCCATCTTCATCATCTTCCTTCTTGCTATCTGCATCATCCTCAAACAAGTCCCACGAGACCTTCTGCATAAGGTGGTACATGGTCTTCTCCTTCCGGGAACGAAAGCCTTCTCCATTGAACTTGGCTATTTGTTTGAGTTTTGCCATGTTAATAAGCTTAAAATAGTTGAGATAATACTAGAAAGTGATTTCCCCAAGAACACAAGTAGATTAGTGTCAAATAACAATAGTTGAGTATCAATAGATATGTTGAGAGTGGAAAAATACTGAAATTTTGATTGATTTTTGTTATTTTTGAGGTCTGAATGGTTGATTATTTATGGATTTAGAGTAATGTATGGTTGTTAATGGAAGTTTTTGAGAGTTTTTTGGATGATATTGATTATGTTTTGGAAGTTCATGATGATTCTTAGTGGAAATATGAAGCTCTGTGATATTCTAATAGGTTCTGTTGAGGTTCTGATTGGTTCTGATACCTTCTGTTTAGCTTCTGTTTTGTTCTGATTTTCTTTTGTATGAAGCATGGATTGATGATTGATGAAGGTTGAAATATTTTGAAAGATTATTGAATAGTTTTTGATAGTTTGGAATGGTTTTAGTATGATTTATGAGGAATTGATGTTCTCTGAGGACCTTCTGTAACCCTATGTAAACCTTCTGTAGAGCCTCTGTCTCTGTTCTGTTCCTGTTCTATTCCTCTTCTATTCTGTAGATCTTGTGCCTCTTTGACACAAACATACATCTTGGGAGGTGTATCCATGACCTAAGAAGGATTATTGAGAGTCATTATTGAGTATTGTAGTGAGGAGATGATGCACTATTGAGTATTGTAGTGAGGAGATGATGCACTATTGAGAGAGAGAGAGAGAGAGAGAGAGAGAGAGAGAGAGAGAGAGAGAGAGAGAGAGAGAGAGAGAGAGAGAGAGAGAGAGAGAGAGAGAGAGAGAGAGAGAGAGAGAGAGAGAGAGAGAGAGCCAATGCTATGAAAACAGTGTACCTTTCTGTGAGAGATTGAGAGAGCAAACTATGAAGACAATGAATATGAATACTATGTGATTGATTTCCATTCAAAAATGGTGTATTCTTTTATGTTCGTTGTTCTATTGATGGATTTTATGAAGGCGTTGAAGATTATGGTTGATTCTATCAAATCCTGGGAGATATCTACTACGATGCTGCGTGAAGAATTGCTGTTTTCTTTGTTTTGGTCATCAAAAGAATGAAATAAAATCTTGTTGATGTTACAATATATATATTTTCTTGCAATAGAATCCCTTTTCCTTGGTGTCTCTCTTGGGGCTCCATGTTTCTGGTGTGCAACCGGGGAAAGGCTAGTCATGAATCTGTCAAAGAAGGGAGGTCAAGAAAGAGGCATCAAGAAGAAGAAAATTGAGAAGGGGAACACAGACAAGGCGAAGGTGTACACACAGTCCATGGCCATCATCATCTTGGCTCTGCCTTTATTGCTAACGATATGGAGAGGATATGGCAGCACTGTTCCAACGAAGCTTTACAAACATGGCGATTCAATCCGGGTGTAGTAGATAAAGAGGTGCAAGCAAGAACAAAAGGTAGAAGATGATGAAAGAGCAGCCATGCAAAGTAGTTATGTAAAGAATCAAGGTCATGAAGCATCAAGAGAAGAAGATGATGGCCTGTAAAACCAAATGAAAAATTAATCATTTCAAGCTCATTGTCATTTCTGTTAGAGACGTCAAGAGAAGGACATCAAGAGTGGAACGTCCAGAAACAAATTGCGCAAGTTTTGAAGATCAATGATCATTGAACAGGAGAAAGAGATTAATCAAGAAATAACTTGAAGAAGAGGCACCATATTTGACAACAATGAGGATGAGAGCAGGCAGACGACGACCTCTAAAAACACAAAAAGAGAGGTTATAAGATAAACTTAAAACAAGAAAAAACCCTAAGGTTCTCTTCTAGCATAAATTAACTTCTTCTTCACATGCCAATTTCTTGTCTCTACTCTTCAACTCTCTTATCACAAGGAAGCTACTGAAGTCATACACCCAAGAGCCTCATTCATCAAGAGGTTGCAATTTCTTTTCCTTTTTTCCATTTACCTCAAATTCCTTGCTCTGCAAAGATGGTGACACACAAATCGAACCGGGTGGAGGTCTTCATTGACATATTTCTCGAGAGGGTGTACTTCAATGATAAATCTTATCTTGGGGATTTATCCATGGTTTCTTCCATGGATAGTATTTTGGTTCTTCAAAGGCGGTTTTGGCATTCTCTCTTTTGCTAACGCTTGCGGGTGGTCTTCAATGGCATTTTGGATTTTGCTTTTGCCTCATATTTTCTTCTAGGTGTTTGATAAAAGATTGAGAACAAGAATTGAAAGAAAGGAAGAAAAAAAGTGTTAGAGATAGCCCAAATGAGGCAAAAGTTTGTGGAGTTGAGTGTGTTTGTGTGGTGTTCTTCATCGACATCATGTGGTTAAAGGCAAAGCTTTGTTCGAGATGCTCACAAGGACGTTCGTAGTTCAAGTGGAGGAGGAATGTTAACCTACATTTCTTGCTACAAAAAGGCACATTTTGAGAGGTTCATTGGCAAAATCTCAAAATTCTAGACGTTCAAATGATGTAATTTTTGTGCAAAATCCATTTTAAAACCATTGTAAAGGCATGGCTCAAATCTATAAAGCCATTACCTTGTGGATGTGTGTTTCGCATTTTAAAAGAGCTAGGAGATTTTCATTTCACATACAAATGGAAGGGTCTCTTGGACCTTAGTTCAAAATTGTATTATGAAATATCAAAATAATAAAAAAGAGAGGTGGTTGGGAGAGTTGGTTTGGGAGAGGGCACGAGACATTTAGGTGCCTCTTCCTCTTCTTTCGATCTCTCTCTTCTCCTCGCACCTTCTTGCAGAATTCTCTTCCTCTCTTGTGCTCTATTGTCTTTTCTTCTCTCTCATGGAGGTTGAGAGTGATGAAGAGGGTGAAGATGATGGGTGTCTTTAGGAGGGTGAATGACTGATGGATTTTCTTGTGGCATGAGAGTGTATTTTGGCAGGTTCATGATGATGGGCTTAGCTTAAGCATATACTTTGCTGCATGAATCCCTGGTTTTGTGCCTCTTTTGGTGTCCGTGGGAGGGATCTCATTTCTGGTGCACAGCCGAGGAAACTTGCCATCAACAAGCATCAGAAGAGGCTGAAAATGAAAGAAATGGCATTGCCAAGAAGAAAAGAATTCAATGGATGTTTGCAAAGTTCCTTCTTCCATTGAAGAGTTAACGACACCTATCCCGATGGGCTTCATCAACCAGCTACCTCCCTGGGTGCTACTGCATGGTCCCTGCTATGCTAGCTGAACGCTGGAGCGAGCCATGGTACCTCTTGCAGCCGACTCCAACCCTTCAGTAGTAGTGACGGTTCCTTCGACCATACGCGAACCGGGCCAAGTCTTTCTAACCCTATTCTTATGATTGCAAGTGTGTGTTATGTTTTAAGTGTGGGGATGCCAGAGTCCAGTCGATTGACGAGTCCTAGGTTGTGTTGCTGCATTTAACCCTGTCCGTTAAGGTTTTAAGTGTGGGAACGTGTCCCTGCGCATCTATGATGCATACCCCCTGTATATGCCTCACTTTAAATCCTGTATGTATGCCATGACCCGATTTTATCCTGATGGGGTCCCTTCCCTACCTACCCGTCTATGTTCAATCCACCCTTAGGGCCGTTCCTTCTATTTTTCCCTTTATCCATTATTGTGACGATTTTTCATGAGAATGCATCCTACGTTAATCAAAACCCACATCCCACCTTACCTCCCTATTCGTCCCTTCGACCTGACCATGTTTCCTTTTTACTAAACCTTGTTTCGGCTGACAGTTCTTGAGTTATTAATTTTTGAAGCATTTTCCGTAAATTGGACGGTTTTCCATGTGAACGTACCTTTATTGCTTCCGAACAACAATCAGATGTGACAGCCCTATTATCCATCTTCCTCCTAACATTTTTCATTTTTGCTCTCTATCCTTCTGATGCACGGTTCATTCGATATTAATTTTTTGCGCATTTTCAGGTCATTTTCGTGCATATTTTTAATCTTTTTCCATGTGAACATGCCCTATTATGACTACTCGAGCTTGGTTTGTGACTGCTTCAGCTTCTTATTGAATCCCTACACTCATTGGGTCTCCTTCCCAACAGCCATAGCCGACTCTCTTAAGCTCCCGTCACTCCCCAACTTCTCGAGCATAAAATGACATTTTTGCCTTATCAGTTTGTGTTCATTTTTGCCTTGGTTTTGGTGGTATTTTGGTTGTTTACAACACAAAACAACAAGCAATTTTGAACTGTTTGCACTGATTCAGCTTGCAAAATGACATCCTCTTCCATTGACAGTGCTATCTTCAAGATCACTAAGCTTGATGGTACGAGTTATGTCTATTGGAAGAGCCAAGTTTGGTAGTGCAGAAATTGCAGATAAAGCCATTAAGGTTGAGTGGAGAGCAGCCTAAAACTATGACTAATGATGAATGGATGGAGCTTGATGAGTTATGCAAGTCCACCCTCATCTTCTCTCTCACTGAACAAGTACATTACAATGTGGTTAAGGAAGCATAGAGTGCTTGGCAACTTTGGGATAAGATCAAGAACCTCTATGACAAGAAAAGTCCAACTAGTCAGATGTATTGGCTGAAGTAGCTTATGGGCCTGCGCATGAAGGAGAATGTGACAATGTCTGCTCATTTGAGCTAGTTCCATGCTATTCTCAAGAACTTGACTTCGTAGGGTATTACTTTCAATGATGAGGTTACTCCATTGTTTTTGCTTGGGACTTTGAGTGAGTCATGGGATGTATTCAGCACTGCCTTATGTGTTTCTACTACTGCTTTGAACTTGCCTGATGTAAAGAGTGCTCTTTTGTAGGAAGAGATCAACTGTAAGAACTTGGATGCCTCTCATGTGTCACATGCTTTGACTATTAAAGGCAGAGATTGTACTGGAAAGAATGACCGTGGGAATGTTCGTGGTGGCAGAGACTCGCAACATCCCTTCCAACTCTCAGCTCATGTGTTGTTTGGTCTGAAAAGTGTTTTGAAAATACGTAAGGAATATAGGGGAAGCGGCTGATTAAGTGACAGATAGGAAAGGATAAAGAGAGTTTTAAACCCAAGTCATTCACAAAACTAGCAAGCCAATCCCTCACACTGACTAGGATAAGTGCCTAAGGATGATAAAAGTGTGTGTGTGTGCGAATCATGTGGTGAATATATGTAGAGGAAAAAAAGATGATGGTGGGCTTAGCAACTAGGACATCCTGCAAATCTTATCACCCTAAAGTCCAAGAAACATTCTACACTTGCAACTGTAACATGGACCTTAGTAACGCAACCTTCTGGTTGTCTTAGACTATCATCAGCCATTCTCAGAAGAGTGGAGCTGTCTTTCTGGATGCCTAGACCCAACCTCTCCATCAACTCTGAACTCATGATATTGACGGAGGATCCAGTGTCTACAATGGCATGTTCCACTAATATTCCATCTACATAAGCTGGAACCCTAGGGCAGTTCTTTTCAGCATGGTCAAACCAATCTTCCCCTACTCGTGCTATGCCCAAGGGTTCTACAATATACCCAATACGCAGGATCTTCTTGAATTCCTTGCGTACTCCTGGAGATAATTTGATCAATTGCAAGAGATTCACATCTGGTTTAACTTCGCAAAGAGAACTTGCTAAATCAAAGTCGTGATAAGTAGCCAAAGCTCTCTTTTCCCGCCAAACCATCCTCTCTTTTGATCTTTGAAATAAATAGCCAATATAGTAATTTACAAAATGCAATTGGGGTTGATGAGCATGAGAGTGTGATTGTGCAAAGAATAGGTAAGCATTCATAAACATTAAGTGGACCACAAGTGTCTCCTAGTCATAGTTCTATCGATAAACCTTGGAGTGATAGAGCAAGGTCACAGGTTGTACCACTAAGTACATCATAGATGTTAAGAAAAGGTAAATAGAAAGTTGGGGACTCACCTATTGTGACAAATGTATCATCAAGTTTCTCTCATGTTGATGCTAATTTAAATGGCTCTAAGCAGAGCTTGGATGAGGAGTTGGGGATTCCATATTATATTAAAATGTATGGTTTTTCAAGAGGGTTTCCCCCTCTCCCTTGGAGGGCATGGAAGAAACCTTTTCCTCTCTCATCACTGACATTGATAGCACACTTCAAGAACTATTGAAGACTCATGGATATAAAGGAAGAGATTCATTTCAATACTACATTATATTAGTTTAGTTTCAAAGTATCCATACACACTCAACGTATATACAATCTTAGAGCTCAACCAAAAACATACACAATGGATACATACATGGTTCAATTATTTCAACCAACATTTTCTAATGATTGTGTACAAGGATGATACATGATGGAAATATAAAAGAAACTATTACAATGAGAATCTATGCCATCATCAAGAACAATTTGGCACATAGCCCATAATTTATAACATATTGCCCAATTAGAGTATATGAGCTATAAAAGTGTATCATTATCATAAGTGTATAAATGAGTTACAATAAGTGGTTGCATGTTGCTTGATTCCATCAGAGGTTTGACAATGCTTTAATTTGCAAAAGTATAGAGATTTTATAAGAATTTTAACTTGTTATACACACATATACTCACACGATGGCTTTGGAAATCCATATTGATGTAGCAATCTTTTCAAATAGTTCTTTGCAACTCTTGCATTCATCCTACTTCTCTTTTTGCAACCCAATCTTGTTGCTACCCCAAACAATTCAATTGGTTTCATTATAGGAATTCTATGTTCTTCATTTTGAAGAACTTGTAAAATGTGTTGATCGACTACGTCTAGACTTGTACTTCTACTTTGTTGATTTTTTACAGGAGACAACCTCTTTGTGTGAAATTTTTGGTTGTACCATCTATTATTCATGTCATCCCACTCACTCATGACTCCTCTAACTTGGTTGTACCAATTGTGATCTTCAAGTAGAGGTATCTCCCCATATCGAGTGCTTGTAATAGCACTTCGCACATGAGACATATCATTCAACACAAGAAGATAGGGGAGTAAATGTCCCATAAGCATATCATCATCCTTTTCTTCGATATCAAAAGTAGACAAAAAGATGCAGTTGCTACTTGGTGTAATACACCCCCTATAAGGATCATCATCAATAAGGATGGTCCATGTAGCATCACACCCAAATTGCATAGCCATTTTTACCAAGGGCTTGAACTATGCTTCAACACCTAGCTTTCCATAAAAAAGAAAACACAAAATAAAAAATTAGAAAAAAAGAAGACACAAATCACCATTTATTTGGGTATACGAGATTCATAAAAACATTTGTAAAATCACTACAATATATATATCTACTATATATCCATATCATCCTCCTGGGCTACAAGGTTTGCAGAACCTTCTGGATCTTCTGCAAGACTTGGTTTTGGAGTTTGTTTTCCTTTCTCAATTGTGGCCTCTTCTATTATTTGAACATTGTTTGGTTGTCCTACCCAAACTCTAATGTCTGGCTGAGTTTTTATCCATGCCATCAATGTTTCATGTAACTCATCATGGATTTTTGGTGTTTCTACCAAACATATCACAAGTCTTTGAATTTCTAGGACTACCCTTGTTGTATATCCATTAGAGAAGAATCCATGATGTAGTCTTCAATATTACAAATTTTTCTTATGCATGTGTGGACCAAGTGTGTCTTCTTTTGTTGGAGATCGCCTTCCACTAGATTGTAAATATTAAGATCCGCTTTATCTTCATTTGAAACACTCAAATATGTATCAAAACCCTCATAATCATGTTCCTTTGCAATAAAGACAAACACTGACATGATGTCAGGGACATGCTTGAAGGGTGCATGATTTGTTGTGCTTGGCATCCCAAAGAAGATATTATGCTTCCAAGATCCTCGTTTCAAGGCTTGTTGCATCACCACAAAGCTCTCCATTTTCACAAAGCCAAGAATAATGGTCTGCTCTACAACGCGCATGAGTGCCTCAAAGAACTTGAAATACATTTGGAAATCCCATGACATTTTAGAAGCACGTCCCTCAGTTTGGTCAATTATACACATGCCCAAAGATAGACTTTTTGAGGCAAAGCATCTGTCTAGGAAAAAATCACCCTCCTTCTCAATACTTGCCATATATATTTTCAATTTGAGGTCTCATTGTAGCAGTTGAACTGCATCAACTTGGTCTACTAATCACTTTACATATGCTTTAGCATTTGAAGGAAACTTGAATTGTGTTCTTCCAACTTGGATCTTGGATTTGATCCACTTAGTGCACTTTTCTTGCAATTGACCGTATATATTTTCTACAATCATGAATTTTCCACACAATTTTTCCAAACTATTACATTTTTCCTTAGCAAATGTGTTGAATATTGGAATTAGTTCCACTTGCACAACCTGATCCTACTTGATCCGTTTTACCCTATCAGCTATATCAATCTTATCTGTGTCCTTTGTACCCTTTGCAAGTAATATATTTTTTTGCATAATCTCTCTCTGTAACATTCTTATATCTTTGTCTATTAATCCAACCAAACAACAAAAGGTACTTATCGTTGGTTTTTTCCCATCTAGTTTCCCCTCCATTGCACTATCCAAGATCTTGAGCCATGTTTTATAGATATTTTCTTCACACATAACCATGTGAGAAAACCTTTGCTGAAAGCCTTGGCCAACACTCATTTCAGCAATACTAGCAAATTTCTACATTGACACAAGTACAAGGATCAATTTATTTCTCATAAAAGCTACATAAAAAAGAAACTATAAATTAAAAAAACTAGTTTAGAGAATAGTTGATTGGAGATACTCACATCCCATTGTTGGCAAATTTCGGCACACTTGATCGCACCCGGTGCAGGTTTTGAAGGTCTTCCATAGGTTATCCACTGGGATCTCAAGTGCTCTAAGGTACTCATAAGGTTGTTCCTCAAGGTGCTCTTGCATTTCTTCGTTAGACAAGATGGATATGGCCACCGATATCTCCTAAGGGGCATCCACAACAATACGTGCAATTTGCCTAACATAATGTTGTTTAATGCTCTCATTTTCATGCAAATTCATTTTAACAAGTATACTTGCTACATAAACTGAGTGTTGGCCATCCAGGATGTAGTAGTAATAATTATCTAACTCCTCCTCTTTGACCAATTCCCTTGGCCTTGGAACAATCTCCCCATGATTATTCTTATATATGGGCATCAAATATGCACAAAAGGAGGTTGGAATGGGCTCTGATTGAAACTTGCTTAGTAGATAATTTACGTAGACATACTCCTTTGGCCTGCAAATGTAATGCGGTGGAGCTTCCCTACATTTGACTATAGGGATAGAGTATTGCCTATCTAATCCAAATGGAAAATATTCTACATATGCATTCAGTCTTGGGGCCCGTGACTTCTTTTTGAGCTTTGAAACTTGTCTCTCGTCAACTTTTGGTATCAATAAAGGCTCTTGTTCCTTTATTGGATCTAGTGGATTAGTTGGAATGATTGATACAAGTGCTAGTTGTCCCTCTTTTGATGATTGTTATTTCTCTGTTGATATCTTGGTATCGGTAGATATAACCTGTTTCTTTCGTGAGGTTGACTTTTTCATATGTCAAATGCTTTGACTAGCTCTTTCATCATCACATGTGAGTTCCCATCCCCTAGTAAACATTGTATCTTCAACATCTTGCTACATTTTTTCAACCTCATATACATCAGGGGGAGAACTTGATAAATGAATTTTCCGACACTCACATCAAGGCAAGATAGCTCCTCTTGAGTTCTAACCCTCCCAGAAGCAACTTTCTTTACTTGTTCAATATCATCCCAACTCAGCTCATCATCCACATGATCCAATATGAATAAGTGAGGCTTGTTGAGAAATACACCAGAAGGGCTGAATATGTCAATGTACCAACTCCTTACATCCAAAGATGCAAAGTTCATTGTAGGTGGCTCTTCTGCAACAACTAATGCCTTTCTTTTCTCGGTCATTTTAGAAGCAATCTATTTGGACACACTGAAAACACAAGCATATACAATGTGGATGATGATACTCCAAAAAGATAATTTCATATACGGCATGGATTATAATACCTTAATGAAGTCAAACTAAAATAAAAGCAATATAAATTCACAAAGATAAGCTCAAATAAAACATAATGTTGGGTTGGTCTTACATGCAAGAATATTTCAACTAGTTTCAATTCTGCGAACACAAACTTAAGTAGAACATAATGTTAGGAACATGACACTAAACCCTCAGAATTCAAATAAGTATACTCATATAAGACAAAACCCATCTTCTATGGTTCTCCTAATGCCTCAGGTTGTGAATCCTAGCCTAGCTCATACTAGGCAATTGGCACACTATACAAATGAGCCCTTCCCACATATGGGTACTCAAGCCTAACTTGAGGGGAAAGGAGATACTAGGAACCTATCTTGTGAACCTCCTCCAGGAAGAGTTGATATAAGCTTGACCACATGCTCAAGCTATGTCTCAAAGATATCTAAGACATTCAAAGAAAAAGAACGTGTTGACACAAGCTTGAGCATGTGCTCAAGCTCTATCTCATGGACACCTCAATAAGAGAGGGGAAACTATCATGCTGCATACAGAGAGATAGAAGGCAAAGAATATCGCCAAGCTCCTCCTCCATAAAGAGATGGTTCATATAGGCTTGAGCTTATGCTTCATAAGCTCTATCCAAAAAAGATCCTAAGGTCACATAAAAGTAAAGAGCATCTATATAGGTCGTGATAGGCTTGAGCATAAGCACAAGCTATCTCTCTCAAATAGTCTTGTTATAGGCTCGAGCACATGCTCAAGCTCTGACCCACAATCTTGCCAAATTTCCCTCCCCCCTATATTAAAGTCACATCAAAATTCATATCAAATAAAGAAGGTCATTACATGCTTGATCATAGGCTCAATGATGGAGGAGAAACTATTTTGGCATGCCTTCAAAGGGAGAGGGGGAGATTATCTTGACAACCTCTTTCCCCATAAAGATCAAGTTCATATGATCTTAAGCACATGCTCAAGTTCCCTCCCAAAGATGTCTTAAAGCCATATAATAAAGGAGATGGTTGATAGAATATTGAGTATGTGTCCAAGATCTATTGTCTTGATTTCTTGCTAAGCTCCTTGCACCCAAGTGAAAGTATTGATGCAAGCTGCTCTATACATGTTTCATAAACATCTCGGTGGAGGGGTATAACTTATACATTGCTATTGTCATTGTGTCTCACAAACCTCCCGGTGGAGGGGAATAAACTACATGCTCAAGCTCTATCTAAAAGAGATATCCCCTTATGAAGAGAGGGTTGATACAAGATTGAGCATGTGGTCAACAATCTTTGGCACAAAGACATCTTAGGAAGAGAGGTTTATCGAAGCTTGATCACATGCTCAAGCTCTATCCTAGAGACACCTCAAAGGTGTGTTAAAAAGAGATGGTTATTATGGGCCTTAGTGTGTGTTCAAGCTCTATCTTCTAAGACATCTCAAAGACAAAGATAGGGTTTGAATCTCTTTCCTTGAGGTAGAGCTTGGCTATATGCTTGAGCTTGTAGCACCTCTTCTATCAGTGGGCTCTCTTTAAGAAGGTAGAGATTATCCATGTGCTTCTATATAGGACCAAGCTTCTATCTAAAAAATAGTTTGAAGAGGTATGAGCATGTGGTGAAGCTTGAGAGAAGGTTTGACAACACATGTGCAAACCCAATGTTTTATGCTTTCAAGATTCTAATTTTATGGTGTAAAGTATCTAACCTCACAGTGATTGCATTTGAACTTCAATCAATTCCAAGTCTCTTGGTTGTACTATTAAATACCACAAAATTTTTAATTTTGAATTTACATCTTAACTATAAAGAGGTATATCTCTAACAAACTATTTTTTCATTTTTGAGCATTAGATTGTCACCTCCCTCTTCTACGGGCTTCAACTAGGATTCAAGTTTCGACACAAGGGCTTGAGCATGTGGTCAACAAGCTATGGCACAAGGACATCTTAAAGCCACATAATAAAGGAGGGGATTAGCACTAGCTTGGTCATGTGCCCAAGATCTCTCTTACCATAGTCTCATAGAAATAATGTTATAGTGTGAAAATGGAAAGAAAAATAAAGTAGTCAATGTCTCATAAAATCAACATTCTTTTGTGAAGATAGAAAGGTAGAAAAATAGGCCCGTTGTTTAGATAATGTATTTTTGAATTCTTGATGTTGCTAAGTTCACTCAAAAAGATAAGGCCCTTGTTTAAGATTTTCTATTAGCTTCTCTCTAAGAGTTAGATTGTTTTGGAGAGTCCAAGATTCTTTGTGAAATAGCCCTTGGCACATCCTATCTATGATGAAGACCTAGACATGGTACACTATAGGTTTTGCAATTCTTTCCATACCAATAAAAATCATGATAGAATCTAAGGTGTCCATGTGGAGGTTGGAGACTCCTATCCTAGAGATGCCTCAAAGGTGTGCTAAAAAGAGATGGTTATTATGGGCCTTAGTATGTGCTCAACCCCTATCTCCTAAGACGTCTCAAAGACAAAGATAGGGTTTGACTCTCTTTCCTCCTTGAGGTAGAGCTTGGCTATGTGCTCAAGCCTATAGCACCTCTTCTATCAGTAGGCTCTCTTTAAGACAATAGAGCTTGTCCATGTGCTTCTATATAGGACCAAGCTTCTATCTAAAAGATAGTTTGAAGAAGCATGAGCATGTGGTCAAGCCTGAGAGAAGGTAAAACCCAATGTTTTATGCTTTCAGGATTCTAATTTTATGGTGTAAAATATTTAACCTCACAATGATTGCATTTAAGCTTTAATCAATTCAAACTCCACTGGTTATATTATTAAATACCTTAAATTTTTTAGTTTTGAATTTACATCTAAACTATAAAGAGGTATATCTCTAACAAACTATTTTTTCATTTTCAAGCATTAGAGTTATCACCTCCCTCTTTTATAGGCTTCAACTAGGATTCGAATTTCGACACAAGGGTCGGGAAAGCTTGAGCATGTGGTCAATAAGCTTTCGCATAAGGACATCTTAAAGCCACATAATAAAGGAGGGGATTACCACTAGCTTGGTCATGTGCCCAAGCTTTCTCTTACCAAGCTCTCCCCCTCCCCCCTCTTCCCCTACCCAAAAGGAAGAGAGGTTTATCGAACCTTGATCACATGCTCAAGCCCTATCATAGAGACACCTCAAAGGTGTGTTAAAAAGAGATGGTTATTATGGGCTGTAGTGTGTGCTCAAGATCTATCTCCTAAGACATCTCAAAGACAAAGATAGGGTTTGACTTTCTTTCCTCCTTGAGGTAGAGTTTAGCTATGTGCTCAAGCATGTAGCACCTCTTCTATCAGTGGGCTCTCTTTAAGAAGGCAGAGCTTTTCCTTGTGCTTCTATATAGGACCAAGCTTCTATCTAAAAGATAGTTTGAAGAAGCATGAGCATGTGGTCAAGCTTGATAGAAGATTGGACTACACGTGCAAATCCAATGATTTATGCTTTCAAGATCCTAATTTTATGGTGTAAAGTATTTAACTTCACAGTGATTGTATTTAAGCTTTAATCAATTCCAACTCTCCTGGTTATATTATTAAATACCTTAAAAGTTTGAATTGTGAATTCACATCTCAACTATAAAGAGGTATATCTCTAACAAACTATTTTTTCATTTTTGAACATTAGAGTTGTCACCTCCCTCTTCTACGAGCTTCAACTAGGATTAAAATTTTGACACAAGGGCTGGGAAACCATGAAAACAAAACCATGTACACACTATTAATTGAATCTTTAAATTTTAACTATTGATTTTTACTAGTCTACTTTTTAAAAAAAGAGACCCGTTGGATTGATTGGTGTAGCTGAAATAATAATCATAAAAACTAGTTGGCTATCTTGTGTATGTTGGATTTCGATAGTAGTTCGATAGTGTTGCTTGTTGCTGACTAGATATTGAAGGCTTAGTTATTTGAAAACCTGCATAAAATCACACAAGATGTTAATTAGAGCTTAATCATGGTGCTCAACTCTTAATCCTAAGAGAGAGAGAGGGGGGAGGGAGAGAGAGTAGTCAGATGTATTAACCAAAATGAAAATATAATGTGATTCCATGAGAGAGAGAGAGAGAGAGAGAGAGAGAGAGAGAGAGAGAGAGAGAGAGAGAGAGAGAGAGAGAGAGAGAGAGAGAGAGAGAGAGAGAGAGTGTGTGTGTGTGTGTGTGTGTGTGACTGATAGAGAGGGAGTACAAAGCAGACTGAGTGTGGGTGTTAGAGGATAAGAGAGAAAGAGTTCATGGGACATAGAGAGAGAGAGAGAGAGAGAGAGAGAGAGAGAGAGAGAGAGAGAGAGAGAGAGAGAGAGAGAGAGAGAGAGAGAGAGAGAGAGAGAGAGAGAGAGAGAGAGTGTGTGTGTGTGTGTGTGTGACTGATAGAGAGGGAGTACAAAGCAGACTGAGTGTGGGTGTTAGAGGATAAGAGAGAAAGAGTTCATGGGACATAGAGAGAGAGAGAGAGAGAGAGAGAGAGAGAGAGAGAGAGAGAGAGAGAGAGAGAGAGAGAGGGGGGGGAGGAGAATCCATGGTAGAGGGACTGTGTGTGTTGGTAGGGGTAGAGAGAGAGAGAGTAGTTTGTCTCTAGTAAAAAGAGATAGCAAGAAATACATACACTGTCAGAGAGAAGATAGAGAACCGATGAAACCTTGTTGAAGATTGGTGACGATTGAGAGGAGCTCAAAGTAGATTTTTCTGAGTTATGAAGAAGACTGAGAGGAGCTCCCTGTTTGTCGGCGGAGTCGAGAAGAAGAAGAGGAGGAAAAAGGACGAGACAAAAAGGTTCTTATTATAAGTGATTTATTTTTTTTGCGTCCGACACCCTAGAATCCATTTTTTCATTTTTCAAAACAAAATGATGGTGATATTAAATCTTCTGAATCATAAATCTCATCATATCCGTGAATCGTCTTGATTAGATATTAATTCAATAATATTATGTTCAATTTAAAAAATAATGATTAATAAAATGTTTTATTAATTTAATTTAATTGAAATGTTTTGACTTGTTAATAGTCGTTTTAATTAATTCATTTTAATTAAAATGTTTTATGTGTTAATCGATGTGTTAATCCTTGTTTTAATTTATTCATTTTAATTAAAACGGTAATTGATGTGTTAATGGTTGTTTTAATTAAAATATTTTAATTGTTGTTTTAATGATTACAACGTTTTATTAATAATAAGATTTAATTTTATTGAACGTTTTGTTTATTTATTATATTAAATATTTTTATTAAAACTTTTTTAATTTACTTTTAAAAAATATTTTAATAAAACTATTTATTTATTATATTGAATATTTATTTATTATATTAATGTTTTTATTAAAACGTTTTTTAAATTATGTTAAAAAGATTTTAATAAAAACAATAAATTTTTTTATTAAACGTTAAAAAACATAAAGACGTTTTAATATTAAAACATTTAGAAAACGTTTTTTAATGTTATTAAAAAATGTAAACGTTTTTATAAAAACGTTTCATCAAAATGTTTTATCAAAACTTTTTTATTATTAAATATTTTTAATAAAACTAAAAAAATAATTAAATAAATTTTTATATATAACAATTGAAATGAATTTATTGTTTATATAAATGTATGAGTTATAGGGTCATTGATCCTTGGAAGCATCCTTTGTTGTGATTTGAATATTCTTCTCTTTAGGTTGAGCAACTGCACTAGATCACTAGATCAATGCTACAAGACCTTTGGTTTTTGCTTCAGGGATAGAGGTGCTTTGGCTATGGGAGATTTCAAATGCTCACAAGTACTAGTAACTACCTTGGGTTATTGTTTGGCAATTATAGGTGGATTGCTTGTGTCCTTCCTAGGACTTTCTTTATTAGCTTAAACAGTGTCACTAGGAGGAGGTTGCTTTACGCTTCTGGTTTGTATTAATGTCATTTCAAGAGCCCTCAACTTCTCATCTATACCAACAACTCCCTTATGTTGTTGCACCTTAGTCAACACAAATTCAAGGGTCTTTTGTTGATTGAGAAGATTTGGCCTTTTTGGTCTTTAGCTTGATTGGATTAAGTCTCGTTATTGGTTTTGGTCCTAGAATTTGATCTACATTTCAATCTTTTTCTTCATTTCTTTACTTTAGGTGAAACTTGGGCTATGATCAATAGAGATGATGGTGTGGATCGTTTAGGCAATAAAATTAATCGAGTTCATGCGTAATACCCTTGAGCATGTATAACACTTTGGAGACCCATCACACATTATGTTGACTCTTCATTGATGTTGATAATAATGTTTGCAAGACCTTTGTTTCTTATAGTGTAGTGATCTTTTCTCGGTAGTCTTAGAGGCTATTTTGTGGATTTTAGCAACTTTAGAATAGGAGGATTCCTATGAGTGATACTCACATTTTCTTGTGATTTGAAGAATTCTTTAAGAACTTGTTGTCCTCACTAAGGCCTCTCAGAGATAGGTCTCTTGCTCTTCCCTTGAGAGTCAGCAAGGTTTTCTTTGTTGAAATCTCCGATTAGCTTGGCTCATGGGAGAATCAAGTGTATTCGGAGTGCTTTATAGTCCACTTTGCATTTGGTTGCATATCGAAAGGTCTTCCAAGTAGGATGTCCTTCCCTACATCTTCTTAATTTGGAAGTGCAAAACATGATGGACAATCCTTCACTTTCCAAGGTAATTAAATAAGGTGCATTTTCTTGAGAGAGGATATGGAGATCCCTCGTATGGGTTGATTGTTGCATTGGTTGACACAAGTTCAAGTTGTTTGATTTGAGTGCATGCTTCATAGGTAAGGATGTAATAATTGACTCCATCAATGAGGGCCTCAATGATGTTCTCTCATTTTGTAGTTAGCTTGACCCTAAGATATACAAGTGGTATCGGCTCTTCATTTTTGGAATCGATGGTTATATTTTAGGAAAATATCAATACATGCAAGTAAAATTGCACTCAATGCATTGAGGGTCACTTGTGATGGATCAAGTCAATTCTTATTGTTTTGGATAGTAGCGATTCATGGGTCTTGGTGGGTGGTTGATGGTAATTCCAACAAGTTATAGGTTTACATTGTTACAGGAGCACTAGACTATGCTCAAGAGACTAGACTTGATGCATGATTTATTACAAGAATTCTGATTATAAGATAATCCCATGTAGGGGCACAAGATACAAAAAATCCCACAACCTGAGACTAGAGGTATAGACAACAAGACTTGATAGGATATGAAAGATCCCACAACCCAGGACTGTAGGTTTAAATACAAGATATCAAAATTACAAGATCTCCCTCTTGATGGGGATGAACAAGATACAAGACAGTACTAGACAAAATCTCGTACTACAAGATTACAAGGTGACGAGACAACATGAGTATAATGGAAGACAAGATAAGACTAGATACCATGACTAGACAAGAACTAGAATTGGAATTCAAAATTACTTACTTGGAGGTCTCGACTCCTTGAGCTCTCAAGACTAGCATTAGAAAGATTGAGGAGCTCTATGCCCCTCCCTTTATAGGTGTTAGAGGGTGGCTAAAGATATTCTAGAATGTTCCATGATGACATCATCAATGATGCAAGCAATGACATTGCAATATTCTAGAAGGTTCTATGATGACACGACAAGCATGGGTTTGCATGATTAGCTCGAGGATGTCCTGTTAAGAGCGCTTTCGCATGGAGTGTGGATTCATATGGCATGAACAAGAATTAACACCATATTAGATCATTTGGAAATATCTTAAGTTCCACTTTCAAATAAGGGGTAAAGATTTGGTCATGTGGCTAAATCCTAACAACCCATGCTTCAAAGTGGGACTAGGAAAGACAACCTATATAGTAGTTAGGGTAGACTCGACTTTCAAGTAAGGGGACAAGATTTGATCATGTGGCCAAATATTAACTATATTGGGAATTCTCAAACTATATGAGAATTCAAAATTCCTAATATAGTGTTAATTAATCCATATACTTAATCGTGGCATGTCCGTCAAATTCTTTAACTTTGAGAGGTACTCTTTGGAGATATTCTGCAAGTTTCCAAGCGTGATCATTGATGCCATATCCTTTTTTGTGAATAAGGTATTCCAATCAACCTCAAGAGATCCTCGAGTCTAAGACATGCTCAATCTCAAATTCTTCATGATCTTCAATCTGGATAAGTGATGGGGGATTAGATCTCTTCCCCCTTAGTGGTGAGCTATGGTATAACTCAAGCAAGGAGACATGGAAGATCGGGTGGATCTTCATGGTGATGGGGAGTTGGAGTCGATAAGCAACTGGGTTGATTTGGGCTATGATAGTGAAGGGCCCATATACTTGGTGGTCTAGCTTGGTGGTGGGCCTTGCTGTTTGGAGGTTATCTCTACGTAACCATACTTTATCACTGATTTTGTATACTAGATGTTGGAGATGATACTGGTCGGCATAGTGCTTGTATTGATTCTAAGCCTTTTGGATTTGTTTCTTGAGTTCTTGGTGTATATCTGCTAGGTGTTGAGCTTTATATTGAGCGACATGGTTCTTTACTTGATTGGAGAGATGTACATCTATCCTTGGATGATGGTCATAGTTTGCAAAGAAAGGAGTTTGCTTGGTAGATGCATGGATACTATTATTATAAACAAATTGTGCAAAGAGCAAGAGCTCAAACCAATAATTATGATGGTAGTTGATGGTGTAGTGGAGATATTGTTCCTGTGGATAACTTAACTTGGACTCCAAGGAGGTTGCGAAGGCTCTTCCAAAAACTAGATATGAATTGAGGATCCCTATCATTGATGATGTTGTCTAGGATTCCATGTAATCTAAAAATGTATCTGAAAAAGAGTCTAGCAATAGCTGCACCTATGATGTCTTGGTGGTAGGGATGAAATGTGCCATTTTTGTGAAACCTATCTACCACAACAAGAATAGAGTCATATTTGTCTAATCTAGGAAGGTCTATTATGAAATCCATGGACAAAGAAGACTAGGGTCGTGTTAGAATGGGCGAGGTTTTTTTATTGAACGCTTTTACTAAAGCTATTTTAGCATCAAAACTAACTAACATTAGTTTCTAACAAATGCTGGTTTAATATTAGTAGTTAAACCAATGATAGTTTTGTTTAGTTGTCATTACTTTTAAATTAGTGTCATTTTATTCATTTTTCTTTTATGTTAGTTCAACTAATACTAGATTAGATAAGACAAACGTTAGCTCAATATTAATTTAACTATTAGTAGTATCTTAAGCATTCTAGATTTAAGGTATACATTTATTATCTTACCATTTAAAAACCTAAAAACCCTGGACCTTAGACTTTAAAACTTAAGAGATAAACCCTAAATCCTATATCCCTAAACCGTTGATGATAAACCCCAAACATATATCCTCTATGCTAAGCTTGAGTACATCGAAGTGCTTGGGTGATGCTTGTACGGACACACTCAAGCTCTTCTTACTAGATACATGCGGTCCAATGGTTGGACTTTTGTCTTTGAGGTGGCTAGATGGGTTTTCAATCCATGCATATCTTGGTCAAGTCAGTAGCAAGAGATCCATTGTCAAGAAAATAATATCTCTTTTTTTACCCATGCTAGCTAAAAATGGGGTTCCATTGTGTCAATAGGAAGTTATCCACTACAAGAAAACATCCCCCTTTTTCCCATGCTAGCCATTTTCAACTTGCTCCTCATGGACACATTGCAAACTCTCGTGATCTTTTAGACTTCCGCTACTAGCAATGCAATGTCTTAGGAAATAATTCTAAATAAATGCAAAAGGTGCAGCCCTAATTAATTTGTGGAAGTTGATATCGACTTTGAGGTGTCTTCTAGACACAAGGGAGGGAAACTTGGCAAGATAATGGGACACAGCTTGAGCATGTGCTCACATCTATATGGATCCTCTCCACTTTTATGTGGCTTTGAGATCTCTTTAGGATAGGGCTTGAGCATGCTCAAGCTTTGATCAACCCTCTATTTAAGTGGGAGGGCAAGGAGCTTGACAATATAGTGGCATGCTACGGTTTGGTCAAGCTTGTATCAATCCTCTATTTAAGTGGGAGGGCAAGGAGCTTGGAAAGAAAGTGAGATGATAGAGCTTGCTAGTACCGATTCTCTCTTTACTATGTGACTTGAGTTGTCTTTGTGACTGAACTTGAGCACATGCTCTAGGCTCATATCAACCCTCTCATTATGGGGAAGGAGCTTGTTAAGAAGGTTCCCCCCTCTTCCTTTGAGGGCATGGAAAAGTAGTTTCTCTTCACGCACTGAGATGGCTATGAGATAGTGCACTCTTAGACTTCGATCCACCCTTCATTAGGGAGAGAGCTTGCTAATATTGTTTCCCCTTCGTCTCTAAGGGAAACTCAGTAGTTTCCCTCTCTCATTAAGCTTGAGCATGTGCTCAAGCTAGTATCAACACCATATTTTTAGTATAGACTTCCTTTTTCTTTTAGATGTATTTGAGAGGGAGCTTGAGCACATGATGAAGCTTATATAAGACTTTTGTGTTTCATATGACTTCAAGGTGTCTTTGAGACATAGGGAAGGGAAACTTGGCAAGATAATGGGACAGAGCTTGAGCATGTGCTCAAGCCTATATAGACCTTGAGCTAGTATCAACCCTCTGTTTATTATGAGACTGAAAGTTTTTGGGACAGATCTTGAGCATGCGCTTGAGCTCGTATCAACCCTCTCCTTATGGGGAAGGAGCTTGTTAATAGGGTTTCTCCCTTTTTCTTTGAGGGCATGGAAAAATAATTTATCCTCTCTCATTGAGACATCCTAAGCTGGTATCAACACTATTTTTTAAATATTGACTTTCTTTCTCTTTTCGGTGTATTTGAGAGGGATCTTGAGCATGTGATCAAGCCTATAGTATCCTTATATTTTTCATATGATTTTGAGGTGTCTTTGAGACATAGAGGAAGTATACTTGGCAAGATAATGGGACATGGTTTGAGCATGCTCAAGCTTGCATCAGCCCTCCATCTACTAGGAAGAGCTTGATACTATTGTTTCCCCTCTACCTTTGAGGTCATGGAAAAATAGTACCTCTTCTCTCATTGAGATGGCTATGGGACAACATGCTCTCGATCTTGGATCCACTATTCACCAAGGAGGAGCTTGGTAATATTGTTTCCCTCCATCTCTATGGGCAATATGATAGTTTTCCCTTTCTCGTTGAGCTTGAGCACGTGTTCAAGTTGGTATCAACACTGTCTTTTTTGTATTGACTTCCTTTCTCTTTTAGATGTATTTGAGAGGAAGCTTGAGCATGTGATCAAGCCTATAGGAGCCTTCTATGTTTCATATGACTTTGTGAGTTGTCTTTGAGGCATAGAGGAAGCAAACTTGGCAAGATAATGGGACATAGCTTGATCATGTGCTCAATCTTATATCAACCTTCTATCTAACATGAAGAGCTTGATAATATTGTTTCCCCTCTGTCTTTGAGGGCATGGAAAAATAGTACCTCCTCTCTCATTGAGATGGCTATGAGACAACATGCTCTCAATGTTGGATCCACTCTTCATTGGAAAGGAGCTTGGTAATATTTTTTCCCTCCATCTCTAAGGGCAATACTATAGTTTTCCTGCTCTAATTGAGCTTGAGAACATGCTCAAGCTAGTATCAACACTCCTTTTTTCGTATATTGACTTCCTTCTCTTTTAGATACATTTGAGAGGGAGTTTGAGCATGTGATCAAGTCCATAGTAGCATTCTATGTTTCATATGACTTTGATGTGTCTTTAAGACATATAGGGAGGAAACTTGGCAAGATAATGGGACACAACTTGAGCACATGCTCGAGCTTATATCAACCCTCTACTTATGAGGAAGAGCTTGATAATATTTTTTTCCATCTATATTTGAGGGCATGGAAAAATAGTACCTCCTCTCTCATTGATATGCTCATCTTCTTATATCCATGTTCATTATGAATCACATCCACCTTACCTTTTATAACCCTTATGGCACAAATAATATCAATGAGATAGTGCTTCAGTATGTGCTCAAGCTTATAGCAACAATATCTATTTGGTATGTCTTTGATATGACTCAACACTCTCTTAATCAGGGAGAACCTTGGCAATACACATTCATGGTATCTCATTTGCCTCTTTCATATGCCTTTGAATTAGAGCTTGACCATGTATGCAAGCTTGTCTCAACCATCTCCTTTTGGCAATAATTTTGGGATACCTTTAAAAAAGAGCTTAAGCATGTGGTCCAATTTGTATCAATCCTCTCCTCAAGAAGGTATAACTCTCTCAAGATCTCTTTGGGGCAAAGATTGGCCATGTGGTCAAGCTGATATCTCCCCTTTCTTCATGAGATATATCCCATAATAGAGATAGATGAAATAGGTGTGCCATATGGCCAATAGCTAAAGGAGATATACTTCATGATGTGGCAAGGATTTCAAATCAAAATAAATCATTTATTAAGTTTCAAATTGGTCATGTGGTTGAGCTCTCTTTGATCTTAGCAAACTCTCGTTGAGATGGAGATTTTCCATGTTTGGTAGTAAACCTTTTCTTCATCACATTAGATAGAGGTTTGATATGCTCAATTGGTTGTATTTTGATATTCTATATCTGGTTATCTAGGAGTTTTGCATATTTCTATTAGTTTCATTCTAGCATAGTCTAAGGCTATTATTTGTGTTTTACAGATTATATCTTACAAGGTGGAGACAACATTTATTTGCTATTGGATAATGTAGAAGTTGGTTTTGGTTCCATATGCTCAACTTGTTCAGATGCAATCTGTGCTGGATCAAAGATTGGGATGGGAAATTCTTATATGATAGTGAATGCGTGCTTCAAAAATGTCATGGTTCCTTTTCCTACTTTAGATGTGAAAGAGTTGAAACATGCTATGTGGAGAGCTATTCAATGGCCCTTATTGGGTGTAAGGCTATTAGTTGATAAAGAGAACACTACAACTTCAGCATCTCTAGTTGATGATTGTGAACAAATAAAGCAATGTGGTGTTACTCAAAATGTGGATGTCTTACATATGTATGGAGAAAGTACACCCTCTAATGGTTCTATATACCGCTTGATGCAATGTCACCTATCTTAGACCAATATGATGCGATGTCATCTATCTCACTCCAAGAAGATGATTTAAGGATTCGTCAATCATGGAAGGATTCAATCATGGAAGGATCAGGGTGTCACCTTATGGGATGAGATTAAGGTTCACAAATGCCATGAAGGTGTTATACTATTTGTGCATCCTGATAATGCTATACATTTTGACCGCTTGGGAGACAATTGTATTGGGGCTAGCATAAAGTATACTTTCATTGAAGGTTCTCAGAAGAACTTGCATGCTGTGAATAGTCTTGATATAATTATATGGTCAATTGATCAAGTGGCTTTGTTGGATGGTAGTCCACTACCACGTTCTTCTTTGGACCAATCACCAGTAGAAAACTTAAGTACTTCAACAAGTGGAATCCTAGATATGGCTTCTAATAAACCATTCTCTAAGAAAAGGAAGTATACATTCATCAAGAGGATTCCAAGAGACATGTCTCCAACAATCTCTAGCACATATACTTCACTTGGTTCAGTACAACAAGTAGCTACTGTGGATTGTTGCTCTAATAGATGTTGTCAATATGCAAATCGTGATAGTGTGATGCAAATACATAGACAATTTTGGGGGCAAAAATCTAAATCTCGAACTAATTATGTATATGATATGCTTTCCATTGCTTGGCACCATGATAGTACAAGGAAGATCAAGTACACTTTCAAGATAGATAGTTCCACAGTATGTTGCAAGGCATGGTACACAGCGCATGGAATTCCTAAAACAACCTTTTATCGTTATAGAAGAAAATTTGAGAGTGGAGCAAGGTGCTATGTCCATGGAAATACAAAAAGACTAAAGAGAATTCAAGCACATTTGGGGATGGCAAAGTCATTTCTTAAAGAATTTGTTGAAAAAAATGGAGAACACGTGCCTAACAAAAGTAAGACATTGCTTGATGGGGTAAGAGAAACTCAATTGGTTATTCCAGATACATATAAGCAAGTTGACATTTTACGTGAGGTGAATTCATCACTGCAACAATTGGGTTACAAAGAAGGGATGTCAAAGTCAACATTCAATAGATTTTGGAATAAAGAGTATCCGCAGGTGGTATTGAGCAGGTCTAGTCAATTTTCCAAGTGCACCATTTGTAGCTCTTTAAAAGCTCAACTTGAAGCCACAAAGGATATCCAAGAGAGACAGAGAATATCCACAAATAGACAACTTCATATGACACAACAACTAAGCTGCAGAAACCTCTACCACGCATGGCATAGGTACTTAGAGCTTCAACCAAAAAAATATGTGTGCATAATTCATGATAAAATGGATCAAAAGAAGACTGCAATCCCTAGATTGACTCAAGTTCCAAAAGAGTTGGATTCAGCATGGCAACTCCAAGTATCACTTATTGGAGCAATCACTCATAATCATGAAGAAGGTCACTATGGGAACTTTGTGCTAAATGGTTTATGGTCTTCTAATCCTAATCTCACGATTGGATCTCTTGCATTTTGTTTGCATAACTTAGAGAGAGCAGATACACATGAGCTTGGGGATCTAGCAACCAATGGTCTAACAAGGGGTAAAAATTCCTTGTTTAATGCTTTGAATTGTAGAAATGCACTAGATTACCATATAGCTCATGTGGCAAACGGTAACTGCAACCACCCAATAAACATCCTTGTAGTGCTAAGTTGTATATAAATGGTTGCTCATCAAATGGAGAGGATACTTGTAATGCTAAGTTGTATATAAATGGTTGCTCATCAAATGGAGAGGATATGGCAATTGATATCAACAAAGATAAACAATAACAACAAAGTACTTCCTCTACCTGGGAACACTCATTTCGTAAGCTCCCAAAAAATTTGTTACTACAAATGGACAATTGTGCATTTGAGAAAAAGAATAGATTTGTATTTGCATATCTCTCACTTCTTGTTGCAAGGGGGGTTTTCAAAACTGTGCATCTTGGTTTTTTTATGGTGGGCCATACACATGAGGACATAGATACAATGTTTGGTCGATATTTAGAAGCCTTGAGAACATATACAGTATACACATTCCCACATTTGATGGAGGTACTATGAACATCTACATCATCAATGCCAACCCCATTTTTACTTACACGAGTTCCTAACTTTAAGAATTTTGTTGATGGATACCTTTGTGATGGACCCAATGCCCTTGTTGGCCACTCAAAGCCACTCCAATTTTGGTTTTTTATGAAGGGAACCGGTCCAGTCATGCAATATAAAGTGCATCCAAAAATAGTTGATTGGATGCCTAAGGATGGGGGTATAGAGTTATGGAAGAAGGATGCCCAAGGTAGATCACTACTTTCGAGCAGATGTCCTAAATTGTTGCCAATGGCTAGTTTCGTCAAGGATCATGAGTTAGTTATACTAGGAATAAAGGCTCATATGAGGTTTTGGGAGAACACAGGAAAGGTTCATGATATCCCTTTGTACTTCAAGCATGTTATTGACTATTGGGATAATGTTATTAGAGAGATTGAGAGTCCTGTTAGTCAAGCAAAGCAAAATTTTGTATCATATACAGACTTTTGGCCAAGGACATGTCAAATAAATGATTTTAACATCGCACAAGAAAATGGAGACTCCAAAAAAGATGAAAAATGGTTAGGATTTGAGCAATGGAATGAACACTATTGTGGGTCATGTTCTTTGAAACCAAAGGAAGAATTCAAGCTGTATATTGATGTGCAGCATGGAGACTTCCTCCTACTACGTCCAAATGATAGCAATATCTATCCCATTTGGCTTGTAGTTGCTGAGTCAAATGTTGAGGTGGATAGGACATCACCAAACCACCAAAAAATTTTCATCGAGTATTGGGCACCATGTGCAAAAAGGAAGGGTATGACTGATGTAGAGGTTTATCATGATTGTTGGAATAAGTATTGGATGGAGAATAAGGTAGACCCAAAGGTATGGGAACATGTTGATTCAATTGTTTGGGCATGGAAATCAAATGGACAAGTTCAGCATAAAAGAGTGAAGATACCAAAGGCCACATGTGAGAAGGCACAATCAAGCCTATGGAACATGCAAATTTAGTTCACGAGCACATGAAGGGTAAGTAGCAATGCCTTCAATATCATGTTTCCTTAAATTATATTTTGTTAACTATTGAGTTTTGACTACAATGATGACAATGACATTCAAATTTCATTAAATATATTTTAGTTTTCATTTGAATTTATGCAGGCTTTTTTTGCAGGTTTTATTTGATCTTTTGTCTTGTGAAGACTTTGTACTATGACATGGTCTAGTAATGTAACCCTAAACCAGTACTTGCGACAAATAATTGGAAGGAGTTCCAATGGTTGTTTTAAAACACCACCCACTTTTTCTTGAGATTTATTTACTAAAAGATAGAGTTACCAAGTCTTGCTAGTCCAACATACTTCTCATCATATACTATCATCAATGACCTTGGTAATATCGATATTCATCATAAAATAACAATATTAGCTAGTAATAGTCAAGTGGGCTAATCATATTCAAAGCATAGATGTATGGCCTGGTCACATAGCCAAGCTCAAAATCAAAAGAGAATAATAAGAATACTAAAAATGATACCTCTCAACCATATTATCCCTTCCTAGACTCATAAAACTAGACAAACTTACTGTAAAAAATGTTGACCTTGGAAATTTTAATTTTCCCATAACATGGGATTTTTCCCATTTTACTTGAAACACTCTTATAACCATTTGAGAAACTTGAGTTGTAACTTTTTCATTGATTGCCTTGGCTTGTGTGTTGGTGATTGAGATGGTTGAGATCACTCAATCCATCTTAGACATGAAATAACTATGTTGCTCAAGTAGTTGAGTGTGGCTCTTAGCTCGGAGAGCTTCTTGTTGCCATAGAGTAGCATTAAATGCATTCATTTGGGGATGCTAAGAGTGAGAAAAGGAATTGGAACTAGGATCCATGATTGATTTGTTTTTGCAAATACTATTGTCTCTTTGTTGGTGTGATGGAGTTCAAACTCTAATAATCAAATATCAGCCTCAAAAGTACTATTGTATGGTCAAATAGTGCCAGAAGACAAACCAATGCCCTGCTTGCAAGTCAGCTTGTTGTACTTGCATGAAGACTAGCCCTTCTCGTTCAATATGATAAATAACAACTCCATGTTGTACAACTTCCTGATCAAAGGTTGATAAGCCCCTGGTTTGTTGAGAGGTGTGTGAAGGAATGTTGACACTCAAAGAGGTACTGATCACACTGGTTGTTGTATAGGCAACCTTCTCTTTAGCAGTCAATGGATGTAGTATCATAATCTAGGATTGGTAATATGGAAAGTACAACACCAATGGTCCTCTCTAGAAAATATGGCTACTTCTAATGGCACTCAAATTGATAATTCTCTACGAAAACCTTCAACAGAGCAAATGTACCATAGAAATTCGTTGGTCAAATTTCTTTGCTTGGTAGTAGCCTTTGTCAGAGAGATGAAGGAAGGCAGATCTCTAAATTGAATAGTGTGTTAAAGCACATCTCGTATCATCCATCAATATATGGTGATGCCAACTATTGGAGCACTTATTAGTTGATTTACTTCTACTATGTTATTGGTTCAATTCTTGTGTCTTGCTGTCCTCGAGGAATAACAAGTAACATAGCAACCTACCTTGCTTGGGGAAACATGGCACTGACAGTTATGAAGAACATTGCTTTTGATTGTGCCCATGACACCATTGTGTGAGTTAATGACTTCATCTTCAACTTCATCTTCATCTTCCACCTTCTGGTAGCCATAGCTAGACTGCACCTACCCACCTTGGAGCTTCTAGATCTCTCTCTACAGGCCATATCTTCTAGTGATTTCTTCTGCAGATATCTCCCCTCTCTCAGGGTTATTCCTCCTGGCACTTCAAACATAGACATTCATCATCTACAGCCTCAACATGACAAAATTTGTGGTTGATGTCGTGGTTGTGCTTGTGTGTTGTCGTACGGCTTGATTTACACCTGTGTGCTGCGATTCACCCTATGCCTATAGGGCATTTAAAGCCCATCACATGAGCTTCCTCTTGGTAAAATTTGACCCCAAATGCTCTATTGTAGCGGTTGCAATTTAAAAAAAGCCAATTGACCTGTTCAAACCCTAAATGAAGCCATAACTCATTTTCACTAGAGCTCATAAAACTCTTCAATTTCTCACTCCTTTGGGATCAACCAACCCTCTGCAATTCTAATTCAATATGATCTACTTAGTTTTCCATTCAAATCAACAAGGGAAGCAAGAAATCAAACATCAAGCAACAACAACATCAAGGATTAAGCATAGTATTTATTGATACTCAGCTACTGTTATTTGGCACTAATCTACTTGTGTTCTTGGGCAACTCACTTTTTGGTATTATCTCAGCTATTTGAAGAAGCTAATCAACATGGCAAAACTAGAACAAATAGCCAAGTTCAATGGAGAAGGCTTTTGTGCCTGGAAGGAGAAGACCATGTACCACCTTATGCAGAAGGACTCGTGGGACCTGTTTGAGGATGATGCAGATAGCAAGAAGGAAGATGATGAAGACATGTTCATTGAAGAAGACCAGCTCAAGAAAAAGGAGTGAAAAGAGATGAACAACAAGGCTTTAGGCATCATTGCATGGGGACTATATGATGATGTATTGCACCATATCTTTGGCATCAGAGATGCTAAAAAGGCTTGGGATGAAATTGAGAGGATCTTTAGAAGTCAAGCCAAAAACTCTAAGGTCAAGTTGTTAATGCAGTTCTATAAGCTTGACATACAAAACAACACTTCAATGACTATGCATATTAACAAATTCAAAAGTCTAAAAACTCAACTTGCCACTTTGAAAAAAACAATAGACGAAGATGAAGCCATTGTTAAACTCCTTGCTAGTGTAAACCAGGATCCTTATGAAAATCTTGTCTCTATTCTCAGCAATGTACCTAATTTGTCACACAGAAAGATATTGAGCACTCTCTTCTTGATGAAGAGAATAAATAGAAGAACAAGAATGCAAAAGATGGTGTCCCATCATCTAGGAAAAATCTCTTATACACCAAAGGAGCTGCTATAGCAAAAGGCCGAGGCAACAAAGATTGTATGACATGTCATTATTGTGGTAAGACTAGCCATATAGCTGGTGAATGTTTCCACCGTAAAAGAGCACACTATGTGTAGAGTGGAAACCACCAGAATCAGTTCATGAATGAAAGAGAAGAAGAAGAAGAAGATGCTTCCACCATCAACACAACAACTCTAATAGATTGTTTGAGAAATTATCTTTCCCATAGCGGATCTTATATTTTTCCATAGTGGATTTTGTTTCCCTTCGTCGATTTTATTTGTAAAACAAAACCCTTGCCAAAGATGTAAAGTTTCAAGATTTAACTTGAGTAGGCTGCCTATGAGGTAGTCTCTCAAGCCATGTCATCATGTAGGGGGGGAAATGCCAGCAAGTGTACGAACTCATCATTTGAGGGGGGGTGTTGAGAAATAACAAATGATGTATGCTCCCCAAGAAGAGATGTCATGAATCCCATAAGCAGAGTGGAGAAAAAGGAAACCATCATGAGCCTATAAAGTGATGTACCTTCTTATCATTCAATGATGGAATACTATTGTACTTTGTCCTTTCAATCATAGTTAGTGTCATACTCAAGATTGTGTTTATGAGTCCAAGCTTCCATCTTGGAACCTAATTCACTTGAGTAACAGTTGGTCTCTCTAATCGATGTCATCATGAACATTGTCTTTGTGTTCCATCCACCGTAGCTATGCTCTAGATCCATGCATTTCAACACCTTGATCACTCAACTTTGACTCTTCAAGTTTCCCTCTCTCAATCTTTAACATTGTCTTTGTGTTCCATCTGCCATAGCTATGCTCTAGATCCATGCATTTCAACATGGTATTAGAGCTCAATCGAGGGTGGCTAAACTCAACTGAGCTCCTCTCTCTACTCTCTTAGTCTCTCTCAACCTTAATCCAACTCAGTGTGTTAGCTAATGACTTCATCTTCATCTTCCACCTTGTGGCAGCCCTAGCCACAAACTATACCTACCCACCTTGGAGCTTCTAGATCTCTCTCTATATGCCATATCTTCCAGTGATTCCTTCTGGAGATATCTTCCTCTACTCAGGATGCTTCCTCCTAGCACTTCAAACATAGACATTCATCATCTACAACCTCAGCATAGAAAAATTTGTGGTTGCTGCCGTGGTTGCGCTTGTGTGTTGTCGTAGAGCTCAATCTATGCATGTGTGTTGCGATTCACCCTGCACCTATATGGCATTTAAAGCCCATCACATGAGCTTCCTCCTGGTAAAATTTGAGCCCAAATGCTCTATTGTAGCTATTGCAATTAAAAAAAAACTAGTCGACCTATTGAAACCCTAAATGAAGCCATAACTCATTTTCACTAGAGCTCATAAAACTCTTCAATTTCTCACTCCTTTGGGCTCAACCAACCATCTCCAATTCTGATTCACTCTGATCAAACATCAAGGAATAACAACATCAAGAATCAAGCATAGTATCTTGGAGCCCCAAGAGAGACACCAAGGAAAAGGGGATTCTATTGCAAGAAATCTATCTTGCAACATCAACAAGCTTTTATTTCATTCTTTTGATGACCAAAACAAAGAAAACAGCAATTCTTCATGCAGCATCATAGTAGATATCTCCCACGGATTTAATAGAATCAACCATAATCTTCAACGCCTTCATAAAATCCATCAATAGAACAAGGAACATAAAAGAATACACCATTTTTGAATGGAAATCAATCACATAGTATTCATCTTCATTGTCTTCATAGTTTTCTCTCTCAATCTCTCATAGAAAGGTACATTGTTTTCATAGCATTGGCTCTCTCTCTCTCTCTCTCTCTCTCTCTCTCTCTCTCTCTCTCTCTCTCTCTCTCTCTCTCTATCTCTCTCTCTCTATCAATAGTACATCATCTCCTCACTACAATACTCAATAATGACTCTCAATAATCCTTCTTAGGTCGTGGATACACCTCCCAAGAGGTATGTCTGTGTCGAAGAGGCACCAGAGCCACTACTGTGTCTCTTCATAGCTCACTTCTGTCTTTGTCACTCCAATCTTCTCTTCAGTCTTCAGCAGCAGCTTCTTCTATTTGTTTTAGCTCTTTTGAACTTAGATTCATCCTTTCCAAAAGTTAGAAAACTTTTCCAAAGTTACACATACATTCTACAAAACACTTACAAAAGATCTACAGAACTGAATAGGAACATAACAAAGATAGAACAAGCAAAGGCTCTACAGAACGTTTACAGAGGGTTACAGAAGGTCATCAGAGAATATCAAATCCTCATAACTCATAATAAAACCATTCCAAACTATCAAAAATTATTCAATAAGCTTTCAAAAGATTTCAACCTTCATCAAGCATCAATCCATGCTTCATAGAGAAGAAAATCAGAACAAAACAGAAGCTAAACAGAAGGTATCAGAACCTCAAACAGAACCTATCAGAACATCACAGAGCTTCATATTTCCACTAAGAATCATCATGAACTTCCAAAATATAATCAATATCATCCAAAACACTCTCATTAACGACCATACATCACTCTAAATCCATCAATAATCAACCATTCAGACCTCAAAAATAACAAAAATCAATCAAAAATTTAGTCTTTTTCCACTCTCAATATATCTCCACACTTAGAAAGGAAGCGTCCTTGCGACCTAAGAAAAAGAAGAATGTAAGTTCAGTAAAGAGCTCAATTTGATCTTCTTTAGTATGTTCAACAATCACTCCACCACGACCCCAACTTATCACCTGTATCTCTGATAATACTACAACGAAAGGAAAACACCCTTTTGGATATTATCTCCATTTTTTTTAAAAAAATTTAGCAATCACAAAGTCATAAAGGATATAAGAGTTTTCTTTGAATCGGCATCATCTTCTGCTAGCTTGTAGTCCAACATCATCTTCATCAATCTAGCTTCAACTTCAGCTCCATTCAACAAAGATAAACAATATATACATACCACATATACAACTCACACAGACACAACACCAGGTAATCTGAATGGCACATGCCCCCAAAAAATGGAGAGCACAGAAAAAGATTTCCATTAAAGAAAAAGAACTGATACATCCAAAAAGAACTCCACTGCTAAGCAGGATGCAGACACTTCTTCTTAAACTGCATGCTAGACTTGAGATGCTCCAGAGTATTACTCTCATCTACAAAATGCAAAGGCAAATTCTGGAGGAACTATATACAACACATCCTTTCTAGCAAAATAAGAAACCTGGTAGGGAAAGCTTGTGCAAAGTAATACAAAATATCCATCTAAGTAGCAGTCACATCCACATTCGGATTGATGATCAAATGGGTAATACACTTACGAGTGTTCAAATTAGACTATTGATGCATAAAAGCAAGGTACCCAGCAAAAATGAGCTGCAAGACGTACAGAGGTATCCTCAGAATGAGCATGCACCCGAGCAAAATAAAGGTAAGAGTTCGAACATGCTGTAGAGGTATCCTAGGACCCTGGAATGAAAGGCTAGGTAAACACCGGTCGTGTCACAGAATCATGTACCGGTCCTGTCACAGAATCATGCAGTGTCCATTGTCATCGACAAAGTATCTCACTATCATACCCTGGTGTATCCAGCACTGTCTGAGGAGGAAGGTTCATCTAATCGGATGGAGAGGGCAATGGAATAAGAGGAGAGCATTGTAAAGGAGGATAGAATAAATCATAAAAAGAAGGGAAATGAAGAGATAAGGAAGATGGAAGAGATGGAAAATTCAACAAAAACTTATGAAGGGAATCTGCTGAGAAAATAGAAGGAATAGGAGGAACTATAGGAGGAGTTTCAGAAGGGGTAGGTGATAATGTCGGATCGGCAACGAAAGGACAAAAAGTAAAAACAAGAATGTGAGGGGAATTAGAAGAAGCAAAAGATAACAGAGGAATAGTGTCAGGGTTGGAAGTAAGGAGGGAAATATATAATGGAAAGCGATAGGACATAAGAGAATAAGACAAAAGCTCAGTGGGATCTAATGGATAAAAAGAACAACAATAAGCAAGATCTTGGAAAAAAGAATCAGTGAATAATGGATGATCAGCAATATGATGCAACAATTGAGTTTGCAAAGGCTGGATATCAGATTTGTGGAATACACCCCTGAGACGACGAGGCTCCAAAGCAACATCCTCCAAAGGTAGATGCCAAGCATGTCCTCTATACCAAGACGTCTGCTCATGATAATGCTTCAAACTATCTGCTAGCAGGAACTCAACTAAGTGCACATACATCACTGCTTGTAAATTCACATCTCCCACATAAACATTCAAATCCTCCTCATCAGAAATTTGCAAATGCCCCGTAAGATACATGAAAGATAGTAACTATACTTCATGCGAAATCAGCTCATCAACAAATCTGTCAAACACAGACTTTAGCAAATCTGTAGACCACAAATTCTGCCACCCATCCTCTAGAGGTTCTAAATCCACATTGCTCAAAGAGATATACAAGGCAAAATGTTGCTGATTATACTTGATCCAAAAAGATGGTGGGGGTGACACCAACTCAGCATAACTAGTAAAATCATCCTGCACACAATTCATACATTGTTGAACGTGTTCGACCTTAGCAGAAAAACCATTACACAACTTCGCCTTCTACTGTAACTAGTCAAGCTCCTCGTTGGAAGATACTACAGAAGAAACCACAGGAGGTGGAGGAACAGAAAGAGTAACAATCTTCTGATTAAGCTCTGCAATCATCTTCTTCTGTGACTCAACAGTTTCTTGAGAAGACTGTAGCTGACCCTCACAAGTACCCAGCATACTGGCTAAGTCGATCATCTCCTCAAGGGCAGAATTCTTCTCTTTAGTCAAAGACACATTCTCTGCTTCCAGAGTAACTATTTGAGCTTCTAACTTCTGAATGGTGGCCTTCTGGGAATCCATCAGGGTAGTAGCTTCAGTCATTTGTTTGTGAATATCCATGAGGGTGACTTTCTCAGATGCTAGATTCTCCAAAGCCTTACTCAATTGACTAGTTAGAGAATCCACTTTGTCTCGCAAAAAAGTATACACTGCTGTGTAAATGGACTGAAGACAAGTCATCAGTGAAGTCTCCAATGTAGCCTAGACACCAGAAACTAGCTGAGGAAGCAAAGGTCCAGCTAACATTGTTTGTAAGGAAGCAGGGATCTGTTTATCCAACTGCCCATCCCTTTGTGCTACAAATAGATTAGGACATGACAAGAATGAAGGAAGGGAACTGGTAGAAACAGGAGGAATGGAGTCCTGTGCAGGAGAATCAGAAACTGAAATAGAAACATGACTAAGGGGCCCTTTAGTACGTAATCTTTTACTGCGAGAGAATCTGGCGGGGGGCTCATCCTCCGAATCAGAATTGGGTTGTAATGGAGGAGGAGTTGGAACAGAAGGTGGAGGCTACTTCGAAAGAGGAGTAGGATCAGGAACTGGCACATCACTAGGAGGAGGTGCAAGGGAGATAATCTTCTGAAGAAAAACACCGTAGGAGACATTACTGCCCTAACCTTTCTGAACTCTCTGAAAATGATGATCCATCTTTGCGAGCATGAATGCTTCCCAATTGAACTTGGCTCCCTCTAGGATCCTAACAGAAGCAATGAACAGCTCCTTGGAGAGACATTTGCAAGTAGGCTTCCCTGACATGAACCTGTCTTGTAGAAACTGGCAAAGTTGTTTCCATACCGGGGAGGAGATGTGAGCTACAGAAACCCCAGAACTGGGGATAACTTTGCTGGAGACTAAAGGGGTAGAGGTTTCTTTCTGCAGGAGAGAAAGGATCTCCTCAGTTGTCAATAATTGATTTCCACTAGGGACGAAAGACGCTAAAAGGGGCAAACACAACGCATCACTGATATTGGCTGTGGATAAGCAAAAGAGTCGGTTATAAATCAAGCTAGACTGGTTCTTGTAGGATGCTAGGAAGGAGTAGCAAATTGTGTTATCCACTGGCGAAAACTTCAAAGCCACAAAAGGACGAAGACCAGCACGGCGAATGCAATCCGCCTCCAGGAGAAGAGCATAGTCATGCACTAGCAACGACACATGCTGGATGACAATAGGAGGAATAGAGATAGATGCCATTTAGACTACAACAAAAAAACCCACATACACAACCAAGGAAAAAGATGAAAATTTTCCTACAAAACCCAAACAAATCATCACTAAGAAGAATATCAAAACAAAGGACAGATGACCAAACTAGACTGGACCTGACTTACCCAAACAATCCACATCCTACGGAAATAAAATTTACATGACTACGTACTCGTGCAACCGAAAGCTTCATGCTGTGCAACAAGAAGGCACCCTAATCCCGCGTAATCAAGCAATCAATATATTTTTAAAAAACTCAAACACACCGTACCCTAGGCAATAACCAGACTCAAATAGAATCCAAGACTTGGACCAATAGAATAAAGAGAGATGAACAAGACTGACATCTCGGACTTAACAAATCCTAATCCCCGTAAACGCATTGCGTAAACCTATGGTGCAGTGAACATGGATGGGTGAACACTATCAAATTCATTTTAACCATGTACAAATTAGATTGCAGTTCGTTATTAAATAACCATTAATGCATAGTGAGTTGATTCTACAATCCCAACCCCTACTTAGACTGACTTGACTGACTAGGGGTCTCTAAAAATGCAATTCATTGTTACAACTTACATGATCTGTGGCGCAAAGCGCATGCATGCGTGACGGTGGGGGTTCATTTTAATTACAAATAAATTGTGTTTGGAGGGCATGTACGCGTGCACTGTGGATTTATTTTTTAAAAATTATGTGGGCTATTGTGCCATGTGCTCGTGCAACGACGGGGTTCCTTTTACAATTAACAGTCGGGTTCCTTTTAAATTAAAAATTAATGAAGTGCATTCTGTTTATTTGGTGGGTGCAACAGTCGATTGATTTTATTACAATTACATGTGTGTTACGGTGCAACATGAGAGAGAGAAAAAGAGAAAAAACTCGGCAATGGGTGGGGTCGTCTGCAAAGTTTGATACCACGTCCTTAAAAAAAAGGAAAGGCGCAATCCACAAATATTCCATACAATGGACAAAAGGTCGACTAAAACTAGTTGTCCTGCCGTACAAAAAAAACAACTAATACATTGACAAATAATAATAATAATAATGATATGTATGAACAAAACAAAAAGATGGATATGTTGGGATGTTGAATTAATTGGGATTTATGGTTATGAATTTTTTTACTTTAAAAAAAATACATATTTTGTTTTTTTTCGTTAAAAGGATGTGAACATGAAATTTTAGCAACCAATCATGAGCATCAAGTGTCAAAAAGGTAATTAGATTTAATTCACATTTTTCAGCTCATTGTTGAGATTTAAAATGATTTTTTCGAGAATTCAGGCATCAAAATTAGGGTTTTGTCTTCAAATAATACTTTGGCCACTTAGGGGAGCATTTTCAATTGGTAAAATATTCTCAAAATATACAAGGGATTTTATGGAATTTTTTGAAAATTTTTAAAAATTATATTGGTATTTTTATCAAATTTTAATGGATTTTGGTCAGTTTTTTAATATGTTTGAAAAGAATTTTCAATTTTCGATTTTTTTTTTGTGCAAATTTTTGTTGAGATTTCTAGTTTGAAAAATATTTCAATTGTTTGCAAAAATATTGGTGATTTTTAAAGAATTTTTTAATATTTTTTTTGGATTTTAATTGAATTTTAATGAATATTTGAATTTTATATGTGTTTTTAGAGATTTCGGGATTTGAAGTACCCGTGACTGCATATGAACAGCTGCTAATGACTATGACTGCGTACGAATGGCTGCAAGACCCAACCACATGATCAAGGCGGACGCGCGTCCTCGCGCATGAACACATGCGAACATCCACTAACACCAAAAGGTCAACCGCGTGCGAAGGGGGGCGAACAATGGTGGAGGGGTAAAGGGCGGAGGTAGGGGGTGGGACAGGGGGCTTAGATGGGGGGTGAGGTAAATTAAGATAAGGGGAGGGGTAAATGTGGGGAGGGGGTCAAATTAGGGGGGGAGGGGTCAAATTTAAGGGGAGGGGGTTATATCTGGGGGGGAAGGGCCAAATTTAGGGGGAGGGGGTTAAAGTTGGGGGGAAGGGCCAAAATTAGGGGGCGGGGGTGAAATTTGGGGGTGGGGGTTAAATTTGGGGGGGAGGGGTTTAAATTGGGGGGGAAGGTTAAATTGGGAGGGGGGGGTCAGAATTGGGGGGGGGGGGGGGGAGGCGGGGGGGATGGGGGGGGAACAAGGAAGATGAAGTGGGTGGTGAAGGAGGAGGAGGAGGAGGTGAGAGAGGAGGAAGGGTTGGTGGGGGAGGAGAAGGAGGTGGTGGTGGAGGAGAAAGAGGAGGACGTGGGAGAGGAGGAAGGGGTGGGAGGGGCATAGGCGGGCAGCGCGCAGCACGCACAGGCGGCGACGCGGGTGGGCGCAGGCGGGCGACGACAGGGAGGGCAGGGAGGGGAAGGGAAGGAAGAAAAGGGGAGGGAGGAGGAGGAGAAAGAATGGAGGAGGGGAAGAGGGAGGAAGGAGGAGGAGAGGAAGAAAGAAGGAGAAGGGGGGAGGGAGGAAGGATGGAGGAGGGGGAGAGGGAGAGGGAGAAAGAAGGAGAAGGGAGGAGGGGGAGAGGGAGAAGAAGAGGAGGAGTGAGGAAGAATGGTAGGAGGAGAAAAACGGGGAGAAAGAAAGACAGGGAGAGAGAGAAAGAAGAAGAGAGGGAAGAAGGGAGGGAAGGGAAACCGTCCGGGGGGAGGGGGTATATTATTATTATTATTATTATTCTTCTTCTCTTGTTTTTCTCTTTTTTTTTCTCTTTTCTTTTTTGTTGAATGTTTCTTTATTTATTTATGTTGTTTAAACTTTTGTCTTTTTGCGTGTGTGCTTTTCTTTTTGTTGTTGTTGTTTTAAAAAAAAAAATCCGAGTGGAGGGTTGTGTTGTAGTGGTGTTTGTTTTTTTTAAAATGTTTGTTGTTGTTTTGTTTTTTTTAATTTAAAAAATAGTTTAAAAAAGAAAGAATGGGAAGTCGGTCCCAATCCGCACGCATTGCGGGGCAGGGTTAAAAAATTTTGCAAGGAAGGGAAATGACAGGGGCTAAGATGTCAGGACAAAAGGGCGCAAAGAGAACGAGGCATGTCGAGGCGCATAAATTCAAAAACGCGCGCGTTCACACGCAAGGCATTGCGCACGGGGACGTGGCAAAACAAAGAAAAATTAATAACTCACAAACCGTTCGTCGGAACACAATGCGGTAAAAATGAAAACTAGACCGGAAGGTAAGGGGGAGACTGCGAAAAAGTACAATAGGGTGGCCGGGATCAAATCAAGGCATTCCGCTGGGAAAAACACGAAAAACGACGCCAAAAATACATATGAGGATTAATATTGGAAAATCAGCATGCCAAAATGGGGGACGGAAAAAAGGAAAATTGTGCCAAATAACGTGCCCAACAAATTTATCACATCAAAACACGGTGTTGACCGAGAAAGGACGCATTCACATGGAAAAAACCCAAAAAATGAACCCGAAAATGGGCTAAAGATGAATACATAAAGAACCGAGCATCAAAATGAAGGGCAGTAAAAAGAGAAAATGTCCACAAGAAGGGGATGCACAGGGCTATCGTGTCAAAATGCACTTCTGGTGAAGTTAGAAGGAGTTCACATGTGAAAAACATAAAAACCAGAACTGAAAATAGATTGAAAAAGTAATAACGAAAAATCCAGTGGTCGAAATAGGGTGGAAAAAAAAGGAAAAAGGTGGGGAAAGAAGGCGGGACATAGCAGTCAAATGAAACTTGAATTCTGGTAAACAAGCTCTGATACCAGTTGAAAGGTGAGAAGGATCAAAGCTTGCACTTGGAGAGCTATGGCGGGAGAGCAAGAGCAAGAAAGAAAGAGACAAGAAATGGGAACTCCAATAATCACAATGTGTGACCAGACCTTCCTTTATTCAAACTGTCACTAAAAGAATAAAGAATAAAGTGATGGTGATGGGCGCCTGCCATCTACAGTGTGCAGTGCTGGGTACTATTAGTGTAGTAATACATGGGCGATTAGGTGGAGGAGCCTTTACCCCCAACATTTATTACTATAATAATAGTCTGGCAATAAGCATACAATAGTGAGCTTCATGCTTTGAATGCCTATTGTGCCTACATGGTATTTTGCATATGCAGCATGTCTACAATGATGTCGAGCATTGATGTATGAGCCTGGATATGTTGTGACATGATTTGGCACTTGGATTTTAGTTATATTTGATGTACTTGGGCTTTGGTCACTTTCTTTCAACTTCCATGCTTACTCACTTCTGAGTATTGAAGTTTCATTATGCTCCCACATGTATTTGTGATGTGCTTGGGCTTCTCAAATGCTTTGATGTATATATCTTGAGATTTTCTTGCTCACTTTGCATTCCAGATTTGCTTCTAGTGGGAGATGCTTACTTGAAGAGCTTGGTTCTTTGAGATAGTGGGACTCTTGGTTCATATATATGCTATCTTGTATGCTATTCAACACAGTTACCTCCACTTATGGAAGGACTGCTTTCATTTCGTATACTTTGGACCCTGACACACTTAGCTACATTAGTAATTTTTCAATGATGTATACATGTATATTGGTTATGCACTAAGAACCATTGCTCTTTTCTCAATCAGTTGTGCATTTGACTAATCTCTATAGTTGCTCTTGAGCTCTTCTACATGCATGATGTATATGCTTATGAGATGTGTGGTTCACTAACACTTTGAGTTTGTGACAATCTTTGATATTGGTGGTCTATTCTCAGTCACACTGCTAGTTGCATTCTTTGTATCTCAATTGGTACTTGGATATCCTTGGCACATGGGACAAGCCTCAAACATACTTGGTATCCTCATTATGCACCATCACTCTAAAGGACTTCTCTACTTATCCCAGAAGGAGTACATCCATAGAGTACTTGAGAAATTCCATTTGCAAGATGGTAAGCTTATTGGTTGTCCTTTACCTTCTCATATGAAGGTTAATCATGCCAATTTTTTGTATTTGGATGATAAGAGGGCTGAAATCACTAAGGTTCTTTGTTCATCCACAGTGCACAGTTTGATGTATGCCATGATAACCACTCGTCCTAAAATAGCATTTGCAGTGGGAATTGTGGCATGTTATATGGCTACACCTAGTAAGTAACATTGGAATGCCGTGAAGGATATCATGAGATACCTGAAAGGCACTGTAAATATGTGTGTTTGCTATGGTGGCTTCAATACTATAGTCATGGGTTATGCTGACTCTAACTATGCAAGACAATATGCATATAGTCAGAAGTCCATCTCTAGGTATGTCTTTACCTTTACTAGAGGTGTTGTTTCTTAGATATCCAAGGTGCAAAAAATGCATGGCCTTATCTATTGAGACAAATTATATTTAGCCACCCAAGGAGGCCCTATGGTTAGGCCATCTAGTGGCAAACCTTAGCATTATTATTACTCCTACATTGCATCCAAATTCTATGAGTGTCAATCAATTGGTCCATAATTCGATCTTCCATGCGAAGACTAACCACATTGAGGTACACTATCACTTCATAAAAGAGGTGGTAGAGGATAAGTATGTTGATCTTTTGTTAAGATCTTGACTAATGAGAATATTGCGCATCTACACACTAAAAGCCTCTCAACAAAATGTTTTGCCTTCCTTAGAAGGTTGATAGGTATAGGATGAGATGGCATCATTCCTTATCCTATTGTACTATGTGTACATGTTATATCTTTCTCTTTTTATTTTCCTCCTCACTAAAGCATATTTGCCTTTAAGTGAAAGGTTGCTAGGGATAAAGGAGCTTATGCCTAGCCACCCATATTTACTCATTGTAAACTATACCTACACACATGGCATGTTCCCATCATTATCGCTTCACTCTTTATTGTTTCTCTCACTTCATTCTTTATTCTTTTAGTGACTATTGAATAATTAAGGGAAGGTTGGTCACACATTGTGGCTATTGGAGTTCCCACATTCTCTCTCTCTTTCTCTCTCTCTCTCTCTCTCTCTCTCTCTCTCTCTCTCCACTGCCATAGCTCTTGCTTTGCTCTTACTTCTACTTGTGTGCTTCCACTCAGGATTTACCTTTCACAGTGAAAGGAAATTAAACCCACATGATCACATTGATGCACCAAAATAGGCCAAGACAAAAAAGGACCCATACACACAAAAAATAAAAAGAGGATAACATGTCTATCTAGCCATAAAGGGCTATAAAGGAAACCTTACCTAGCACTTTAAGTGCTACAATCCCACAAACTTTAGAACCAGGTACTAAGATCTCATTAGCTTTATTGAGAGCCTAGTAAACTAAGAAGAGTTTTTTATCATGTCTAGATCAAGCTCTAACATGGATGGTCTAGGACTCTCAATGCCATTGAGACCCCTATAGACATCTAGCATATGATCACATGTTACAACCAACAAACAAGAAAAGAACATTCAAGAAGACCCATATATGATATCCTAGCTAATGTTGAGGCTAAGAGAAAACATGGGAAGGACCTCATAAGACAAGTGGTATGGCTCACTAGAAATTAGAGATAAGAAATATGAAGGAAGGATACAAAGTTAGGTCAAATCCAAAGAATCCTCGACCTAGCCAGAGGAACGACAACTAGAAAGGATGCAGACAATGCTGAGGCATCCAATGCCAATCTCAATCCTTCTAGGGTCCTTCTTAAGTAGCTATTGGATTGAACTTCTATAGTAAAAGGTAGCATTGCTCTAGCCACCACACTCTTGACTAGATTAGGAGTAGCACTAAGAACTAGATGCCAAAGAAAATTACCAATTTCCACTAAGCAACTCAACAAATATAGGGCAAAGGAGATGATCCTTAAAGCTTTGTTGAACAATTTGAGCAAGTATATGAGGTGAATAACCTCATGGATGCAAACAAAAAAGTGCAAGCCTTCAGACTTTGTCTAGGTGAAAAGGGCTAAACATGGTTCATGAGCCTAGACGATACCAAGAAAAATGGTGTTAATGTCCTCATGAACTTGCTCATAAAATGCTTCTCAGAGATGGGATATGCAAATAACCTAATTTTCAAGCTCATTAATGTGTGTGAGCCAAAAGGACAAGGAGGTGATTCGAGACTATCTCACTCACATGAGAAGCCTCTACAAAAATGAACCCATGCCACTAAACGACTTAATGCTAGAGAAGTGACCATCATCTTCATCAATGGCATAAAGAATGAAGAGTTGTAAAAGGCCTTGGCAAGAAACTTAACCTTGCAAAGAGATGTATTGGCAAGTGTTTTTGACAAAGCCATACATGAGTTGGCAATCTATTAAAAGAAAGGAGTGGCAAGGCAATCTAGCCAACATGCATCATCACCATTCGCAATGAAAGGTCTACCATCTATAGTAGTACTGAACAAGCAACATATGAAACTCATGATAAGAGCAAAGGTTTGGACATCTCCAAGAGATGTCTAACCTCAAAAATAGTAAAGCTCCAAGAAGCTTTGAAGAGACCCATTAGAGCCAATTTACAATGTGCGCACTACAACAACAACCATTTGTTGGTAGAATGCCCAAAATCAAGGTCTAGGACATGTGCCAATTGTGGAAGGTATGGCCATGAGGCCCAATATCTAGTGAAAAGGCAAATTTCCTTAGATGGGGAGCTCCATTAGCTCTCCCAATTCCTAATAATCAACGACTAGTTGCACCTAGGGTAGAGATTAATCCAACTGACATACCTAGACCCCCTATACCAATTATAATGTTGCCCCAAATTGATATTGCTATACATAATGTAAAGGAGCCATTGGAGGAAGAGCCATACGTGAACCCTTACATCTTATATGATGAAGATGGAAACCTAGTTCTTATGGACTATAGGCCAATTCTAGTAACAACCTTGGGCTAGGAAGGAGGACAAGGATTAGGAGGAATGCAATCATAGGAACTGGTGACATGTTGGAATTGTGGCCATCTTGGAGACATTTCTTCTCGATGCCCTAAACGAGAACAAGCCAATAAAGACAAAGCTAAGTTGATATGGCTAGAGTGTGGGGCTATACATTTATATGTAGATTGTTGAAGGAGGGAAGCATTGCCTAGCAACCCAAGCATACCTTCAAGGCCCCTAGGTCTCCTTGGTGTTGAATCACTTGATGATGAAGCCACACCCATTCCACTAAATGTGATGACTTGGGCACTAACCCAAAAAGAAGAAAAGAGTTAAATGAAATATCAACATGAAAAGTGATACTACCACTACACTAACATCAAGGAGAAAAGTATTAGACACAAAACTTGAAAGCTTAGCCCCAAAGATTAAGAAGAAGGGGAGTGCTAAAGTAGGAGAGTATCCCAACCCAAAGCACCAATTGGTAATCATAGAGAAAGTGAGAGGTTGGGTAGAGGAAGCTAAAGCACATATAGAAGAGTCAATACCAAACCATGAGGATCCAGCATAGAGTGGTCCTCCTCTCCAACTTACATACGATCATTGAAAAGCCAAGGGCAAGGACCTCATAACCAACCAGGTGAATATACATTGTCTCAACATGACTTGGATATGGAAGCTTAGCCACCAAGAAGGAACAAAGTCGATGAGGCCAGTAGCACTTGTATCCACCCAAGTGTCATTACCTTTGGGACAACTAACCGGGACCTCCCTATGGAATACATTCAAAGCATGAGTTGAGGGACCAAGCCAATCAACATTAGCGCAAGAGGCTAACAATGACAACCACATTCCTAGTGTGACACCCTTCTAAGTGCTCATTACATATCAATGCCTTTTGGGAAGGAACTGAGATGCATGCTATCCTTCTTGTTGTGGCATTAGAAGTTGTGGCTCAACAATAGTGGATTAGTTTGCTTAAAGAAAATGCAACCAAACCAATGACAAAGTATTTTGTGATTATGGTAGGGAACCTTTAAGGAGTGTAGGAAAACATTTGGAGAATCATTAATTTCATGTTATGAATAGTATAGTTCATGCATAGTAATAATTTTATGCACATAGTGATGTTCATGCCATGAATATTTTGCTACATTTTGGTAGTCATACCAATATATGTATCATCAAAATAGCATATTGAGAGTGTGCCACAATGTTTCCAATGAGATGATAGTCTTCCAAAGCTCCTAGAACTAAACCATGCCACTAGGAGAGGTTGTAACACAAAGTTTACATATGTAGCTCCAAAATGCATCTTTACCAAAAACCCACTCACTCACAACCCTCGTCCCCCTCCCCCCCCCACCCCCCCAAAAAAAAGATAAGGGATGTACAATCTAGCCTATGTAATTCATAATCTATTAGATAATTTATCTCCTAGCCCCTAGCACAAACCCAAACTTTATCCAAGAAGCTCAATTCTTCTGTTTTGAAAAGTGTTTAGAAGAGGATCCTCTAAAAAGGATCGTAGCAAAATAGTTAATCTATTCTTTGCCTATAGTGTCCCATTTGGACATCCCAATTGTAAAATCTAATGGGCTACGCCAAAACTTCAATAATGAAAAATCAAAAGCATCATTGAAATGAAAATTCAAAAGTGTCTTTTATTGTACTTCATGCAATATTTTGTTCTTGTGTCTCTATCTACTAAATGTCAAATAAATGTATGCCTCTTATTTATGTCAAATAAACATAATTTGAGATGTCTTTTGATTAATGTACCTTCTCTAATTAATTATGTATATTGTCTTTAAATGTCAACTAGATATAAATTGAGATATAGTTTACATGATATACTAGGTTTGGAGTTTAAAATACAACTTTGACAATGTGTTTTATATACAATGCACTATATGTACAATGCTCTACACGTATACCAATTGCAACTTGTATAGATTTGTATGTTATACATGTATTAATTACAACTTTTTCATTATGATCATTGTACAATGTGCTACATGAATTGATTATAACTCTTTCAGTATGTTCATCATACTAACAATCACAAGTATCCTAGAGTATTTAGGACTTTCATGCAATGTTTTTCTGAGGCCATTTTGGCCCTACAAGTTAGTCAAAATCAATTTTTGGGTATATTGTAGATTCAACCATTTACAAATGTAGATTTACATAGATTCTGAATGAATAAGGTTTCAAGTGTTTTTTAGGTTGTAGACATAGGGGACATTTATATATACAAATTGCAAATTACATGAACTACTATACAATCAATGAAAAAGGATACATATTTTGGTTGTACTGCACCTAGTATTGGCCTAGTTGTAGATTGCAAGTTTGCAAGGTTAATTATCTTGTCAAAGTATTTGAAAATTTTAATCAAATTATCAAAAGCTTGATAAGAATAACTATTTGTGACATGAAAGTTTATAATGAAAATTTTCTTGAAGGGCAAAGGTGTTTGGAATTACATTGAAGGAGACATGGCAATGGTACCAAGCGTCCCTCAAGGAGATGGTATTGGAGAACAAATGAAGGCTAAGAAGGATTGGGAATGGATATCTCAAGGAGTTTATCGTGGGTAACTTATGGAATTATATAAGTACAAGAGAGGGGGGTTTCTCAAAGAGTACACAATTGTATACCCCCCATTAATTTCCTCCTCCAACCTTAAAAGTAAGGGGGGGGGGGGGGGGGGGCAACTGAATAAAGATTACCATAAATAATCTATCTCTTTCTTTTAACGTCTAGGAGCTTATATATTGACAATTTTATAGGTATCACAAGTTGTTATATATTATATCACCATCACCCTTGACCTCAATGATTCATGTGGCCTCAATGATTCACGCTTGCCAAAGAGGGCTCATGATTATATTTCATTAACATTGCCATGACTAAAAAGCTTAGCCAATATGAAAAACTGAAAATAATACATATCTTATATCTAAAAAAGGGGGTTCCCAATATATTTTTTTGATACATCATATAAGTGTTAAAAGAGGGTTCATAATACTCTTGCATGAGCTGTAGATAGAGAGATTTTCACAATTCTCTGATTGTTGCAAGTGATATGTCTTATTCCAAAAAGTGAACTCCTTGGGCAAGCATTAAGTACAATAATGAGTGTCATAGATAGTATGATAAGCTATTTGTAGAAATCTAATTTTCCCGCTATTGCATAGAAGAATCTTGCAAGATTGTTTGACATAAACAAAAAAGCTAGAAAGCTACAACTCAAGTCATAGCTAAATCAAGTTTAAAGAGGGAATATGTCTATCAATGACTACGCACTAAAGGTTAAGACTATTGTGGAGGCTCTTGGATCTATCAATGTATTAGTTGATGATAATGATGTTGTGGATGCACGTTTAGATGGACTTGGAGATGAGTACAAGAGCTTCATGTCACCTATGAATACTAGGGATGATATCTTTAGCTTTGCAGATTTAATTTTTCCATTGAAACTTGAGAAGAAGAACCTTGGCTTGGATTTCTATCCTTCTAAAGTAAAAGTAATTCTAAATAGGTGTTTTACTCTACTAATAGAGAGTTATACTTTTCTCTGAGCAAGTGTTTTCGAGCGAGCCCAAAAAATTGAGCAGCTCTAAATATGTGCTTTACTCTACTAATAGAGAGTTATACTTTTCTTCAGGTAAGTATTTTTTAGCAAATCCAAGAATCAAGCAACACCATAAAATGAACCTTTAAGTTGACCATTGAAAAGTCGTGCCTCTAGGAAACTAGACCGAGGAGCAAGTTTTCTTTTATTTATATATCATGAAACTATAGTCTGTGAGAGCTGGTAAAAATTTGGGTCTATGAACATGAGGTCCAAGGTTTTATATCATTATTGAGAACCTTTTAATTTTCATCTCAAAAGTCCAAGGGTTTATACCTTTGAGCACATGACTAGCTTTGCATCTTTGAGTTGCATTTAAGATATATAAAAGCTACATAGTTTAAAAAAAATTTAGCACATCATTTCTATGTTTGAGATAAGATTCTTATTTTATACATGAGTTACACATCATTAAGAAGAATAAAAAATAATATAATAATAAAAGAACATAAGACAGAGCATGTGTATACTAGAGATTATAGTATCACTAGTAGGCACTCTACGCCTATATTCTCTTGGTGGTGCTTTGCACTAGTGTTCTCCCGGTGCTTTGCACTGGAGTTCAAAACATGTTTCATGTGGGGTTTATGTTAGATTGATATAAGAAACATGATCCAAATTTTGAAATATTTGGCAACTTAGACTAATACAATATTGAATGCACAAAAATGGAATATATGGGGATGTGGCACTCACTAATAATATATAGAGAGTGGAAGACTAATATTAATAAGATCAAGACTAACTATATCTCCAAAAGAACCATTATGACCATTTCTTAAAGTTTTTCAAAGACTTTATATTTAATGTCACATTGATCCTATCATGATATGCATATTATCCTCACACACTGAGCCTACAATATTACATAATTTGAAAATCCATAACTATGTTGAGATTTTCTTCTTCTTCTTCTTCTGTGTGCGTGTGTGTACATATGTCTATATGTGCTTAATACATATCTCTATTTGTGTGGTTTTATAACTACGTATTCTTCCCCTCTCTCATATCATATATGTGCATATCTACGCATGTGCACATATATGTATATATGTATGCATATACATTACATGTATATATTTGTGTGTGGCTATATGTATCTATATATTTGTGTGTGTGCATATATGGAAGTGCACATTCTATAAGTGTGTATCCATTCTCTCTCTCTCTCTCTCTCTCTCTCTCCATTTTTCTCTCACTCATATATATTTATATATATATGAGCATGTATACATATACACACATGTGTGTATGTGTTTGCACATATGTGTGCACACGTACATCTATATATGTGCATGTATTGTTCATGTGTTTTCATAGTGTATTCATTTGTTTGTGGTCTCAAAGCATGTATACATTATATGAAAATGTTCAACCATTAAATTTATTATCTCATGCCATATGTTTGATTTTTTAAAAAAACTCATTCTCTTTTTAAATAGTGTATGTTTATCTCATGTACATTTGTGGATGTTTTTAGAGTATGTACACATTGTACACACATGTTTAATCATTAAAATATCATATCATCTTATTTTTCTAATTAAAAAATAGATTCATCTCTAGAGAGAGAGAGAGAGAGAGAGAATGTGTGTGTGTGCACATGTGTGTGTGTGTGTGTGTGTGCATGAGTGCAAATATAAGACCCACTCACCCATCAAGAAAAATCCCTCTTGATTTCTTGAATATCAAACTTCTCCTCCTTGTGCCACATAGGCCTAGGATCCTTTGGTTTGGTTTTGTTCCATGGAGCAAAGCTCTCAATAATATATATAAATAGTTTTTATAAGTTACAAGTTATAAAGAACAAGAGAAATAAAAAGAATGTAAGATAAATCATGTATATATGCACTAGAACAAAAATGACATAATAAAGGAAGATATGTAAATGAGAAAAAAATTCATGGATTAAGAATGTTGTTTTCTAAGAATTGAATCTACACCCACAATTATTATTATATATCAGCACTATTCTCAGCACATCCTTGATGACTACCACCTCGATGACAAGCATGTAGGCCTAGAGGCTCCATTGGCAAAAGGTAGAGGCTTGGCCCGAAATATACTTACAAGTAGCCACCACATTCATCAGGTTTAGATTGTTGGCGGGCTTGATGTTCCTCAATAAATTCATCATTGACTATAGGATCTCTTCATCTACATGCCAAATTTAGACAAAAATACACATACCAATTATGCACCCTCTTTAATTGAGATATCTCATGGTCTCTCACCATGCAATTACTCCTTCCATCAATTTCAACTCACTTGGCTATAATCTTAGACTAAATCTAAAATATATCATGTTGACATAATAAATCACGTGAATAGTGGATCTAAATAACTCACCAACTATCGTAGTATAGGCATCTGTTAATGAGCCCCAAAGATATGATGATCCCATCGACCATGGTCCTTGCAAGCTCCACACTTCTCGCTCCTTCTTCCCTCATGCACAAAAAGTCAATCTCCTTCTCTTGTTCTTCCAAGTTGAAGTGAGCTCATCCTCTGTGTGTGTGTGTGTGTGTGTGTGTGTGTGTGTGTGTGTGTGTGTGTGTGTGTCTCTCTCTCTCTCTCTCTCTCTCTCTCTCTCTCTCTCTCTCTCTCTCTCTCTCTCTCTCTCTCTCTCTCTCTCTCTCTCTCTCTCTCTCTCTCTCTCTCTCTCTCTCTCAAGCCCCCTAAAGCTCTCTAGCTTCTATCACAAACTCTCTATCTCTCTACCTTTCAAAATGGGATAAACCCAAGAAATAGAGAAGGGATAGAGAAGTTGTAGACAAGATGCAAGAGAGCAAGCTCATAATCCCAGTTGGAAACCACTTCCTAGTCTCCAAAGCTTAGCTTATAAGCAGCAAAGATAGCTTCAATGGTGGTCAACACAAAGAGAGAGAAACCATATAAGATTTTCATTATTAGTCATTTGGAATGCATTAAGGTTTTCTCAATCTTATATATGAATGTTTGATTTTAAATCTTGGGCAAGGATTAACTCTAATCAGTTCCTACCACATGTTCCTTTGAAGCCTACCTTTATTAAGGTCAAGTGACCCATCATACTATCTAATTCCTTGGAAAACCTTACTCATTCCACTCATGTGCTATAAAATGTGCCTTAATTTACTATTTGCATAGCAATGAGTCCAATGCTCAAAGATAATTATTATATATATATTTTTTTCCCTTTAGGACTTGTGATATTTCAATGTCAACATATTTTTCCTTTTTACACCATGAGATCCTTTCTTATTTTCTACTACCTATGCTTCTTTAGTTTTTGATTTTTTTTTGAATTTTCTAATGATTGTCTTTTGACATGCTTCTCTCTTTTCTCCACCTTTTCTTACTTCTTGGCCATTTTCTTTGCTTTTTTTTTTTTGGTTCATGGTAAATATTATCCCCTCACTATTTGAGTGCCAGTCCCATGGCACTAGTAAAGCTACTTGGAACTTGTGTGGAATGGTGGTTGGAAGGATAAGAGGTCACATGATGTTGAGGGAAGGGTGGTTGTTGATGGTCATAATGCATGCAGTGTGGGAAGAGTGGGTGGGTGGTCTGCGCAATTAGGATATGGGTCTGTGCTAAGAGAGCCAAGACTCCTTAGTACTATCCCACTCTTGATGACCCAATCGATGAAGGGTTATTAGTGTAGTGAGGTGTGGAAGACACATCTGCCAATTTCTTGGGATTTCCTATATTTGAGGACACTAACAATTTGTAAGGGAAGAGGCTAGGTGATTGAGGATAAAGCTAGCTAAGTGAAGTCACTAGATACTCTCAACTTGAGGACCCCTAGGTGCATGTGCACTTACTTTTTTTTTTGTGGGTGTGATATAAGCACTACTCCTTCTCCTTTCCATTTTCTTGAGGAAATGGAAGTAAGGGCTTTAATGAATGCTCAAGACAAGCCTTGCTAATTAGGTATCCCTTGATGGAGATATGAGTGCTCACCAAGGCAGATGGTAAGAAGGGGTGATCACAGCTTGTAAAGCACCTTATGTTCATATATTCTAAGAGGTTGAGACAAAAAGCCGGTAGCACTATAGACCAAAGGATCAAACTGGACATGGCATCTCTATCAATTTCTACATTAATATCAAAAAATAAGGGATGTAACCTTTCCTCCTCTGGAACTCTTTTCTTGTTCAATAGAATCACTAGCAACTTGAGATAATTGCATGTAGTTGCAAAGGCTAGGTGGGACAATTTTGGAAGGTGTCCACAAACTTGCGAAAGGAAGCAAACTATTTTCAAAATCATTAGCATTGATGTTGAAGATGAAAGGATAGTCATATCTCCCATGAGTGTCATGGTTGAAAAACTTATGCTTCCATGCGGGTAGGTAGGTAGGGTTTCATCTCTTTGTAGAAATGGATCCATAGAAGACCATCCAAGCTTCATTGCTAGCTTCAAGGATGGACTCAAACCCTCACACCTTCTTGGGTGTTTACAACATCTTGTTCTACTAGTAGTCTTGCTCCTTTTGCTACCATAAGTCAAGGTTTTGAATTTTTTGTTCAATCCATCACTTCCCCATTGCCTCATCCACCTAATTCACTTGCCTCATAATTTTAACTAGAAGTATTAACTTTAGCTTTTGTGGCATGGTGAAGGTGAAGGTCATTAGTGCATCTAGTGGCTCTCTTGTCTCTAGTTCTATGACCTCATCTTCCCATCAGATGATGACCACATTTGGTTCTTTCAAGAATGGTACATCGAGTACCTCTTAAGGTGCTACCCCCCTTGAATTTAAGCCCAACTTTGTTCAGCTATTTTTTTGCCATTCTTTTAGATCCTTAGGTGCATTTGAAGAAGTAAACTGATCAAGCTAGTGCTCAATGTTTGTTTACTCAAGATTGAGTCTTGGATCCTATACAACATCCCAATCACTTGTGTCAATCAAAGGTGGTGACAATGCATGCTCCTTTGGAATCATGAAGCCTAGTCTTGTCAATTTCTCCTCAATGAGCCCTTCTTCCTTAAGTTGCTGTGCCACTTTATCTCCTATGGGCTCATGCTTGGGTGGCTGCAGTAGTGGTCCAAAGGTGCTTTGAAGAGCCTCTCTATCCATTTGCAATTTTCTTGTAAGCCCTTCCACTATGTCCTCCTCAATTGGCTCGGTGAATTCTGTTAGAACTTTGGTGAAGCTCCTCTACTAAAACTTCATTATTTCTCTACCATTTTAGCCCCATCCATAGCTAGCTCCTTATCCTGCCTTGCTTTTACGAGATTGTGAGTAAGACCCTCCATAGGTTGTGTGCTTCTCTCCTTTAGTTGCTCTTTTCTTGGCTTGCCCTAGTCCCTTGTCTTGCCACTTGGTTAATGCTTCTAGTATGGTAGTTTGCTCCTTTTTGCTTTGTTGCAACTCCTCCTTTTCCTTGGTTAACTCCTCCACATTTTTTTCAAGGCACTCCTAGTTCTTAGTGGCTTTTTCCCATGGCTCTACCAATGTGGGTAACTTGTCCTTTGTCTACACAGTTTCCTCTTCATCGCATTAAAGCTAGCTAATGTGGTTAATTTGTTGCTTTAGCTTGCCTTGTAATTGGGTTATGATGGTTGTAGCTTCCTTATGGCATGCCTGCCATCTTTCCTTATTCTCATTTTCTTGCTTATACTAGCGCAACACTTTCTCATTATTTTCATTTTCTACACCTTTTCTTGCCAAGTTAGCTATATTCATCTTAAAGGTGTAGATGTCTCTTTTAACTACCTCTAAAGGGTGACATATGCTTCCTTTTCCTTCTCCAATGCAAGAACTACTTGTTAGGATAAAGTATTACAGGATAAGATATTTAGAGATAAGGATATGCAACATGTGGACAAAAGGACCCCATAATAATCCTCATTGTAAGTATCTCAAATATTTAGAATAGGAGCTCACCTATGTCATTCAATGTATCACGTACTTATATAACTACAAGAATGAAATCAACAATTGTAGTTTGCTCTACCTCTCATACTTTCTCTATCTCTCTTTTCATACATTGTGCACAATCTTGTCTTATTCTCTTATCCTCTAGTCTATCATTTTTAGTACATGGTATCAGAGTACTAGCTCTAATTGTCTAGCCCATCATATATTCTCCGCTATTTCCAAAACTGCAAACCACCTATCTCCTTTCACTCTCATTACTCTAATGGCTCTCATTAGTGCCACTACCTCTTTAAACTACCACATCAAGTTTAACAAACTCAATGAAGTTTGGAAGTTAAGGATGGAACTCTACCTATCTCGAGCTAACCTTTGGAACATCATCAAGGGCAAAGAAGAATGCCTTGAACAAGAAGGACTAGACAAAGAAGATTGGATGCACATAGATGCAGCTACAAGGATGGAGATTATGATCTATTATGGAGATCGATAAGTGCAACTAGTAATAACAACACCCACTACAAAAGGTATTTGGGATTTCTTCAACAAGGCCTATGAACACACATATATTGTATATCAAATGACCATGTTTAGAAAGTTAGCCACTAAGTTTCTGAGAGTAGTGGTAGTCCCTACCTGGATGAAACCATAATATCTAGTTTAGTCATCTTTGAAGAACTATAAGCTATGTTTTTTCTCTCCTCCTTGTCTCCATCCTTTATCACCACTCAAACCTCCACTGATAAACTCAATGTTTAGCCTCTCATTAATAGAATCAAGCAAGAACAAGTCGTGAGAGATATTTTTTCCACTTCCTCTATTCAAGACACCAAAGCTCTAGCTATAACTGCCTATATTCCAAAAGACCTTCACAGAAAAACTCATACCTTTCACCCAAAGCCTAAGATCTCTCCTTGGTCTAACTTCAAAGGAATCCTTGGAAATCCTCATCCACAAACCCAATTTTCATCAATCATTTCAATCCTCATCCATTTCTCAAAATCCTCACTACTATCTCATATGCAATGTTTTTAAAAAGACAAGGTCATATAGAAAAAGATTGTTGGCAAAGAGACATTAGAGCCAAAAAAGCTTCAAAAAAGTACTTGTTGTAAGAAAATGATTAAGTTGCTAATTAGCTAGAATTTTGGAAGAATGAAACCACCAAATTAAGTTGTTAAGATGTGATTAATGAGAGAATATTTGATTCATTGAAGGGGTGAGCCATTAATTGCCCTCATCTTTAAATTTATGTCAAGGTCACCTTTTCCACTATTTTTGTCTTTAAAACTCGAGATTTTGTATTTTCAAGATATTTGCACCAAAATTTGTTCGTTTACTCCTGCAATTTCTTTTCACACCATTCTTTTTTGCCTCTTTGAGAAGATGTTATGAATACTAAGAAAACATGAGGATCAATCCCTGCCAAGTGATGGCCAAGTGCAACATCTTTCAATGAACTACCACCAACTCTCGATCCTTTGGCCCATCCCAAGAAGTTATCAAAATCTTCAATCTCCAATTGCAAAAAAGATGAATATCAAATGAAATTCAAAATCAAACATATCAATGTATCTTACAAAATCGAAGATAATAGTACCAATTGGTTTTCATCATGCTCTAGCTTAGTTGGATTCTATATATTAGTTGATGATGATGTCTCATTGGTATCTTACAATTCTTTAATGTACTTCGACTGCTCTCTTCCAAAATTGAAAATTTCAAGTTAGTGGTCTTGAAGATGGTTAAAGTCCTCATTGGTAATCCCCAACTCTTTCTTAGCATCCTTTGCCTTGTTGAAACAAAGAGAAAGGGCGTCCCATACATCAATAAATTTGCCATATGAAATTTCGATGTCTAGTTTAAGTAATTCTTTATTGGATTCATTTTCGACATCAACTATGCCATTTGCAACATCAAAAGCCTCTGCAATGAATGCCAAATAATAATCCTCATGAGATTATAGAGCCTTTGGATATCTAATAGTAGTATATATTCCTTGTTCTTAATAGAAAAAGTTGGAAGAGAAGGAACAATATAGAAAGATGGGGAGTTAGACACAATATCTACATTTGCATAGCTTTCTTCAATAATGGTCTCAGCTTTGAATTGGGCGACATCTAGTTTGTCAGCAATATATGCTTCTTGCTAAGGATCCAAGCATTCCACTGCATCCTTCTCATTTGCCACCTCATCCAAAAGGTAGAAGCTAGAAGATTTTGTTGCTTCCAATTGTTGTTCACCAAATTTAATAGGATATTTAACAAGAGTATAGACAACGAATGCAGCTATTTTTTATATAAGCCTACATTTTCTAGAATGGCCAAAACAATACACATCTATTGCACAAAACCTATCGAGAGAATAAGCTCCACACTTCCTTGTAAACAATGACTTCTCTGAAGGTGAGGTCCCAATAAGTATATGAACATTCATTTGTATCCTTTTCAACCACAAGCAATGCTAGACTTTCAAACTCAGCAAAGTCCTCCACACAAAACTTTTTGCAAGAATTCACCACATAGTCAATATCCCATTCAGGGTTGAAAATATCTATTAATCCCAGTGCAAAAAAAGCAAAAAGAAAATTAAAAAGACGCAAGGCAAAGTAGAAAACTGCGGCCCAGCTAAAGAAATAGGAGAAAAAAAGGCCAAAAGTGCAAGGACAACCTTAAAAGTTGAGGGCAAGTGCAAAAGAGGATATGCACATTTTAAATACAAAAGCGCACTCTAAATCCTTGTAAAAGAGCACCAGGCTGCCTCCTGTGCAATTTGTAAATGTACACAGGCATGGGTGACGGCACAATGCAAATAGGAAGGAAATAGGAAAGGATAAACTAGGCTAAAATGGCTGGTCATGTAAAAAAGGGATGTGTGCCCAAAGGGGATTAGGGTTTTGTATAAAAGGAAAAAAGTGAATGACGAAGCTCATCCTTGTGTGTGGCCAAAACTAGCTCTCCTCTTCTTCTTCTTTTTCTTCTTCTTCTTCTTCTTCTTCTTCTTCTTCTTCTTCTTCTTGCTTGCTTGCTTTCTTGCTTTTGCTTGTGCTTGAGAGAGGGAGTGTGAGGGAGTGAGTGTGTGAGGGTGAGAGATCGTGGTGGAGAAGCTCTCCATCTTTTCCTCTCTTCCTCTTCTCTTCCCTTCTCTTCTCTTGTCTCACGTGTAACAATGGAGCATGCAACTTGGAGCTTGAGGATCGATTTTACTTGAGCTTGCACCTTGGATCGCGGAGCTACCATAGTGCTTGAGGGAGGCAACAACTTGATCGAGCATGGAGGTAGTCTCACTACACTCATAGGTGTGAGAGTGTGTACGACTATGTGAGAGGTAGACATTGCACTTGGCTTGAAATGCTTGAAGCAATAAGTAGTCATTGGGTGGGTATTCGTGGTTGAGTAAAAAGCTCCCACATTTTGATTCCATTTTTTTCGGGACCAACGAATTCAAGATTTGAGTGCTTGTGCACTCTGAATCGAGTATTAAATTAAGGTCTCCCCTGAATCGATGCTTGAGATAGATAGGAAGCAAGGGAGTTGAAGAGGTATTCAATCTCCTTTGCATGTAAGTTTTTTTTATTTTTTGGATTTAGGAAAGTATGTCGGATTAGTGTAAGTGGTTGCTTGTGATTTGAATGCATTTAGGTAAGGGAAAATCAAGAAAAACAAAGAAACACACAGTAGGGTTTTTGCTAATAGCAGGCCCAAAACAGGGAAAAAAATAGGAAAAAGAGAGCTTTAAGACATTAACACAACAAAGAGAGAGAAGGCGGAAGCAACATGGCAAGAAAGAAAGAGTTTAAGAAGCCAAGAGGGCAAGGGGAGAGCTCATTTTTCATTTCTAAGTTGTGGGAGAGAGCTTGACAACAAAGAGGGAGAGCTACAGGGTTGGAAATCATTTTGTGCTTGGCAACCTTCACCATTGTGCCTTTGAGCCCTGCAGGTAAGCTCTGAGTGTGCCTTTGTGTTGGATAATTGCTTCAAGGATCATAGTTGAGAGATTGATTAAGGCACATGTGAGATTCGGTAAGATTTTTATCATTTTGGACCCCCGGTCGACCCACTTGAATGGATTCCATACTCATCTGAGTCCCACTACTACTCAAGCAGCCTAAGTCACAAGTCCACTTGGACAACGTCACTCGGACTAAAACCTAATTTGGTCTCAAATGGCCAAATTTGGATGCCCCAAAATTGTCCTCTCAGATGCTCACATATTCGGCCTCAAATGGTTGAGTGCCCATTCATTAGGACCACTCAAGCTCGGACGGCCCGAGTTAGGCAACTTGGACATAAGCACTCGAATAGTCCATTTGGACTCGGACAAGTCCCACTCAAACTTAGACGTCCAAGTCTGAAACTTGAATGCTATAACTCAAATACTATCGCTCGAATGAGTTATGTAGCACAAGCTAGATTCTTGCAAATTGGACCCCCACCCCAAGGCATGCAAAGGCTAAGCCCAATCTGGACGATACCCTCGTAGGCCTCCAAACGCGTAGAATGGCTCAAAGGGCCACCAAACTCACGAATCGCGATCTAATGGCCTAAAAAACGACCGTGGCAACTGACCCTCGGTCTCATGTCCTAATAGAGACCTAGACTCATTGACCAAATCTACTACCCTACCCCTCAGACCACATGTCTAGGATGCTGTAGAGATGAAAACAAACTAGCTAAAGTGGTTGTTAAACACACGAAATAATCAAGAAAAGTGTATGCTACATTGTATTATTATTGGATTCGCACACTGCATCAATTAAACACTTGACATGCATAGAAAAGCTAATAGCTTGATTTTACACAGTGCACTTTGAGGAGCACACCACTGGCATCTGAGTGCTCGTAACATTAAGAATTGTTTTAAATAATAAGGAACTCACGTAAGATAAGACAAGCTAAACAAACCCACTAGTAGGAGGAGACCCCCTAACATTGAATAGTGGCCAAGGACCCCAAGCACCGAACACTGAGAGACTTGAATCATCGAGCCATCTAGGGAGCAATAGCAACAACAAGCATGATTAGGGACACATCTCTACCCATCTTGATCAATCTGATCGACACCCTAGTTGCTCACGAAGTTAGCAATGTGTCAAAGGAGCCAATAGCAACCCAAAAAATGACAATCTTGACTTGGGACAATTCCCAGTCAACATGCAACAAAACAATTGATGATCCGATATGACTTGCAAACCAAAATGGAGCATCACAATAGACCAACCAAGGATATCATAGCCAATCTAGAGGAGGAGATAATGTTGGTGAGAAAAACACTACAAAGCATGGCCGCCTACAACAACCAAGAGCAACAAGCTCAAAAGCTAAGGCTACACATAGAAATGTGTGAGGTCCAATGTGTCTTAGCTCTCGCCAAACAATAGAACCAAGATAGAACCAAACGATGAGAGGGAGAGAGCACTAAATCCAACCTTACACTAAGCGAGCTTCTTATGAAGCGAATCTTAAAGAACATAGCTACAGAGCAATACAGAGCAACTCTAGTGACTACATTGCTAGTAGGACTGGGAATCATCCCAGAATTCTAGGAGCTAGACCAAGATACCCGTGGTTGCTAAGCAACTCAACAAATATCAATCTAACAATGACCTGTATAGCTTTGTGGAGTAGTTTGAGCAAGTATGCAAAACTAACAGCCTCACAAATCTTGCTCAATGTGCACAAGCTTTTGGACTTTGCCTAGGAAACAAAGGAAGAACGTGGTACACTAGTCTAGACAATGCCAAATGCAATGACTTCAATAACCTCAAGAGTCTATTTATCAAGAGATTCTCTAAGGTGGGATACTTTGACAACCTCATTGGTAGGTTGATGAATGTCAATCAAAAGGACAAGGAGGATATCTGAGACTACATCACCTGTGTGCGAAGTCTCTTTAAGAGAATCCCATCTGAGGAGTAACCTAACGAATGAGTGGTCACCATTGTGTTCATAATCGAGATCCGAAGGTAAAGAGCTTTACAAGGCCTTGGTGAGAAACTCAACCCTGCAACAAAGGGATGTGCTAGCTAGGGTCTTTGAAGAAGCCACATGAGTGGATGATCTACTCAAAGAGAGGAGCTCAAGACCCATAACCCAATACAACACTGCCTCTAGAATCTCAAAAAGAGCTATGACCATTAGTGAAAGATCCAACCGGAGCACCCAAGACAATGGAAAGAGTATTGACCAGAGCAAGGAGTTGGTAGACATGAAGCTAGAGTTGACTAGGCTTCAAAAGATGATGAGAAGGCCCACACGATCTCACGTGCAATGCGTGCGTTGCAGTGGAAACCAGCTTCCAGCTGGGTGCTTGGATCCTAGATCCAAACCCTGTGCCAATTGCGGTAGGTTTGGCCATGAAGCAATGCATTGTCGATTGCCGAGGCGATTGTCATACCCATAGCCATACAATTAGCCTTACTACCTTGGGAATAGGCTGCCACATTACAGAAGAGGAGCTCCACTAGCTCTCCTAGCACCTAACGATTCAAAGCCAGATGTCCCTAGAATGGACATCAACCCCACATGGATGCCTAGACCACCTGGACCCATCGTGACCCATCCATCGGGCAATGCTCCGATACATTATGTAGAGGAGCTGAACGAGGATATGTAAACCCTTACATTTCCAAAAAAGAGGGAAATCCCATCTTCATGTATTTCAGATCAGTGTCGTGATGGCATTGGGTAGGGGAAGAGGTAGATGTCTAAGAGAATAGAACCAAGAACCCATCGCATACAAGACTTACGGTCACCTAAGACACATCTCATCTCGATGCCCCAAAAGGGAGCAAGCCAATGGAGATAAGGTAGACCTAAGATGCCTTGAGTATGGGATCACACACTTGTACACTGAGTGCCTTAGGCGAAAACCTTCCATGAGTTTGGCTATCATGCCATCTGTACCATTAGGACTGCTCGGAGTTCAAATTCTTGATGGTGTGAAGCCACGCCAATTCCGTTAAATGTCATGACCAGAGCACAGGCAAAGCATGATGGTATTTCATTACCAAGGCTTGCCAACCTCAATGCAACTTCAATAGGGAACAAGAAGCCATAGAAGAAGGAAAAGGAGGGCTGAGACAAAGATTATGCTTAAGACAGATAGTACCACCACGTTATCAAAGGGGAAGCAATTCATGGACACAAAAGAAGAGACATTTGCTCCTAAAAAGGGAAGTGCCAAGGTTGGAGGATATCCCAATTCAAGACACCAATTAGAAGTGGTTGATAAGGTCAAGGAGTGGGTGAGAGAAGCCCAAGCACACCTAAAAGATGCGGAACCCATTATCAAAGATAAGATCAACGAGCTCTCTAGTGTGAGCACACCGGTCTTGCCTACTCACTTCAAATCAAGAGACACATTTGCACCCCATGTAACACTGCATAGACAAAGCTTAGATGCAACAGGTGGGCAAACTATCTAGGACCAAAAGAGTGTAGAGCTTAACAAAAAGCAAGAAATTGGCAACTTTCTCATGACGTTGATATTAACCCCTCTATGACCCTACCTTTGGGAGAATTGCTTAGTCAAAACTCGATGCTACGGCAAAGGTTGAAGTAGTGGGTAAAACTTGGAGTGATCGACTTGCCTAACCACGATGTAGTAATGCACATACCAAGCTTAACCTTGAGCTCAACACCTAAGTCCTTAACTTTGAATGCTTTCTGGGAAGGCACTAAGATGCATGCAGTCTTGCCTGTCAATGCATTAGGAGATGCTACAAGGAAGGGAATTGTAGATATGGAAGCTGGAGTCAATGTGCTTAGCCATGTAGTCCTACAGGCTTGGGGTAACCCACCTATGGAGATTGCAAGGTTTAATGTCATGTTGGCTAATGGAATGAAGGTCAAACCATTTGGAGTGCTAAAAGACTGGCCCTTGAAGATAGCAGAAGTCTAGTTCTCAGTGAAATTCATAGTCATAAAGGGAGTGGACTATGATGTCCTGCTAGGCTGGCCCTGGTGGATGCAAAATGTGTGACTGATAAAAGATTGGGATAAGGGTCTCATATTCTTAGGCAATCAATTGGAGGCTATGAGAGTCGAGATGGATACTTGGAAGACCACTCCGGTTGACCTAGATGCCATCTCTGCTATGTTGAAAGGAGACTCACAAGTCAACAATTCCTATGGGCCACTAACAAAGTATATCCCTTGCCCCAAGAACGAGAGCGAGATTGGATGCATGTGCTAGCCACCATCAATCTTTCATTCTTAGATGAAAAGGAGGATTATAAGCAGGCTGCCAGGGCAGCTGATGAGTCCCAAAAAGTCACATTATCTCAACTACCACTGGAAGAGTAGGGTCCCACCATCAGTACCACTCTACGTGATGGGCCAAGAGCTCTAGCAATTGACCAACACTAGTGCACCAACCAAATGAGCCTCAAATGTTGAACTTGCCTATAAACTTAAGAGTAGCCACCATCACTGAGAAGATTGAGGATGAGGATGATCTTTGACACACTTATTGATGAGGGAGCTGACCATTAGAGCCAAAAACACTTCAACAAAAGGCACTTTTGTTAATCAATGGAGTAAGGAAAGGGCTAAATAGATTTTGCCATGTGGACAAAAATATGGTATCCTTGTCTCCTTCACTTTTGAGATAATAGAGTCCATTTTGTGGTTTTCCCTCCTATTTACCTGAATTCTTCAAATATTGACAAGTTTTGGTAGTTCCAAAGGTCCTATTAACTAATACAAGATGACAAAACATTTGACCAGAGTTAAGTTAATTTAGACTGTTTTGAAAATCAAGAGAATTTTCAAAGTTCTTCTTGGTGCTCATAGTATTTTTAATTTGTCTCCTTGAGGTTTACCCTTAGCTCCTTGACCTCTCTCTTTAGGTTTCTTTCTCTGCACATTGTCTACATGCTCATTGCTGTTACATGGCATCCAGAAGGCGTCCTTCTCATTCCATAAACTCTTACACCATCTATAGCAAAAGCGCAAATGGAGAATGGGATCCCAAAACATTTACTATAAATGATTGGGTTACAATGCTACCATCTTGCAGGGCCTCTCATAAGGTGAAAAGAACGAAACGGGAGGATATCAAATATAACTGGAAGGGACACATCATTGCTTTCAAATCTACGCCTCAAGGTTGGTTTTCTTTGGTGCAACATGTTTACATGGCTAAAGATATGTACTTGGCTCCACCGGAATGTTTTTCTCAACAAGCACATTGTAAGTTTGAGTTGCAAAATATATGTGAATATATTGTTTTGTTTGAAGAAAATGCTATATAGTGGATTATTGGTTGTAGATATCTTTACATCAACAAGTTTTGAGTGGCAACCTATAGAGAGTCTCAATGGAACATTCCATGCCATTCATAAAGAATTTGCGGACATTATTTATGCTAATCAAACCATGAGTCTTTTTTATGAAAGTATAATGTTTGTGTATTATGTGCAATATGTGGTTCCATCAAGAGCGGGTATGTATGTATACTTTGAATATTTGCAGTTACCAAGTCTCTCATCTTTGGATTGGGAGATGCCCAATGAATTAACAAAGGAGAGTTTTAAACTCAAAATTGCTCAAGATATTCAGAAGGCTATGACCCTTGGAAGGATCTCAAGAAGAGTACTCTTATCATGGTTTTTACCCTTGCATGTTTTTGTATCTTGCTTCAAAACAACATGTTTACAAAGGACAAAGGCTTCATGGCTAAACAGAAACTTTTCAGATGAAGATTTAGACAAAATTTTAGGTCTGTCTTGGAAAGCCAAGGAATTGAACACAAAGGTGACTTTATAAGGTGCAATGTATGCCCTTAGTCATTGGGTTTATCTTGTAATACATCTCGACTCTTTGTGATTCTATCAACAAAAAATCATCTTACATGGGTAAGACCAAAACGAGATTTCATTATATCATGGGTTAGAATATTGTACTATAAATATACAAGGGGAATTTATGATGTACAAATAGAAAAATGGGCTATTCTTTAGCTTCTCTTTGATCTTCAACTTCTCCACCCTCAAGCTATTCTTTGGCTTCTCCTTGGTCTACAACCACCCTTAGGCTGAGCTTCTCTCTGATCTTCAACTTCTCCATCCTCAAGACTTTTCTCTTTCTTTCGAATAGTTTCTCCATCTTCATCACTTTCAAACGTCATCACTAGTTTCCTCTTGGTATGTGTTTTCTTTGGTTGCTCAAAGAACTTGATTTTCTCAAGTACTATTTTGTCTTGGGGCTTTAGAGGAGATGGATTAAATTTCAATGGAGAAAGCTCAGGCATCCTCTTCTTTTTGGAACTCTTCCTTTTCGACCTTGAGGACTCCTTCATTTTGGTGGTTGTCTTTTTCTTGCCTTTTCCCTTCGTTGTTGCCCATTCCTTGGAAGTTTTAGGTGGGAGAGGGGAGTTGGGGTCCACTAGAGTAATTTCCCTATCCAAAACTAGTTTGATACACCTCTCCCGTATCCACCATGTGTATGACTTAGGGTAGTCTCTGCACTACAAAAAATTATATAAGCTATTTGAATTAGAAGAGAATTTCAAAATAAAAAAGACAAGACATAGGAAACTTACATTCACCCCCTCTACATTCAATAACTTTGAGTCTATTGTCTTGGAAGCATTTGAAATCACTCTCCACCCACAACTATATATGTCATTTTTCAATGGGACCTCTTGAAGGAGAAACTTGAAAGGCCTTTGAGGATCAACGATGTTTTCAAAGTTGGTGTCCAAGTGGGTAGTAACAAGTTTAGCAGCATTGCAAATGTTAACTCATTAGCAAATAGTATAAACTTTAACCAATAAAAGTCAAAATAAAGAGTGTCCATTGACAATACATCTTTGATTGGCCGTGAATTCCTGAAAGAGAATTCATAATGATGACCTCTCTTGCGGGAATGTCGATATAGATTAGGCTCTAGTGCTCTTTAGAAACCAAAACACTAGTGAGCAAAAACCCTAAATACAAATCATAAAGAGATAGAACGTTGAAGGGATGTACCTTTCAACATATGGAAAAAATATATGATGGTTTGTGACGCTATCAAAGTGCTTAAAAAATTTTGCAATAATTGAATTGGATTTTGAAAACAAACCCACAGAAAGAAAGAAGTGGATCAACAATAAATATACTCTTAGAAATATCATTGCTAAGAGAAGCAATATATAACATGTATACAAAGTAAAGAACAAATAAGACAATGAATGCAATGTAAGGACCCTTGAAAAAATTCAATATAAACAAAGAGAAGAAAAAGACCTAACCTCAAAAAACATAAAACTACTGAATCTGTTAGTTGACAATCCTTTTTCTTGAATAGAGCCTTATCTTTAGGAGATATCTTGATGTACTCTCTTTTTCAAGATTAATAGAAACATTTACAACCATTTGCACTTTTCCCATCCTCTTGTAGTTCACAGGGCCAAGAGACTCGATCTTTCTCTGCTAGATCACATCCTCATTCTCTATTATCTTTTTCCTCTTCTCCTCCAAGAAAGCCTCCCGCTCACTTGCAACCATTGTAGGATACAAGTGAGTAACATCCTCAACCTTGGGCACCGGTGGCTCCTTCCATTTTCTAGATACCCTGGGTGGAATGTATTTCAAATGCCTTTTGATCAATAGTTGGCAAAGGCTTCAAAAAATTGTCAAGCCTATACCTAAGTCTACTATAACCATACTAAAGTCCTTGTAATTCAATGTCCAAGACCAGTTGCAATGTATCCATCATTCAAAAAATCAATTAAAAAATCCTCAACTGCCTCCTGTATAAGTAGAGTAGGGTAGACAATTGCCATTTCTTATTGAGGCCCTCCACATCATGAAGTTAGGAGAGAGGTAAGTAGCTAGCAACCTCCTTAATACATTAATGACCACCCCTGTGACTCTAAGCTCTTCTGCAGAGACAGAAGGGATTTTCCAATGAAACTGAGGTTTATCTTCTACGTAGGAAAAAGGAGAAAAGCATTGTAAATAACTTTACGAAATATGTTTTGCCAAAAGATTGTTTTCTCTGTCTTCATGTTGTGTTGTAAAATTATCTGAAGGAACCTATGATAACGGGTTGATTAACGAAGCTGCTTTCATATGTTCATGTTAGAAGTTTGATATGCTCCCAATTTCTAACATCTCACCAGCAGAACTTATACAACACGAGTACTAGCCTCGCAAAATCCTCTAGCACAACCACTTGTGCTATATCGGATACCACTAGATAAGCGCACATATGACGGAGTGATGCACAGCAGAGTTCTTCTCATTCCTCCTATCACGTGGTATAGATATTTCTTCTAATATGGCACAATTGTGGGATTTCTGCATGAGGAGCCTTACATCCTTGCGCTGTATTAGCACCTTTCTGATACGGAGCGATTGTGCTATTTCTTCATCAAGTCGGCAATGTGATCTTATCATGCCATTACGATTGTTGCATCACACTGGTGTTATTTTATTTTTTTGATACAATGCGATATTGTTAGTTAGATATTAGGAGCCTCATCTCATCATGTAGTATTGGAAAATCTATTCTAGGTACTCCTGACACTTAGCCAGCACCAATGGACAAAGAAAACTACAAGGAAGGTTTACTTGAAGAAACGTTCAAGGAAAGGTGAAGAGGAAACAATTGAGGAGACACACAAAGATATCGTTTGCCCTACTACCCCTACTAGTGTTGGAGGTGATGGTGAATCCTCAGAGAACTCCAAGTCAGCTGTGGTGAGATTCAACCTTCAAGTTCCCTTCTCAATCATGCTGAAGAAACCCCTTTTAAGAGAAAGAGAAAATCTAGATGGTTCTACATGTAGAGATGTTCTAAAGAGATCATGAAAGCTCAAAAGACCACTGGCCATCTCATCCCTAAGGCTCCTTTTTTCAGAGAGTGGTCAAGGAGATATTTGACAGGTTGTCTTCAGTTTGGATGGAATTGGTAAGAGTGTGAGGGAGACGAAAAGCGTGAAATGATCTTTGTGCAAAATGGGGGCCCTTATATATGCATGGGAGTCTTTGGACACGTATCATTTTTCTATTCATTCTCTAGTTAGGGTTTCCCAATGGTTCGAGACTGTTCCACATGGCCTATATAATGAATTGAGCTCACTTTGCGCTCATTTTGTGATTTTCTACCATCATTTACTGAAACCTCCCGTGTAACCTCCCCATCCTTCTACCATCTTCTTCCGTCATCCTTGTTGCTGTATCCACCTCCCTTTTATGTCATCTTCCTGTTGTCACCGTCTTCTCCCATCGCCTCTTCTTGTCCACTTGGTCTTCTCCATCAACAATGCTATCCTTCAACCTGTACATGCTCGTTTGTGCTTATGTGTGGTAGCTTTTGATATGTCATGATAGCATGGTGTTGGGTTTTTTTGCACGTGACGATCGCATCGTTTCGAGGTTGGTCTGATATAGTGCAATAGGAATACATTTCATGTCCTGCTAGTATCTCTTCACATCCTAAAAGTACCCTGCCTACCTCAACTACCTACTTAGGCTACTTATACATTTTCTCTTCATAGAAAACAACATCATGGCTATGATAATCTTCCAAGGTTATGGATCCCATTGGTGATAGTCCATCTCACCTACATCCCCATAACTAAGAAAGATGCATTTCACTAACTTAATATCTAGAATATTACATTTATCCTTGGATGCATGGTAGAAATTTTCATAACCAAAGACTCTAAGATATGCATATGAGGAAGGTTTTACCTCCTCTACAACTTGAAAATCAATAGTAGAGCCTGGGGATCTGTTTATCAAACGTACAACATTAGTATAACTACGTTAGCCCAAAAATGTTGTGGTAAGCTTGCCTAACTAAGAATACTTTAAAATCTTTCCCAAATGGTCTTGTTCATGCGCTTAACAACACCATAGGATGGGGTAGTCAACTGATACTTAATACCCCTCTCATCACAAAACTTCTCAAATGCTTTAGAAACATACTCACCTCCATTATTAGACCTTAGGTATTTCAAATGCATAGACACACTAGTTCTTTCCTTCATACAAAGATCCATAAGCTATATCAACCCATACATTCGTGATGCAGGACTTTGCTTGTCATAAAGATTGCATATCTTTTCCAATAACTACTAAGCATATCCTCAAAGGTGCAACAACATTAAAGTAAACTTGTTTAAACAATGAGAATATAAGGAAGGATTTACATAGCTCATCCAACTCATCCCAATCATCTTGATCCGTGCCTTTAGGCTTTACACTCTTGGTTTTCAATGGCCTAATATCAGCTTCTTTTGAACTAGTACTATCATATCTATGTCTTCTAATAAATGAAATTTATGCCTTCAAGCTTTTCAAGAATATTGAAAATAGCACTATCAATCAAAGAAACAACCATAATGCTAGTATACCAATGCAAATTCCAAGAGAATGGGCTACTATAAATGACTGCAAATCAGTCCCCAAAACTGCCAAAACAAGGGCAAAATAGGAGAGAATACTAAAGTATAAAGCTGGTCACCAACTGTAAGCAATAGACTCCCAAAGTACAATGTTTGCTCTCCAATGCAATGCTAAAAACTCTAAAGTAAATAAAACAGTATATGTTAATCCAACTATGGGCAAATAGCTAAGAAAGAAAGCTCTCACCGCTAGGGATATCCGAATAGCAATCGAGATACAAATAATGCAACTAGTAGTGACTAAGCATTGACCACAAATACCAAAGATTGTTACAAACTCAAGGTGTTGATAAAACATACATCCCTCAGACAATGTACTGAAGGCATGATCCTCTACATCTCTACCACCCCAATAAATATTCTCAAGAGTAGGCAATGGTAGTGCTCTGGCATTAATTGGATCAAAATCTACATCATCCTCAACAACATCTATTTATTTTGTTTATTCTTCACTTGAAGGATTCAAAATAGTAGCTAAATGTCTTTTGATTTCATGTACAATGTTCCAATGCCCCTTTGCAACCAATACATGATGCATCATATAAGCCCATAATAGATAGTTGGTTCCATCTAACTTGTCCTCATCAATAGGCAACATAAATCATTGTTGCCAGCCATGACCATTGACTATATTGAAAGGTGGAGCAAGAATGGAAGAACAAACAGAAGCAAGAGACATGAAGGTTCAAGCAAGAGAGAGCAAGATGCTATATGGAAACTCCAACAATCATAATGTGTGACCTACTTTCCTTTACTCTATTATCATGTAAAAAATAAAGAATCAAGTGATAATGATAGGTGATCACCACCTTCAATATATAGATGTCTAAGTAGTAAGTACAAGTAAATGTAGGTAGCTAGAGATAGGTGGCCTTTAATCCCCAACAACCTCCCAATTAAAGGTGAAAATGCTTGAGTATGAAAAAAATAAGAAAAAAGTGACAAACTACAAGGTGTACATATAAGTACAATAGGATGAGAAATAGATGTCATCTCATCCTATGCCCACCATCTTTCTAAGAAAGGCATAATGTTCCATTGGGATACTTTTAATAAGTCGATCTATAGGATTCTCATAAGTTGAGATCTTGATAAGCTCTATCTGCTTGTCCTCAACCACCTCTTTGATAGAGTGATAATAGACCTCAATGTACTTTATGAATGTATCCCTTTTGTGATAGGTAGAGGAGCTCTTTAGAGCGATTATGCATAATGTACATACCAAGTATGTGAGAGACATACTCCATGTCTTTCATCTCAAGGCTCTTCTTGAGTTGAGTCTTCAAAGCATTGAACTCATCATGAGTACTCCCAAGAATTAGCATGTCATCAACATATAGTAGCAAAATGATAAGGCTACTATCATCAGCCTTCTTTATGTAAAGACATGGATCGATATCAATACAGGAGTAATTTTGTAAATGCATAAAGGCATCAAACTTATAATACCGTTTCCTAGATGCCTACTTAAGTCCACAAACACTCTTTCTAAACTTGTATTCACTACCCTTTTCCTCGAAGCCCTCAAGCTACTACATTTAAATATCCTCATACAAGTCCCCATGAAGGAAATCCATTTTCACATCCATTTATACAAGTCTTAGTATTAGTAGGGCTAGGTAGATTGAAATAAAAGGCTTCTCCTAAGAGATTATCCTATGAATCTCAACTACCTACTCTAGTCTCATATGTATCTTTTTCTCATGGAATATGATGTCCTGGTTACAGATAACCTTTTGAGCTTGCAGATCAGAAAGCCACCCATCTTACTTGCATATCCAAGGAAAATGCATTTGATGAACTTTGAAAGCTTATTGCATTTATCTTTGGGAATATGGCAAAAAGCCTCATATCCAAAGACACACAAGTATGCATACTAGGGATGTTTACCAAACCACACCTTCTCTGTAACTCTACCGCCACTAAGAGCAGTATATGGGGATCTATTAATTAAATGAACTGTAGTCATAAATGCCTTAGTCCAAAAGTATTCTGGTGGTAAGCTTGCCTAGCTAAGCATACTACAAACTCTTTTCTGAATTGTCATATTCATGCGCTCTGCAATACCATTTTGTGGTGGGATATATGGGATGACCAATTGATGCTTAATATCTCTCTCATCACAAAACTACTCAAATGCCTTAGAGATATATTCATTCCTATTGTTAGATTATAGGTGTTTAAGCCTATGCCTCCATTGATTCTTAACCATAGCAGGAAATGGTCCAATTTGGGGATCGTAAAATGGGTTTAGTTGTCACATTCTTTTTTAGTACTTTGTTTTTAGCTTGGTAGTCCTCAATCCATAGGCCTAAACTTTATGCAAATAATTGTCAATGAATGTCACAAAGCACTTAACACCACCTAGTGATTGACAAGGCATGGGACCACAAACATTTGAATGCAAAGAGTCAGTGGCTCACCTACCCATGTAGAACCATATTTTTTATATGAGTTATGAGTCTATTTGCCATATAAACAATGATCACAAGAGTCAAAACATGAGTAGTCAAGAGGCAAAAAATATTGCAAACGAGTGAGTACTCTTATTCCTTTAAGGGACATATGGCCAAAATGTGATGCAAAAGAGATACATGAGAAAGATTAATCATAGCCAAAACATGATTAATGGATCCAAATACATTCAAGAGATATAGGCTGCCAACCTTAGCACCTCTAGCAAAAACTAGACTACCATGTGTAATCTTTCATATAGAATCACCAAAAGAGACATGGTACCTATCATTACCCAACTGTCTAGCAACAATAAGGCCTTTAGTCAAAGATGGGACATGACGTACATCATGAAGCATAAATGAAGTGCCATACCAAATTGCAATCCCATATCACCTATACCAATAATATCCAATGCAATATCATCTTCCATCTAATTGGAATGTGACAATATAGTATATATAAAATCAATGATAATATAGGATAACATGAAATAAACCCCCCAAATCAAGAAGTCAACATTGAGAGTAAGAAGACGGAGCATTGGTCAATTGAGTAGCATCAAGTAATGAAGTATCAAGTATATGTAATCATTTGAGCTGTACTCTAAGGCATTTATCTCTTCTATCTAAACATTGAACTTGGAAACAATGCTACGATCATCAGAATATTTGTAAATATTATGTGCTTTCTCTTTATATTTTTCGTGCATATCATTGCATATCTTATAGCATTGCAGACTTATTGATCCTATTCCCCACAATAGTGACAAGTAAGAGAGGACTTTGGACCATGACACTTACTACGTGATTGTTCATGAGACTAAGACTTACCCCTGTTGGGCTATGAGTCTCTACCACGATCATCATTCCATTGCCACCTTGTCTGTCTCTCACTATAAGTGCATGAGAAGTGTGGGCTATATCAACATTATTGTTGTTTACTTCTCTTATAATCAAAGCACCCTTTATATCCTTGAGCTGAAAACCATCTTTAGGATGGTTTACACTCATAGTAGTGTGAAATGTATTCCAAGACTCAAGTAATGTAAAAAGCAAGAAAAAAGGCGTTAAAATCTCCTCAAACTTAAGACCATACAAATCTAACTAAAATAGAATATGACTCATGTAAATGAGAAGTCATTTCTTCCTTTATGCCAGGGTCCATGAGTTTCTTAGCCCAATACAAATACTTTTCAAGACTCTACTTTTATCATACAGATCACAAATCTTTTTCCATAATGCATAAGCACCACCCTCCGTCTCAATGGCATTGAAGTACACTTGCTTTGATAATGACAAAATGATTATAGACCAGCATAGCTCCTCTACACAATAAAGTTATGGCTTTATGCTCTCTAATTTCAATGGCTAGACTTGTTTCTTTTGCACCAATACCTACCAAATATGATTCTTCCAATACTTGAAGTCATTGCCATTCAAATTTTCTATATTGAATATAACAGTATCACTAGAAGTATTTAAAGAACCTACCATTATGTTTGCCAAACAAAGAGACTGCATGTTACTATAGTAACAACAAATCATTTCCAAAACCAAGCCAAAAAGAGTGTAGCAAGAGGAAGATTGAGCCAATACACAGCTGTCCACAAGCATGAAGCACTAGAGTGTTGAATATAAGTGTTTTCCCTAAGTGTAAAGTGGGGGTATAGGAAGGGCTAGGGGGTTAGGCACGGAGCCCCGGCCAATTGAGGCCACTAGACGCATCTAACTGGAGAACCCCTAGGTGTAGTGTTTGTGGCACTTTGATATTATATGAGAATTCAATTTCATCCTTTTCTTGTGCTTCTTCTTTTTCTTTGCTTGTCCTTTCTCCTTTATTTTACTCTTTTCTTTTATTTTTGTTCATTTTCTTTCTTTCCTTCTTTCTTCCTTTTTTTGGGTCACTTAATACGTGGTGAGAAAGTACGCTAGGTGTCATCCCTATGCTCTTCTCAAGGGCTACGCTCTATGAGGGGCCTAAGGGACTTGGCAAGGAAGGATCTAATCTGCAAAGCAACCTTTTGTGTTATCTCTTACATTTAGAGGTGTTATTTGATAGGAAGGGGTGGCTGCACCTTGTGAAGCGGCTATCATTCATATCTCCTAGGATGGCCATGCAAAAAGAAGACAGGAGCGCGGCCCTCATCATTAGATAGGCCATCACACAGCTATCAATACTTGCATTTAGATAAAAAAAGAGTGGCCAATTGCACCATGGGCTTTTGTTGAGCAAAATCCTAAGTACCCTGAGATAATTACATATGGTAATAAAGGTAGGTTCGGGGCAAGATAAGAACTAGTCTCGAGGAAGTGCAAGATGGATGGGCAGATGTCCTGCTCAGTGAAGATTAGGCACTCTTCTAGGCTTTCTGCATTCACATTGTAGATCCTTGGAAAGTCGTACCTACCATGCATTTTCAGGTTGTAATCTAACCCTATTCTCCACGAATATGGCATGTAGGTAGGGTCCTTATGCTCATCTGGTATGGTGCCACAAAAGGCCATCTAAGAATCAAGGTTGGTGTCCCAAACGCATCGCCACCATTGTGGTTGGGCTTTGTATCCCCACTGATGGTCTTTGGAATCTCCCAAACTTTGTCTTACCAATAATATGTGGGTTCTCTCTACCACCTTGTGGGGTGTCTTCTTCTCTCCTCTATCCACTTATTCCCCTAGCCATTGCAGGAGCTTGATCACTTGCTCCTTTACCCTTAGAGATAGAACTCTATCTAAAGAATGAGGATAGTGGAAAGAGAACTCAAAGGGTCAACTTTGATTTTTCCATTGCTCCTGAACAACAGCCAGTTCGTGGGCCCAATTTACAGGGTGGTATTCCTCTCTTTGTGGGACTTGGACCTCAAGAACTTGTTGAGGCTTTGCTTGGAGTCTCCTTCATGCCAACTCTAGTTGCTCTCTTCTTTTCATGTGCTTCCTTTCCACAACCCTCTCAAGGGGGGAGACTTCCTCACCTTGGTCTTCTATGTGTGCTTACACTTACTGTGTTGGGCTCGGCACTTGTGGTTATTTTTCTTCGTCTTGGCCTTGTCTGGCCCTTCTTCTCTTGGTGATTCCGTTGGAGCTGTAGTAGATGATTGAGCTGGTTGTTCTTGCTCTCTGAAACCCTAACTCCTCTAGCTCCTTTGTCGAGAGCCTAGCCTACCTCAGGTATTGTCGTTGTTTCTTTGTGCTTAGGTTGGTGCTCTCTTTCAGTACTCTTTCATGAAGGCCATATATTAGGGATCATCTTGTAAGTTCTAGCTTCCTTCACAGCCCTTCCATGGTATCTTCACCCTCGACTTGAGTCACATGTAGGACTATGTTCAAAAAGACCTATGGTTGGACCTCAAGGCCTACCTACCCGCTACTTCCACCCTAGCCAGTGTCATGATTCATTCGCTTTCTACCAAGGTGAGGCGTTCGGTGAGATCTCAGAGTCTTCCAATGGTTTGTTCCTCCGATGCCCTGGCCTTTTCACTCATCCTCTTTATGCCCAGATTCTGGTACTGAGACAACATCATGGCCATCTGTACTTGCTCCTTCCAGATTTTGAGCATTTTCTCTTTTTGCTATTTGAGGCGGTTCAGCTACTTTGCCCCAATTGTTCTCAATCTAAGAGTGCCATCTAAAGTTGGTTTTCCATCTATGTTAGTTTTTTGGCTGCCACTTCGTCTCTTTGTGCCTTGTCCTTATGCAGTTCCTTGAGCAGCTCTTCCTTTTGTTGTTTCTCCTTTTTGCACTCTATGTAGGCTTGGGTCCTAACCCTTTCTAGCTCCTTAGTGAGCTCATCTCCAATTCTCTTTAGCTGGTCAAGGTACTCTTGCATCTGCTCATTCTACTGCAGGAGAACCAAAAATTCCTCCTCCAACATCACATGTCCTTTGCTTCCCTCATTGTGTGGCTCTTTTGTGGCTTTCTCCTCTGTTTTCCCTTCTATTGCTTGTGTGGCTTCCAACTCTTTCCTCAAGTCACTTATTTGTCTTTGTTGGATGGCTATTTGGTGTGTTTTTTTGAGTTGGTAGGTTAAGAATGTTTTATTTTCAATTTCTAGCTCTACCAGTGTTGCCTTCCTCTCCTCTTTTATTCTTTTTAGCTGGTCTAACAGTTCGTGGTTGTACTCATTGTATTGTGTCAAACTTGGCATGGCGGAGGTATGGACATGGTTGAGGCTTCCACCCTGGCCTTCTTTGGGTCCTTCCTAGACTCAAACTTGGCATGGCCGAGGTATGGACATGGTTGAGGCTTCCACCCTGGCCTTCTTTGGGTCCTTCCTAGACTCAACATCCACATCGGCAGGCCTCTTTGTTCTTAGTATGGGGGCTCTTCCACTACTGGGTGCTGGTCCAAGATGCTGCACTATGTTGATGACAAGGTATTGCACCCAAGCCATCACGTTTCTTTGGTCCCCTTATAACATCCATGGTTTCTTGGGTAGTAGTAGCGGTGGTGACCATGATGTGTAGGAGTGGTTCCAATGGGGCTTTCCCTTTGCCTTCCACCATGGGTCCTCTATTTGCTTTTTTGCTGCTCTCTACAGAGCTAGTTCTAGGTGCATCATCTAGGATCTCTAGCTAGCTCTTCAATGCGGGAGGATTGCTCGACTAATAGCGTGATAGCGAGAGGCATTTGCTCATCCTTTTCTCTCCTTAGCCTTTCCTCGTTTTCTACTTGCTTTCTTCTTCATTCCTCTTCCTCCCTTCTTGACTCCTCTTCCACCTTTCTTACTCGTTTCTCTTCCTCTTCTTGCTTCTTTCTCTGTTCATCTTCTAATTCTCTCGATTCTTTTTGCACAGTTTCTACTTCTTACTATTCTTCTGCCACGATTTTCTTCCTCTTCATTGGGATGCTTAGCTTGATTTTTCCTTTTGCACCTTTGCTCAATGGGATTGAGCCCTCCTTCCCTTCCTCGCTGATGGTTCTCTCGCTTGAGGTCTCTTGTTGTTGGTGGACTTGGGGTGGATCTTCCCTCTTTTCGGGTGATGGCACACTGGCAAATTGTAGGCTGGTGAGTGTCGAGGGTTTCTTCTACTACTTTTTGTCTTTCCAAGTCCCCAACGGCCTCCTAGATGATGGCGATGAGTACACCTCCAAAGCCTATATTAGAGGCCTTAGCTTTGCTGGCTTTTTCCATGTCGTCTTTGCTTTTGTGGAAGCCAAAGGCTCCCCATTGGCTCTTTTGGGGCTAACACTTTCGTTGAGGATTCCACAGTCTTATGTACATAGCCATTCCAATTGATCTCATCTAAAGACTCAGCCCATGAGGCTCTCGAGCAGTGGCACTCCAATCCTACTTATGAAGGCAATGTACCTCCTCTGAATGGAGAATAGAGCATGGATTGTCTTTGCTTGCAACTTGATGTCCAGGTCAATGATGTCGGCTAAGCTAACTCCATCATTTGTGTACACTTGGGCCTTGTCCATCCCTAGTATATTATAAACATCTCTTTTGGGCTGCCTCTTTGGCTTATTGACCAGCCCTAGAGCTCTTTCTACCATTTCAAGCTCAACTCCACTTCTACTCTATGAATCTCTTCTCCCTATCTCACTATCACATGCCATAGTTCCTATTCATATCAAAAGTTCGCAAGAATTCTGCGCACTTGCTATAGTTGATGTCTTTGACTAGCCTTCTCCATATATTTACCAAGGTTACCCTAGACGATGATATGTTTTACCACTTTCTTTTTTTGAATGCTTTTGAATTTAAGCTAATTGGAGGCCCTTATTTCCGTTGCTAGGCCGTATTTGTCTTGCTTTTCTTCTATGAATGGGAGCTTGCTGCCTTTGTCGTACTACCTGACCATCTTCGGTTCCTGTCATGATGCGATAGCTCATTATTAGTTTACTTGAAATGAATTTTTGCAAAAAGATGAGGGGGTTATGAATATATGCTATGAAAAGATGAAGTGCTTGAGTACAAAATGAAAATTTTTACTTCAATCAGTCCATATAGTTCCACCTAGCATTTCATGACAATTTTCCTTAAGTACAAATTAACTTTTATTAGTCCTTTTTTCTTTTTTAAAGTTTGTTTTAAGGTTCAAGTTATGTCTTCTTTTCTGTCTTATCCCCTCAAGAGTGATGAAAATCCTTCCCAAGATTGGGCGATGAAGGGTAAAGGGCATGAAGTGCATGCGTGTTGTTGTGCTATGAGCCAATCATAGAAGTTTGGGTTATACTCCAAGTGGGTATGACAGTTCATGTCATGAGGTCTAATGCCTATGTGTGTAATGTAGGCTAAGACATCAATGAGGAAGTCATCAGAGTTCATCCTGCTAGTAATATGTAGTTTTTTCTCAATCAGGATTCGATCAAAATATAGGTGGGCCATGACATATTCCTCTAAAGGTCCTTTGTGTGTGATGGTCAAGAATCTAAATAGGGTGATAGGATGTGATTAGCCATTGTGTGAAAGCTTGCTCTCGAGAGATATCATTGTCAATCAAGGCTTTGGCCATTTCAAAAATCTTGATGAACACAAACTCATATTCCTCCTAAGTGCATGGCAAGGATCGTACTTCCATTACTAATGTCTCATTGAGGAGACCTAAGTCTAGCCATTCATAGCTCCTAGATAGCTAGCATGGTGAATGTGGCATCCAAGCATTTGATATAGGTAACAAAGTCATCTCCCATATTTGCAGCTACGTGTCTAAGGCCAAGGCAAGGATGGATCTCCTCTTATAGGAGGGTTTGATGCCTGCGGGAGGTTGGTGCTAGGGGTTGCATAACTCCACTACTGATGCATGCCTCCTCCTAGGCTATTCCATGAGGTGTCTATCGCCCACTTGTGCAATGGATTGGTCTTGCGACTCAATTGATATGCTACTCTTTGCTTATGGAGCACTTGGAATGGCAAAAGTGTCAGGTTAAGTTGGTTTGGATGCAGCGGGCTACAGTTTTAATTGATAGACCTGTTGGGGGTTTATGGATTTGGTGCTTGTTGAGTCAATTGGTTTCTCATTTTTGGTTGGCTTACCATTTTGTGGAGATGGGCTAGAGGGCCTAGATTGAGGGGCACATGTGTCACTCGTAATCTTGGGGGCAACCAAATCCAATTGTTGCCTTTGTAGTAGCCTTGGGCGCGCAACACATCTTTGGGCACCCATCGTGGCTTGACCATTCGTCTGTTTCTATAGTGTCAGCTTTGCCTCCTAGGCCTAGGGCATGATGTTCTGTGGTTATGAGTTCGTGCAATTTGGCTTCTAGGCGACTGTGGTTAGCGTTTGGGCACCCATTTGAGTTGTTGCTCAGTGGTCTTTGATGTGGCTCTTTTAGGTAGTGGGCGGTTTGTCTTGGCAGGGTGGGACAAGTTATGACCCCCCTCCTTAGACCTTGCACTTGGTTCCTCTACAAGTGGCACCACAGGCTGCGATGGAGCTGTGTTGACCTTGTTGAAGGCCATCACTATCCAAACATTGCCAATGATGACGTGAATCCACTGCGAGTCATAGTTGACATTGCAGGTGTGCTTATTTTTTAAATGCACGTCGCTAGCAACGATTTCTTACTAGCAGCCTTGGTGTTAGGCATCACATAGAAGATCGTAGGTAGGCTTTCAATCTCGATAGATATCGCTATTTTGCATTTTCCTAGTAGTGAGTAGGACTATCCCCCAAATGGGTTGAGTTTAGAATTAGTAGGTTGCAGTTGGGGGCTGACCAATGAGGGTCCAATGATTGTCTGTAAGGATATTACATATTAGAGCAAAAAATGCTTCAAAAAAGGCACTTGTGAGAAAATTATTAAGTTGCGAATTAGAGTAGGTTTTGAAAGAAAAACCTCTCCAAATTTGTGTGCATGGATGTGATTAATGAGAGAATATATGATTTATTGAAGAGGTTGGCCATTAAATATTTTCATTCTTTAATGGATGTAAAGGGTCACCTTTTCACTCTTATTCTCTTGGAACTTGCAAAATTTTGTATTTTTGAATTTTCGCACCAAAAGACACTCGTTTGTTTCTCGACATTCATTTTTTGCACCTTTGTTATTTTTCCGTCTCTGCAACATTGTTGCCCCATTAAGGGTTCTCCACCAAAATGTTTACCAGTACCTCTTCTAGCAACACAAGTGCAGCCCCACCACTCAAGTATAAACTTACTATTCAACTAGATCCTATTTTTTCATGTTGGAGGAGTATACACCATCGAGCATTGTTGGACAAGGATGAAGCTAACAAGTTATGGTTACAAGGAAAGAAGCATGTAAACTTATGGGTGGATGGAAATATTTATCCATTGGACCCTTCTACAAGTAAACATCCTCCTTTTTACAATATTCACAACTTCATAAGGTACGTTGGAGATGGCTATGATGGGATGATTGGCTATTGTATGAGGTTATATTCTACATCTTATGCATTTAGAGAACACATACATGAAATGGAATCATTAACATCAACACAAAAAACTATTTCTGAGCTAACAAACAAGAATGATGCTCTAGAAAATTCTAACAAGTCATTGCAAGAATAGAATGGGCTTATGTACTCGAGTGAATAAAAGGAGACTAAATCTTGCAAAGAGATGTGTCTCTAATATTTCAGGCATTAATATTCAAGAGAACGATGAGAGAATTAAGCTTATTAAAGAAACCTTGACAAAGAAGGATATTTTTAGGATTCTAAAATCACTTGAAGATGTAGACTTAAGAAGCCAAACTCTGAAAGAGTTAGTGAAAGATTTGAAAGGATCATTCAAACCAAATGAAATAGTGGAGACGTGTGACAGTATGGGTATCAGCCCATAAAGGTCATCATGCTCTCTCAAAATTGTGGTTTACAAACCTTAGATATCATAGGATAAGTGCATTTGGTTTGCCTCAGCCTTTTGCAGTTTCAATTGCTAGGACAGCCATGAATCATAGGATTCTAGATGTCTTTGGGGATTATATTCATTTAGAAGGATCTATGCCCTATGAAAAGCATAAAACAAAGGCTTTTTCTAAATACAACACATTTAATAATATTTGGATTGATCTTAAAAGAGTCCAAATTGCAATTGTCGGTATATATAAATTTACTATTCAAGAATGTGATGGTATTTTGAAGTTTGCACTAAAATTAAATGAACCACATATTCAAAAGGGAAAAAAGATAGAAAGAGTATGCATTTGTATCATGAACATGGCATTGGATTATAGTAATAGTAGGGGATAAGAACAACAATTTAAGATACAATCTGAGATGGAACTTTGGTGGATTAGTGTGGCCCAAGTACTAACTAAAAGTCATGAAATCCTAAAATGTTTGTTCTCTCATATAAGTATTCATGATATTATAAAGTCTCAAAGTGAAGGAGAAATGTTAATAGTCGATGGTGTTGGTAGTTTTAATGTTGAGTGGCATATGAGTACTGACTTGAAAACTATCAAATGTATGCTTGGAGTAAGTAATGGGGCAAATGCAAAATATCCTTGTATTTATTGCATGGAGAGTTTGGGATCCAAAGAATGGAGTACTTTGTGGCCATCAAGAAGAGTCTCGAATAGGGACTCCATAGATTTGAGAAATTTCCAAAATGTGGATAGCTTATGGGATCCTATTCTTTCAATCTCTTTAAGAAACATTCATATTTATACATTGCACATGTAGAGAATAGAATAATTGATAAGTTGCTTAGGTTGCATCTTGACTATGCATATTCAATAAAACTAGTATCTTTGTCAGATGACTGCATTGATAAATGTGAGGCTTTGCTCTCAAAAATGGGTTTTCATGGAGCTCAAGTTCACCTGAGAAAGGATCCAATAGCCTTAGGGAAAACAAGAGATGTCTTAGCATATATCTTTATGGGGGGTGCAAAAGCTAGATGATTTCTAGGAAATCATAAGGGTAAACAAATGAGTGCATTGGGGAGTGCTGGAGAGAGCTGTGTGCAAACACAACAAATGTGGCTAGTACACCACGAGTGGCATTCCTATGAATGGAGGTTTGGAGACATCTTCACATATTTTTAAAAGTACTCAGGGAACAAAAGATAACATCCAATTATTCAGAAGAGTACAAACGTTCATTTGTAAATCTTGTTTAGGAAATCAAGGAAGCTTGGGGAGAAAAGGATATTACTTTCTACTTGGTAAGATAGACATAAATTTGAGTCTTTGTGCTTTAAAAACAAGGTTTAATGATTCAAACTAATTTTCACTTTCATGGGTTGTCACAACATATTCTTCTTGTTCACAAGCCTTATTTTGTGGAAGAGCAAGGGCCCCTAGCAACTTACAGTAGCCAAGGTATGGAGAAATCTCACTATCAAGCACATACGTGTTTCTTTTGGAGCACTAGACGTGGAGGAGGAGTAATTAAAACCAATGCCCTTGAGGAGTTATTCAATTGGTTTTTTCAAAGACAACTTCAAAGATTGAAGAACACAACAAATTGCAATGGAATCTAGAATACCCATACTATTTTCAAAATAATTTATACATGGCTAGCTTTCAAAAGTCTTTACATCCTCATCCTCCTCAGGCCTGTTTTCTCTATAACATAAAAAATTTCTTCTCTTGTATTTACCTATGGACTTGATATCTGTTTTATTTGCTGCTAAAGCATAAGATGAGAATGCTAGGAAGTATCTAGCCCTGGAGGCAGAGAAGTCGAGACCATAACCAAATATTTGGATGGCTATTGTCTTTTCTAGGAACATGACTTTGTGAGCATTGTACTGCAAACTTGAGTACCCAAGGAGCCTTGTAAGTGCTTTGACATAGACAATCGGCCACATGAGGCCTCCTCCGAGAAAGTGCTATGCAAAATCAATAGAACATTGGGATCAATCCTTGATATGTAATGCCCAAGTGCAACATCCTTTAGGAAACTACCACCAATTCTTAATACTTTGCCTCTTCCCAAGAAATTATCCTCATCTGCAATCTCCAACTATAAAACCATAAGTCAGAATGAAAAAAAAGAAAAAAATGAAAAATGTATGTGGTTTCACCAAAATAGAAGAAAGCATTACCATTTGATTTTCATCACTCTTAAGTTTACTTGGATTCCATAAACTAATTGATGTCTCCTTGATATCCTTGATTTCTTTAACATATTCTGACTCCTCCCTTCCAAAATTGGAGATTCTAATATTCTCTTGAAATTGTCAAACTCATTGTCAACAGCTTGTAACTCTCTCTCAGCATCTCTTACCTTGCTTAAACATAGGGAAAATGCATCTAATGCATCTATAAACTTATCATATGACACTTGAGTATCTATTTTTAGTAAGTCCTCCTTGGATTCATTCTCAACATCTACTATGCTTTTTGCATTTATAGATGCCTCTGTAATAACCGCCAAGCAATAATCCTTCCTCAAATTGAAAAGGATTTGTAGATCAGGTAATAATATGTACTCTTTGTCTTTAATTGGGAAATTAAGCAAGAATGGAACAATGACGTTGGAAGGGGCATCAAATACTTCATCAACCTCTACACTGCTCTCTTCAATTACTATCTTTGCTTTAAATTGAGCAACGTCTAGGTCTTTTGCAATTGATGTTTCCATCTATGGGTCTACTTGCTCCTCAACATCCACATCATCTACTAACTCTTTAAGAAGAAAATAGCTGGACAACTTTGAGGTTTCCTTAAGCTTTTCATCAGATTTGATGCAGTACTTTGCAAGAGCAAATACAATAAATGTAGCAAACTTTAGCATAAGCTTGAATTTTTTTGGGTGCAAAGAGCATAACTCAGATGCATAGAATCTACCAAGAGAAAACCACATTTCTTGGTGAAGGAAAACTTCTCAATGGCAGACCTCCCAATAGGAGTGTGAACATAATCCTTGGAGTCCAACTAAACAATAGGATATGCCAACTCTTCAAACTCTACAAAGTCTTCCCTGCAAAATTCCTTTGAGCAGTTCACAACCTGATCAAGATCTCACTCTGGATTGAAAATCTCCCTAGCTGTTGCAAAGAAGGACAAGTCAATATTGTTTTCAATAAGGAAATCTAGAAGTCTCTCTGAGGCTCTGACCTCTGTAATCTGAGTGAGGCCTGCGGTCCTCATTGTGTAGCCAACTAGATACCATGTAGCAATGTTCTAGTGACCCATGATCGTAATGTTGGAGAGGATGTACATGCTCCACAACCGATTTGAGACAATTTACTAGAGATAGATGTCAATGTGATCGGTTTGCACCCTCCATAAACTATGTTATGGTGATAGATTCTAGTGAACCTCTGTAAACGCCCCGAACAACGTAGTATGCTTAACAATTATGATATTCGCTTGTTTTCAAGATTTAATATAAAAGAGAATGAACACTTAAAGCTAAAAATGAAAATTACTCACAAAATTATAGCCATGAAAATGTAAAAGTAACGGAGACAAGATTGAGGGTTGAAGATGGGCAACCCCCCCCGAAGGAATGTATTTCTGCTCAACCCAAGTCCCTTAGGGAAGAGCTCAGTTACAATCAACCTGAGAGTGAGAAAAAGGTAATTCTCACTCTCACAAGATCATGCAAAGATGTACAAACACACATGCATTATCTATTATGCAATGATAAGAACTGATTTCTTTACAGTATGAGAGAAGAAAAAGGGGAAATCAGCCTTTCTCCATTGTTGATCAGCAGTACATGGATAGGGCTTGCTTCTTGTTGCTAAAATGGAAGAAAAAGCTCAAGAAGGAGGTGCTGTAATGAATTTACAGGCTTGCTGTCTTGTAAAACAGCAGTGATAGAAGAGGGAATATGGAGGAATTTGATAATGGAGAAGTGGGGGATGATGATGGGGATGGATGGGGCCAGTTTCTGGCTATCTGTGGGTGTTGTACATGAGTTTACAGCAAAGAAAAATGATGCTCAATGAAGAAAAACGAGCTCTTATTTATAGGAGAGGGGAGAGCTAGTACAAAAGGGGAAAGTGGAGTAGCACAAGACAAGTGTCCAGCCACATGTCATGAGATGTGACAAGTGGTGGGACACTTGGAAACTTGTGTGACAAGTGTCTTGACACTTGTCTCTTCTTTATGGCCTTCCTTTTTGGGTTGAATACTGTCAAGAATAGAAACAACCAAATTTAGTAAGCACAGTCAGAGTACATAACTTACTATTTTTAGAATGACATCCCTATTTTTTAGGACTAGCATTTTTAGGCTAATTCGAGGCTCCTAAAATTTAGGGACCTCCTAAAATTTAGGGATCTCCTAGAATTTAGGGACCCCCCCAATATGGGTATCATATGAAAGCTTTTTCCGTGTACATCGCAAAAATGGTATCCGAATCTTCATGTGACTTTCCTATGCAAAGAAATGTGCATTTCAAGCTTTCAGCCCACACATGCACATTATACAAGCATTTCATGATCATGCCATCTTGTTGATTGTAACTGTCTGTTCTGGTGGATCTAGCCCACACTTCAAGGCATCAATCCTTTCTATGTGCGAGTCTAACCCTGATATGCATGAGTTCTAGTCACAGGCGCCCAATCGGGTCATATAGGTGGAAGTGTGAACTATCTTTTCTCTAACCCACCGCGTGGGTCCACCATAACCTGTGACCACTCATCAGTGGCCAGCTCCAATGCACTTTTCTTTATATCTAATTAGTGCAAAGGAAATAAATTTAATAAATCATTATATAGTCAAATTAATGAAAAAAGGATACAAATTCTGTTTCTATAGAGTTGTGACAGCCCTCTGGCTTTTATTCAGCTGTCCTCAGCTGAAAAGCTTCTTGATATTGCTGTAGAATATTTGGGTAATCCTTCATGAATTTTTCATCTACCCACTGTGCATCTGTTGTGGGTAGATTTTTGAATTTTAGTAAGAATTTTCGTGTCACAAGGCCACTTCTCGTGGTTCGATCCTTGAGAAACAAAATCTTTTCAGGTTCCAAGAGTTGCTCTGTTTCTTCAACTTCTGGGGGATCTTCAGTAATGGGTTCCTTTGGTTCTGGTCCTATGTAAGGTTTTAGCAAACTTACATGAAAAGCATTGTGTATTTTCCAATGAGCAGGAAGCTCAAGTCGATAAGAAACTTCATTTATTTTCTCAATCACTTTGAAGGGTCCAAAGTATCTACTGGAGAGCTTTGGAAAAGATGAATTTTGACCAGAACCTTGTTTGAGCCTGCTTTTATCAAACTTTAGCAAGACATATTGACCTTTTTCAAAATCCAAAGGTCTTCTTCGTTTATCTGCTTGCTTCTTTTGTCGCTCTTGGGAAACTTTGATAGTGGCTCGAACTTGATCCATTGCGGTTTTTAAATCTGAAGCAAACTCATCAGCAGCAAAAATCTTATCTTTAGTGCGAATAATTGGAGTAGGAATCACTTTACCCTGTACTATTTCATTTGGAGCTTTCCCTGTGGATGAGTGCACTGTATTGTTGTAAGCAAACTCCAATAATGGAAGATATTTCTCCCATTGTGACTTATGTTCACTAACATAAGCTTTCAACATATCCAAAAGAGTGAGATTCATCACCTCTGTTTGGCCGTCAGTTTGAGGATGAAAAGCTGAGGAGAACTTTAAAGTGGTTCCCAAATTCTCAAATAAAGCACGCCAAAAGTTACTTGTGAATTTGGAGTCTCTATCTGAAATGATCTCAGAAGGCATACCATGTAATCTGAAGATATGTTGAATGAAAAGTCTTGCAGCTTGTGCAGATTTCAATGTTTTATGACATGGAATAAAATGTGATTGTTTGCTGAATCTATCAATTATAACCCAAATCATATCATGACCTTGAGGTGTTCTTTGGAATACCTGAGATGAAATCCATTGTGATAGATTCCCATAGATCTTTGGGCACTGGAAGAGGTTGCAACAATCCTGGAATCTTCTGCCTATCATATTTGGATTTTCGGCATACCAGACAAGCCTCAATGAAGTTATGTGTATCTTTTTGTAATGTTGGCCAATAAAAGTAGCGCTCAATTGCACTTAGAGTGGCTGCCCTCCCTCTATGCCCTGCATAAGGGGGTTCATGACTTTCTTTAAGCACCTTTTGTCGAACAGGAAGAGTGACACAAAGGCGATTGTTCATGAGAAGGTAACCGTCTTTGATGGAATAATCTGGATGAGAACCTCCTTGCTTTTCTCCACATCATTTAGACGGCGGCTTTCAAAGGCTACGGCATGGCCTTCTTGATTTAGCACTGCACCAATACAATCACCGCAAGCATCTGCTTCCACCACAAATGGTTTTACTAGATCTGGAATGATAAGAACAGGTCCAGAAGTAAGAGCTGTTTTCAGCCTTGTGAAGGCTGCCTTCTCTTTTTCCTTCCATTGGAAAGAGATCTTCTTCTTTGTAAGGTCATGAAGTGGAGAAGCCATATGTGCAAAATGCTTGATGAAGCGGCGGTAATAAGAACATAAGCCAAGAAACGATCGCACCTCATGTACATCACAAAGATGAGGCCATTCTTGGATTATCCTGATCTTTTCAGGATCCATCTGAATCCCTTCAGAAGAGATGACATGCCCAAGGTAATTTATTTTATGCATGAAAAATTCACTCTTTTTACCATTTACCAAGAGTTGATTTTGTTGTAGTAATTGTAGAACAATTTCCAAGTGTTGATGATGCTCCTCTTCATTCTTGCTAAAGACAAGAATATCATCAAAGAAAGTACCGACATATTGTCAATGCTCTCTAAAGATGCGCTCCATCATTCGATTAAAGGTGGCTAGTGCATTGGTTAATCCGAAAGGAACCACCAAGAATTCATAAAGACCGTATGAAGTGCGGAAAGCAGTTTTGTGTACATCTTGTGGTATTACCCTAATTTGATGATAACCACTCTTTAGATCAATGCGGCTGAAAACCTTTGAGCCTCCTAGACGATCCAAAATGTCATCAATTCTGGGAATAGGAAACTGATTCTTCACAGTGATTTTGTTGAGGGCTCGATAATCAATGCACATCCTAAATGTGCCATCTTTCTTTTGAACAAGAAGAACCGGTGAACAAAATGGTGAGCTACTTGGCCTAATTAGCCCACGGTTGAGTAGGTCTTCGACTTGCTTTCTGATTTCTTCTTGTTGAGGACGGCTCACACGGTATGGTGCTATATTAGGAGGAGAACTGCCCGGGATAATATCAATATGATGGTCTTCTGGCCTTTCTGGGGGAAGCTGATAAGGAAGATCTTCCGAAAAACAATCTTTATACTTTTCCAAGAGTTGAAGTTGCTCTTGGTTTTCAGCATTCATATTATCTTTTACATCAGTGACATAAAGCAGACAACATTGAACACAATCCTTAATTGCTCTAGAGACTTGCATATGGCTTACCATAGGTATGGTGTCTCCAGAAACTCCAGCTTGGATCTCGTACTTCTTGCCTTTGTTGGTGAGTTCTACCTTCTTTTTCTGAGAGAAGATGGTTGAATCTACTCTATGATTCCAGGGCATGCCAAGAATCACATCGCAACCATCAAGGTCTCCGATACAGAAGGTATCTTCGTCACTGTAGCCTTGAATTTGAAACTTGAGCTTGCCAATGTAGGGTATCACAGTCTTCACTGTGTCACCTTCATCAGCATTTAAAGCTTGGCGAACTTCTGCCGGAGTGTCCATCTCTTCGTTCTTTAATCCAAGCTCTTTAGCTAATTGCAAGGAAATGATATTTTCATTCGCCCCAAGATCTATCAAGAATAGTGCTTGCTTACCTTGCAACTGTCCCCAAGCTTTTAATAATTTGCGCGTCTTTGGAGTGTGAGTTGTGTTTGCAACTACATCACTGATAGCATTGATTTTCACTGGCGACTTAGGCTTGTTGTCAGAAACCTTGCTTTGTCCCTTGTTTGGACATTGCTTCGCTATGTGGCCTGTTTGTCCACATTTAAAGCACTTCCCTTCTTTCATGAAGCGTTGCTTTTCTTCTTCGGAAAGTTGCTTTGCTTGTGGGTATAGATTGGAGCGAAATTGAGGAGCATTAGCAGGTGCATAGGGCTTCATCTTCTTTTGATTTGATGGCTGCTTTTGCCACTGTTTTTGTCCTTCATTTGGGGCTGAATACTCCTCATCATCAGCTACTCTCTTCTTATCATTCTTTTGGAATGATTTGTTGCCATTGTGCTCCATTTCCCATGTCTCAGCATGGTCAATGAGTTCCCTGAGACTAGAACAATGATAATGATTAAGAGCAGTACGAAGTTTAAAATGCAAACCTCCTTGAAACTTCCTAAGCTTTTCCGAACTGTTGATCTTCTTGAAATGTTGGACCTTCAAAAGTAGCTCCCAAAATCTCTTGGTATAGTCACCAAGTGACTCATTTTTCCTTTGCCAAAGCCGATCCCATTCCATTTTTACATCTCTTTTGAAATGAACAGGAAGAAATTGGCTTTGTATCAGGCGAACAAAGGACCGCCATGATTTTGGGGTAGCATGATCATATTCCAACCCCGTCCACCAAGTATGGGCTAAGTCGGTTAAATGTAAAGCTGCAAACTTAATCTTTTCTTTTTCTTTATACTTGTCACGACCATACAAAATTTGAAATTGACGAATAAACTTCAGAAGAAGATCAGGATTTCGGGAACCATCATACATACTGAACTTGATCTTCTTTTCAAGTTGAGATAGTGACTTAGTCTTCTTCTTCTTCTTATGCCTTCATCCATGCTCGGATCTTGAGGTTGAAGATGATGAAGTGCTTGATGGGAATGAAGATGGAGACGAGGGTGAAGAATGTTGACGCCTTTGACGATGATGAGGTCTTCCACGAGAAGGGTGTGACTCTTCATTACTAGAAGAGGATCCATCAGAATAGGCGCCAGATGACTTTGAAGAAGAGGATGAGCTTCGACGCGATCTCTTTCTTGAAGTAGAATGGGACTGCCTCTTAGAAGTAGTTGGACTTCTTGATCGGCTCCTTTCATTGGTATGGCTTTGTTTCCTTGAAGTAGATGGGCTTCTTTCCTTGAATTCTTTGGGATTCTCAACTTTTTCTAGTTTGAGAAGTTGCTCACGAATTTGCTGATTCTCCTCTCTAAGACTTTGAATGGCTTGAAGGATAGCACTCGATTGATCCATTGAGACTAAAGAAAAAAAATATGCTCAAGTACTCAATGCAAGAGCTGAAAACAAACAAACTTATAGTTGTAAGCACTACCAGTGTTAGGGGTGAGGACTGAGCCAAAGCTCTGATACCACTGTAAACGCCCCGAACAACGTAGTATGCTTAACAATTATGATATTCGCTTGTTTTCAAGATTTAATATAAAAGAGAATGAACACTTAAAGCTAAAAATGAAAATTACTCACAAAATTATAGCCATGAAAATGTAAAAGTAACGGAGACAAGATTGAGGGTTGAAGATGGGCAACCCCCCCCCCCCCCCCCCTCCCCCCCGAAGGAATGTATTTCTGCTCAACCCAAGTCCCTTAGGGAAGAGCTCAGTTACAATCAACCTGAGAGTGAGAAAAAGGTAATTCTCACTCTCACAAGATCATGCAAAGATGTACAAACACACATGCATTATCTATTATGCAATGATAAGAACTGATTTCTTTACAGTATGAGAGAAGAAAAAGGGGAAATCAGCCTTTCTCCATTGTTGATCAGCAGTACATGGATAGGGCTTGCTTCTTGTTGCTAAAATGGAAGAAAAAGCTCAAGAAGGAGGTGCTGTAATGAATTTACAGGCTTGCTGTCTTGTAAAACAGCAGTGATAGAAGAGGGAATATGGAGGAATTTGATAATGGAGAAGTGGGGGATGATGATGGGGATGGATGGGGCCAGTTTCTGGCTATCTGTGGGTGATGTACATGAGTTTACAGCAAAGAAAAATGATGCTCAATGAAGAAAAACAAGCTCTTATTTATAGGAGAGGGGAGAGCTAGTACAAAAGGGGAAAGTGGAGTAGCACAAGACAAGTGTCCAGCCACATGTCATGAGATGTGACAAGTGGTGGGACACTTGGAAACTTGTGTGACAAGTGTCTTGACACTTGTCTCTTCTTTATGGCCTTCCTTTTTGGGTTGAATACTGTCAAGAATAGAAACAACCAAATTTAGTAAGCACAGTCAGAGTACAGAACTTACTATTTTTAGAATGACATCCCTATTTTTTAGGACTAGCATTTTTAGGCTAATTCGAGGCTCCTAAAATTTAGGGACCTCCTAAAATTTAGGGATCTCCTAGAATTTAGGGACCCCCCCAATATGGGTATCATATGAAAGCTTTTTCCGTGTACATCGCAAAAATGGTATCCGAATCTTCATGTGACTTTCCTATGCAAAGAAATGTGCATTTCAAGCTTTCAGCCCACACATGCACATTATACAAGCATTTCATGATCATGCCATCTTGTTGATTGTAACTGTCTGTTCTGGTGGATCTAGCCCACACTTCAAGGCATCAATCCTTTCTATGTGCGAGTCTAACCCTGATATGCATGAGTTCTAGTCACAGGCGCCCAATCGGGTCATATAGGTGGAAGTGTGAACTATCTTTTCTCTAACCCATCGCGTGGGTCCACCATAACCTGTGACCACTCATCAGTGGCAAGCTCCAATGCACTTTTCTTTATATCTAATTAGTGCAAAGGAAATAAATTTAATAAATCATTATATAGTCAAATTAATGAAAAAATGATACAAATTCTGTTTCTATAGAGTTGTGACAACCTCTTACTCATGAGCAGCCATGCATCGAGGTGATAGTCGCTCTTAGGAGCGGGCATGCCGCCTGAGTTTGATTCACTATAGAAACACCATAGATGGAAATTAGTTCCTTTTCCCAGTGGGAAACATGCATTACCATGCAAGTATGTGTACAAGTTGAAGAGTACCCTCGAATATCCCAAGCCAATGTTTAAGGCTAGATTGGTTGGCAAGATTTTAAGTAGGAGCATGGTATTGACTTTGATAAAGTCTTTTGTCCAATAGTCAAGATAATTATCTTATGATTGATTTTGTCCTTGGTGTGCAATTAGATTTAGACCTTTATCAAATGGATGTGAAAAACAATTTTTTTGCATGGGGACTTGCATGAGGATATCTATATGCAATTGCTTAAGGGCTTTATGAAAAAGAGTAGGGAACACCTATTGTGCAAGTTGGGAAATAGCATTTATGGACTTAAGTAGGTACCTAGAATGGCATTGGAAGCAAGCCAAAGTGACAATCTCATATAGTTGTGAGATTTGATGTGTGAGCAAAGCATTGTGTATTCTACAAAGTGAGCTTGTTGGCCTCTCCCACATGTTTTTTGACCATTTGAGGCTATTTTGAGCCCCATTCTCTCTCTTTCTCTCTCTCTCTCTCTCTCATATAATGTATACATATATAAATCTCACTCACTCTCCGTGTTTATCTCACTCTCTCTCTCACTTTTTCTCTCTCATACATGAAATCAGTCCACATTGTATAATAATGCCTCACAATCAAATTACGTCATGTGTTGTAACAAACACTTCTCTTAAATCCTCACACACACATACACACACACACACACACACATAATGTGAATGCTTGCGTAGCCACTCTATGTTTTTAGTACTTTAATTGCAATGGATTGATAGCTCCCTCGCCCCCTCTTCCCAATGGAGTAGCATATAGCTAGCTAGAAACCCAATGTTCCATACTAGGAAAAAACACATTGAGGTGCACTATCACTTTGTTAAAGAGAAGGTACTTATAAGAGAGATTGACCTGGTATATGTTAGTGCACATAATTAGATAGCTAACATTTTCACGAAGGCATTGGGTGCAAAGAAGCTTCAAAAGTTTCGAAGCTTACTTGGAATTGTAGAGATACAGTTGAACTTGAGGGGGATTATTGAGATGGCAAGCTCAACACGTGCAAACATTGATGACGGACTGCTTGGCTAGGTAGGTCCACATGTCTAAACTTAGCATGTTAGTGGTCATTATGATCCTCACATGGCCACTAACTTATCACTTATTATATTTAGTTTGTTGCACCTACCTATAGTTGTCATAGTTATAGCGCCAGGTTGATTAATATAGTCAGTTATGCATTGTTTAACTTAGTAGACCACTTTCCTTTATGTTTCATCTTATCTATACTTTTTGTACATTTTATTGTGTGTGGAAGAAGAAGAAGAAACTAATAAGAAAAGTTTTTGTCCTCCATCTTCTTGTGTTCTTAAGTTAGCTTCCTCTTCTGTGTATGGTGTGTGTTTGGCATAGCAGCTCAAGCAAGTTCCCCCACCACACGATTCTTGACATAAGTGGGAGGTTGTTGGGTGGTAAAGGTGCTTGTGCTTATGCCACCTTGTATTTACTATACACAACCTATACACTACAAGTGGTGGGAACCTATTACTATCACTTATTCTTTATTCTTTCAGTAACTATTGAATATGGTCACACATTGCGACTATTGGAGTTTCCACATACGGTGTCTCTCACTCTCTTGCTCCATCTGCCATAGCTCTTGTTTTCAATTATGTGCTTCCCTCAGGCGTTACCTTTCAAAATGGACACTTTCCTTTTAGATCAAGGGGGGAGTGCATGTCTAAGGTTTTTTATGCATAACTAATTGAGTGTGGGATAAAACATGAATCGTATATACCATAGAAAAATGATATAGTTGAGAGGAAAATAGATCACTCATGGAGGTGGCATGGTTTATGATTAAGAATCAAGCTTTGCTACATTATTTCTGGCTTGAGACTATTTTATGTGCAGCTTAGGTACTTAACATGTGTCCCATTAAGGCTTTGCGGTCTATCGCTTTGTATGAAGCATAGCACCACAAAGCCATCTATGGCTCACTTACATGTTTTTGGTTGCTTGGCTTATGCTTTGGTTCTGGTACAACAATGCAAGAAGTTGGATGATAAAGCTATTAAATATATTTTTATTGGGTGTAGTAATGAAAGCAAATGTTATAAGTTATTCCATCAATAAAGTAAGCATACCTTGGTTAGCCATGAAGTTATCTCCATGGAAGATGCCGTTCAACCTTTAGTTTCATATATAAAAGATACAAATATATGCTCACAAGAAATCTATGACACTTTGTTGTTTCTTTTTAGTGGTGTGCAATCACATGTAGTACCAAATGAGGCAATTTTTCAGCCTATGTAGGTTTCTCAAGATAATGCAAATTAATTTATTTCCAATATGGATGTGATCGATGCACTTCTTGATGAGAGAGTAGAGATTGAGAAGTCCAAGACTATGCCAAAGTAGCTAGTGCAAACATTATGTGACACTAAGTTGGATGCACCATTGGCACACTCTCATAATGCCTCTTCTGTATAAAGTTGTTATGCACCGACTATTTCTAGTCTATGTGATGAGAATGAGCATGTTTCTTTTGAAGAGGCACAAAGTTTAGAAAATTGGATGGTTGCCATGCAATCTATGATGTTATTATAAAAAATGGTACTTGATCCAGATATGATTTGTTCCCTAGCAAGAAAGCCATTGGCACCAAGTGGGTTTACAACTTAAAGTACAAACCAAATGGTAGTATTGATCACTACAAATCTAAACTTGTAGTAAAGGCTTATGCTCGGCATAAGGGCATTGATTTGATGAGATATTTGCTCCCACTTGCTATATGATAATTATTCATAGCATCTATGCATTAGCAACTCATACTATTGGAATGTACATGAATTGGATGTTGAAATTGCATTTTTGAATGGTGATTTACATGAGGAAGTGTATGCTTTTCAACCTTGTGGTTTTGTGGAGAAGGGGCAAGAAAACAACATGTACATATTTACAAATGCATTGTATAGTTTGAAGCAAACACCTTAGGCTTGGTATAAGAAGATACATATATACTTGACTACACTTGGTTTTCAAAATAGTCCAAGTGATAGCACCTCATACGTCAGACATGAGGGTCATTATGGTTTTAATGACACACACATTGTTGATTTTCGTCAACTTTTGACAATCAAATTTGGGTCTATTGTAGCATCATTTGGGCATTCAATTCAAGTAATATGATGGAGGTATTGCTTTGTGTCAAGCAAAGTAATTGATTTTGTCTTGAAGACTGCAAGCCTATTGCTACTCTTGTAGAGACAAGTTTGAAGCCTTCATGATGCCAAAGATAGTTTGATGTCTTTCTCTATTAATAGCTATTGGCTGTTTGATTTATATATGTAGTACGAGACCTAACATTCAATCTGCAGTCTCATAGATGAGCTTAGTCCATGCATTAAGCATTGGTAGGTAGTGAAGCGGATCTTTCGGTACTTGAGTGAAACTTGACATATTGGGTAGTTTTAGCTCGGGGGGATCATTACCGCCAATTTTACGTGCTTTTTTAGATTCTGATCGAGTTGGTTGTTATGACACTTGTGTATCCATAAGTGGTTTTTGCTTCATACTTAGCAACTCTTGCATATCGTGAATGAGTAAGAAACAACCCTTTGTAGCCACTTCTAGTTGTAAAGCTAAGCATAAGGTAGCATTACATTTTGATGTGAGAGCTTCTAGAGCACTTTCCTATAGTGTAGATAGAATAATGCTCTTTATGTATGTGTATACAAGCATGTATTCATGGGAATTTGAATGGAAAAAAAAGGGCTCTAGTATCATCTAATCACCATATGTGCACCAAGTTGGCTTTATCTCAAATCATTTCACATATTTTTTCTATTGAGCTCTTAGGGAACAAGCATTCAAATTTAGGTCCAAGTGGATGAGGCATACTATAATTAATGAAAAACTCATAAAGAAAACACAATGTTTGTTGAGAGTTGTAAGCCCAAGTACTAGTAAGTTTCTACCTCTTGATACTTGCCAATCATGTGTATTCAAACCATATTAATCCAAAATAAGAGTATTTTTTTCCAATTGTAGAACGGTCTCATGCTTGGTGTGGGTTCGAAGGTTGGTGGTATTTTAAATGAGGACAAAGTTATACACATTTATATCCTCTACGCCAAATGAGCTAAATCATGCTACTATATTAAAGGACATATAGAGTTTTAACAAGAAACTTTGAGCATTATTGGGCATGCCCAAAATGCAGGTTCTTCTCTTTAATTTAGATTTAATGCATTAGAAGTCAAATGCATTATTATTAAATGACAAAATTATGATTTGAGAAAATAGAAACACACATTTTCAAAGGTGGATCAAACAAGAGACTTTCTGGGCCATGCTACAAGATGGCAAAAGGAGACTACTCTCGAGTTAAGAGGATTACCATAATATTCACACATACTATCATAAATCGCACAGCTCTTTTCCTATTCTTGCTTCTAATTTGTGCATAGGCAGATCCATCATCCACTACCTTGGTCTCCATTCGTGCTTCAGTGATATTAGGTTTACCCAAAATGACAGGATAAGAGCATGAATCTTGAATGAAAAAGTGATGAGTCTCTTGTATATCTCCTATGGACACCTTCATGCTTAAGCATGCTGCATAAAGCTCCTAGTAATGTTATTGGTAGCCCTCGTCCACTATCCATGCTAGACATCTATATACCACTTCTCGCTCTTATACAAGTTGCAAACCATGATATTTACCTTGGAGCCTTCATCAATCAAGGCAATGAGCCTAGTGACTCCTAGAATAATGTCTTCAACAAACCAACATAGGTGCATCATCTTCTACATATTGTACATGCATATCCTTTATTGTCTTCTTACATGCAACACTATCCACAAGTACATCAACAGAATCATCCTTTATAGTCAATTCTTCAATTCTTCATAATAGAGTCCGCTACAGCCTTTGCTTCTCTATATTGTGGTGTTGATGTGAGGGGTTAACTAAGATGTGGCAATGGTGGTGGTGATGGTGGAAATGGTGGTGGTAGTGGAGGAGTAGCATTGGTGCTTGTTGATATATGCCCAAAAGAAAAGGTGAAATAAGTGGACTATGTGAAATAGAATTAGAGATTGCCCAAAAAATCTCACTCAAAAGCTTGTTTCTTGCACACACTCAAAGAGAGAGGTATTAGCATTGAAGAACTTACGTTTTTGGCCTTGCATGCCCCACTTGGCAACCAGCTCCCACATGAACAAACAAAGCATTAAGAGAGAAAAATGAAATGATAATCTACAAAATTCTAGAATGATTTATGAGAGTATGAGTTACAATCATCTATACGATAGTATAATTATCTAAAAATTACAATAAATAAAAATATGAAAAACAATGCAAGAAAGCTAAAATCTATAAGTAAGGAGACTCTAGTTGACAGATGAAGACCTCTAGTTGGATACAATCTCATGGAGGTGTAGAGGGCCTAGCTCTAGCTTGAGCAATAATCACTTGTATTCGCCTTTAGAAGTTCTACCAATGTCTATGTTAGGGTCTAGGAAATCTAGATTAGCCAAGCTGGATGGCTTGATCAATCAATATCCCATGTGTATGTGTATATGACTAAGGCTATGATTGTGCTAGAAACACCTGAGTCTCCCTCCCGATAAGTTGCATTTGGGTAGGACCTCGATATTTTAAAGATGTTGTACTCTTGAGAAGCATGTCCTGAAGTTATTGTTTTCTCAAGGAGGAAGAGGCCAAGGTACTACTAATTAGTGAAAATATATAGTGGAAATGGCCTCAAATCTCATAGTATGCTAGGCAACAAATATAGTGTTCCTCTATCTTTGGCTCTAGTTGATATATGTAGCACATATAGTCATCTAGTGTTGTAGATTTGTCTCTATTAGTCTCAATATCTAATTGGTGTAAAGAGTTGCATAGTTGGCCAATAGAACACATGATCCCATGTGAGATGATGATATCCATGTATCTTGGGTGGGCAATAAATCCATCACATGTAGTATGGAGAAGATGCTTTATATGGAAAACTATCTTCATCTCTAACTCTTGTATTGATGCCAACCATGTCCTCTTGGTTTCTAACTCAGTGAGATCCATCCTAATAACCCTACCAGTCTCTAAGTAGGTCAAGATAAGGGATGGCGCATCAAGGGAGTACTAAAAGGGGTAGCCTATCCATGCTAAAGCCATGTAACTCAAACTAGGCTGACATTTATGCATAGAAACATGAAGTGCCATTCTCTTTGGCAAGCTATCAAAAGGATTCAAGAGCTAGTTGTGCATATCTATATCTAGTAGATCTTATAAGGTGTGCATATATGTGACTAGTTAGGTGAGGGTCTCTACTACAATTAATGTAGCCCTTAGCTTAGGTTCGATGATCTCATGTGGGACCAATGCCTTACATCTTATCATCTTGGAGTTTATGGATATGAGTGTCCTCTTTATCAACCTCCATTCATCATAAGTGTGACTTGATTGGTTGCAATAGTGATCGAAACTAGGCCCCCAAATTCGTACTCCATAGAGTAATGTGGACATGACTAGTGTATTAAAGAGCCACATCTTAGTGCAGGGCTCCTAAAAATGCATTTGTGAGCACATCTTAGTGCAAGGTTCCTAAAAATACACTTGTGAGCACATCCTCTCCAAATCACCTAGTGCTATGTATCCTTGGGTTAGTCTAGTGTTTAATGCCTCTCTCATCTAGAAAGTAGGACCTATCAATTATGCCTTGAGATATGTATATGAATCCACACCCCCCAACTCCTCCTATCCATATGTGAATTTAGGTATTGATCTCCTCACACATTGTGATGTAGCCTTAATCATCATCATCTTGGTTTTATTGAGGTTTATTAAGAGTCCATTGTCTAATGCATGAGTGTAGTGCTTCCAAGTGTCTCTATGGTCCTTACGGAGAATTCACTATTAATACAATGTCACCTACATATAATAGGAGAGTTATCTAAGTGATAGCAAGTGGAGCTCCTCCATCTCCTCCATAAGATATGTAAACAACAATCCCATCAATGTAAAGGCCAAATAGCATTGGAGAGAGGGGGCATCCTTCCTTCACCCAAATGGTGGTGAATAGGTGTTGAAAGGCCCTCAAGTGTCCAGACTTGTAATATCTCCACCCCCACTTGTATGTGACAAGGGTCTTGGAAAGGGGGAGTTTAAAAATAAAAAATTAAAGAGAAAGAAAAAAGATTTCAATGTGATTGCATGATTGATCCTACCGTTGCCATATTGATTGGCCGCCGCGATCACCCAACTCACACACACTACCATCAACACTCCCTTGAACATGTTACTCCTCTAGGTCATGCAGCTCACCACCATACCACCATACAATTGTGTGTTCAGAAATAGCCTCAAAAAGGAAAAAGAGGGGGAGAGGTCTCGATGGTGACAATAATAACAAGGAGAGGGAGGAGGGAACACCCCTCCCCTCTAAGGCTTGTGTAAAGCCTCAATGCTTTTAGCATTGTGGGTGACATATCATTTTGGAAAGCATTGCTACTACATACATACCAACATTTATTTATTTATTTATTTATTTATATTTATATTAGTGGTAGAAAGAGGAGGAGAAGAAGAAGCGAGGAAGAGATAGAGAGGGAGAAAGAGAGGTAGAGGTAGAGAAGAAGAGAGAGGTAGAAGGAGAAGAGAAGAATACAGAGGAAGAAGAAGAGTACGAGGAGAAGAAGAGAGGGGTGAGGTAGAAGGAGGAGGAGGAGGAGATAAGAAGAAGAGAATATAAGGAGAGAGAGAGAGAGAGAAGGGAGGTAAGGAGTGAGAGAGAGAGATAGGTAGAGATGAAGAAGGAGAAGAGAAGAAAGAGAGAGGGGTAGAGGGAGAAGAGATAGAGAGAGACAGAGATGGACAAAGAGTGAAAATGAAGATAAGGAGAGAGAGAGAGAGAGAGAGAGAGAGAGAGAGAGTGTGTGTGTGTGTGTGTGATGAGCAGAGTCAGAAGGAGAAATAGAGAAGAAAAGTAAAGCAAGAAAGAGGGGGTAGAAGATAGAAACATGTGGAGGAGGAACTAGACATTGAGAACTGTCAAACGAAGATATCAAGTTCAAGGATGGCTTTGCAATGACACTTCAAGTCCACTATACCATCAAGGAAACTCCCATCAAATCCACACATTGCAAGGAAAATGCCCAAGTGCTTTGCTAGATATTAATCTTATTCTTGGTTTCAAATTTTTCTAGTTGTCCTCACAATGGGTTGGGATTGTTAAGAGGAGATGAGAGTACTAGTTTAAGCTCATCAACACCTAATTTAATAAGTCTAGCATATAAATGATGGGATGACTATTCATTAAAGTGTGGATTATTCAAGGAATTAGGAGGAAGAGAGGATGTATGGATTATGTGTAACAAAGCAAAGTTTTGAAGAATTCAAAAAGAAGCTTGTAATGTAAAGAAAAGCTAGAGACATGTATCTTAGCATGGGATCTAGGTCCTAGGAGTGCATCATGTGTAATTTTGCAATTGCACTCTAGGGAAGAATAAGTTGTCATGGATTGTATCATTCTTTGCAAAGTATCCAATGGTTCTTGTTTAGTTATTGACTTATTTTTTTTAGAAAAGGCTTGTTGTTTTGGGAAAAATGGATTTCCTTTCTAACCAAGATATGTTAGTGGATTCATATGGAACATTCAAAATGGTTGTTTGGATTGATGCTATGAAAAAGGGTTATTTTTCTTAGGTATTGTTGATAACTTGATTGCTTGGTTGTGGATTTATACAAAGTTCTTATGTCCCCATGGATGGATTTTTGATTATGCATTAAACTGCCCATAAAAGTAGTGGTGGGAGTCCTTCACCAAGGGGCTATTTAACCATGCTGGAGGTTAGGACACCAACCCTAGATACAAAAGATCTCTATGTAGGGAACACTTGGGCAGGAGGAGGTGAGGGTATTGAGGGGATTTGGCTAGTAAACCTCTTATACAAGACGTCTCTCCATAGGGAACACTTGGGCAGGAGGAGGTGAGGGTATCGAGGGGTTTTTTCTAGTAAACTCCTTATGCTCCTAAGAACTACCTAATCCTTTGTGTAATTTAAGATGGACTTCCTGGAAGGCCTTGATGCTAGATAAGAATGGATTATTAGATTGTGTACTTGAGATTGGACACGAGTCTCGAAATTAAGGGATAGAATATCGGGTTGGCATTGTACCTTGAAGAAGGTTTGGGATAAATATATTGATTTGCAACAGCTTTTAAAGGACTAGTTGGCATTATCTTTGTGTTGGTGACCATAATTTATGTGAAGGAACTAATATTTGATAGATAATTAAAGAAGTTGTCTTTGCATGTCAAATATAAATGTGTTAGGATAATTAGATAACTAAAAGAATCCTTGAGAAAAGTAGGAGGGCGAGATCCTAGTGAATCCATCATATGTATGGGTGGTCTCAGTGAGCTAAGAGTTTTCCTTCAAGGTGCTAATTTTAGAAAGTGTGCATGACTAGCTAATGTATTATCTTAGACCCTAATAAATGCCATTTTAGGGAAATAGAGTCGAGACTATATCCTACAGGTAGAGGGGTTAGTGCGAGGGTCGACATGTATCACTCCCCCTTATTTCTCACTCACTATGAACCAAGTGTAGTATTGATATGCTTTGATTTGAGTTGACTTGTAGTGGCTTAAGGATCAATGCTATTTAAGTTGTTAGATGACCTTATGCCAAATGAGAAACCCGAATTCAGGTTTATTCTTATAAGTTATTGTCAAAACCTTCATTTTTGTGAAGTGAACTTGAGAGAGCCTATGCAACAAACACCATGTTATTTTAAGGAGTACCGAGTGGCATTGCTTAGGAAGGGTCTCTCAATGGACTTGTAAGTCATGCCACTAAGTGCTCCTCAATTTAGCACATTACATGTGGTATCAAAGCAAAAAGAAAAAAAGTAGCAATAATCTATGCACATGTTACCCTTACTATTTTTACTTGTAAGTTTAAGAACGAAAGAGCTGAAGTTATTCTAAACACAATAGCCTCAATGATGTGGTCTAAATTGCCAAGTATACCCTATTAGCATGCATCTTGAGCTCTAAGAAAATAAGTTTCTCTTAAAGCAAGTCAAGTTGCCTAAGTTCACAGAAAAAGGATCCAATGTTGAGACTAATGCTAAAGTTTGGATTGAAACCCTTGAGGACTATTTTGATGCTGCAAGAATAAGTGAAGTTAACAAGGCTATGATTTCTAGGCTGAAGTTGGTAGGTGAGGCATGCTTATGGTGGAGATAGTGGTGCCAAGGCAACACTACCACCAATAGCCTTGTAAGTTGAGAAGATATCAAGAAGGCCGTGAGACAGAGATACTTACTACCTTCCTATCGCACCATCAAGATGAATGAGTTCTTTTCCTTGTGCCAACTAGGACTAACTCTAAAAACCTATTATTCTTGGTTTGTGACATTGCAAAAATATGCATTACTTATGGATATTACCCAACAAGTGGCCAAATTCTGTCGTAGTCTAAATTAACCATTGTCTAGAATTCTTAAGGCCAATTGACTTGAAAGATGCTCTCATATGAGCCAAGGCTTTGATCGGGCCTAATAAATATCAACTTCTTGAAGATGACTACTTCCTAGAAAACCCTGAAGAAGACTATGATCACTTAAAGGACCAAGGAAATAAGTGTCATAAGTATGGTGAGATAGGCCACATTTGAAGGAGATATCCCAATCATCGATGATTCCTTTGCAATGATCTAGGAACATAAAAGTCAATTGCCCTTGAATTGGATCAAGAAGAAGAGGAACTGAGAACCAAGTGAGGCTACACAAGTTCAGCATTTAGCTTCCCTTAAGAATCTAATAGTGATTAAGACCTAGGATCGTTGACCTCTTAGTACATGATTAGAAGTCCTAGAAAGATCTTCATGAGATGTATAAAACCTTATATTTGTACTCATTATCTACTATTAAAATAATAGTTGAGTTATAATATGTTGCAATAAGTTTGTCCTTAATTTCATTATCTTCGAGTTTGGGTATTCCTGTTTAATTAGAGTAATACAACAAAAGCATAGTGGGCACTAATGCACATGTTCACAACACTACATCTTACCCTACAAAACAACTACCCCTAAGTTATCTTGAGATGAGGATATCTTGATTCCTTTAGAGAGAGAGAGAGGATGTGATAGCTTTCCCCCCCCCCCCCCCCATGTGACAAGGGGCTTGGGAAGGGGGAGTTTTAAAAGAGAAACTTAAAGAGAGAGAGAAAAAAATTCGACATGACTAATCTTGCTACTACCATGCTGACTCATCACCGGCATTACCCAACTCGCACATGCCACCATTAGCACTCCCTCGAATGCATTGCTCCTCCAGTTCATGCAACTCACCACCACACTGCCCCTAGCAATAGCCTCAAAAATGATGAAGAGGGGGAGAAGTCTCACTGATGATGATAATAATGAGGAGAGGAGGAGGGAGCACCTCTCTCCTCTAAGGTTTGTACAAAGCATCAATGCTTTAAGCATCGTGGGTGATATATCATTTTAGAAAACATTGTTGGTAGAGAGAGAGAGAGAGAGAGAGAGAGATATATATATATATATATATATATATATATATATATATATATATATATATATATATATATATATTAATGGTAGGAAGAGGAGGAGGAGGAAGAGAAGAAGGGAGGAAGAGAGGTAGAGGTAGAGAAGAAGAGAGATGTAGAAGGAAAAGAGAAGAATAGAGAGGAATAAGAAGAGTAGGAGGAGAAGAAGAGAGGGGTGAAGTAGAAGGAGGAGGAGATAAGAAGAAGAGAAGAAGAGAGGGGTGAAGTAGAAGGAGGAGGAGATAAGAAGAAGAGAAGAAGAGAAGATAAAAGGAGAGAGAGAGAGAGAGAGAGAGAGAGAGAGAGAGAGAGAGAGAGAGAGAGAGAGAGAGAGAGAGAGAGAGAGAGAGAGAGAGAGAGAGAGAGAGAGAGAGAGAGAGAGAGAGAGAGAGAGAGAGAGAGAGAGAGAGAGAGAGAGAGAGAGAGAGAGAGAGAGAGAGAGAGAGAGAGAAGAAGAAGAAGAAGAAGAAGAAGAAGAAGAGATGGATAGAGAGAGAAGGGAGATAGGGAGTGAGAGAGAGAGAGAGATAGGTAGAGAGGAAGAAGGAGAATAAGAGAAGGAAGAGAAGGAAGAGAGAGAGGCAAAAGGAGAAGGAGAAGAGAAGAAAAAGAGGGAGGTATAGGGAGAAGATATAGGGAGAGAAAGATGGATAGAGAGTGAAAAGGAAGATAGGGAGTGCAAAAGAGATAAAGGTAGAGAGAGATGAGTAGAGTCAAAAAGAGAAACAAAGAAAAGTAGAGCAAGAAAGAGGGGGTAGAAGATAGAAACATGTGGAAGAGGAACTAGACATAAAGCATGACAAAGAGATCAAGTTCAAGGATGACACTTCAAGTCCACTATGCAATCAAGAGAACTCTCGTCAAATCCACACATTGCAAGGAATCCCTTAGTGCTCCACTAAATCTTGTTCTTATTCTTGGGTTTCACTTTGTTCTACTTGTTCTCACAATGGATTAGGATTGTTAACAGGAGACGAGAGTATTATTTTAAGCTCATTAATACCTAATTTAGTAAGTCTTGCAAAGAAATGATGGGATGATTATTTATTAAAGTGTGAGTTATTCAAGGAATTAGGAGGAAAAGAGTATGCATGGATTGTGACCAAGTGCGATGTTAACGTCACTCCTGCCTTTGATTGATTATAAAGTGGTCTTTCTTAGGTGAGCATTAGATTGTTGTTAGAGGTGACTTGTCCAACACTTCCCCTATGAAGTAGAACTGATATTCCTATGTTCAACTAAGTGAAAGGTGAGAAGGATTGAAGCTTGCTTGGAAGAGCTATGGTAGGAGAGCAAGAGAGAGAGAGAGAGAGAGAGAGCAAATGGAAACTCCAACAGTCACAATGTGTGACCGGTTCTTCCTTTATTCAAACTAACGCTGCTAAAAGAATAAAGAATAAAGTGATGGTGGCAGGCGCTCGCCACGTGCAGTGTGTAGTGGCGGGTACTATCAATGTAGTAATACACAGGTGACAGCATGATTGGCCATATATAGGATGTAGATAGTTCTACAGAATCATCGAATAATCTAGTCAAGCTATTTGGTAATACAAGTACCAAAATTAGAAAGTTATAGTTGAATTATGAATGGAACAATATTAAGCATGGAAATCTATCTATTAATGACTATGCATTGAAGATTTAGAGTATTTTTGGAGTTTATTAAACTACAAGTTGATGGTGATGAATATATGGCTACAGGTTTGGATAGTTTGGGTGAGGAGTACAAGTAGTTCCAAACCTCCATCAACACAAGCACCATTCCCAATTTTGTAGATCTAAGAGTCTATGTTGATGTAATGAAGGTCCTAGACTACCATAAAATCTAACTATGGAACAATGGAAAATGAAGAAATCACTACATTAACCTATGGTGAAAACATGAATACAAGAAAGGATTCTTGGAACGCACCCCAAGCTGGTGCCATGGAAACTCACCTCCATGTAGGTGAAGAACAAGAAAACTAATGTGACTACCAAGAAAACTTACATGAATAACATGTCCAAATGGCAAAAGGCCCCTAACTTTGGCTAGGGCTGCCTATTTATAGCAAATCCTAAGCCCTAGACCTCTAATTTTATCACAAAGGCATTTAGCCTGCTGTCATTGTTTCCCATTGGCCTCATTTGCTTCATTACAAACCCTCCCTGCCTCAATTAGCTTTGTCCTCAAAGTTGCAAATGGGAAGATATTACAATGGATATGTCATGAATGTCCGAAAGCACAATTTGAAGAAGATTCCATGGTCTAAGAAGTTGATGACTGCCTGCATATTGCTCATGCTGTCCATAGAAGGGCAGTGATAGAAAAAGAGTCATAACTTCTTAAAAATAGCTCCAAATCCAACAAATGAGGTGTCATTTTGAAGAATACACCTAGAAGCATCATATCCAATCATCAAGTGATGACTTTGATGATGTCAGACCATTTATTTTCATGACAGTAATTTAATACAGCAAGCTGTATTAAACAATGAGCTCATGCTTCTTCAACTGTTTTTTTTTTTTTCCCATAAACCATGTAAAAATCAATGAAGACAAGCTGTCAATCAAATTTGCAGGTCAAGGGATGTCAAATCATCATCCAATCATCCATAATAACCTCCGGGATCATATGGAAATCCTCCAAAATAATGGTCACAACCTCTCGGGTCATATGGAAATCCATCCAAAATTTCATAATCAACAAGATAAATCCCTAGATCATAAGGAAATGACACATCAAAGTCATATGTCATATCAGCCCCATAACCAAAATCATACTCAGTCGAAATGCCATCATAAGGTAGTCGCAGTCCATGATCATCTATGGGCTGATCATGATCAAAGATAGGCTGATACATGTCTTCATCATTACCCCATGATAACTCATCATCATGCACATATACATTGTCGTTCATATCTGCAACAAACTCTTCTTGTGCACTATCTTCATTTGAATCTGCATACTCTTGCTCTTCATCTTCAGCTGCATCATCTTGCTCTTCAACTTGGTCATTTGAATCATCTTCTTCTTCTTGATCTTCCAAGTATGCTTGCTCTTTACAAATTTCTTCATGCATTGCATTAAGAGACATTTCCCTAAGCTTTCCCACTACATTTTCAACTTTATTATCAACATCTTTATCCTCTTCTTGCTGTCCATGACAAACTTGCACTTCCACTTGAGATACATTTACATTAGAATCCTCCAATACAAGGGCTGTAGCAAAGTGACTATTCCTGCAGTAACTCTCATGATTAGGAAACCATTGAGCCTCACATTTATAGCATATGAGTTGCCTTTTCATTTCCATCAGCTCTTGATGAGGTATAAGCTTTCTTCGGGTGCCAAAAGGAGTAGGCCATTCTAAGATAACTGAAATTCTAACATGCTGTGCCCTGCATACATTTAGATGACCAATAATATTCTTCTCTCCACATTTGTAGCATAGACCTCGAGAAGTGAGATCATCCAACATACGGCTTGATAAGTAGGTACCATGAACATTGTTGAAGGAGAAAGGACGGGTTAGTACTTCTTCTTCCTCATGATAATCCATGACATAAGCTGACTGTCCTTGGTACCCTGCATAGTGTGTTCCATAGGCATTATTTGCACCCATATCATGCTCATATGCATAAGATTGATGCTGCCCACCATTCATGCATAATGCACAAGCTTCATACTGCTCATATGGATCATTATATGCATGATTATCCACCCTTCCATCAAAATATCCATGTCTGTCTCCCATTCTATACATGCAGTCTGAGTATACAGCAGTGGAAAATCCTCAATAACTTGAGCTCCAATTGTCCAAATTGAGTGCTTTATGGCTTTCTTTGAAGCTTATACAATACTCTTTCAAATGAGTTATCAAGCTCTACAAATGGATAAGTATAGACAATTTTGGAAATTCTTTTTTTGTTGTCAGCCAGACACACTCTGTAAAGAGTGAATGCCTTGTTTCAAGTGTCTTTTGTACTTCTCATCAAAATTTGAGCAAATATCCAACACCAAGACACTCAAAGGAGTAGGGAAGAGCTGTAGGGTATTGAAATAGATTGTATTGTACATTCATTGCATACTCATCCCTAAATTCCAGCCCTAGCTCTAGCCTCACTTTGCAGCTCTACCCGAACGATCAAAACGAAACAGGAATGAGAAATTAGAAGGCCATTGAAGGTGCTACTGGAGATATAGGAATGATGAAGATTGCTATCCTAATCAGCGCAAAATGTATTGAATGGAAGCAGGTCTAATGCTCTTGCCATTTGAGATTCGATCATCCACAGCAGGCGCAGAGTCTTTAGGCATAAATGAGGACTATGAGCATCCAAGGACCAGGCTGCCAGATTTCTCCTCCCATTGTGCTTCCATCAATGCAATCTGAGGCTTCCATTCTTTGGCTTGCTCTTTCAACACATATGTTTCCTGCTTGCCTTCTCTTTTAGCTATAACTTGTTCCCTAGGGCGTGCAGCCCCAAATGGATTTGGCCTATAGGCTCTCAGAGTCTTTCACCAGTAGGCAAATGAGATGCAGAGAACAAGATCGACTTGGTCAAATGAAGGCGAAGGCATGCATAGTCACAAATCCCTCTTCTTGGCCCTTTGTAGGAATGACGTCAGGCTCTTTGTAGAGATTTGATAAGCCTTCCTTCTCCAAGGCCTGGAATGATGTCAGGCTCTTGAACGACCAACGGAATGCAGCCCCTGGTACCGTTGATGCATAGATGCAGGCCAGAAAGCTTGTTGATGCCCCTTTTTTTGTTGCTCTCTTACTGCTGCTGCTACTGTTTTTTTTTTTCTGCTACAGCTCTCTCATCCATTCTTCCCAATAATCATTATTAACAGTAGATACAGTTTGTTGGCGACTAATGATGTTGGTTCCATGGCTTCCGTCCACAGATGCTTCCTACCTCTAGAGCAGCTCAGGGCAGCAACCAATGGATTTCATTCTGACAATATTGTGTCAGAAGGGGTGAGAGGGCATCGAATGTGGTCTTCAAAGGACGGCTGGACAACAATAAATGGGTTGCGGTGAAAAAGGTTTCCCAGGTCTGCCTGAAGACGTTGAGGCGCCATATTGCACAAAGGGAATCAGAGAAGGTGAGAGGACCAGGATCAAAGACAACAATCTGCTTAGCAAATTTGAGCTATCTGGCAAAGAGGTAGCTTATAAGGCATCTTTTTGGGGGTCTTCAGAAGGTCAGTTGCATCTAGGAAGCTTCCTCTACAATGATATCTGATAGATTTTACGGATAAGCCTGGCACCCAAGCATATCTAAAACAATGTTGAATACAGATCATTATGTATGACCGTCAGCAGATTGTAGGAGCGAAATATCCCATTGATACCTCACAGAATGGTCAGTAGGCAAACATTTGTTGTGCTCAGGCTTCTCCACCACAAGGATTCAAAAGAGCTTTTCATTGCAAGCCTGGATCTATTACAAATTGCATAGATAATGAAGCTTCATCTTGTTGTGACTGTTGTGCCTATGCTTCATAATGTTGAATCCGCCCTTAGATCCAACCTCATCGTCACCATTTCCAGGAGCAAGCAACCAGATACATACGTTTCCTCCTCTGCAACATCCCCAAGCCTTATTAGCTCCTACTCCAGTAGTACGGAGTCCAGTATCTGGGGGCCTTCTGTTTTCAATCTTCTCAATGGACCTTTGAGTGCACCTATTGTGACAGGTGGAGACACTGGTCTGAAATTCTGTCCAATGGAGGTTGAGGATTTTCCATAAACTTGTGGGACTTGGAGAAGGAAAACATGCTGCATTGAAGGCTTACTATCTCCCAGGTGAAATCAGGCTCATTATGCCCAAAATGGCCATATGCAGCAATCTTCTAGTACCGCTTGTTACCTCCCCTTCTCAAGTCATTATTAATAGCAATCATGCCTGGCCGGAAATCAAAAATCTTCTTAATAATTTCCAAAATCTCAGCATCAGGGATCTTTCCAGTTTTGTATGTATCCACAAATACAGATAGTGACTCGGGCACACCAATGGCATATGAAACCTGCACAATGCACCGGCAAGCAAGTCCAGATGCAACAACACTTTTAGCAGCTTGCCTCACAATGTATGCCCCACTGCGATATACTTTCGTGGGATCTTTGCTAGAGAAAGCCCCACTTAGACTGGTTGCAAACTCTAACAATCACATACAGTGAGCCTGGTGACATCGACATTAACGACGACCTAGTCTGATGGTGGAGGATGAAGACGACGACTCAGAGTCTAACAGAGAGGAGATCGAATGAAATTCCTGTCCAAGAATCTCGCTAGTTCTGATAAAGACATCAGAGAGCAGACTTCCAGACATCCGTTTGGTAGATATTCCAGTAACACAGTAGAAGTCCACAACGGTTCCACCTGAGAAGTTTGCAATTAAGCAAAGGGCAAACGGATCATCTAGGGCTTCGAATGCATCTTTGGCATCCTTGGCGAGATGCTTGTCCTCGGCACGGAGCTTGATGACTTGGCTGTGCAGGCAGGGAGTCTCTTCATCTAGCCTTCGGTTGGAGCGAGGGGAAAGAAGGGAAGGACATGAAGATTGCGTTGAACTCAAAGAAGAAGAAGACGAAGAAGAAGAAGAAGAATATGTCTGACTACAACGATGAGCTCCTGTGGTACAAAGACCTTGGAGCTTCAGATTTCTGGATGCGCCTTTCTTTGCATTCGGTAGCAGATGGCAATGATGACGATAGTTCAGTCTTAGCAGACCCTGTTGTCGATGCAATGGCAGATTCGATAGCAGCAGTAGTAGTAATACCAGGCTTATGAAAGCTTAACTAGTAAAATTTTTGCATCATAAATGAGTCTGGAAACATGGCGCAATCTGTGTAGATTCAGCCTAGAATACTCCTATTGTTCATGAGTTTGTACTGTGCCAAATGGGTGCTCTATAGAGAGCTAATAGACCAAGGAGTCCAGTACTAAATGCCTTAGTATCCATTGGAGCCATGGAGATGAGATGGAAGAAGATTTCTTGAAGGTAAAGCTATGGAAGTTTCAAGAAAGCTTGAAGCAGGAGAGAGAAAGACCGAGTCCCAAAAGAAATCCTTCCCTCTCAACAGTAACCAAGGTTAAAATATCCTTAAGCCATGTTTGGTTCTTCTTTGGTCCATATGTCTTCAAAATGTAGTAAAATTTGATGATGACATGTCTAAGTAGCCATGAATCTCCATCTTGCCACCATGTGTCTCTGTCAAAAAGCTCTAAAATAACCACAGTTTGAAGTAGTAAAGTCTGACTAGTCGCTGTCAAGAAGAAACCAAGTCCAGGAACTATGCCTTCAACTCCAGTTACATAGAAATGATGCCTATAACTAGATCTTCCATGAAAATGACCTCCCCAGCCAGATCATAATCATGAAAATGATGGAATTAAAGCCTGCCTTAGATCAAAGCAAGGCTCTGATACCAATGTAATGAAGGTCCTAGACTACCATAAAATCTAACTATGGAACAATGGAAAATGAAGAAATCACTACATTAACCTATGGTGAAAACATGAATACAAGAAAGGATTCTTGGAACGCACCCCAAGTTGGTGCCATGGAAACTCACCTCCATGTAGGTGAAGAACAAGAAAACTAATGTGACTACCAAGAAAACTTACTTGAATAACATGTCCAAATGGCAAAAGGCCCCTAACTTTGGCTAGGGCTGCCTATTTATAGCAAACCCTAAGCCCTAGACCTCTAGTTTTATCACAAAGGCATTTAGCCTGCTGTCATTGTTTCCCATTGGCCTCATTTGCTTCATTACAGTTGATATTAGAAGAGAGACTACACATCAGTGCCATGGGACTAGCACTAAACTAGGAGGGGATAATGTTAACCTCAGCATAAGAAGAAAGCGGAAAAAGTGGAAAAGCGCAAGTTGGGTCACCTAAAAGAGGTGGCCCAGAAGGAAATCAGACACAACAGAAGAAGCAAGAAGGCAAACGGCCGAAAGTGCAAGGGTAGCCTCAAAAGCCAAGTCAAAGGCAGAAGCACATTTTTAAAATGCAAAGCCGTCACCAAAATTTTGTAAAAGAGTGCGAGGCTCCCTCCTGTGCAAATTGTAAAGGGTAGAAGAGCATATTCCCTACCTTTTTCCTCAAATCCCTTAGGCTGCTATATATAAATCACATAATACAAGTCCCCATGTGAGAAAGGCATCTTGACATCCATCTGATAGAGGTTTAGATCTGGTTGCACAATTAAAGACAATACCAAGCATATGATAGCCCATGATGGCTCATTGCTTATTTTGGTACTTTATGTGGATGATATGCTGATAGCAAGGAAAGCTCATGATGAGCTGGATGCTCTTAAATTTCAGTTGAAGAATAGCTTTGAGATGAAGGATTTGGGACATGCCTCTCACATTCTTGGTATGCGCATTAAGCATGACAGGCATCAAGGACTACTCTACCTCTCATAGAGGGAGTACATTCATAAAGTCCTTGAGTATTTTCACATGTAGGACATGAAGCCTATTGGCTATCCATTACCTTCTTATGTGAAGGTTTCATAGGCTGATTGTCCATAAATAGATGAGTAGGGAGCCGAGATGGCCAAGATCCCTTATGCATCAGCCGTGGGCAATTTGACGTATGCCACGATAGCCACTTGTCTAGATATTGCCTTTGTTGTTGGTGTTGTGGCACACTATATGGCTATACCTGGAAAGAAGCATTGAGATGTCGTGAAGAGTATCATGAAATACCTAAAGGGCACAACAGATATGTGTATTTGCTATGGTAGCCAGGATACAAGAGTTGTGGTGTACACAGACTCCAATTATGCAAGACATGCAGATAGTTGCAAGTCCACTTCTGGCTATGTATTCACCTATGTTGGAGGTGCTATCTCTTGGATGTCTAGGGTTTAGAAGTGTACGGCTCTATCTACCACTAAGTCCAAGTATATTCCACTGAGGCTTGTAAGGAGGCCATATGGTTGGGTCGTTTGGTTTATGACCTTGGGATTGATATTATACCTATGTTGTATTCGAATTCTATGAGTGCTATTTAGCTAGCCAAGAATCTAGTCTTCCATGCGAAGACAAAAGACATTGAGGTGAGGTATCACTTCATACGTGGAGTCCTGGAGGACAAGTCTGTTGACCTTGTCAAGATCTCCACTGGTGAAAATCCTGCAGATTTGCTCACAAAAATCCTCACTACTAAGCGCTTTGCCTTCCTCAAGAGATTGATGGGCATTGTATGAGATGACATTTTTCCTCATTTTGTTGTACATGTGTCCAGTGTATTGTTGTTTCTTTTTCTTTTTACTCCTCACACTGGGAAAGATTCACCTTTAAGTGAGAGGTTGTTAGGGGTAAAGGCACCTCCACCTAGCCGCTTGTGTATTACTACACTAAGAGTACCTGCCACCACTACACACTGCAGGGGGCGAGTGCCTCACTGTCACTTTATTCTTTATTCTTTTAGTGACATTTTGAATAAAGAAAGGCATGGTCACACATTGTGACTGTTGGAGTTCCCATTTGCTCTCTCTCTCTCTTTCTTGCTCTTGCTCTCCCTCCATAGCTCTTCCAAGCAAGTTTCGATCCTTCTCACCTTTCACCAGATACAAGTAAGGGATAAAGAGTACTAGATTTGGCACCTCGTGCCAAGATAAAACTCCCACGAGTAATCTTCCATGAGGAAACTCCAAAAGATACAAAGTAACTAGTAATATCCAAATGTCCACAAGCAAAGATCAGGTTTTTTGTCAAAGTTGGAACATGGTGTACATCATGCAAAGTAAAGATGTTGCCTAAAGCAAACTACTATAGATCTACATCTCTGATACTAAAAATATCCAATGCAAGGTCATTACCCAATCTGATAGACCTGAGGCATCATTCAATTGTGAAACATCAAGAGGAGAAGCTGCAAGTATAAAATCATAATTAGAATTAGTCTACACGACATTAATCTCTTCGATCTTGATGTTGGACTTGCTTGGGATAATGCTACAATCATAATTATTTTTGTGCACTTTATCCTTTCCCTTTTCCTTGCTCTTGTCATCATGCATTTATAGCACTATGATTGTCTAGTTTCCATAATAATAACAAGTCAATGAGAACTTACAACCACAGGAATTACTACGAGACTATCCATGTGATTGAGAAGAACAAGACTTCCGAGAGGCTCTCCCACAACAATCATTACTCCTCTTAGCATTACTATCTCTAACTATCAAAGCATGAGAACTATGGAAAGTATTAACATTATTTTAGTTAACCTCTTCATTCAATAATGCACCCTCTACATCCTATAATTTCAGCCCATCAACAAGCACATTTGTACGCATAGCAACACGGAATGTATCCCATGATTCAGGCAATGTACGCTCTGCTTCCTTTAATTTCAGCCCATCGACAAGCATATTTTTATGCATATCAGCACAAAATGTGTCCCATGATTCATGCAATATAACCATCAAGAACAATGGTGGAAGATTTTCCTTAAACTCGATCCCCTGTGAAGACAAGTGGCTAAAAATAGAATGAAACTCATTTAAGTGGGTAGACATGGAACTCCTCTTCACATCAAGGTCCATGAGCTACTTCAACTAATACATCTGAGAGGTAGGGCTCTTCTTATCATAGACATCATGAATCTTCTCCCATAATTGCCAAGTAGTTTGCCCTTCAAAGACAACATTATAGAATACCTACTTAGAGAGTGACAAGATGATTCTAGATTTACATAACTCATCTAGTTCAAACCAATCCTTTCCATCACAAGAAGACAATGTTGTTGTAAATGATTGGCAAATTAGTCCCAAATCACAACCAGGATAGTCTAAATAGAAGGAAACACCAAGGTGTAGGGCTATCTACTAATTACAAGTAATAAATTGTCAAATCAAAGCATTTGCTCTCATAAAGAATGCATAAACTTGCAATTATAGCATTGTTTCAATAAATGGAGCCATAAGAGAATCCAAGGATGGCTAAACCAAACAAAAAACCAAGCTCCCACTACCAAAAATAGCACAATGAAGATGCATATAATCAATATCAAGATCTATCACATCTGAATGTGTCAATAAGCCATACATCTAGTAGGCATAGACATCATCCATGTAGTAGGTCTCATGAAGAATAAAAGAGAATTGCAAAATGCATGACCGATTGAGTAAGGGTAACAAAGCTCAATACATACCCAAGCAATGTGTATACATCACTGACATCACACTAACTGAGATAATTGCCAGTGTCCAAGACATGAATCAAATCAGCCCATTAAAAGATAACTGCATCCAGCAAGCATAAAGAGAGCATGTACATATGGTAATGAGTCCCATCTCAATGGACTAAGCTCAACCACATAAAGCTTGAAGCTCTAATTAAATGGAAAAATATCTAAAGAACTCAAGTGACTCCCATTGGAACAAGACCGAATGCCAACTGAGCAAGGCAAGCTCAATACATGAAGTATATAAGCATTTGAAGGCCAAGATACATCAAGACCATACATCTAGGAGCAATACATGTAGTAAATCCTCAAACCTGTAAGTATAGAAGCACTATGTCAAGTAGCCACTAGCAATACAAATGTCATCAAGCTCAAGGTTAAAGCTCAAAATCTTTCAATATCATATATGGGTGTAGAGCATCAATGGCATACATCAATACATCAAAAGAAGTATTTGAATGGCATCTAACAATAATAGGCATGAACTTTCTTGTATAAATGCTTGTTGTCCATTGTATTATAACAATGAAATATGATTGCATAAGTTGAGCTGTGCAAGTTCAATTCAAGTCAATAGCATTCCCAAGCATTAAACAACCATTAGGGGCATCAATGATAAGCATAAGAGACAGATGCATTAGAAATCTATATGTTTACTACCCACAAGTACAATAGTAGTAAAACTCTATCAAAATTGAGTTATTCAAGCTCAATCCAATCCATAGGCACTTCAATACATTTACCAAACATCCTAGCATCAATGCATATGCATATGGGCATTAGTAGACACATATATGGACTCCAAGCATTGAAGTAAACCCTCTCAGACTTGCAGATCTACTACTGTATATAGTAGATAACAGAGGTTAGAGTTCAAATGGTGTCCAAGAATCACAATGCCAATGTTAGGGAGCTTCTAGATGATTGCCAAGGTATCTTAGAGGTCATAGGAGTTGAAGATGCTATCAAAACTGATCATGGAGGGGGCATTAGTAGCATGTGTAAAACACATTGTTGTTGCTATCCTTGCTGGGAAAAATGGGGTTGGGGAAACACTTAGAAGTGCCAAACTAAGCTTATAAAAGGCCTAGTGGAAGCCCACATATTCGAAAAGAAGGGAGTGATCAAATGTATACCTTGAGAAAAGAAGCCATGGCTGCCATGAGTGAAGTGCTAAAGATTTTCAAATGTGAGCTAAAGTCAAGTTGAGGAAGCTTCTCATCAAGGGCTCTAATACTAGTTGAAGGGAGAAGCCCGAGTGAGAGCACGAGCGAGCATAAGTAATGGAGGTGTGAGCTATGATGAATGGAGCAAGAGAGCAAGAGATCAAGAGAGAAACATAGGATGTGGAAACTCCAATAGTCATAATGTGTGACTAGTCTCTCTTATTATATTAGTCACTAAAAGAATAAAGAATAAAGTGATAGTGATGCCCACCACTTATAGTGTACAGGTGTGTGGGTAATGCTAGTGTAGTGAATACACGAGCGACATAAGCACATACGCCTTTATCCCCAACACTTTTTTCTCTCTTTAGGAGGTTTTTTTCTCCTAGTTGTGTATATATACCTATTCACTTTAAGATATAATCTTATAAATATTCTTCTTCCTCACTTCTCAATATACTTTGAGGTGTGCTCTCTTGAGCTTTCTCTTCTCCTAGTTGTGTACTTGCATTCTTACAACCCTAAATCCAACAATTGGTATTAGAGCAAGATTTACCTCTTAGGAAAAGTCATCTATACCCTTCGCTTGATTTCCTCAAATTGGAATGAAATTTGATTAGCATTCTTAGGTTAACATATACTATGGGATAATCCTTTTTCGCATTTTGGCCTCTATTTGCACTAGTGTTAGTACACACATGCTATTTTATCATTTTGTTCAAAAATTTTAACATCAATCAATTCTACAAGTAAGAGCCCTTACATTCTCCTCCATGTTATGTGGCATAGCACAAGTGGATTTTGTAAATACTTTCCTCTATACAAGTAAATTTTGTATCAAATACATATTGCAAGCTAAAGGCTATATATGCCTAGTTGCCTACATCTACTTGTACTTACTGCCAACACACCTGTACACTATAGGTGGTGGCCATATATCATTGCCACTTTATTCTTTATTCTTTATATGACAATAGAATAAGGGAAGACATGTCACACATTGTGGCTGTTGGAGTTTCCACATATCGTCTTGCACTCTCTTCCTTGAACCTCCATAGCTCTTACTTCTTTCTTACTTCCACTTGTGCTTCCACTCTTGCTTCACCCTTCAACTAGTATCAGATTAGATGTTCAAGGAGGTTCATTGACATTGTGTTTAGCTTGAAAAGAGATCTTGACTTACAACTTTCATGGCAGCTCCCTTTCAGTTTGAGGTATGCATAGCCTTCTCTACCTTCAAAACTTGTTTTGGACTGGTTGAGGAGCTTCCCATGGCTTAGTTGAGCCTTGTTGAGTGCTTACTGAGTTGGGAAGCAGTCATTCTATCCATTTTGAGTGGATATAGAATATGATGTAGAAGTCATAAATAGTTATGACAACTTGACAACACTTTTGTATTTCAGCCATAACTTTTTACATACGATATCGGATTGAGGTGCTATATAGCTCAAAACAAAGAGCACAATGAGAAATCACAAAGTTAATATGCATATTTTTCAATTCTCTATTTTACACAAAACAAAGCATTTCTAGTTTAGACAATATGTATCAAATGCTTACATACTATTTAGGTATGCTATATGGTTATCTTAATTCTTTCATTGTTTTTTATGCCCTAATATACTTATGTTGAGCTTTACATCTTGGATTTGAGCTCGATCGATTGCATTTGGATAGTGGCTATTTACTTCAGTGATTTTCACTTGCAGGCTTGAAGATTTATCTAAGGTACATGCTCTTATATGTATATGATATATTTTGGGGACTTGAATGGTATGAGCTCTATGAGTTGAGCTTCCTTTACTATTTTGGATCCTTCAGGTTTGCTTCCAGTGGGAGTATTTGGTATTATTATGTAGAGTCTATTTTATTTGAGTTACTGGAAAACTCTCTTATGCTTTATTGGTTTATGCATATACTATCACTACAAAGGTTTGTGACTGTGGACCTTGTACCACTTCTTATTAGTGGGTTGTCAGTGGTGAGTCAGAGGTGGATACAGTGGGTTGTCAGTGGTGAGTCAGTGGTGGATACATACTAGGCATACATTATAGTATACATATATGTACTTGAAACCTTGGATGCTTTGACAATCTTTGGTACTCAATGGTTTATGCTACACTGCTAGTTGAATTATTCATCTTGATTGCTACTTGGATTTTCTTGGCAGTAGAAGCTTATTCTTTTGCGTGTTTGCCTATAGCTACATGTTGATTTACTATAGTTTTATGGACATCCATGTTGAAAAATCAATTTTGAGTAGTTTTTTTAAAAAGAACATCAAGGGCAATACACACTTAGGAAGCTTGTGCTCGCCTATGGTTAGACATGTCTCCCTAAGTCACACCCACAGCACCTCCCATGTACACAAACTAGGTCTTCAAGTGTGGGAAAATACCACAAGCTTCCATGAGACCCAACTCCTAGTTTCATTGGCACGGGCACCCTACATTGCACGGTGAGGTAGACACACCCCCAAGTAGTGCACTTCCTTTTTCTTTTTTTAGATACACTCAATAACTATGATCAACTACGGACATTAGAGGCCCCCATTACCCACTCAAATATATCGACCTCTGCAATCTCTCATCCAAGTTTGTGATGCTTCTTCTCCATGGCCAATCTCCACAAAGCCCCATCATTGACCCACATGATAACCCTTCAACCACCCAAGCCCTCAACAAGCGCCAGGAAGTGCCATGGCACTGGCACCGGCTAGGAGGGGGTAATGTTAACCCTAGTGCAAAGAAAGGAAAAAGAAAATTAAAAAGACACAAGGAAAAGTAAAAAAAGACGGCCCAGCTGAAGAAATAGAAGGGAAAAAGGCCAAAAGTGTAAGGACAATCTTAAAAGTTCAAGGCAAGCGCAAAAGAGGCCAGTCTCATCTTAAATATAAAAGTGTACTCTAAATCCTTGTAAAAGAGCGCTAGGCCTCCTCTTGTGCAATTTGTAAATGTACACAGGCATGGGTGAAGGCACAATGCAAATAGAAAGGGAATAGGAAAAGAGGACCTAGGTTAAAATGGCCGATCATGTAAAAAAGGGATGGGTGCCCAAAGGGGATTAGGGTTTTGTATAAAAGGAAAAAAGTGAATGAAGAAGCTCATTCTTATGTGTGGCCAAAACTAGCACTCCTCTTCTGCTTCTTCTTCTTCTTCTTGCTTTCTTGAGCTTGTGCTTGAGAGAGGGAGTGTGATGGAGTGAGTGTGTGAGGGTGAGAGACCATGGTGGAGAAGCTCTCCATCTTCTCCTCTTTTCTTCTTCTCTTCTCTTCTCTTGTATCATGCGTGACAATGAAGCATGGATCTTGGAGCTTGAGGATTGAGCTTACTTGAGCTTGCACCTTGGATCATAGAACTACCGAAGTGCTTGAGAGAGGTAGCAACTCCATCGAGTACCATGGAGGTAATCTCACTATACTCGTAGATGTGAGAGCACATATGGCTATGTGAGAGGTAGCCATTGCACTTTGCTTGAAATACTTGAAACAATAAGCGGTCGGTGGGTCTTGGCGATACAGTGAGAAGCTCCCACAATAACCTTTGCAATTATATAGTAAAATAGCTCCCACAATATCCTTTGCAATTCTAGGAGCCTTTCTAAGGGAGAAACCTTTGTGATTTAAGACAATCCAAGAACCCTCAATGGTGACTTACCTTTGCTTAGAGATTTCTTAGGCATTCCCACACTTGTTTTTGAGCATGGAGAAGAAGAAAATGAAATTTCAGGAGCATTAATGTTCCATATTTGGCTCCAGGTACCCTACCTCAAATCTTCTTAAATAATACAACAGGGAGTCCTCCAAGGGACGCACTAATCTTCCTTGTGCCATATTGTTAAGATTATACCATGAGCCACCAACAATCGCATGATACCAAGTGATTGAGGGTTTGAAAGAGGCATGCCCCATGAGTCATCTATGAAACAGTGCAAACAGGTCTCCTATGGAGCTTCCTAATTGTTTCATCTCGCATCGTATCGGCTTGTCATGCCGTATCACTCTCTTGTACTATACCGACCTCTACCCTATCACTCTCCCGACATCTACCCTATCACTTATCCACAAAAAGGTGCAAAGAGGCCTCCTATGAAGGTTTCCAATTTTTGCTCCCATGCTGTATCGACTTGTGCCATGTCACTCATCCACAAAACAGTGCAAAGAGGCCTTCTACGGAGCTTCCCAACTGCTACTTTTGTGTCATATTGGCATGTGCCTATCAATCATCCACGAAACAACACAAGGAGGCCTCCTAAGGAGGTTCCCAACTATTGTTCTCGTGTCCTATCATTCACTGCTCGATGAGTAATCCATGATACGGCAAGCTACCTATGAAACGACATGATCTCCCCTTAGTGCATAGAGATGGGGTTGCTGCCATTTGTGGCATATCAGCTCCTGCATGGCATCTCCTCTACGCTATGTCCCCAGTCAAATATTTCTTTTTTTCTCTTTTTGTCATTTTCAAGGCATTGATGGGAAGGACAAAGTAGATAGAAAGAAAAGTTTCTATAGAGAGTAAGGATAGTGGACAAGATTCTAGGCCATTAGAGGTTCTAGAGACTATTGCTCCTAAGATCCCTCCTATCCCTAGTTTTCTTCTCCTCCATCAACGCAATGTCCATGTGATTAATAAAAACCTATGATCTTGCTAGATAATCCTCTCCTCCAACTACCAAGGTTCCAACCTCCCCTAGAGCACCTAACCAGCCAATTGATCAAGCTAGACCCTCTTGTGCTCACGGAAGTGAGCCTTCCAAGTCAAGGAGAAAAACAAGGTCTAGGTTTTACTATATGTAGAAGTGTTTTAGTAAGATAAGGAAGGCCTAGATATCTACACAGGATGTAATTCCAAAAACAACTTTTATCAGAGTTGTCAAGGATATTTCTAGTAGATTATCAAGAATGTCGTTTAGATCTAGCCTTCAAAAGAAATGGTAGCTTGCAACGATTATTTGTCTTCAGGAGGAAAAGCTGAAGATTTTGCTATTGACTTTCTGAATGATGCTTACATTGCTGCTACTTATGCTCGTAGAATCATCTTGATGAACAAATATTTTAATATGGTTAGCATAATTAGGTACAAGTTCAACAAGGTATTGAGGCCCTTGCCCTATACTGATAAAAAATCATTTGAGATCCTTAACATTCCCCCTATAATTTTCCAGCAAATATTAAGACCCAAAGATAAAGGATGTGACATACCTATACCCAGTAAGGAATGCATCCCGATCGCGGGAGTTTGTCCAAGAAAAAATACAAGAGATCATAGAAATCAAGGATAAGGTTTGTAAGAGAAAAATCACTTTGCTTGGCTTTATTAATAATAAGAGGATGGGTGAGGTGTATGGACAAATGGTTGTCAATGTTTCTTGCACTTGAGGAAGAGGACCATCTTATCATATCTCTTGAGGATAAGTTCATACTAGTGGAAAAGGACATTCAATTGTCAGACTCTATAGTTTATTGTTACATAAGGTAAGGTATGTCACGATTGTGGGAGAGAAGGAAGGAGTCTCGCTTGAAGCTTTCTTGCTTGCACAATGGGGGAAGACACACAAGGGTGGAGGCTGAAAACAGTTTTCCTCTTCTTAGTTGTGTAAGCCAAAAGAACTCTAGTACAAAGAAATAGAAGAACCCTATATATGGGTCTCAAACCAAACTCAACTAACTAAGGTGGCATACTAACTGAGCCACGAACTAGAGTAGATAAGGATAGCTCTCATGTAGCTATTATTCATGGGCGGTGTACCAACCGCGTCTGCAACTGACAAGTCGGTGACATAAATATACAACGGTCACCCTGGCGTATCACGAGTGGAGCTCGATATCTCAACACTCCCCCTCGAGCTCAATCCCAATTCCTGCACACCAAGCAGGTCTCTGAACTTGCGCAGCTTCTCTGCGCCCAATGCCTTCGTGAATATGTCAGCTACCTGATCCTCTGTGCTGACATAAACTAGATCAATAAGACCTAGTAAAACCCTCTCTCGCACATAGTGATAATGCACCTCAATGTGCTTTGTTCTAGCATGATAGACTGGGTTATTTGCCAAGTGTATACTACTCATGTTGTCACAATAAATGACAACTGGCCCATCTGTAGACTGATGCATATCATAAAGTAGCTTATGCAACCAAGCTACCTCACATGCAGCCATTGCTGCACCCCTGTACTCAGCCTCTGTGCTCGACAAGGCAACTGTAGGCTGTTTCTTGCTGCTCCAAGTGACTGCAGCACTCCCAAAAGAGAATACATATCCACTGGTAGATCGTCTATCAGAAATACTACCAGCCCAATCAGCATCAGTGTATCCATGCAACTGTATCTGAACCCCAGTCTCATAAAATAGTCCATACTGCAATGTGGACTTCACATACCTAAGTATGCGTCTAGCCGCATCCAAATGTGGTTTCCTTGGAGCCTGCATAAACTGACTTACCAATCCAACAGCATAGCTCAAATCTGGCCTGGTAATAGTCATATAAATCAAACTTCCTACTATGCGTCTGTACATAGTAGGGTCTTCTAGAAGCTCACCTGCATCTGTGCTCAGCTTCACATTTTGCTCCAAAGGAACTGAAATAGGCTTACAGCCTGTCATCCCATATTTGGACAGCATGTCCAATCCATACTGCCTCTGCAAGAGCTGTATCCCACTTGGTGATCTAATCACCTCAATGCCCAAGAAATAACGCAGCTCTCCCAAATCCTTCATCTCAAACTTCTGCTTCAATAGCATTTTCACATGAAGGATATCTTCATCACTGTCACCTGTCATAATCAAATCATCAACATAAATGACAAGCAGCATAATACCTTTCTCTGTTTTTCTCACATAAAGTGAGAAATCTGCCTTGGAAATCTGAAAGCCAATAGTGACAAGATACTGTCCTATCTTGTCAGACCATGCTCTAGGTGCTTGCTTCAAGCCATACAAGGCTTTCTTCAACCTGCAAACAAACTCAGGATGAACAGCATGCACATAACCTGGTGGCTGCTCCATATAGACCTCTTCTTGCAAATCACCATGCAAGAAGGCATTCTTTACATCCATCTGATGTAAAGACCATCCCTTTGATGCAGCCATAGCAATGACTGCTCTTACGGTTGCCATCCTTGCAACCGGACTAAATGTTTCTTCATAGTCAATGCCATATGTTTGTGCATACCCCTTGACTACTAATCTTGCCTTGTATCTGTTCACAGAACCATCAGCATTGTGCTTCACCTTATAAACCCACTTACAGCCAATTGCATTCTTACCTTTAGGCAAAGGTACTAACTCCCATGTAGCATTTGCTTCCAAGGCATCCATTTCTTCATCCATGGCTTTCTCCCATTTTTCTTTTCCCATGGCTTGCTCAAAAAATGTGGGTTCTGGTTCCTGTATCACTTTGACCATATATGCATAGTGAATGGCTGTAAATCCATCATATTTCAGCCTATCCACAGGATACCTAGCTCTTGTAGACCTGCGCAAAGTAGGTTCACTCCCAGGTGCTCTCAAAACATCCCTGGTCTTCCTTACTCCAGGTGTAACAATAGAAGGAATACCCAACTCATCATCAATGCTCTGTTCTGAGCCACTGGATTCACCATCCACATAAGAGTGACCTGCATTCACATCAAACATGGGCTGATCAACCTTCTCTTTTCCTTTTCGTGATACCTGCATACCACTATCTGCATTGCTTTGAGAAGATTCTCCTGATCTCAATCTGCCTGTCCATGGCGAAGAATGTGAACCACTGCTAGAGGACGCTCCAGGTCCACTAATATTTTGTGACTGCTGCTGTGAATTCTGTGTAGCATTACCATTTTGTGCATCTTCATCATCAATCACATTTACTGGTTTATACCAGCTACTCATCTCATCAAAAACAACATCTCTGCTCACTGTAAACTTATGAGTAGAAGGGTTATAGCATCTATACCCTTTTTGCTGCAGAGAGTAACCAATAAAGATGCACTTCTCAGCTTTTGGATCCAACTTGGATCTCAGCTCATCTGGCACATGTACATAGGCAATGCAACCAAAAATTTTCAAATGAGAAATATCTGGTTTCCTACCAGTATACCTCTCCTCTGGAGTCAATCCATGTATTGCTGCAGTGGGAGTCCTGTTCATTATGTAGACTGCTGTAGCAACTGCTTCAGCCCAATAAAAATCTGGCAAGTCTTTTTCATTGAGCATGGCACGAGATACCTCTCCAATATGCCTGTTTTTCCTTTCTGCAATTCCATTTTGTTGTGGGGTATAACTGCATGAATATTGCTGCTTTATGCCATGCTCCTGCAAGAACTTTGCAAACTCATTTGAGAGGTACTCTCCCCCTCCATCTGACCTTAGGCATTTTATCTGCAAGCCTGTTTCTTTTTCAACCATAGCTTTAAGAGTTTTGAAATGCCCAAAAACTTCACTTTTCTTTTTCATAAAATACACCCAAACTTTTCTGCTATAGTCATCAATAAAACTGACAAAATAATGACAGCCTCCAAGAGATGCAGCTTTAGTTGTCCACACATCAGAGTGAATTAATTCCAATGGCTTCTCACTCTCTTGAACATGTCTAGGAAATGGTTTCCTTGCCTGTTTTCCAAACTGACAGGCTTCACATACCTTATGCATTTCTGCAACCTTGAATTTGGGCAATCCTGCAACAATATTTTGGGCCTGCATTGATTTAAGTCGCTGTACATTAACATGACCAATGCGTTTATGCCAGATATCAATATCTGCAACTACACCGGTCCCATGTGCAAACATTGCTGCACTCAATTCAGACATGTCTGCATCCAATGTAAACATTCTGCCCTTCTTCTTTCCTTTTGCTATCAAGCGACCTTTATTTTTCATATCCTCAACAAAGCATCCATGAGGATTAAATCTGACCTGCAAGCCCTGTTCAACCATTTGACCAACTGAAACCAGATTCTTGGTGATATTCGGGACATGAAATACATCGGACAGGTATTTCTTTTTCCCACCCTGCATAGACAAGGGAATTTTTCCAATCTGCACAATAGGATGTGCAGTATCATCACCAGTCTCCACAAATCCTGGTTTTTCCATTTTCCTTGCATCCTCCATCCATTCTGCATGACCTGTCATGTGGTTTGATGCACCTGAGTCAACATACCATACATCATTGCTTTCTTCTGCACTTGTCATAGAATTGTTCATGTGCTGCACCATGAACAAATGCTCATTTCTGTCATCACCCTGTCTACTAGAAGATGCATAATTCCCTTGTTGCAGTTTTCCATTCATGATGTCATTCTGCTTTTTATAGCAGTCTTTAGCCATATGACCCATTTTACCACAGTAGTAGCATTCAACATTACTGTTTGCATTTTGGCCTCTTTGCCATCCACCACGACCTCTTTGGCTCCCCCTGCCTCTAGAGTTACCACGTCCTCCTCCATAGGACTGGTTTTCTTGAGTTTGCTGCATATTCTGATTTCTGCCACGGCCTCCAAATCGGCCTCCTCTACCTCTGCCTCTACCTCTTCCAGCATTTGAGTAGAAGACAGCTTCTTTTGAAGTTCCTCCTGAAGAAGATGCACCACCATTTCTCTGTTCCTCAGAAATTAGAAGAGCAATCAACTCCTCAAAATCAGGAAATCTTTCACGAACTGAAATGGATGTCCGAAACTGTGCATAATCCTTTCCTAGACCATTCAAGGTCACGGAAACTAAATCATCATCTTCCACTGGCGACCCAATGGAAGCAAGTGCATCTGCAATCTTCTTCACCTTCATGTGGTAGTCGTTGATGCTCATACTTTCTCTTTGCACATTATGCAACTCTTGCTTGAGCTGCATTTTCCTGGCTTGCGTATTTGTGCTATACATTTTTGACAAAGTATCCCATGCCTCCTTTGGCGTACTTGCATCCTGAATATGCACAATCATAGAGTCTGAAATACTGATAGACAGCCAATACATAACTTTCCTGGCTCTCTCATGCCATGTTTTAAATGCCTGCATTTGTTGTTGATTGGGAACATCAGGAAGAACTGGTTCTTCTTCATTTCCTGCAACAAATTCCCAATATCCTTTTCCCATAAGGAAATTCGTCATTCTAAACTTCCATGCCTGGAAGTTGTTCTTGTCAAGCTTTTCAGTGACAATCTGTGAAAGAGAATCAGACGCCATTACAGAATACTGCAAGAAATTCTGTCACTGCAAAAAACACAGCTTCACCCTCACAAGGGCAAATCTGCAAAACTGGCGAAAGTGGTATTTGACCACACAGTCACTTCCTAGTGACGATTTTGCATAAACAGGAACCAAGGATGATTCTGAAACTCCCAATGTCTCTGCGCACAAGCATACGATGCAATTTCTACAGTAACTTTTCACCGACCTGTAGAACAGTGGTCGCACAGCATAAAACTGAGTTTTTTCTTGAGTGCGTGCAGAAAACTTCCGTCTGCAAAACAGGCCCCGAAATGGCCTCAAATCAAAAAAACAAGGTCGCCAAGGGCTAAAGCCCTTTCCCGCAGCATATACTGCCCTCTTGCTTCACCGCGAAGGGCGTCTCAACCTGAGACAATGCACTCCTGCAATTTCCGGCTGTGCTACCTGCAGAGATCTGATCCCAAAACAGGAAATGAAAGCAACACTGCTCCTCTTACCAGACCACCGCGAGCTTGGCTTGCTTTCTTGAGCTCCTTACCACGAACAAGGCTCTGATACCATGTCACGATTGTGGGAGAGAAGGAAGGAGTCTCGCTTGAAGCTTTCTTGCTTGCACAATGGGGGAAGACACACAAGGGTGGAGGCTGAAAACAGTTTTCCTCTTCTTAGTTGTGTAAGCCAAAAGAACTCTAGTACAAAGAAATAGAAGAACCCTATATATGGGTCTCAAACCAAACTCAACTAACTAAGGTGGCATACTAACTGAGCCACGAACTAGAGTAGATAAGGATAGCTCTCATGTAGCTATTATTCATGGGCGGTGTACCAACCGCGTCTGCAACTGACAAGTCGGTGACATAAATATACAACGGTCACCCTGGCGTATCACGAGTGGAGCTCGATATCTCAACAAGGTATTTTGATTCTCAAAAATTTTAGTATGTAGAATGATTGTGATGTTGATTGCAAATAACATTCCTATATTTTTCCTATCGGCTTTAGGCCACTGATTGCTTCTCTTAGCCAAGATATCTCTAAAAGTATATTTATTATTGATCCAATGTTATTAGTGAAATTGTTTTCGAGATCTGGTTCAAACATTGCAATGTTTTTCAAATATTTTGATTGCATCACAAACTACCATATCTTTTTTCCTTACATCGAAAGGTATGCAATTTTTCAAAAGGGTTAACATATACTTCTTTGTTGTTGCCTTTATTTTTTACTAACACTTGGCTTTACAAAGGACATTGGAGTCTTTTACACACACACACACACACACACACACACACACACACACACACACACACACACACACACACACACACACACACAAGAGAAATTATCTTTATGAACTCTCTAAGTGGTATCCTTGGCCAAGCAAAAATGTGTGTATAATATACATATATACACAAGAGAAATTATCCTCATTAACTCTCTAACTGGTATCCTTGGCCAAGCAGAAATGGAATGCCACTTTCTTTTTAGTTAATAGTTTATTTTATTTGATTGTCTATTTTAGTTACAAGTTTCCATTTCCAATGTCGACATGCTCATGACTACCTTCTTAAACACCACATATATGAGGATATTACTAATCTTGGAAAACCATACAACTTTCTCCAACAAGAAGTACCATTGCAAAGTGATGCATATACTTGTGGATGGAGAGTGATTTCAAATGTCTACATGACAATAGGTTCAAAGATACTCAAGATAGATGGGATGAATGCAAATTTCTTTTCATTTTATTTTTTTAGGGACCCTTTTTCAGTTTAGCAACTTGTTACATTTATTCTTGCAGTGTTGTCGAGATTACCCTAACTCATATATGTGGTGGATAAGGAAGCGTGTATTGAGTTGATTTTGGATAGGGAAATCACACCAGTTGATCCTAACTCCCCTCCATAGAAATCTTCAACTAAGGATAAGGGTAATGGTAATGGCAATGGCAAAGGCAAGTCATCTACAAAGACTAGTAAGGTGAAGTCCAAAAAGAAAGGAATGCTAACACTTTCTCCTATGAAGTCTCACCCATCTCCTCTTAAGCTTGAAGAGAAGAGAGTACTTGTCAAAGTAAAATTCTTCTAGTAAACAAAGAAAAAAGGCCTTGTGAGGAGACTAGAGATCTTTGCAAAAAGTGACAAAGAAGTTACAATGCCAAAGAATGAGAAGATGTTGAAGAGACAGAAGAAACATAAATGCAAATAGAAACTTGGGGGATGCTTTATTATTTTGCATCCTTGTATATTTCCACTTTAATTTTATAACTCCTGATGAAATGAAAAGGTCTTTATTCTATGTAAATGTAATAATTTTATTTTTATAGATTCGAAAGGCAACTTCCATCACAATAGCTTATTCGTTTGTATTGAATGATATCTTTTTAAGTCAATCAACAAGATGAGATACTACAAAGTTTTCATATTTATAGCTCAAAACTTACTATTGTGGGAGGCAAAAAACTTATATAAGAGAAAGAGTGTTCAGCTAATTAGTTTACCGTTGACTTTGAACTTATATCCAGGGGATGTAATGCCTAGTAGCTCCAAGGTATCCCTTATACCCTTTAGACTCCAATTGGAAGTAACATTTTCCTCCTTTTTTTCTAGCATGCAGTTTTTATCAAAATCCAAGGGAATCCAAATTCCTAGTTTAAGTTTGTATTTCCTATAATCAAATCCCAAAGCAAGATTTTGTCATGCGATGTTGTAAGACAAAGCCAAGACTAGGGACATACAATACACCTCATGATATTGTCCTTATGGTTATACTCTCTAGATTTCTAAATCCTTCATATAGTGTTGTTCAAATCCTCTTCTACAAAATTTCTACTTAGCCAAGATACCTTTGTCCTTTGTAAATGTGTTGTTTTGAAGCACGCCACAAAGATATGTAATGGTATAAACCATGATTGGTGTATTCTTCTTGAGATTCTTCTAACCATCATGGACTTTTGAATATCTTGATATAGTTTTCTTATCACATGAATTTTCCAATTTAGAGATGAAAGACTTGGCAATGGAAAATCCTCGATATGTCCATATGTACATGCTCTACAGGAAACTACATACTCTGCATAATATGTAAAAACCCTACCCTCACTAAAAGAACCCACGATCTGATCAGCATAGATAATGTTTGCAAACACCTTATGAACCGCATGGAAGGTTTCACTTAAGCTTTCCATAGGTTGCCATTCAGTACTTATTGGATGAAAATATGTCTACAACCAAGAATTCATTATTACTTGCTTAAATGAAAAAAATATTACATACGTTATCAACTAAAGACTTACAATGTGTTTGCTAGGAAACACATTCATTTAAAGGCAAGTATATATCCTTGGCCATATAAACATGTTGCACTTTGACAAACAATCCTTCAAGCATAATTTTAAAAGCAATGATGTATCCCTTCCAGTGATGTTTTATATCCTCTCATTTTCTTCTTTTCACCTTGTGAGAGATCTTGCAAGAGAGCAGCATGGTAACCCAATCATTTATGCTAAAGGTCTTCAACTCACAATATCCATTAGCTCCTTGGCTATAGACAGTGCAAGAATTTACTAAATGAGAAGGGTGCCTTGTGGATGCCATATACAGATTAAATTCATTGAGAAAGAAGCTCAATGAGAAAGGTGAATGAACTAAAAAGGAATATTAAGAAGACTAATGAAAAAATATTGGATGCCAAAAAGAATATTAAAATCTCTTGCCTTTCAAAAAAGTCATTATTAACTTCAAGCATCTTTATCATGTCCTTTGTCAAATTTTATTAGTAAATAAGGACTTCTGGACCACCAAAACATGTCAAACATTGAAGATTCTGGCTAAAAAGGAGGAGAGAATCACAAGGTAGACTCTATTATCTTCAAACAAGAGGAGACAAGAATACCATATTCTTGCACACATGGTAAACTCTCTTTGGCCCTTTTCTTAATCATATGATTAACAAAGTGTATTTTTTGAAGTGTGTTTGTTCCTAATGTAGATTTAACAAAAATCACAAAAGAGGACAATCTCACTTTGTTAGCATTGGAAATTGTGACACAAAAGATCAATCAGACACCATCATTAGCCTTGTTACAAGTATTTGGGTACCTCATCAAGGCTTGAAAGAATAATACACTTGGTTCCTAAGACTCTAAAACTACTCATCATATGACCTTCCACAAAGAATGGTTGGTGAATCTCAAGAAGAATCTTCTCAACATTAGTGAACTCACTTCTCAAGCCTCTCTCACTGCTCACTTCTTTAAGGACCATTATATCCTTGAGCTACTTTCACCTTCTCTCAAACTCACTCTTCCAAAATTACGTAGGATTTACACTCTTGGTCACTCAATTCTTAAACCTCCTGCTAATGCTTCCACTAATTCCATGTCACTCTCAAGCTATCTCAAGAAGACTCTCTTCTATGTCACTTTCGACTTGGTCGTGCCTCCCAACATGTCCTCCAGCAATAACTTATGCACAAAAGGCTTGTCTTGGCATCTCTCTCTCAACTTTCCTTCTATCATGCTTGTGCTCTAAGCAAAGCCACACATCTTCCTTACTCTCTCACTCAATTACATCTCAACCCCTTCAACTAGCACATTCTAACATTTGTGGTCCTATCATTCTTGCATCACTCATTGGAGCAAAATATTTCATGGTACTAATCGATCATTCTAGATATACTATTGCATACTTTACCACAAGAAAGCCACAAGTGTTTTCAAAGTTCCAAGAGTACAAGGAGCGATGGAGAATAAGCACGAGTTATGAATTAAGGCTCTATGGATGGATCATGGAGGAGAGTACATCTCCAATGAACTACTTGTGTAGAAATGTCACGGTCGAAGCGGATTTATACTACACTTGGTTCAAGGAGAATGGGAAACGAGAGGGATGCGAAGCTTGACTTCTCTACCCTTAAGGCATAGTCCCATTCTGTTTCCCTAAAACAGCATAAATCGGGACTCTAGCTTTCTAGATTCTAGATCATTGTTACCTTGTTGTCAATTCCTTTGAGAAAAGTTCTCAGCCAACCAGGACCACCCTTCCGTAGGACGGACCCATGGTCACATCCACCACACTTTCCTCAAGTTGGTTTAGTTATCTAATTACCTACCACATTTAGGTTTGACACGCAAAAACAGCTTTCTTAATTAGCCAATTAATCACTGGTTCCTTCACGTAACTTAAACACTGACATAGAAAAACAATGTCAAGCAAGTTCCTTTTCAATAATTGATCTTATTTAACAGTCTTTGGAATACATCATATAATCTAGCCCGAAGGCTATTCCATAATCCGCCTGAAGGTAATTCCATAATCCGCCCGAACGCAATTCCAACAATCCTCAGGGATCGCTATTCCAAGTTTCCACCCGTAGACTAGTATACGGGCCTCGAGATCCAATCTCGAGTCACGTCGGCCTCTTGTGTAGGGTCCGAACGCAAGGGATTTACGGCCAGAGCCCCCCCTAGCACCCAAGCATCCTCCTGCTCCAAGTAGCACCCATGGAGAGACCTCTCGCGGTGGGTTCGGTCCACGTACTTGGGGCGGCTAACAACCCCCTTGGATAGGGTCAGGCAGATAGTCGGGTGTAACTGATGGTGCCTCTCCCTCCAGGCTTTAAACCTGAAGCATTAATTATTTTCTAGCATTATATTCCTTGAGCAAAAAGTACAAACAATGCTCCTAAGTATACAATCACAATCATTCTAGTGGTCGTTTGTTCGGCCAACTGCTAAGGTGTGACTCCTTCCTTCCGAATACATCCAGTATTCGATCCGGGATCAATTGTGATTTGGCAAGATCCCCAAGGGTTTTGTTGTTTGTTTACCCTTTTATCCTTGGGTTAGGGTTTATACCTTGTTAACCCAAATTAACAAACACCTTAGGTTCCTTATATTAAGGTCAATAAATCCTAGACAACCCCGTTGTCCTAACTTGATTCGTCAAGTGTGCTAGCATCAGGTATCACTTCAAACTCCTTACTAAGATCTAGAAGTTCCAGAATAGGTGTTGATACCAAGCTTTTCTTTAGTTTATTAAAGTTGGACTGTTTAGTAGATGACCATACAATTGATGCTTGCTTCTTCAATAGATCGGTCAGAGGTGCTACAATCAAGGCATAGTTTTTTATAAAAACCATGTACCATCCTGTCAATCCAAGAAAACTATGTATTTCTTTGATAGTTGTTGGTGTTGGCCAGTCCAGAACGTCTCTGACCTTGGCCCAATCTACTGAAATTCCTTCCGTTGATACAATGAATCCCAGATATTCAATCTGGCACTTGAAAAATGTAGTAGGAGCATTTGTCAGCCCGAATGACATGACCAGGAACTGAAAATGTCCATATCTTGTGCTGAATGCCGTCTTTGGGATATCTTCTTCCTTGATCCTTATCTGATAATATCCAGACCTGAGATCAATCTTGGAGAATATCTTTGCACCTTGAAGACGGTCAAGAAGTTCATCTATCCTTGGGATGGGATATTTATTCTTAATGGTTGATTGATTCAATCCTCTGTAGTCAATGCATAACCGAAGCATTCCATCCTTCTTCTTCTGGAACAGCACTGGAGCTCCCCATGGTGAATTGCTAGGACGAATGTAGCCTTGGTCTAACAGTTGCTTGAGTTGCTCCTTCAGCTCAATTGCTTTCGGGATGGACATTCTATATGGTCTCTTTGCGATTGGTGCAACTCCCACCGCTAGCTCGATTTCGTGATCGACTTCCCTTTGAGGAGGAAGTTCAGTCACCTCTTCACGAAATACGTCTGCATACTCCTTTAGCCATGAAGGTTCTTCCCTAGACTCCTGATTCTGATCTAGCTTATTTAGCTTAATCAAGTAGATAGGTAGCCCCTTTCTAACTCCTTTTATTATCCGAGATGCTTTGGCCTGTTGAATTTTTGGCTTCCCAGCCTCTCCTTGAGTTGTGACCAATTCCCCTCTAGAATTTCGGAAGGAGACTTGGCCCTTTCCACAGTGAATGTGGGCATAATTAGGTTTAAGCCAATCCATTCTGAGCAAACACTCGTGGATACCTAGGTTCATAACCCTGAATCTGACCGAAGTCGACTTTCCACCCAGTAAGAATTTCACCTTAGCAGTTTTGCCTAGTACAAGTGACCTCATGACCATTTGCTAATTCCACAAGTAAGATATGTGCATCTTTTGTGGCTATTCCTAATCTCCTTGCACAGACTGGTGAAATAAAGAAATGTGTATTGCCACAATCAATCAAGGTTTTGAAGCTTTTACCTTGATAATCCGATAATGTTTGAATCACCAAGAACTGGCGATTTGGGCCTTTCTTGTGAAGAGCGGCATGAAATATTGCCCTCTCAAAGTCAACTTCCATGGTTGGGTCTTCTTCATCCCACAGCTCCTTGTTGGCAACTCTGGCGGTTCTCCCTCTGGCCCTGACGGCGGCTCCTTGGCCACGGACGGTTCCTTGGGATGGCCCTTGATGTTGTCCTCCGCCAAGCTTAGGACATTGCCTTTTGAAATGACCAGACTTGTTGCAATGGAAGCAATGGAGATTGCGGCCATTACCTTGTGTAGGAACGAAATTATTTACAGTGTTGGTCTTGGCTTTCTTCCTTTGTGCCTGATTTTGGCCCTGCGCTCTCTTAGTCTGGAACCTATTCACTCCCTTGTTTTGATCCTTGTAAGACCAAGTCATGTTACTTCTTGGCTTGGTTTGCACTTCCTGTATTATCAATGCAGCTCAAATGAGTGCGTCATAAAGGTCTGTTGGGCACATTGATTTGAGGCGGGTGTTTATGGGTGGGTTTAATTTGGCACAGAACTTTGACACCTGTTGTGTCATATCCATTTGTGGCGCGTACTTTAAAAGAGAGACAAACTTTGAATAGTATGCATCAAGAGATAGTCCAAGCTGCTTCAGGTCATAGAACTCGTTCATCTTCTGCGTGCGGTAGGCAGGTGGTAGATATCTCCCTCGCACTGCACTTTTAAGCTTTTCCCACATAACTAACCCTTCCGATATCCCTTGGTCTCTGCACCATTGCTTCCACCAAAGTCTTGCTTCGTCGGTAAGCTTTAGTTTGAGCATCACTTGGTTAGCGGGTGCAGTGCCTGCTGCTTCGAAGTAATCCTCCATGGATTCAATCTAGATCTCAGCATCAGTTTGGACGGTCCTTCCCTTACCATCGAATTCCAGTGGCTTGATTTGTTTGAGAAGAAACTTCTTCTCCTGAATTACAGCCATACTTGGTGTAGAGGTCGGACTAGGAATCTACATTTGAGGTTGTGCTTGGACATTAAGATTCTTTTCCTTAAAAACTTGCTAGACATTTCTCACATTACATTAACATGCCCAATTCAGTTTTTAGTCAAGTGACCTAATCACTTAACTCCTTTTCCAACACTTACAACCATGACAGTCATTGATAAGAAAAATCTTATTCATTCATATGGGCATAGCCCTTTCGAGTACATTTATTTGGGAAGGTAGAGCAAGCTGATACATTAATTTGGGGAGAATAAGATTGTGTTACATTCAGCTATGGAAACTGAGTAATAATATGGATTGGGGTCATGGATTTTCAGGAATCGATAGGTCATAGGAAGCTTAGGGTATCCTTTCCTTTGATACCCGTTCTTCTCATAACGTCCCAACACCTTGATCCTGTCGACAGGGATTATTCGGGTCACTTCCTCGTACACATACTTGTTCTGCTTGACCTTTCGACTGCCGACATCTAGGGTTGCGTTTGCATGAGCCTCAACAAAGATGAACAACTTCACGATCTTTAGGTCCTCCATCCACTTGGTTCTCTTCAAGTTGGTCCGAAGGTACGCAAGTCAATGGGAGGCTATGTAATAAATTCCTGAATCACCTGTCTATCTCCATTCCACATACAGGGGTGAAGGATTGTAGATGCGGTCTAGGATATTCATCATACCTAGCCTTCGTCGATAATCCGAAGCATGCATCACAGTCATAAACATAACCTGGAACACCAAGAATTTGTTCCATGCTTCGCGACTCTGCAGGTCAGTATTGATAAGTAAATAAGGAAATGCTCTTAAAAACAACATTTGCTCTACTTCTCCTCATTAAGTTTCCTTGTAAGTATTAGATCCTCGCTGGTTCGCTCTGATACCAACTATAACGTGTCCACTTGTCCGCCTGTGGGACATGTCTTAGCAGCCCATCGGGAAGAGAGTCCAGAAAGCGCCCCGTAACATTCCATGGAAGTGCCGGGCGATGCTTTCTGGACTCTCTTCCCGATGGGCTGCTAAGACGTGTAACGTGTCCACATGTTCGCCTGTGGGACATGTCTTAGCAACCCATCGGGAAGAGAGTTCAGAAAGCGCCGCCTGGCACTCCCATGGAATGTCACGGGGTTTGCGATCTAGGTCTTCCCGACTCTGCCATGAAGCGGAAGCATTCTAGCCGTTCCCACTTAGGACCGACCTGAATCAGGGTTTTCCTAATGGTCAAGTTTCTAGAAAGTAGACGAACTACTTGTGCAGAAACGTCAGGGTCGAAGCGGATTTATACTGCACTTGGTTCAAGGAGAATGGGAAACGAGAAGGATGCGAAGCTCGACCTCTCAGCCCTTAAGGCATAGTCCCATTCCATTCCCCTAAAATAGCATAAATCGAGACTCTAGCTTTCTAGATTCTAGATCATCATTACCTTGTTGTCAATTCCTTTGAGAAAAGTTCTCGGCCAACCCGGACCACCCTTCCGTAGGACGGACCCATGGTCGCATCCACCACACTTTCCTCAAGTTGCTTTAGTTATCTAATTACCTACCACATTTAAGTTTGACACACGAAAACAACTTTCTTAATTAGCCAATTAATCACTGGTTCCTTCACGTAACTTAAACACTAACATAGAAAAACAATGTCAAGCAAGTTCCTTTTCAACAATTGATCTTATTTAACATTCTTTGGAATACATCATATAATCCAGCCCAAAGGCTATTCCATAATCTGCCCGAAGGCAATTCCATAATCCACCCCAAGGCAATTCCAGCAATCCTCATGGATCGCTATTCCAAGTTTCCACCCGTAGACTAGTATGCAAGGCTCGAGATCCAATCTCGAGTCACGTCGGCCTCTTGTGCAGGGTCGGAGGCAAGGGATTTATGGCCAGAGCCCCTTGCCACCCAAGCATCCTCCTGCTCCAAGTAGCACCCACGGAGAGACCTCTCGCGGCGGGTTTGGTCCACGTACCCCGCACGGCTAACAACCCCCTTGGATAGGGTCAGGCAGATAGTTGGGTGTAACTGATGGTGCCTCTCCCTCCAGGCTTTTAACCTGAAGCATTAGTTATTTTCCAGCATTAGATTCCTTGAGCAAGAAGTACAAACAGTGCTCCTAAGTATACAATCACAATCATTCCAGTGGTTGTTTGTTCGGCCAACTACTAAGGTGTGAGTCCTTCCTTCCGAATACATCCTGTATTCGATCCGGGATCAATTGCGACTTGGAAAGATCCCCAAGGGTTTTGTTGTTTGTTTACCCTTTTATCCTTGGGTTAGGGTTTATACCCTGTTAATCCAAATTAACAAACACCTTAGGTTCCTTATATTAAGGTCAATAAATCCTAGACAACATCGTTGCCCTAACTTGATTGGTCAATTTCTTGCTAGGCAATTCATAATTTCCCTAACTTGGCAAATTAGCCCAAGGAAGGGTGATGTAGCAGGATGACTACTCATCCTCTTGCAAATTAGACTTGCACTTAGGACTCGCCAACCTTGTTCTAAGGAGTAGCAATGCCATTTTGTGATTTAGACATGAAACCATGCCACATTACAACTTGTTGCACAAGACAAGTGTTGCACCTAAATTGTGGGATTATTTCTCCCGACACACGGTATTCTTGGGTCAAGAATACTTTGGTCAAGTTGTAGGGTTTCGGAGTCCTCTGGAACCAACCCAACCCTAACCCTACTAGGCCGATGACCCTTTGGCCCTAGGGTTCCTAAATCCTTACGGAGGTCTAGTATTTGGCTAATTGATCCTTAGGGTAAAACCCTAGATCGTTCTTGCATAGGCGTTCAGCTAACCCTAACATTCTGTGAATGTGGGTAGGACCTTTGAGGTCGAAAATATTAAGTTGGTTTCCCGAGTGCGATACTAGGCAGAATTTTATCGCGGCTTAGCTCTACCTAGCACATTGAGGTGGTCATCATTTGAGTTACACCGCTACAAGAGGTTTACCTAATTGATCTAATTGTCTTGCGACAAGAGGTGATATTTCCTTAGAAGAGATGCAAATACTTTTCCTAGAAGATGTAAATAATTGCAAGACATAACATTCCATGCAAATATGCGATTCACAGACTTTTTCCTTCTATGCAACTATAAGATTTACAATGACCATTTCTTTTCCTTGCCAAGCTATAATGATTGACAATTTAGGGTTGCTCGTATAAACCCTACGTTGATTTACATCAAGAACTATGCCCATAAACCCTTCGTTTAATGCATTGAATTCAAGCTTTAATATGAAAATTTCATCATTTCCCAATTATAGCTTCGATAAAAGGAGTCCATGCATGAGCAATTTGCCATGAGTCCATTAATTATTTAATTCGTCCTTCAACACTTAGCCCATCCTAGGATGTAATTATCATCGCATGCAATTTGCATGGAACATAAATCCCTTTCATGCATTGCAACTACTCGGACAATATTTAATGGACGTCAATGATTAAGTCATAACTATGAGATTATTACCTAGGTGCATTATGGGTTATATGCGCTTGTTCTTTTTTTTCACGAAGCAATCAAGGATGCATTTAGACAAATCCACCTTTTAGCTTATGCAATATGCGTTCAGGATTGCAACTTGGAAGTGCAAGCAATTTCAAATGCACATCATGCAACTAAATCTTGAAAATCGGGCGATCAATTAAAATATCCAAGTGTAGTTAAACTTGCCTACGAGAATTGGACATGCCTAGTGCATTCTTTCCATGAGGAATCAATTTTTAAGAACCTGGGCATTGAAGTTCAGGGTGTTCTCCACACGCGAACTCGGAGTGGAAGCTCCTGCGTGTGCACCTCTCACCATTTTCTTGGGAGCCATTGACGAATCAAATTCCGGTTCAGCAACTTCCTTTTAGGTCTCTTATGCGTTACGAAGCTCTTTCTGCTCGGGATTCTCTTCTTCTGCGCAGGAATGAGCCTTATGGTCGCAGTTTTTGAAAAACCCGACCCGAGAGCATGAGTGAATAAGGCTTAAGGGGGCTTTAATTAGAAGCTTCTAAAGAAGCTTCCAAGCTTCTATTCCACAGATAATGATGTGGAGAGAGAAATGATTGGGAGAGGATCGAGAAGATCACGACGATGGTGATGATGATGAAGGATGATGATAATAATGATGATGATGGTGGTGAGGTCGATGAAGGCAGCAGCATGGCGCAACAGCGGCCTGGTGGCAGCAGCGTGGCGGATGGCATCTTCCTCCTCTCCTATAGCAGCACGACTCTCTCTCTTCTCTCCTTCTTCCCAAGCTCCAAGGGGGAGGTCTTATAGGTAAAGGGGGGGAGATAGCCACCCACGTGGCTTACTTGCATGCCTCCTCCCCCCATGCTTCTCCAACACATAACTCCTCTTACCCTCATACTCCCTCTCCCCACCATGCATCAGCTGAGGGGAGAGGATTAATAGTAAAAAAATTTGCAAAATTTTGTCCATTATCCATTTGCTCTTTCCTGTGAAGGGTGTTCCCGCGTGGGCTTGCGGGTTTTTATCCACGAACTCTTGTGCACAATGTGGGCTGGAATTTGATGATGCACGCGGAGGGAGCACTTAGCCACCAACATTATTCCGTTGCGGGAGATTACTTTGCACTGCTTTTGCACGGGATGTGTGGGTCTAGGTCTATTAATATTTTGTGGTGGAAATATTACATTCTCTCCTTGTTAGAGGAATCGAGATGTCCTCATCTCGAGAAGAACCAGGAGTATTGTTGGTTGAGAGTACCTTCATCCATCCAGGTGGCATCCTTTTCGAGATAATCTTTCCGCTAGACGAGGTATTCTCTCAAGGTTCTAGATCTCAAATGCCTCTCCCTAACATCTAAGATCCTGTCAGGCCGTAGCTCAAGGACTCCTTGGCTAGGCGTTACAACTTGTTGATCATCAAGTACGTGACTAGGGTTAGGTACATATGTCTTCAGTAGGCTGATATGGAATACATTATGAACTTTTAGGTTTTCGGGGATTTGAAGTCTGTAAGCATTAGGCCCTAGGCACTTGAGAATCTTGTAGGGTCCACAATACCTTGGACTTAGCTTTTTGCATTCCCCCAAGGATAGGGAACTCTTCTTTGGACGTACACAAATGAAGACCATATCACCTTCCTCGAAGGATCTGTCTTGACATTTCAAGTCCGCGTAAGCCTTCTGTCCGTCCTTGGCGGCTTGGATGTCATGTCTTATTGACTTGATTTGGTCATCCATGTCTTCCAGCATCTGCCTTGAAGCTTCAAGTCTCAAGGTTGGATCCGAAAAGTTTAAAGGACTACGACAATCGTGCCCATACAATGCTTGAAAAGGGGTCATCTGAATACTTTGTTGGTAAGAAGTGTTGTAGGCAAACTCAACCAGTGGTGGCAAATATTGAATCCACTTTTGGGCTCGCGGCAGTAGTGTGCCATTAGCATATCCTCAATGACTTGGTTGACTCACTCCGTTTGACCATCGGTTTGGGGATGGTAAGCTATACTGAAACAGAGTTGAGTCCCAACGGCCTCGAAGATAGCCCTCTAGAAATGTGAAGTGAAGAGAGAGTCACGATCACTAATGATTCTGCTAGGTAACCCATGCAGTTTGAATATCTCCTTGATGAACAACCTTGCAATGTCTAGTTTGTCTTAACAGGAATAAGATGTGCAACCTTGGTAAGCATATCTACCACAACCATAATGGAGTTGTATCCTCCCTGAACTTGGGGCAAGCCAACAACAAAGTCCATACTAATGTATTCCCATTTCATTTGGGGAATGTCAAGTGGTTGCAATTTTCCTGGCATTTTGACATGTTCGGCCTTAATGCGTTGACAAGATAAACATTCCGTGACATATTTGAGAACGTCGCCTTTAAGCCTCTCCCAATAATAGCTCTTTCTAACTGCATTAAGGGTCTTGGCATAGCCGCGATGTCCTGAAAAAGGGGAGTCATGGGCTTCCCAAAGTATCTTTTGCTTGAGTGATTGACTTACCGGTATACATAATCTCGTTCTATAGTAGACAAGTCCATTATTGGTAGAGAATTCTTGATACTTTTCTTGTAGCTTCGGGTCTTGATCCTTGATAGGGATCTCCCTTAGCAATTTCTGATAGGTTGGGTCATGGCATGCCTCTTCTCTAGCTAGCTCAAGAATTGGGTTGTTTGGCATGGATACCTTTATGGCTAGAGATCTTGCAGTTGATGGATCCTGTAAAATCAGAGAATTCAAAAATGCCTTGCGACTGAGTGCATCGGCAACTACATTCTCCTTTCTCGGCCGGTATTTGATTTCAAAATCATATTCCCCCAGCACTTCAATCCATCAATGTTGCCTCATATTAAGCTCACTCTAGGTAAAAATCCATTTAAGACTCTTCCGGTCCATCACTAAGGTAAATTTATTACCCAGCAAGTAGTGTCTCCATAGTTTAAGAGCATGGATGACAACTAACACCTCCAGATCGTAGGTAGCATAGTTCCTTTCATGGCTCCTCAGTTTCCTTGAAGAGTATGCTACGAGATGACCTTCTTGCATAAGCACACATCCTAAGGCAAGTGTGCTAGCATCAGTTATCACTTCAAACTCCTTACTAAGATCTGGAAGTTTCACAATAGGTGGTGATACCAAGCTTTTCTTTAGTTTATCAAAGCTCGATTGTTCAGCAGGGTGACCATACAATTGATGCTTGCTTCTTTAGTAGATCGGTCAGAGGTGCTGCAATCAAGGCATAGTTTTTTATAAAAACCCTGTACCATCCTGTCAATCCAAGAAAACTATGTATTTCTTTGACAGTTGTTGGTGTTGGCCAGTCCAGAACGTCTCTAACCTTGGCCGGATCTACTAAAATTCCTTCCGTTGATACAATGAATCCTAGATATTCAATCTGGTGCTTGAAAAATGCACACTTCTTCTTCTTGACATAAAGCTTGTGTGCCATCATTGTTTCAAGGATGATGCGAAGCTGGGGTTCATGATCTTCTTCTTGCTTGGAGTAGACTAGGGTATCGTCAAAGAAGACGAGTACGAAGTCATCAAGATAGGGCCTAAAGATATCCTGCATTAGCTTGTTGAAGGTAGCAGGAGCATTTGTCAGCCCGAATGACATGACCATGTCCATATCTTGTACTGAATGCCGTCTTTGGGATATCTTCTTCCTTGATCCTTATCTAATAATATCCAAAGCTGAGATCAATCTTGGAGAATATCTTTGAACTTCGAAGACGGTCAAGAAGTTCATCTATCCTTGGGATGGGATATTTGTTCTTAATGGTTGATTGATTCAATCCTCTGTAGTCAATGCATAACCGAAGCATTCCATCCTTCTTTTTCTGGAATAGCACTGGAGCTCCCCATGGTGAACTGCTAGGATGGATGTAGCCTTGGTCTAACAGTTGCTTGAGTTTCTCCTTTAGCTCAATCGCTTCAGGGATGGACATTCTATATGGTCTCTTTGCGATTGGTGCAACTCCTAGCGCTAGCTTGATTTCGTGATTGACTTCCCTTTGAGGAGGAAGTTCAGTCAGCTCTTCAGGAAATATGTCTGCATACTCCTTTAGCCATGAAGGTTCTTCCCTAGACTCCTGATTCTGATCTAGCTTATTTAGCTTAATCAAGTAGACAGGTAGCCCCTTTCTAACTCCTTTTATTATCCGAGATGCTTTGGCTAGTTGAATTTTTGGCTTCCCAGCCTCTCCTTGAGTTGTGACCAATTCCCCTCTAGAATTTCGGAAGGAGACTTGGCCCTTTCCACAGTGAATGTGGGCATAATTAGGTTTAAGCCAATCCATTCCGAGCAAACACTCGTGGATACCTAGGTTCATAACCCTGAATCTGACCGAAGTCACCTTTCCACCCAGTAAGAATTTCACCTTAGCAGTTTGCCTCGTACAAGTGACCTCATGACCATTTGCTAATTCGACAAGTAAGGTAGGTGCATCTTTTGTGGCTATTGCTAATCTCCTTGCACAAATTGGTGAAATAAAGGAATGTGTACTGCCACAATGAATCAAGGTTTTGAAGCTTTTACCTTGATAATCCGATGGTGTTTGAATCACCAAGAACTGGCGATTCGGGCCTTTCTTGTGAAGAGCAGCATGAACTGTTGCCCTCTCAAAGTCAACTTCCATGGTTGGGTCTTCTTCATCGCACGGCTCCTTGTTGGCAACACTGGCGGTTCTCCCTCTGGCCCTGACATTGGCTCCTTGGCCACGGACGGTTCCTTGGGATGGCCCTTGATGTTGTCCTCTGTCAAGCTTGGGACATTGCCTTTTGAAATGACCAGGCTCATTGCAATGGAAGCAATGGAGATTGCGGCCATTACCTTGTGTAGGAACAAAATTATTTACAGTGTTGGTCTTGGCTTTCTTCCTTTGTGCCTGATTTTAGCCCTGCGCTCTCTTAGTTTGGGACCTATTCACTCCCTTGTTTTGATCCTTGTAAGACCAAGTCCTGTTACTTCTTGGCTTGGTTTGCACTTCCTGTATTATCGATGCAGCTCAAATGAGTGCGTCATAAAGGTCTGTTGGGCACATTGATTTGAGGCGGGTGTTTATGGGTGGGTTTAATTTGGCACAGAACTTTGACACCTGTTGTGTCATATCCATTTCTGGCACGTACTTCAAAAGAGAGGCGAACTTTGAATAGTAATAATATGGATTAATACGGGAAGGTAGAGCAAGCTGATAATAGTAACAATCGCATTCTCCCGTAGCCATGACAGCCATTGATACGGGAAGGTAGAGCAAGCTGATAAATTAATTTGGGGAGAATGCGATTGTGTTATATTCAGCTACGGGAACTGAGTAATAATATGGATTGGGGTCATGGATTTTCAGGAATCGATAGGTCATAGGAAGCTTAGGGTATCCTTTCCTTTGATACCCGTTCTTCTCATAACGTCCCAACACCTTGATCCTATCAACAGGGATTATTCGGGTCACTTCCTCGTACACATACTTGTTCTGCTTGACCTTTCGACTGCCGACATCTAGGGTTGCGTTTTCATGAGCCTCAACAAAGATGAACAACTTCACGATCTTTAGGTCCTCCATCCACTTGATTCTCTTCAAGTTGGTCCGAAGGTACGCAAGTCGATGGGAGGCTATGTAATAAATTCCTGAATCACCTGTCTATCTCCATTCCACGTACAAGGGTGAAGGATTTTAGATGCGGTCTAGGATATTCATCATACCTAGCCTTCGTCGATAATCCGAAGCACGCATCACAGTCATAAACATAACCTGGAACACCAAGAATTTGTTCCATGCTTCGCGACTCTGCAGGTCAGCATTGATAAGTAAATAAGGAAATGCTCTTAAAAACAACATTTGCTCTGCTTCTCCTCATTAAGTTTCCTTATAAGTGTTAGATCCTCGCTGGTTCGCTCTGATACCAACTATAACGTGTCCACCTGTCTGCCTGTGGGACAAGTCTTAGTAGCCCATCGGGAAGAGAGTCCAGAAAGCACCTCGTGACATTCCATGGAAGTGCCGGGCGATGCTTTCTGGACTCTCTTCCCAATGGGTTGCTAAGACGTGTCCCCGTCTTAGCAACCCATCGGGAAGAGAGTCCAGAAAGCATCGCCCGGCACTCCCATGGAATGTCACAGGGTTTGCGATCTAGGGCTTCTCGAGTCTGCCATGAAGCGGAAGCATTCCGGCTGTTCCCACTTAGGACCGACCTGAATCAGGGATTTCCTAATGGTCAAGTTTCTAGAAAGTAACTAGCGTCGAACTACTTGTGCAAAAACGTCAGGGTCAAAGCGGATTTATACTGCAGTTGGTTCAAGGAGAATGGAAAACAAGAGGGATGCGAAGCTCGACCTCTCTGCCCATAAGGCATAGTCCCATTCCGTTCCCCTAAAATAGCATAAATTGGGACTCTAACTTTCTAGATTCTAGGTCATTGTTACCTTGCTGTCAATTCCTTTGAGAAAAGTTCCCGGCCAACCAGGACCACCCTTCCGTAGGACGAATCCATGGTCACATCCACCGCACTTTCCTCAAGTTGCTTTAGTTATCTAATTACCTACCACATTTAGGTTTGACATCCAAAAACAACTTCCTTAATTAGCCAATTAATCACTAGTTCCTTCACGTAACTTAAACACTGACATAGAAAAACAATGTCAAGCAAGTTCCTTTTCAACAATTGATCTTATTTAACAGTCTTTGGAATACATCGTATAATCCAGCCCGAAGGCTATTCCATAATCTGCCCGAAGGCAATTTCAGCAATCCTCAGGGATTGCTATTCCAAGTTTACGCCCGTAGACTAGTATGCGGGCCTCAAGATCCAATCTCCAGTCACGTCCGCCTCTTGTGTAGGGTCTGGAGGCAAGGGATTTACGACTAGAGCCCCCCCTGGCACCCAAATGTCCTACTGCTCCAAGTACCACCCACGGAGAGACCTCTCGCGGCGGGTTCGGTCCACGTACCCGGTGCAGTTAACAACCCCCTTGGATAGGGTCAGGTAGACAGTGGGGGGTAACTGATGCTGCCTCTCCCTCCAGGCTTTTAACCTAAAGCATTAGTTATTTTCCAGCATTAGATTCCTTGAGCAAGAAGTACAAACAGTGCTCCTAAGTATACAATCACAATCATTCCAGTGGTCGTTTGTTCAGCCAACTACTAAGGTGTGAATCCTTCCTTCCGAATACATCAAGTATTCGATCCGGGATCAATTGCGACTTGGCAAGATCCCCAAGGGTTTTGTTGTTTGTTTACCCTTTTATCCTTCGGTTAGGGTTTATACTCTGTTAACCCAAATTAACAAACACCTTAGGTTCCTTATATTAAGGTCAATAAATCCTAGACAACCCCGTTGTCCTAACTTGGTTGGTCAATTTCTTGCTAGGCAATTCATACTTTCCCTAACTTGGCAAATCAGCCCAAGGAAGGGTGATGTAGCAGGATGACTACTCATCCTCTTGCAAATTAGACTTGCACTTAGAACTCGCCAACCTTGTTCTAAGGAGTAGCAATACCATTTTGTGATTTAGAAACGAAACCATGCGACGTTGCAACTTGTTGCATGAGACAAGTGCCACACCTAACTTGTGGGATTATTTCTCCCGACACACGGTATTCCCGGGTCAAGAATACTTTGGTCAAGTTGTAGGGTTTGGGAGTCCTCTTGACCCAACCCCAACCCTAACCCTACTAGGCCGATGACCCTTTGGCCCTAGGGTTCCTAAATCCATACAAAGGTCTAGTATTTGGCTAATTGATCCTTAGGGTAAAACCCTAGATCCTTCTTGCATAGCCATTCAACTAACCCTAACATTCTGTGAATGTTGGTAGGACCTTTGAGGTCGAAAATATTAAGTTGGTTTCCCGAGTGCGATACTAGGCAGAATTTTATCGCGGCTTAGCTCTACCTACTAGCGCATTGAGGTAGTCATCATTTGAGTTACACTACTACAAGCGGTTTACCTAATTGATCTAATTGTCTTGCGACAAGAGGTAATATTTCCTTAGAAGAGATACAAGTACTTTTCCTAGAAGATGTAAATAATTGCAAGACATAACATTCCATGCAAATATGCGATTCATAGACTTTTTCCTTCTATGCAACTATAAGATTTACAATGACCATTTCTTTTCCTTGCCAAGCTATAATGATTGACAATTTAGGGCTACTCGTATAAACCCTATGTTGATTTACATCAAGAACTATGCCCATAAACCCTTCGTTTAATGCATTGAATTCAAGCTTTAATATGAAAATTTCATCCTTTCCCAATTACAGCTTCGATAAAAGGAGTCCATACATGAGCGATTTGCCATGATTCCATTAATGATTTAATTCGTCCTTCAACACTTAGCCCATCCTAGGATGTAATTATCATTGCATGCAATTTGCATGGAACATAAATCCGTTTCATGCATTGCAACTACTGGGACAATATTTAATGGACGTCAACGATTAAGTCATAACTAGGAGATTATTACCTAGGTGCATTATGGGTTATATGCGCTTGTTCTTTTTTTTTCGCGAAGCAATCAAGGATGCATTTAGACAAATCCACCTTTTAACTTATGCAATATGCGTTCAGGATTGCAACTTGGAAGTGCAAGCAATTTCAAATGCACATCATGCAACTAAATCTTGAAAATCGGGCGATCAATTAAAATTTCCAAGTGTAATTAAACTTGCCTACAAGAATTGGACATGCCTAGTGTATTCTTTCCATGCGGAATCAATTTTTAAGAACCTGGGCATTGAGGTTCGGGGTGTTGTCCACACGCGAACTCGGAGTGGAAGCTCCCGCGTGTGCACCTCTCGCCATTTTCTTGGGAGCCATTGACGACGAATCAAATCCCAGCAACTTCCTTTTGGGTCTCTTATGCGTTATGAAGCTCTTTCTGCCCGGGATTCTCTTCTTCTGCGCAGGAATGAGCCTTACGATCGCGGTTTTTGAAAAACCTGACTCGAGAGTATGAGTGAATAAGGCTTAAGGAGGCTTTAATTAGAAGCTTCTAAAGAAGCTTCCAAGCTTCTGTTCCACAGATAATGACGTGGAGAGAGAAATGATTGGGATAGGATGGAGAAGATCACGATGATGGTGATGATGATGAAGGATGATGATAATAATGATGTTGATGGTGGTGAGGTCGATGAAGGTGGCAGCGTGGCGCAGCAGCAGCCTGGTGGTGGTAGCGTGGTGGATGGCGTCTTCCTCCTCTCCTGTAGCAGCACGACTCTCTCTCTTCTCTCCTTTTTCCCAAGCTCCAGGGGGGAGGTCTTATAGGTAGAAGGGGGGGAGATAGCCACCCACGTGGCTTGCTTGAATGCCTCCTCCCCCCATGCTTCTCCAACACATAACTCCTCTTACCCTCATACTCCCTCTCCCCACCATGCATCAGCTGAGGGGAGGATTAATAGTAAAAAAAATTGCAAAATTTTGTCCATTATCCATTTGCCCTTTCCCACGAAGGGTGTTCTCGTGTGGGCTTGTGGGTTTTTATCCACGGACTCTTGTGCCCAATGCGGGCTAGAATTTGATGATGCATGCAGAGGGAGCACTTAGCACCAACATTATTCCGTTGCGAAAGATTACTTTGCACTGCTTTTGCGCAGGACGTGCAGGGTCTAGGACTATTAATATTTCATGGTGGAAGTATTACAAAAAGAGTATAGGGAAGAGGCCATTGCCTACTGTTCTTATTCAATCTTCAGCTTCTTCTCCATCTCAATTCCACTTCCGTACTCAATCACTGTCATAATAGCTCAACAACATGTGATGTTTCTTTGCTTCTTTGGTCCACTATTCATGCATCTTCGCATGTTATGCCCCCTACTTGTGCCTTTTCTTTTGTGCATTTGTATGAGCTAATGCATTAATTCCATTCTCTTTTTAAGTCTTAGTTGCTGAAAGATAGCTGAAAGTAGTAGAGTTTTTATTGCCCAATCATATTATTGGAGTGTGAATGAAAATCTTTGTTGGGTGCTCATGCTCAACCACCAAGACCCACAGAATGCTTATTGGTTCAAGTGTTTCAACCCAATCACTAATGGCAACCTCTCACATAGCCGATGCGCTATCTCTCTCTACGAGTGTAGTGATGAGCTTGCCTCGATGCCTGATTGAGTACCCTCCTCCTTCATGCACACTGGTAGCTCCACAATTCTTGATGCAAGCTCAAGCAACCTCAAGCCTCCTCCTTCAAGCTCCATCCTCCATAGCCGTGTACAAGAGAAGAGAAGAGAACAGAACAGAATAGTACAGAACATCACAGAACAGAACAGAATAGAATAGAAGAGAATAGAAGAGAAGAGAAGAAAAGAAAAGAAAAGAAGATAGGAGATGATGGTGAGCTTCTTCTCCTTGATCCCTCACCCTCACACTCTCACACTCCCTCTCTCAAGCACACATAAGAAAGCAAGAAGGAGACGATAAGAGAAGAAGATGAGTCCCCTTTGCCATACACCACAGAATGAGCTTCTCATTCACTTTTTGAGTTTATATACAAAACTATTATCCCTTTTGGGCAGTCATCCCCTCTTTTACATGGCCGGCCTAGGCCCTCTTTCCTATTGTCCTCCTATCTTCCTAGCTTCCTTTCTACTACCTATCTACCCTTACAATTTGCACATGAGGGAGCTTGGAGCTCTTTTATAAGGATTTTGGTTGTGCCTTTACATTCAAAGGTGTGCCTTCTCCTTTTTAGCACTTCTTGGGCTCTGATGGCTATGCCTTGGACTTCTTGTGGCCATGCATGCACTTTTAGGCTCTTCCAGGTCTAATTTCCTTCTAGGCCATCTCTTTTGGCTCCCGACTTGTGCTTTTTTATTTTTTTACTTTTTTCACTTTTTCTTGTGTTGAGGTTAACATTATCCCCCTCCTAATAGCCGAGTGCCAATCCCATGGCATAGATGGGTAGTAGCTGGAATGTGGGGTGGATGTAGCTAGATGGCTTTTTAGGTTTGTATACAAGCCCTTGATGAGGATGGTGTGGAATGGATCTGCCCTTTGAAATTAAAGATGGTGTTGGGGCGAGTCCCTCCTTAGCACTAGGTGGATCTGCCCTTTGAAATTAAAGATGGTGTTGGGGCGGGTCCCTCCTTGTCACTAGGTGGATCTGTCCTTTGAAATTGAAGATGGTGTTGGACAGATCCTTCTTAGTGAATGGCGGATGAATATCTATCCTTGAAATTGAGGATGGTGTTGGACAGGTTCTTCTTGGAGAATGGCAGATTGGATGGTGTTGGACAGATTCTTCTTGGAGAATGGCAGATTGGATGGTTCTGTTTTTGAATTGCTAGAATATTCGATGATTTTGTTCGTCCTTGAGAGAGCATCCTTCATCCTTGACAATACCTCCCTCACTCTTAAGAGGACCTCGCCAAGAAGTCGAAACTCCCCCTTGCTGTTTCTGAAGTTGCCATCTCCTGCACGGTTTTTAATGCGGTTCATTATTTGATTTGTGACTGGGGCTCCCTTGGTCTTCCTCTAATTTGTTTGGCTGCATGGTGACATGGACAACATGGGTAGTATAAGTTGATGCCGATATGGTTGCAAGGGCATTGGTCTTTGGAAGAAATCGATCAACTGGTTAAAGTGGTGGGGGCCAAGAGGTATTGCATGGATGATGGCGCCTCTGAAGTTGGTGGGTTGCAGCATTGGTTTGTACCTGAAAAGAAAAGAAGATGTATTACATGGGATATGTCTACCTTACCATGTGGTACATAGTGCTCGTGCAAGTGTAACTAGGAGTTGCGTCAAGCCTGGGTGTTATCCCACGCTTGAGGACTCAATTCGTGTATCTTTGGAGGTGTGGTGTGCAACTTAGGGAGACAGGTCTGGAAGTCCTTCTCTTAAGGTGCCCTAAGTGTGAAGTGGGGCATCAAAACGGGCTAGGGGGTTAGAGATGGAACCAACCAACCGAAGTCACCAAACGTGCCTAACTTGAGAACCCCTAGGTATAGTGATTGTGACATGTAGAGCTAATTGCCCCCCTCTCCCCCCTTTTTGTTTAATAGATAAACACAATCGACACAATAGATACAGGGGTGCTCTCAGGTTGTACCCCGATCCTCTTCTAATGATGCATTACGGGGTGGCCTAAGGGATTTGCTCAAAAAGGAACAGCTTTGCATGTAGCTCTTAATATTATCCCTGATGTTTAGAGGTGTGATTGACAAAAATGGGTGTCCACACCTCGTAAATCGGCTATCATTCATGTCTTCAAGTACCTTCATGCAAAAAGAGGGTAACAATGTAACCCTCATCATTAGCCGGGCATGGCACAACTATCTATTCCTAGGTTGAGATAAAAAAAGAGTAGAGGGAGGTGGGCCTCCTTGGCATGACTGGATTTTTCTTTAGTAAAAACCTAATAGTTCTAAGATAATTACAAGTTGTGATGAAAGCGGGGGCCTGGATAGGATGAGAAATCTTCGAGGAAGCGTGTGATTGAGGGATGAATGTTTTCTGCCTTGAAGGTTAGGCACTCCTTAGGATTATCTGCATTGGCATTGTAGATCTTGGGAAAGTCATACCTACCATGCTCCTCCCTATTGTAACCCACTCCATGCCTCTACAAGGGTAGAGCATATAGATAGGATCATTCCTTTCTTCAGGGAGTGTGCTGCAGAATACCATCCATGCATCAAGGTTTGTATCCTAGATCCTTCTCTACCACTTGGGATGTGCTTCATAGCCTTGGACCATCTTGGGGATCTGGTACACCTTGTCCTGCCAATAGTCTGGGACCTCCCACCTCTCCATTGAGTGATAACCATGCTCTGCTCCTTGACCCATTGATTCACCAAGTTTTTGGCCATTTGAATTATGTTATCCACTACTTCCATTGGTAAGACTCGATACAGGTACTGTGAGTAGAGTAATGATAGCTCAAAGGGCCAGGTTTGGATTTCTCCTTACTCCCAAATGCTCAGTTCTTGGGGCCATTTGATGGGATAGCAGTCCTCGCATTGTGGCACGGGCTCTCCAACTGTTGGGGTCGTGCTCTAGCTCTCTACTACACTTGCTCCACCAATTTCCATCTTCTTCTCTTAGATGCAATGATGCACTTGGGTACTTGGCTGCCTTCTAGATCTTCCTGAGGCACATCTTGCAGTGGTGGGCTAAGCTCTCATTGTTCTTTTCTTGTTAGACTAGTGCAGGTTGGAAGAGCATGCTCTTGCGGGCTGTACTTCATGGCTGTGGTGGTCATTTCTAACTTTCTTCTCATTCTCTCCCCACAAAATCCTTGTTGTCCACTTGCATTACATGGAGCACTATGCTTAAGAAGGCTTGCCATTGCTTATCTAAGCTTACTTCTACAACTTTGGTTCTTGCCTCTACCAACACCTACTCGCATTCTGCTATGGCCAAGTTGTCGACAAGTTCTTGCACCCATTCGAAAATGTGCTCTTCCCACTGTTTGTGTTGAGAGTGGAAAAAGATTGAATTTTTTATTTATTTTTGTTATTTTTGAGGTCTGAATGGTTGATTTTTTATGGATTTTGAGTGATGTTTGGTTGTTTTTGGAAGTTTTTGAGAGTGTTTTAGATTATATTGATTATGTTTTGGAAGGTCATGATGATCCTTAGTGAAAATATGAAGCTCTGTGATGTTTTGGTAGGTTATATTGAGGTTCTGATTGGTTCTCTGATACCTTCTGTTTAGCTTCTGTTTTGTTTTGATTTTCTTCTGTATGAAGCATGGATTGATTATTGATGAAGGTTGAGGTCTTTTGAAAGCTTATTGAATAGTTTTTGATAGTTTGGAATGGTTTTAGTATGAGTTATAAGGATCTGCTATTCTCTGATGACCTTCAGTAACCCTCTGTAGACCTTTTGTAGAGCCTCTATCTATACTCTATTCCTATTAGGTTCTGTTCTGTAGATATTTTGTAAGTGTTCTGTAGAATGTATATGTGACTTTGAGAAAGTTTTTAAGCTTTTGGAAAGGATGAATCTAAGTTCAAAAGAGCTAAAACAAATGGAAGAAGCAGTTTGCTGAAGATTGAAGAGAAGACTAGAGTGACAGTGACAGTAGTGAGCTATGAAGAGACACTATAGTGGATTTGGTGCCTTTTCATACCTCCTATACCTCTTGGGAGGTGCATCCATGACCTAAGAAGGATTATTAAGTACCATTCTTAAGTATTGTAGTGAGGAGATGATGTACTATTGATAGAGAGAGAGAGAGAGGGAGAGAGAGAAGGAGAGAGAGTTAGAGATAGCCAATTCTATCAAAACAATGTATATTTCTATGAGAGATTCAGAGAGAAAACTATAAAGACAATGAAGATGAATACTATGTGATTGATTTCCATTCAAAAATAGTGTTTTCTTTTATGTCCTTATTCTATTGATGGATTTTGTGAAGATGTTGAAGATTATGGTTAATTCTATCAAGTCTCTAGGAGATATATACTATGATGCTGCATGAAGATTTGTTGTTTTCCTTGTTTTGGTCATCAAACTAATAAAACAAAAGCTTGTTGATGTTACAAGATATATTTTCTTGCAGTAGAGTCCCCTTTTCCTTGGTGTTTCTCTTGGGGCTCCATGTTTTTGGTGCGCAACTGGGGAAACTTGCCATCAACAAGCATCAGAAGAGGCTGAAAATGAGGAAAATGGCATTACCAAGAATAGGAGAATTCAATGGATGCTTGCAAAGTTCCTTCTTTCACTGAAGAGTTGGAGATTATTATTGCAAAAGCCACTTTCCACAAGAAGTTCATCCCACAATGGCGGAAACATATTACCATCATAATGCAATCTCTATGCAGTGGACTATTTCCTCTTCCTGTTGAGGCAACAGAGATGTGCATCTTGGTGGCAAATTGTTTGGAAACAAACTGAAGAGAAGAAACAGAGAGAATGACCATCCATGGAAGATTTGGTATTCATTGTAGACATCATTAAGTGGGAGATCGTGAAGAAGCTTCAGGAGTCGTGGTATGTGGAGGTTCACAAAAACAAGAAAGAAAATAGTTGGAATTTGTTCGTGGATGCTCAACAGCAAGATAAGTGGGATGCTTGGTATTCTGAGAATCTTCTGTTTGTCCAATTAGCAACCCACTGGAAGTTGGTAGACAAAGTGTTTTTCACAACATACACTGTTGAAACCCTCAGAAGCTGGCATTATTATAATGATGACACAACAACGATCCTTAGAAGAATGAGTTTTGATACTTTCAGAATAGAATATCTCCCCCTCTATAGTGGTTTGAGAGCTGAATTCAGAGATGTTGAAAAGAAGGAAGTAGAAGAGATGTTGGCTAGAGGATCCTCTAGAGACTGAAGCCCCTCTTTGATTCTATTCTATTGAGTACATACCAATTGGTTGGAGCCAACCCCCTAATGAATGATGTAATCAAGAGACAAGCGTTAGAACGAGTCCGGAGGTACGTGAGAAGAGAGAAAGCAAGAATCAAGGCTGAGAATGAGCTTGCAGCAGAAGCCTCCTTTGACGTCCTAAAAGCACTCTTTAAAAAAGCCCCCATAGCGTCTCAAGGTCCCCTTCCTAGTCAGATTCGTCATAGAAATATTGATGTGACAGGCAAGCCAATGTAGTCCCATTGCCAATTTTTAAGGGAGAATACAATGAAGACCCTGATCTTCATGTAGTAGAGTTTATGGTAGCATGTGTGGCTAACAATGCCACAACCCCTGAGCATTGGTTAGCGATATTCCCCGCCACTTTCAAAGGCACACCATTTCAATGGTATGAGAGATAGACAGCATGAACTTTTGGCACATGGGACGGACCTGAAGTTGGCCTTCCTCACTAAATTCAGGCATGAAGGTTTTGAAGAGCGGATGCGAGAGAAGTTCATGAACCTAAGTCAATCCTCTAGAGAAAGAGTAGAAGCTTATGTCTCGTGAATAGAATCCATCCTGAAGAGATGGACTAACCATCATTTGGATGAAGGTATCCAGAAAGAAGTGTTCCTCAAAGGCCTACAACCAGAAGTTCGCAAGTTCGTGAAATTGAGAAGACCCGTCAATCTGCAAGCTATAGTGGAAGGTGCAAGATTGTATGACGAAGTTGAAGCAAGGCTATCAATGACTCAAGGAAGAGGAGTCCTACCTCCTCCCATGCCAAGAATGGTATACCCACCAAATGCAATCCCAGGGACAGTTCCCTACCCCTATCCCCAGATGCAAACAGTGCCATAGTATAGTACACCTAATCCACAATGATCGCCGCAGAGATGATAGTGCCTCAAATGATGGTTCAACCACAACAATAGTGGCCTCAAACAGTTCCTCCAATGGCGATTCAACAACAGTGAAACCCTACCAACTAGAATCAACAACCCCAAGTCTCAACAGGAGCTCTGAATCAAAACCAGAACAGAGGACCCTCTGGATCAACCCAACCTGTATATGCAGTAATTACAAAAGCTTTCCAAAACTCTATTATAAGTACTTCAGGAGGTAAAAATCTGAAGGATTACTTATCCAACTCAGTTGCAAGTATCAAGAAAGAACTTATGGATGTGATTACTGAGCAACTACAGACGCTAAAGGTGAATACCACTAATATATCTACTCCTACGAGAGCTAGGAGAGATGTGATGCGTTCTAATACATGGTGCGGAAAGTGCCATCAAGTGAGACATTTAGCCACTAAATGTACCCGAAAACCAACCATTCCTGGAGCCTTCTGTTCCTAGTGTTTGCAGAAGAACCATACAGAGGATATTTTCTCTCTACAAGAGATGCACGAACAAAGACAGAAAGATGAAAATGCAAGATTCAACTTGCTAGAATCCAAAATGACAACACAGGACATTGGACCAAAGCCTAGGGAGTTTGGTCCTAATTTCGGTCCAAGGAGGTTTCCCTCTCAAAGTTACAGAGGACAACAATCTGCAAAGATCAGAGGTGGAATGTTATAGATGTGGAGAAAAGGGTCATATCTCCCCGAATTGTCCAAACCCTTGAAGATCTTTGGATTACAAGCCCTTATGCAGCCGATGCAAAGGAGAAGGCCATACTCCAAAGATTGTCCAAGTCCAGCCCCTGTGAAATCTACTTCTGATACCCAACAAAAGACCCAAGAACCTACTTCCAATTTGGTGAAATTGAAAGTGGCCGCAATAACATGAGCAAAGAAAGGAGAACCCGTAGTTCCAAAAGAGAACGTTCCTTCTACAAAGACGGTGAAATTTAACATCCCTCAGGAAAAACAGAACAATTCAATCCAAAATAAGGAGGTACAGAGCACCACAGAGCCACAAAGAGCTACAAAGACAGTTATAGAGATAGGACCAGAGGTCCAAGAAATAGAATATGCAAAAGTTTCTCCTCATGAAGACGAATCGCATATGTTGCCACTCCTAGAAGAAAAAGGAAAGATGAAAGTTGTTGGTCCAAAGCCCGTGGATCCTATCAAAGAGTCTGATTTGGTCAAAGACCTAGACACCTTTAAACCAAACCTAACTTTCCGACAGTTGCTGATGCTATCTCCCAATTGCCAAAAAAGATTCGAAAGCATCTTGACAAGAAGACGTGGCCTAAGGATTGCTCCCCCAACAACAACAAAGTCCAACAGAGCCTCAGAACCTGCGAAGGAAGTGGATGTGACTAACGCCTTCCTAGACCCTGGAACCCTAGAGATTAGTGTATGGATAGAAGGATACAATAGAAGGATGATTTATTGCAGATGCATTGATTGATGGAGGCTCATCAGTAAAAACATAATGATGGATGTGACAATGAAGGATCTAGGTTTGCAAGGAATTCAACCTACACAGTGGCTTATTAGATTGGCAAACCAAATCAAAATCAAACCGTTGGACATCCTCCCATACGTAAAAATAACCCTTGCAGGAAGAGACTATTGGCTAACATATTTGGTGGTTAAACCAAATTTTTATGGGACCTCATACCCTCTGCTCTTGGGAAGACCTTGGCTTTTTGAAGCAAGAGCCAGGACGGACTGGTTCAAAGGCACCCTGAGCCTAGGTAGCGGACCCAATAAAGTGGTGTTGAAATTGTATGGATCGCAAAAAGTAAATGGATCCACATCCATCAAAGTCATAACAAACTTCTCCAATGAAGTAATAGATGGTACATCAGGAGACAAAGAGGCTGTTAAACAGATCTTTCCCAAGAAAAGAGGCATAGTCTCTAACAGTGGGCACTGTAAGCCAACTACTGAAGGAAGCAAGGTCTTTGTCCATGGGAGAATTCCTCCTACCTCAACTTGAATTGACTTCTGAAATCACCTCTAACAGCAAGATAGAAGCATGGATGTACTACTCTCCCTATTACATGGCAGTTGTAGAGACAGAAGCAGAAGCAGACGCAGAGGTGGAAGATCTGTTCTTCTCCTACAGAGCCTCTAGAGGAAGAGGATGAAAATGATGAGGAAGAAAACAAAGCAGGTTATGAAATTGCAGATGAAGACGTTCCTCTAATAACGGACAATCTTGTTGATATCCCTACAGGGACCTCGGAGGCCAAAGATCTCGGGGTCTTGGGTGGAATGACCATGGTTCCATTTGGGTTGACCAATGGACAACAAAGTATGCATGATCTGCATAAGCAATGGATCAAAGGTATAAAAATTTAAGTTCACCAGTGGCTCTTGTCACCCTGACCATTCATTCTGGAGAAAAGATGATGATGATGCCCCTTGTCAATAGAAGCCAGAGCCATCAGAGCCACGGCTTATAGAAGATCCGTGCTATGTGACATTCCTAGATGCATCCTTTGAGGATGAATCCCTAAGTCCAGAAGAAATCACCACTCACATAGAAACAAACAAAGTTCTGATACCCTTCCAGCAATCTCGACAGACAAATGAGTCATCTGTTCAAAAGGAGGATACTGGTTCTAGTGGAACATCAGATGATGACACTACTCCCTTGAAAAAGTCAGACCTCTATCCAGAAGCAATTTGTGGGACATTTAACCACGAAGTGGAAGGTGAAAGGCAAGTGACGTTCTTGGATACTAACAGTACTGAATGTCACCTGAAAGTGGGTCTCAATCTTCTAGAAGAAGAACTAGTAGTCCTGCGAGAGTTACTAAAGGAGAACTTAGACATTTTTGCTTGGTTGTACAAAGACCTAAAGGGGATTGACCCTATAGTATGCCAACATCACATTGATCTCGAGCCTGATGCCAAACCGGTGAGATAGAGATAGAGGCATATGAATCCCAATTATTATGCTCTGGTGAAGGCCGAATCATTAAAGCTCCTTGAAGTAGAGTTCATTTATCCCGTGGCTAACAGTGAATGGGTTTTGCCCATTGTGGTAGTATCCAAGAAAAACGGGAAACTTCAAATATGTGTGGACTTTTGAAAGCTCAACTCAAAGATGAAGAAGGATCATTTCCCTATCCCTTTCACATACCAACTTTTGGACATAGTGGCAGGTCATGAGCTCTATTCCCTCTTGGATAGATTCAACGAATATAACCAAGTCCAAATTGTAGAAGATGACCAATCCAAAACAACCTTCACCATAGAATGGGGGACCTATGCCTATAGAGTGATGCCATTTGGGCTCTGTGTAATGCTCCTGCCACCTTCCAACGAGTAATGATGGCTGCCTTTCAGAATCATTTGCATGATTTCGTTGAGATGTATCTTGATGACTTTCATGTCTATAGCTTAATCCGTGAGCATTGGGGACACCTAGAGCAATGCTTTAACAGATGCCGAGAGTATGGGATCTCTCTCAACCCCGAAGAATGTGTCTTTGGTGTCTCATCAAGAGTTATTCTGGGCTATATTGTCTCTGCACAAGGGATTGCAACAGACCCAGTGAAGATTGAGAAGATTACCAACTTGATAGCACCAACAAACCTCAAGCAACCGAGAGGATTTCTTGGCCATGTGGGCTACTATAGAAGATTTATTGCACATTTTGCAACCAAGGCAGCCCCCTTGCACAAGCTCCTAAGGAAAGATGCGGATTTCCTTTGGACTAATGACTGCAAAGAAGCCTTTAATACCCTAAAATAGTACCTCATCCAAGCACCTATCTTGCAGCCTCCTGACTAGACGAAGGAGTTCCATGTGCACACAGATGCATTAGTTGAAGGGCTAGGTGTTGTCCTATGTCAAAAGGGCCCTTCTAAATTAGATCAACCAATATATTATGCAAGTCGAAAGGTCACTGATAGAGAGCAGAACTACACAATGACCAAGCTTGAGTTCTTGGCAATGGTGGTTGCACTGAAGAAGTTTCAACACTATCTATTGTCAATGCATTTCAGGTTCTACATGGATCATGAAGCCCTGTCCTTCCTGATGAACAAAGCAGATGTTAAAGGATGAATGATGAGATGGTTGCTCCTATTCCAAGAGTTCAATTTTAAAGTAGTCACTAAGCCCGGACGTTCCCATGTCCTAGCCGATTATCTGTCATGAATCCCTCAAACTGCAGAAGAGGAACAGGATGATCCAAACCTTCCTGATGCTTCCTTGTTTCTAGTCGAAACAGTTACTCCATGGTATGCAAACATAGCCAACTTCTTACCAACTCAACAGTATCCTCCTAGTATCTCAAGCCATGAGAAGAAGAAGCTTCTGTTAGAATTAGCCCCCTACACCTTACTAGGCAGTGCACTATATAAGAGAGGCAAAGATGAAGTATTGCAATGATGTATTGCAGGAGACAAAATCGGCATAGTATTGAAAGTATGCCATGACGAACCATATGGTGGACACTTCACAGGAGAAGCAACATCCAAAAAAGCTATGCTCGCAGGATACTGGTGGCCAACCCTCCATAAGGATGCATATGACTAGTGCAAGAGATGCGATGTTTGTCAGCGAATGGGGAAACCCACCAAAACAAGTACCATGCCACTGCAGCCTATTCTTTCCCTAAAGCTGTTCGAGAAGTGGGGGATTGATTCCGTGGGTCCCATTGATCCGCCCACCAAATGAAAGCAAAACAATACATCCTGGTATGTATGGATTATGTCACAAAGTGGTGTGAAGCTAAAGCTCTGAAGCGGGACGATGGTAACAGCGTAGCCCTGTTCATGTATGAGAATATTATCACCCGTTTTGGCAGTCCCCTCGAGTTGGTAAGTGATAGAGGTACTCATTTCCTTAACAAGATCATGGAAGAGTTGACGGAACTGTATAAGATCCGCCATCGCAAGTCCACTCCTTACTACCCCAAAGCCAACGGCCAAGTCAAAGTCACCAATCGCATCCTCTGCTCGATCCTGACAAGGACGATTGCCGCACATCGCCATGATTGGGATGATCAACTTATAGAATCCCTCTGGGTATACATAACCTCTTATAAGGAAGCTAAGGACAAACTCCTTTCCAACTGGTGTATGGTACAAAAGTTATGTTCTCGGTTGATCTGGAATTTCCTTCTTTGCGAGTAGCAGTTAAAGAACGCTTGGGAGATGATGAGTCTCTGCAACACCGTCTCTTGCACTTGGAATGTTTAGACGAGACTCGCAGGATGGCTCTGCAGTGCATGGAAACCACTCAAGCGTGATGTAAGGCCTATCATGACAGTTTCATCAAGCACAAGGAGTTCAAAGAAGGTGATCTTGTCCTTATCTATGATTCAAGATTTGACAAGTTTCCTGGCAAGCTTCAATAATGGTCGATGGGCCCATACAAGGTACTTGCTATCAATCCTAATGGCTCTATCCAAGTGCAGACCCTTGATGCCTCTGATGATCCCTTCCTGATTAATGGCTATCGCCTGAAGAAGTACTTCTCTCCTTGGGGATCCTAACAATCACAATTGACGCACCCTTTTCCTTGTGGCCGTCGCACTGTCCTTCTCCTTGTGCTTCTGATAACCCTCATGATCTTCCTCATGAGGCGGTCTTGTTCTGCTAATCCCTCCTAGACACCTCCCATCCTTACTATGTTCTCCTCTCATCTGGTCCAGTAGTGATAATGTGGATGGTTCTACTACATGGTATTTCTACCATTCTGTTTATTAAAAGAAAAAAAAAGAAAGAAAAACAAACTGCTATGGGAGAAAAGGAAGAAATTCCCTGTCATAGCAGGCCTCATTCCAAGAAAAGGTGGAAATACCCTTGGGCTGTGGAAAAGGTAGTAACACCCCGCAGTTCAGGATAGCTGATTCACAAGCAGAACCTTTTCGCAAGAAATTTGAAGCCACCTCTATTGGTGCGTTGTCTCTACAATATCAGTCCGTCTGCCCTCCTTAACAGACAACCTTTCATACAAATCATTAAAGTACCATACGTGTCAGCTACCTCCCTGGGTATGCATCATCTTCAACACTCTGGTGACAACAACAGCCGATGTGATCTTCATCACCAACCCCTTGAGTGATGCGAGCTTTCATCCTAACAGGATGGGGACGTGAGTATGGGCTACCCTCTATATATATCAAAAGAGCCTGAGACAGAGGGTAGGGTGAGTGACCGGTCTTTCCCTTCAAATCAAATGAAAGGCGAGATGTGTGAATGGAGTGTTGCATGCACGAGTTGGGCCTCTCAATGCACAATGCACGATATGTTCCTATGCATTGCACCATAAGGCTCCCTGGTCTTCCTTCTTGCATTGTATGCTGGCACAGGGGCGAGATGCACTGTTGCACCATCAAATGTGCACAAGGCATACAATCTCTGCACAAGCGAATGTGAGGATTACATCAATGGGTTTCAGGAATTGACTGCCCTCTGTAACTTTCAACAAAGTGTGAGACAGAGGGTGGGCTGAGTGTGACTAGTGTTTCTCCTCAATTAATTCCAAGAGGTGAGATTGAGGGACGTTATGATAATTGAAGTCATGTACGTTTTTGTTTTCCTATGCACACATGGTACGGGTCTCTGCCAACCATCAACACAAGATATGTCACCTTGTTTTGTGCATTGCACTACAAGGCTCCCTGGCCTTCTACCTTGCACCTAAGCTAGATGGGTGGAATGCACGGATGCACTATCAATTGTGCACACTTGCATACTCCCTCCCAATCACTTTTCCCTTGTTCAATTCTAAACCGATCGTGAGTTATGGGATTTCATGCTTATTCATTGAGCGATGTGCATCATGGGGTGAGTGACTATTCTATCATCCTCTTGAGTGCCCATGAGCTGAGAGTTCTATCCTTCGTCATGGACACTTAAATCGACAGACTTTATCGACAAAACTACATTCTTGGGTGCTGTTGCATGGTCCCTGCCATGCTGGACGTGTTCTGTGGCGCGCCGTAGTCCCTCTTGCCGCCCGAGGATGGCTTCAACCTTTCTGCATCAACAACGGCGGTCCCCTTCAACCATCTACGAAATGGTCCAAGTATTCCTAACCCTACTTTTCTGTTTGCAAGTGTATGTTATGTCTTAAGTGTGGGAACACCAGCATCCAGCTGGTCTACAAGTCCGTGGCAGTGTTGATCAATCTACCCTAACTAGTAAGGTCTTAAGTGTGGGGATGCGTCCCTACGCGTTTGATGTGCATACCCTGTGCATCTGTCATTACCCAATCATGCATGTCTACCCCGTACTAGTTCTGTTCTGATGGGGTCCCCTCCTCACCCACCCACCCTCGTACCCCCTATCATCGAGGCTGTTTCCCTTATGGTTTCTTTTATTGCGTAATTTTTTTATTTTTTATGTGAACATCCCTTACGTTCACCAAACTCCCGATCCAACCTTATGGCCCAATTTTTCCCTTCGAATAAAGCACTTTTCCTTTTTACATCCCCCTGTTCCAGTTTACCGTTTTTGTGTTATTTATTTTTTAAGTTTTTTCTGCATAATTGGATGTATTTCCATGCGAACATGCCGTTATCGCTTCGAAACAGTGATCTAACATACCAGCCCTATCCTATGCTTTCCTTGGGATATTTTTTCTTTTAATCACCTATCATTTTGATGTACGGTTTGTCCGTAATTAATTTTTGTGTGGTTTCGTGTCTTTTTTGCGTATGTTTTTTTATCTTTTTTCATGTGAACCTGTCCTATTCTCCTCAAAATTCAATTCTGACTAGATTGCCTTGTCCGGCCACCTTTTTTGTACAATTCTCCTTTTTTCTCCACCTTGTTTTGATCTCTCAATTTTTTGTTATTAATTTTTATTGGTGTTATCGAGCTCCATTTTATTATTTTTTCCATGTGAACACCTCCTAGCCCCATTTGAACTGCAATGTGATGTGACAGCCTGAAGATTCTATATGTCCTGACATTTTTTCTTTTTCCTGCCCTCCCTTCCAGTGCACAGATCATTCGCTATTAATTTTTGAATCCCGTTTCGGTTATGATTTTTTGGGTTTTTTCCATGCGAACGGGGTTTCTTTTGCTTGGCACTCTCTCTGATGTGATAGCATTGTCGGGCACAATTTTCTGCACATTTTTCCTTCTTCCCTCACTTCGTTTTGGCTAATGGAGTTTTCGCTATTCATTCTTGTATGCATTTTCGAGGTCAACTTTTGCCTTTTTCGCATGCAAACCTCTCCTTATTCCCTTGGATATGCATTTTATTGTGCTCACCCTGTGAATCCCTTCCCGGGACAATTTTTCTTTTTACTACCCTTCTTTTCGGTGACCTGATCTTTTTCTATTAATTTCTATATCCCATTTCGGGGTTGATTTTTGGGGTTTTTCCATGTGAATGGGTCTCATCTCCATCGGAACTATGTTCTAGCATTATAAGCATGTCTGATATAACTTCTCTCACAATTTTTCTTTTTCCCGTGTTTCCTTCCGGCGAATGAATTTTTTTATATTAATTATCATATGGGTTTTCGAGCCTATTTTTTTGCCTTTTTCCCATGGGAACGCCCTGATTTGATCCCAAACACAGCGTTGTATTTTTTGTAGTCTCCCCCTTGCCTTCCGGCCTAGTTTTCCTTTTTACGGCATTGTGTTCCGATGAACGGTTTGTGCATTATTAATTTTTCTTTGTTTTGCCGTGTTCCCAAGTGCTTTGTCTCGCGCATGAACATACGTGTTTTTAAATTTACGCGCTTCGAGATGCCTCGTCGCCTTCGCGCCCCTTCATACCAATGTCTTGGTCGTGTTCACTCCCGTCACTGCAATTTTTTTTACCCCCTCGTGCATATGCACGGGATGGGAGCGCATTCCTTTCTTTTTCGGGTCTTTCTTTTCTTTCATTTAAAAAATAACCAAAAAAAAACAAAAACAAAAAAAAAACACACAACAAAACAAATCATAATAATAATACAACAAAATCACATCTTTTCTTTCATTTTCAAAAACAAAAAAAACACACACACACACAAAAACCAAGAAAACTAAACTAAACTAAACACAATACATCATCCTAATCCTAATAAAACAAACTCACCACCACACACACTTCATTCACATAACATAAACAATAAACAAAATAATCATCATAATAATTTTTTTTAAACACAAAAAAAAAACAAAAAACAAAACCACACACCCAAAACCCCCCTACACATAACAAACCACACACATTTTTTTTAAAAAAAAACCAATCAAAATAAAAATTTACCCAAAAAAAAACAACAACAAAAACAAAAAAAAACCAATCAAAATCAACATTTTAAAAAAAACACCAAAAAAATAAACCAAAAAAAAAACCAATCAAAATAAACATTCCAAAAAAAAAACCAACGGTTGGCCCTCCCCCCCCCCCGCGGCCAACCGCCTCCTTCTCTTCTTCTTCTTCTTCTTCTTCTTCTTCTTCTTCTTCTTCTTCTTCTTTGTCTTCTCGTGCTCCACCCTCCCCACCGCCCTACTTCCTTGCCTCCATCTTCCTCGTCTCCTCCATCATCCCTCGCCTCCTACTCGACCGTCTCCTCCACTCCCTCCGCCCGCGACCTCCTCCTCCACTCCCTCCGCCTCTGCACCCTCCCCATCTACTCCACTCCCTCCGCCTCTGCGCTTCCTTCTCCTCGTCTCCTCCTCTCTGCGACCTCCTCCTTACTCCTCGCCACCTTGCGCTCCGCCCCTACGCTTCCTTCTCCCGCCGACCTCCTCCTCCTCCTCCACCATCTCCGCCCTGCCCGCCACCTCCTCCTCCTCCCCCATCTTCTTTCTCCCACCACCTCTTCCTCCACCTTCTCCACTACCCCCTCCTCCACCACCTTTACCCCTACCCCCCTTTCTAAGCCCCCCCCTCCTACCCCCCTTCCTATGCCCCTCCTAAGCCCCTCCCAACCCCCATTCTCCCCCAATTGCCCCATAGCCCCCATTCCCAGCCCCCCCCCCCCCCCCCCCAAAAACCAAAAAAACAAAACCCGCAGTGAAAAAAAACTAGCACACACAACACACACCCACTCTTCCCCTCTCACGCGCGCAAACACGTGATCGTGCGTTCGTGATCAGCCGTTGTTCGCGCATCAAGGTGCGATTGTGTGTTTGTGAGCTGCCAGCAAGCGTTCACGCGCGAGGACGCGCATTTGAACTTGTCCGTGCGATGGTGCGTGCTTAGTCGTTTCCATGCAACTGTTCACGGGCAACCCCGTGTACCTATTTTTAATTTCAAAACCCAATTAAAAACCCAAGAAAACACATAAAATCCTAAAGGTTCCTTTAAAAAGCATTAAAATTCAATTAAAATAGAAAAATAGCTTTAAAATCCTTTACCAAATTGGGAAATTTTTTGGTTTATTTCCCTTGTTGAAATGCTGAAAATCAATTGCAGACAAATTACGAAAGTTAAAAATCCATTGAAAATTGAACAAAATTCATTAAAAAATCAATAAAAATCAGAAATAATTTCAAAAAAAATTCAAAAAATTTCACTAATTCATTTGAATATTTCTAGAATATTTCATATGGTGAAAATGCATTGCCAAATGGTCTAGCTATTATTTTAAGATAAAAATACTAAATTCAATACCTAAATTCATGGAAAATTCATTTTCAATTCCGAAAATAAGCTGAAAAATACTGGATAAATTCGGAAACATTGTTGAAAATTGATGGTCTAGTTTTCACTCATGGTGGATTATTGAAACCTCATCATAAAAATTTACAATATATTCATGTGTCCCATTTATCCCATTTTAATCATATTTAAAAAACAAATAAATATCAAATATTACTTTTTAAATATATATATTTTTAAAAACAACCTAACAACACAATCAATAAAAACAAAAAAAATTGCGCACACCAAATAAATATATCTCCACTAACCTTGCATTGTCGTGTCACATCATTTTCAGTTCGTGGTTTTTTCCTTTTTGGACTATTGACTTGCATCTTGGGATTGAGACATGCGCATTCCATTTCATTGCATACACACATACCCACTTCCAGGTACTTTTTTTTTCCCTTCCTAATTTGTATTTTTTGATATCCCATAATTTACGATTAATTCTTAAAATGAATCCTAAACACCACCATGGCACACGCGCTCATGCCAAACACACCTTTTTCTAATAAATTAAAATAAACACGCCATTCACTTTGCACGCGCTACATGCGCTTCAGAGGCACCTTAATTTTAAATAAAAAAGAACCAACCGTCACAAAAATGCACGCGATGAAAAAAAGAGCACTTCAAACACATCAAATTCTCAATCAATGAATATGCATTTAGATACCTGAGTCTGGGTAGCGAAGTTCGGGATTCGTTAAAAGCACCGTTTCACATTAATAACTTGTAACTAACAATTTAAAAATGAATAGTTGTTTTCTTATTAAGATTTACAACCTAATAAAATTTCAATCATTGTTAATAATTTATTAAAACGAACCCTTCATTAAAATCATTCCTCCCACTGCACTTTTTCTCCTTTTCAATAAATATGTTTCCTGGGATGGGTACATGCAATCTTTCAAGTTGTCATTGCTTATAGAAGTTTTGGTTATGTCCTGAGAGGGTTATTGAGGTATTATGGTTTGATTGTATGATACGATTACGGTGTGGTATGTAGTTTTCTTTTTTGCCTGATATGGGATCTCCGGTGCATGTTTATTGCATAGCATGAAGCTTTCAATCACATATGTGTAGGGGTCATGCCGAATTTTTTCTAGGATGTGGATTATTTGGGGTGGTCAGTCGGTTAGTCACGTCTGTGTATGTTTATTCTAGTTGATTTCTTTTTGTTGATAGATATTCTTTTGTTTTGCAAGCATTCATTGTGATTGTCTATGTGCGTGGTGTATGTGTGTATTCCATTTGAATGGCGCCTCAAGCTCCTTCTCCTGTTCAGTATGTCCCATTAATCAGTAGGGATTATTCTTCCCTACTAACTTTTGAGCCTATTGCGAAAGTTGGCCTTGCATCTTTTGTGGTTGCTCCAGTCCCTCTGATTCTAGACGATCCAACCCTTTGTGATGAGTTTCTCACGTCATACAGTAAGAAATTAGGCTTGGCTCGTGGTACTTCTATGGTCCTGATACCTAGAGGGTTAGGAAAGGCTTTGTCTCTTCCCTACAAAGGAGAACCCTTTGTCACAGTCAGAGAGTTATTCTCAAATGAAGAGATCCTCAAGTTGTTACAGAAGCAGACTAAAGAGGTCCTCGATGTCAAGAAGGTGATTAACACTTCAGAAGTGTCTTTCTCAATGATCACTGATCCTCTTTGGAAGCTATTCTGCCAATTTCTCCAGGAGGAAAGGTTCATGCCTACCAAGACACCATCTCACTATTTGTCCAAGGAGCTCTTTATAGTCTCCAGGATGGTTTTAAAAGGGGTTATCATTGACTTGAGTACTTACTTTCTTACGAAGATGGACTAGCATTTTGTCAAGATGACTAGAGGGAATGTTACCGATGTAACCTATGGTTCATATTTATATGCTATCCTGACATATTGAGGCCTTAAGAAGGGTGTTTTACCTCCTCCTCCATCTATTCCAATCCCTCCCCCTCCACCTTTAGAAGATTCAAAACCCATTGACATAGAGGATACTAACTCCCCACCTCCGTTGGTCATTCAGCGGAAGCACTTGAAGCATGTAGCAGAGATAATTCCACCAGTGTTAGTTCCTGCTACCTTTGGAAGTGACCTCCCTGCCTACCTCACATGCAACAACTTATTCATGGCACATCGAGAGGGCTCTTTGGATATACCAATTCCTTTGCTGAATAGCTTAGTGACAAAGCTCTTCACCATCTCCTCTTCTCTTCTCTTCTTTTCTCTTTTTCCGCGCACGCGGCTATGGTGGATGGAGCTTGGAGATGGAGAAGGCTTGACGATGCTTAAGCTAGCATCTAGGATCGTGGAGCTACCAGTGTGTGCGAGAGAGGAGGCAACTCATATCGGCATCAAGGTAAGCTCACTACACTCGTAGGATCGACGACGTGTCGGCTAGGTGAGAGATAGCCATTAGAGCTTGCTTGAAACAATAAGTGGTCCGTGGGTCTTGGTGGTTGAGCGTGAGCTCCCTCTACATTTTTGGTTCCGTTGCTAGGACCAACGGATTCAAGCTTGAGCACTTGTACGCCTCATATTGAGCATCGAAGTAAGGGATTCATCCTCGAAACAGAGCTTGAGATAGGTAGGAAGTTTGGGTTTTTTGATCTTCGAAACAAGTAATTATTTTTGGTTAGTTTGTTTATTTGATGATTGGAAAACATGGAGAAATCATTTCAGTTTGTTGCTTCGGATTCTTGTTGTATTTAGCGTAAGATAGGATTAGGAAATCGAATCAGGAAAGGGTAGGGTTTACCGTTGCAAAACAGGGCAAAACAAGGCATAAATCATGCAAAAAATGGCAAAAAGCTTGCTTGGGATGCTTAATGTCGTGAGTGATTGGGAGCGTCAAAACCTTACCTAGGAAGGGGTTTAAGAGCCAAGAGGCCAAGGGAGAGCTCATTTGCAACCATTACAGTGAGAGAGAGAGAGAGAGAGAGAGAGAGAGAGAGAGAGAGAGAGCCCACAAAGATTCGATTCAATCTCATCATCGTAGAGCCTACCTCTCACCTTAGGTATACAAAACACTTCCCTTGGCACCCTAGTTAGGATTTGGAAGTTTGTGCTTGGAGTGATTTTCTAAATCGTGAGATTTGATCATCGGAGAGCCTACCGCTCACCTTAGGTATACAAATCACATCCCTTGGCACCCTAGTTAGGATTTGGAAGTTTGTGCTTGGAGTGATTATCTAAATTGTGAGATTTGATCAAAATCATCATCACAATGCATTCATCGCGTCGCATTCGGCCCGTCCGAGGGCCGTTTTCTGGGCCGAGTCCCAGAATCGGCCCTCGACCCTTGCCATTTGGCCAACTTGGCCCAAAAATCCTAATTTTCCCTTGGCCCAAAGTCTACTCGGCCCATTCGAGTGAAGGCACTCAGCCCCATTTACCAACTCGGCCCTCGGCCCAAGACCCGATTCGGCCCTCGGCCCATCCGAGCAACCCCGTCCGAATGACAAGACTCGGCCCTCCGCCCGCGAAAGGTTCAGCCCTCGGACTAGTGTGACTCGACCCTCGGCCCTCGATCTGCAAAAAGTTCGGCCCTCGATCTGCAAAAAGTTCGGCCCTCGAACCAATGTGATTCGGCCCTCGGCCATGTGTCTCGGCCTGTCCAAATCACCCACTCGGCCCCTACAATTCGGACCAGTTGGGCCAAGTGTGAATTTGTCTCAAATTTTTAGAAATTTGACCTGATAGAAATTTGACCCGGCTAGAGCTCAGCAGTGCAAACTGTCACAAGTCCTCCTGACGCTCAGAACTTGATTCTGGCACACGGAATAGACAAAATCGTAAGGCGCAACCGCCTATCAGCTTGAGTAGGTTGTCGCAAGACCTAGAGTCCTAGAGGCAACCTGCTGAGCCATAAAACCCTGATTGGACCAAAAAATGAGCAAGGCAACGTAATAGAAAAACCCCAAACCCCGTCAAGATGGCTAGAGAATTGATCGACAAAGCCTATCAGGCCCAAAACGAAGCAAGAGTGCGTAAGACGCTTAGAGATTGCTTACTGCATTCACCTTGAATTTCCACACTTGAAGTACACTTAAGGAAAACTGAAAGCCTGATTGAGCACAAGTGCAGTGGAAAGAACACACACACTAAGTGGAGATAAATTGAGGATTGTATTTGATAAGTCAAGGAACTCACTCAGATAAACCATTCAAGGAACCCACCAATAGGAGAGGACCCAAGGACGTAGACAAACCATCAACACACGAAGTAGGACCAAGCAAGCGGCACTAACGAAGTGGATTTGACAAACCTACTCAACCCGATCGATAGCTTGGTGGAGCACAAGAACTTGACTATGGTAGAAGAAAGCTCAGACCGCAGGTCTAATGAGGAACTCGACTTAGGCGTCTTCCCAGAGGCTATTCAGTAGCTGGTCAATAGCTACGATGTGCACACCCGGTATGAGCACCGCAGCAGGATAGTAGATGCTATCATCGCAGACTTAGAAGAAGAGAGAAAGCTAGCCCACAAGGCATTGCAAAGCATAGTCGAATACAATAGAGACCAGCAGGCTAGTAGCCAAAGGCAAAGCACAGAGTTGCATGAGGTGCAGCAGGTGCTGAACTTAGCCGGTAGAAACCAAATGGATCCTGAGAGAGCCCTAGAAGGAGACTTAACACTGAGCGAGCTTCTCATGAAGCGACTGCTAGACAACACCGTAGTAGAGCAAAGTGTCGTAGCATTGGCGACATCACTGCTAGCAGGATTATGAGCAACTTAAGGCTCTAAGAGCCAGTCTAAGATCCCAATAGTTGCAAAGCAACTCGACAAGTACCAATCCCACAACGATCCATACAGCTTTGTAGAGTAATTCGATCAAGTCTGCGAAGCCAATGGCCTTAGCGACCTGGCTCGGCACTCTCAAGCGTTCGAACTCTGCTTAGGTGACAAGGGTAGGACTTGGTATACAAGCTTAGATGCCACAGAGCAAGCCAACTTCAATGGCCTCAAGAATCTCTTCATCAAGAGATTTACTGAGCTTGGATACTCCGACAATCTACTAGTATGACTGATGAATGTCAAGCAAAAAGAGAAGGAGGACATTCGCGATTACGTAAACCACGTGAGGAGTCTCTTCAAGAGAATCCCTACGGGCAAACGACCGACTGAAAAAGCAATTTCAACTGTATTCATCAGTGGAATTCGAAACGAGGAATTGTATAAGGCTTTGGCAGGCAACTCGAGCTTGCAGCAAGACGCGCTAGCTAGGGTTTTTGAGGAAGCCATCAGAGTTGACGATCAGCTGAAAGAGCGGAGCTCCAGGAGCTCAAACTCAGAAGAAACCAACTCGCAAAGTTCAGAGAGAGCATGAGCCTCTAGTGAATGATCAATCCCATCATCCCAAGATAAGGGGAAAGCCACCGAGACAAAACCAAGACTTGGCTGATGTCAAGATGGAGATAGCCAAGCTGTAAGACATGTTGAGATGACCAATGCGCCCACACGTCCAATGCGTGTACTATGGTGGAAACCACTTGCCAGCCAAGTGTCAAGACCCTAGGTTGAGACCTTGCGCTAACTGCGGCAAGTTTGGTCACAACATCGCACATTGCAGATTGCTGAGAAGACTTCCGTACTCGCAACCATACGGCCAGCATTACCTAACGAACAGGCTATAGCCACTCTTTGAAAGGGGAGCCCCATTGGCCCTTCCTGTGCCTAATGACATTAAGTCGGCTGTTCCTAGGATGGACATAAACCCTACAGGCATACCTAGACCACCTGGTCCCTACATGACCCATCCACTGAGTGACACTCCAGTCCACTATGTGGAAGAGCCAAATGAGGAAGATACTTACGTATGCCCTTACGTCTCTCACCACGACGAGGGCAACATAGTCCTTATGGACTATTGACCAGTACTGGTGATGGCGTTAGGGAGAGGACGAGGTAGAGGCCTAGGAGGGCAGACGCAGGATCCAATCATCTGTTGGACTTGTGGTCACCCAGGTCATGTCTCATCACGTTGCCCTGAGAGGGAGCAGCAGAATAGAGACAAAGCTGACCTAAGGTGCGTTGAGTGCGGAATCACCCATCTCTTCGTCGATTGCCCAAAGCGGAAACCTTCTCAAGTTCAGCCAACATACCATCTATCCCATTGGGGCTGTTTGGTGTCGAGAACCTTGATGGGGAGGCCACACCTATCCCATTGTGGGTCATGACCTATGCCCAGACAAAGCAGGCCGGCATATCACTGCCAGGACCTAGCAACCTTGATGCAGCCTCGATAGGGAAGAAGAGCCGCATGCGGAGAAAGAAGAGATCGAAAGCTAAGATTGCATTGAAAACTAAGTGCTACAACTCTGCCTGTTGGAAAGAAGGTCACGGACATAGAGGTAGAAACTTCAGCCCCTAAGACGACCAATACCCGCATCCAAAGTGCCAACTAGAGGCCATAGAGAAAGTGAAGGACTTGGTGAAATAGGCCCAAGAGTACTTAAGGGACACTAAGCCCATCCTAGAGGATGAGATAAATGATCTCCCCAGCATAAGCACGCCAGTCTCACCCCCTTGACCAAAGTCAGGAGATGCGACCGCACCACAAGCAGCACCGCTTAGGCCAAGCCTTTATGCTACAGGCCCACAAATCAATCACGGCCATTGGCTAGGACAATCTGGTTTAGGAGAGAGACGAGCAGCCAACGACCTCCTTACCACGCTAGTGACCATCCCTGTGACGTTAAGCCTAGGAGACCTGCTTAAGCAGCATCCCACCCTATAACAAGACCTGAAGCAGTGGGTTGAGGGGTCACGAGAACAAGCTATTGATTTGCATGACCATGATGCAGAAACACAAATACCGAGTCTAACGCTACACTCTGTGCCAAAATCCTTGCACATTAATGCTTTTTGAGAAGGCACCGAGATGCATGCAGTATTACCGGTCCTAGCCCTAGGCGACACGACGAGAAAGGGGATCGTAGACACGGGAGCTGGGGTTAGATTCGGGGTACTTAAAAGGTAGCCAGTGAAAAAATCGCAGGTGTCCAGTTCTCTGTCGACTTTATAGTCATGAAGGGAGTGGACTACGATATCCTATTAGGCCAACCCTGGATGCGCAATGCCAGAGTTATCAAAGATTGGGGTAACGGCTTAATCTTCCTAGGCAACAAAACGGAAGCTGTGAGGGTAGAGATTGACACTTGGAAGACCTCATTAGTCGACTTGGATGCCATCTTCGCGATGCTCAAAGGGAACGCTCAAGTCAAGAAGTCTTATGGGCCCTTGATCAAGTATATCCCATGCCCAGAGGATGAGCGAGATTGGATGCATGTCCTTGCTACAATCGACCTGCCGTTCTCAGATCATGAGGCATATGAGTAAGCCATCAAGATGATGGGCAAGTCTAACTGCACGCCCTCCATACATGTTTGCATGATAGCAGGAACCCTTTGTAGGAGACCTAAGCCCATCACCTTCCAAGTGCCAAACAACAAAAGAGAACTCCGGGAGATTCTGGAATACTTAATGGACAAGCTAGCTGACAATCCCCAGCAGCAAACTTCAAACCACTCCAGGATCTCTTAGACGAACCCAAGTGGCAATGGACCAGGGTGCATGACTTAAACCTCATGTATAACTGGGCCCTAGTCCCTGATCAACGACAAGAGATATACCAAGACCTAGGAGACGATGAGCAGTCTCACACAGAGAACTCTAATGACGAGTATGAAGACTGCCAATCCTTCAGTGATGAAAGTGAGGGTGAGATAGATACCGTAGAATACGACACAGAGGGACATGAAATAGAACAAATACGAATAGACTCCAAGCCACAAAAAAAGAGTGTTTTTAGGATAGAGCGAGGGGTCATGCGCATGGATTGTAATCGCGCCTGGTTAGAATACGTAGGAGCCATAGACTTTGAGCAAGCAAGCCTAGCCCAACCGGGAATGACACCAGTGCTTAGGACAGAATCACTATCTGAACTGTGACCAGAAGGGGAGACCACCTCTTCTAGCAAAGACAGGGAGTTCGACTCTAAGTGGGAGGTAAGTTCGGATAACGACCCAGAAATACCTAGGCCGCCCAAGACCCGACGCACCGAGGGGGACCTACCTATCCACCTGAGGCACAAAAGATTGAAGCAGGAAAGGGCGAAACAATCCAGGGACACACGAACAGATGAAAAGCAAAAACCGTGGGACCTCCTTAAAAGATTTACAAAATTCAAGAAAGGAGATAGGGTAGTGATCATGTTGGGTGTAACAAACGACAAGGGCAAACCAGCGAACCAATCGAGGGACCAGCCAAGGTCAAGGAGGTGAACCTAGCCCAAGAAGGGGAGACACCCCGACCAGCCTTCATTATTGATGACTAAACTGAGGAAGAAGAAATGAGTCTTGTTGCTCTCTTGCAAGAGTACATAGATATATTCACTTGGTCCTTGGAAGAGCTCAAAGGGGTAGATCCGAGTGTAGTGACTCATAATATACCCATGACACCAGACGCAACGCTGATGAAGTAGTGACCGTACCCTATGAATCCAAAACATGCTCATGCTATCAAGGAAGAGATTGATAAGCTTATGAGAGCGGGATTCATTTACGAAATTGAGCACACGGACTGGGTATCACCCATAGTCATTGTGATGAAGAAAAATGGAAAAATCAGAGTGTGCATCAATTACAAGAAGGTGAACGTTGCTACTAAGAGGGACAATTACCCATTTCCATACACTAAGCACATGCTTGAAAGAGTGATAGGCAAGGAGGCCTACAATTTTTTGGATGGCTTCTCAGGATACAATCAGGTGCAAGTGCATCCTGTTGACAGGCATAAGACTACCTTTGCCATTGAGTGGGGTGTCTTTGCTTACATAGTCATGCCTTTCAGGTTGACTAATGCCCCTGCCACTTTCCAACACCTCATGTGCACCATATTTAAAGACATGCTTCACAAAGAGTTGGAAGTCTTTGTCGATGACCTCTGCGTTCACTCGACCTGGATGGAACACTTCAGAAAAACTCCAAGCAGTCTTTGAGCGGTGTCGCCTATATCGTCTCTCCTTGAACCCCTTAAAATGCCAGTTTTGGATGAAGCATGGATGCATTCTAGGCCACGTGGTATCGAAGAACGGCATTGCCACTGACTTCTAGAAAGTCAAGGTTATTGTTGACCTTCCACCCCCAATCAACTATAAGGAAGTCCAATGCTTCTTAGGCCATACGGGATACTATCGGCGGTTTGTGCTGAATTACGCGTTGATAGCCAGACCTTTATACAAGCTATTGATTATCTTTGAACAGACTAAAGCATGCCAACGAGAAAATGAAGAGTTGAAGAATGCTCTAACCACAGCACCAATTCTTCGAGCCCCAGATTTGGACCATTACCTTCCACGTGCACATCAATGCTTCTAAATTTGTTGTGGGGGCAATGTTATGCCAACCTGGTGAACACAACCTAGACTATCCAGTGAGCTTTGCTACCAGACAACTCACTGAGATGGAAATGAACTACTCGACAATAAAAAGAGAGGGCTTGGCCATGGTGTTTGCTGTGAAGGAGTTTCAGCATTATCTATTGGCTACACCCTTTACCTTTTTCGTGGACCATCAACCTTGCTATATCTAGTGAATAAACCTTGCGCTGCAAGACGCATAGCTCGGTGGCTCCTTTTTCTTTTGGAGTTTGACTTCTCCGTGGTTGTACGAAAGGGAAAACGTCACTACATGGCTGACCATATGTCACGTATCCCCAGAGGAGAAGCTGCTAGAGAAGACATTGCCGATGAATTGCCAGACACCCATCTCTTTAACCTTTCCAGCAAGAGAGATTTATTCAAGGCTGATCTAATGCCATATTGTGCAGATGACATAGTCCAAGTGCTCAAGCACGGACCACCTGAGCGACCGATAGAGAAGGCAAGTCCTTGGCGACTCATTCTCAAGATCCAACCCTACCAGTTGATAGCAAGCTAGTTGTATTACCTAGGGCAAGATGGATTGCTACGCAGATGCGTGTGCAAGCATGAGTTGCACGACGTGCTCTTAGAGGCACACAGTGGAATTGTTGGTGGACACTTTAGCAGAGACATGACGGCCTGCAAGGTGCTGCAGTCTCAACTATGATGGCCAATGCTATTTCATGATGTAGCACGATTTGTTAAGCATTGTGATGAGTGTCAGCGGACAAATGCCCTGATTCGCAAGGATCAAATGGATTTTATCCCAATCATTGCACGACAACCCTTCAAAAAATAGGGAATCGACTTCATAGGACCCATCAGCCCCGCTGCACAGTATTCGCATGCCAAATACATCATTGTGGCCACAGACTACCTAACGAAATGGGCAAAGGCGAGAGCAACACGAAAGAACGATGCTCGAATGACTGCCAAGTTCTTGTGAGAGCAGGTAATCTCACAATTTGGCTGCCCCATCGAACTAGTCAGTGACCAGGGCACACACTTCATCAATGAAGTGATAGCGCATCTCCTATCCACCTTCCTAATTATCCATCGAAAATCCTCTCCATACTACCCTCAAGCAAATGGCCAGGCAGAATCCACGAATAAGATTCTTGTCAATGTCCTGACCAAGGTAGTCTCTGCCTCGCGCAGCGACTAGGATAACAAGCTAATGGTAGCCTTGTGGGCTTACTACACAGCTTATAAAATGGCTGTCGACCGCCAAACCCCCTTTAGGTTGACCTATGGAACCAAAGCAATTCTCCCTGTAGAATTCTTCGTGCCTAGCCTGAGAATAACACTTCAGGAACGATGGAAAGGAAAGGAGGCATGGATGCAATGCCTAGTTGAACTCGAATGCCTCTTAGAGACTCGTCTTTTAGCCACTCATGCACTCATATGTGAGAAGGCACGATGCAAGAGCTGGTTTCACAAGCATGTCAAGTAGTGCGACTTCGAACAGGGCGACTTAGTGCTCCTATGATCAGTTAAGGGGCATAAGCAAAAAATGAAGTTTAGAGGTCTTAGACCTTTCAAAGTTCGTGCAATCAGTCAAACAGGCAACGTCGAGCTCGAGGCTCTAGACGGCGAGGGAATAGGCTTCTTCAATGGCAGTCGTGTCAAGAAATACTACCCTCTCAAGCATCCTTTACATGGGCCACCAATGTTGGAACCGCTTGTCAAAGTACAAGTAGCCACAATCACTAAAATCAATGATGAGGATGAGGAAGCCGTAGAGCCCACATACCTGCACATCACGGTCACTGCCAAGCAAACATGAGCCTTCAATGCCTTGATCGACGAGGGAGCAGACTTCAATGTCTTGACTCACAATCATTGGACCCAACTTGGCAAACCACCATTACAGTCCACTAATGCCAAATTAAGCCCATATGGGGGCCACTCATACGCACTTCTCGGCAAGTGCAGAGCCACCATTTCTATCAAGTCTGAGACTATACCAATGATCTTCTACATGTTGCCAAACACCAAAGACGCAGCAACGTTGATTATGAGTTTCAGCAATGGCTGCGTGACCTCATCACAGTCCACAAGGCCACCAGTAGAAGTATTAGCAGCCAAATCTAAGGAGGGGGTAGTGCTCGGCCACCGCCCACCAATTCTCAAGAACCACTACTCATAGCAGCAAAAGCTAAGGCCCAACAGCCTAGGTTTCAATGGAAGCCTAAACAACTGCAACTACCGCCTAGGAGTTGGCGCACACATCCTCATAAGACCCAAAACTCTAAACCTAGGAAACCAAGGCGCAGTCACAGAAATCGATGGATGATCAAGCAAAGCTGGGTCCCTAAAGCCCTCTTGCACATGCAAGGCTACTATGAGGGAAGTGCCTGAATATGGATCCCTAAAGCCCACACGGCCAAAGGCACCACTCGTGCGCCGCCCTCAAGCTTGATCACCCCAAGTCCCATAGAACCTCAAAACTATAAGCCGCAATGCTTTCCAAACCCACATCCATCAAGCTCATCCAGACACGTGCCTAAGAGAGTCAAACAAGCCTATCGGCCCAAACGACAAACATCGTCACATGAGTCATCACCCGCTAGAGCCAATCAGACTACCCTGATCCATTCTGAAGGCAGCAGTCTAGTGGACATCGCTGCTACTTCCCCAACCCTAATCCAAGAGGTCCAACCGCAATCTCAAGAACACCCGCAATCGCAACTATTCATTGTCAAAGGCTCTAGTGCTATCAAACCCCAACCACCAGGACGTTTTAAACCCTCCTATGAGAGAAAATCATTTTTGACACTAGCCTTAGATCAAGCCGAAGATACAGGAAATGACGTGGGTGATTGCATTAGACGACTAGATGCCACTTTCAGAGAGCTAGCTCTGAGCTATGACTGCTTGGACTTAGGTCTATTGCCCGAACCCTTTGCAATTGAAGTTCGTACGATGCCTTGCCCGAACCCTTTGCAATCGAAGTTCGTATAATACCTTGTTCTTGGGAGACGTTTGAACTCGCCTTTGCAAAAGTAGCTAACTCCACTACTAAATTGCTCAACAGCGAGATCTCCAAAGAGCAAGCCCTCAAACAACACCTCATCATGTCATAAGATCAACGAACCACTTCTGCCATCACTGACCAAGAAATTGCGAAATTTATCAAAACTTGATGATACTGAATCCTCGTTCTTGAGGCACTGGTACACTCTTAGATTGCAATGGAAAGTTGAAGGGTGCCAAGTCATGATAAACGTTGAGCAGCACCGCGCAATCAAAACAGTGGAGTACGACCCCACTTAGGTCGCGTCAACCTCGTATAGAGTGTTAACCACTCTTCGTGGCCGACCCATGGAAGAGCACATCAAAGGACACCCTTACCTCAATTTCCTATTGACTGAGGAAGAGTTACATATTGCTAGCCGCGTCGCTTCCGGTGACTTTCTAACAGATGTTCTCACTTACATCACACACGTGGGCATTCGACCTTTTGATCTAGACTGCGAAGCTCAGTTAGAGTACAACCCTGATTTCTACACTTGGTTCCTACATTGGTAACTCCTAGATCCATTGCAGAATGCCCTTGACCTCCTAACCTTCAATCCTAGGAAGGATTCTTCTCGAGCTGGAAGGGGAGGGGGGTGAGGTGAATCAAATTAAAACCAAGGAAAATCAAGCAAAATGCATAAACACGTAAACAACGAGCGAGGTAGGAAAAATGGCACGAGAACTTTGAAATAAAGGGCAAAAAGTGAAAGTCTGAAGGAAAGATTCTACATTGGATTGGATTTTAATTCATTCAATAGACATATAGAGTCTTTATTTTCCAGCAAATTATGACTTTTCTAGCAAATTATTATTTTGAAAGTACTAATGGAAACTTGGGATCATGACAGGAACAAAAGATGTCGCAACAAGACTGCGCCCATCGACTTCCGTTCACAAAGGAGGAAAGAACGCAATACCGCATCACCCTTGAAAACTGCTCCTACAACCAGCTCAAGTTTTGAACCATTCATAACATAGAGGGTGTGGTGGCCAAGGAGGAAGCGGCCAAGAGAGTCATCGAGCAGTGCAACCTCACCAAGTACCTTGAGAATTTTACACGAGAGCATGGCCACGCGAAGTGTGTGGAGTTTCTCAGGACATACGACCCTGACCAGAAGTGCGGCACTGTGATGGTGGGAAGGGAAGAAAATGCTAAACAGGTACAGGCTCACTTAAACCCAGCCTTGGTGGAGAAGGCGTTGGGATTGGAGCCGAAGATAGAGAAAAAGCATAAGAGGGATGTTTATGTCATGCTAAAAATGAAAAGGGAGGATGTGCTAACTAATGACGGCATCAGCATCCAGGACATTCCTGATACAGAAGCCAGACTACAAGTGAAGCTGGTGCACGCGCTCTTCTCCAACTAGCGCTACAACTCCTTAATGCATCGAATCAGCGTGCATGTGCTGCTGGAGAATGTAGCAGCTCACACCTTGGATGAAGTCAACTGGAATGGATATGTATGCAAAACCATTGACCAGGCGGCTAAAGCACTAGCTTTAGGAAGTACACCAGCATGTGGGAAGTCCCCAGCTTCCAAGATCATAGAAAGAAAGAAGGCCTCGTCCAAGGCCTCATTCATTGGCTATGGAAGCATTTTGACTGCACTTATCCAAGAGGCAGTGAAGGAGACACAAGGTGCAGAAGAAGGAGAAGGAGAAACGCCTGACAGGTCACCCCCTCACCAAGACCAAGAGAGGTCCAGTGATAGGACCGAGAAAGAAAAAGAAGCAAGATAAAGGCCGCAAGAAGGAGAAAGAGGATTTGAAGATGGCAAAAAGAGAATCCCTCAAGGAGGCCGAGGAGAGAGAGAAGAAGAAGAAACATGAAAAAGAAAAGACAAAGGAAGAAATCAACAAGGCTAAAAAGGTGTCAAAACAGGAGGCCGAGGAGAGGAAAAGGAAAGAAAATGAAGAAAAAGAGAAATTGGAGAAAGAGTGTAGGAAAACTGAAGAAGAAAGGCAAAGAAGAGATGCTAAGGAAGAAGAGGAACTGAGAAGGAAGGAGGAGGAGGACTTGGCCGAAGCTACATGCCAGTCAATCGAGTAGCAGAGCAGGGCTAATGATCCGGGAGCCTTGAGCCCACTGAGGGAAGAAGTGCCTGGTTCTAGCACACAGGTACCAGAAATCACACCGCCCGCTGTCCTTGAAGGCAAAGGCAAGGCCGTTATCCACCCTAACCCTACCCTCATGGTGCCTCCCACAGAACCAACCACCCTCACCCCCAGAATCCCCACTAGCATAGATGTCTCCAACTTTGTGGCATGGATGCAGTATTTTATTAATAAAGAAATGGCCCAGGGAAAGAGCACAGAGACCACGACCACCAGGCAAAAGAGACCAGCCACATATGGTGAGTCGAGATAGGACCAGAAACGTTAGAAAGTGGAGGCCTCAACCACTCCAATCCACACAACAGTGACGCCACCAGCCAATTACGACGAGTACATCGTCAAGGTACTCTCCCAACTAAAGAAGGCTAAGGAGGAAAAGAAGATAGCTGTGGCTGAGTTGGCAAGCAGAAAAGGAGTCGGTAGCTGCATTCTAGCTTGAAAAGACCTGCATAATAGCCATGCAGTAAAGAGATATCTTTGATCTCAAATAGAAATTGAAGGCCAAGGAGGACATGGAGGAGAGCTATAAGCAACGGTTGGAGGATGAAAATCAAGAATTGGTGCAGATGCAGAGAGAGTATAAGCTCCTCCTGATGCAATATGGGGAATTGGAGGCAAAAACTGTCAACATCGAGCAAATGATGGAGGAATTGAATGCCAAAGAAGAAGAGAGAAAGCAAGAGATGGAGCAGCAGCAAAAGGAGATCGAGTCTATGACCGATCAGCTACACTTGGGAAAGAAAGAGCAAGAGAACATGAGTAGGGAACTGAAAGACCAAGAGCAGAAGCTTGTAACCCTGGTATAGAAGCACGGAGAGAGCATGGAAGAGATGAACAAGAGAGTAGAGGAATGGGTAGTGCAAAACGAAAAAAGAGTGAAGACACTGGCACGGCACCTCACTCTGGTAGAGAAAGAAAAGATCCTCACAAAGAGCAAAGCAGAAGCCGCCCAGACAGCCTTCAGCGCCACCCAGCAAAAGGCCTTCATTAACACACTAATGGACACCACCCGCCTAGAAGAAGGAGAATCATTGGAGGTGGTACATAAGTATTGCACGTAGAGCTCTACATGTAGGGTTGCAGATGCCACCCCAACCTGCGGAGGTTAGGCTAAGCCTAGAAGAGCAACAAAAGTACCTGATACTGGCCGGCCTAACCCCCCAGGAAATTGACGCAATGGGCTTTGAAGAAGGAGCACAACAAGGAGATCGGCAGGGGGAGGAGGCTGAGCTTGAATTTGATATGGGGAGATTCAGAGAAGAGGTGATCCCACAACCCCCCTCGTCGCATTCCCAAGAGCAACAACAGGTTGATCCATTTGCGGAGAGACATGCCGCACTCAGGGAAAGACGGAGAAAGTTAGTCGAAGAAACTAGGAAGCAATTAAGGGCCAAGCTAGTCATGTAGCCATTCGCACCCCTCCCACCATGCCCTGATGACATTCCTGCTAGATTCCACGCAGAGCTGGTAGTTTGGGAGCGGCAAGAAAGAGAAAAAGACCCATTCACCTTCAACTTCCCCATGCCCAATAGCCTGCGGAGGGTCTTACTGCTCAAGGTGATGGAGGAGGTGATCGTGATTGGTAGCCGACTAGGATAGAAGTGGCTGGAGGAAAGGGAGAAGACCCCCACTCTTTGGGGAAATGAAGAAGCTGAGTTTTGGAAAAACAAAGTGTTTGAAGTACCACATACCATACAAGGATATAACTGTCAACCCCTATGGAGGAGGTGGGTGTGCAACATCAGCATGCTCGCCTGGATGGCTTTTTGTAACACCCTGCCCTACGAGAAGAACAACCCCACGTTCATGGCGTACCCTCGTAGGGTAGGTGTGGATTTTGATGCCACCCTCCATGGGCGTTATGATTTTCCTATCATCTACAACTCTAATGTTGTCTCCTTCAAACATGCCCTCCTCTTCGACTCGGAAAGCTTGGATGACTTTATGATGCGTTTCCTCTCAGATTTCTCTTCATGCCCCGATCTAGCTTTCATAACTACATGTAATTATCTTAGGTTACTTAAATTATTACTTAAGCAGGACCCAACTCCACAAGAACATGGCCTGCCTCCCCTCTTCTTTGACCCTAACACCATCAACAGTTGTGCCATGGCACGTCTAATGATGAGGGCTAGCCTCCTCTTCTCTTTTTGCCTAGCTCTCCTAGAAGACATGAATGACAGCTAGTTCACTAGATGCAATCATCCTTTCCTCTCCACCATCTCCCTCCATGTCAGCATGAATCTGAAAGGATACATGCAAAGCTATCAATTTTTTAGCAAATCCATCCGACCCCTAATTCAGACGATGAGAATTAGGCACTAGCTGTCATTCTACTAGTATAATACTTTTTTTTAAAAGAGAAGAAAGAAAGAAAAAGAAAAGCATGAAAGGAAAAGCAAGAAGAATATTACACACGGAATGGACAAAACAACTCACTTGCAGAAGCACTTAGCACCACATAAAGCACGATCATTGCACCTAGGGGTTCTTAAGTTAGGCGTGCCCGGTGGCTTTGGTCGGCTGGCTCCGCTCCTAACCCCCTAGCCCTTTTTGCTCCCCCACTTCATGCTTAGGGCCCATCAAGGGCAGCAAGACATACCTAGGGAGGTAACACTCACCTATGGTTAGACCTGTCACCCTAAGCTACTTGCACTACACCTCCCTTTGCACGAATGGGGTCCTCAAGTGTGGGACATCACCTAGGCTAGCCTATGGTTAGACCCAACTCCCCATTCCACCAGCACAAGCACAATGCACTACACAATAAGGTAGACACCCCCCTTAGGTAGAGCACCACACATTTTCCTTTCAGGCATCACAAAGGCGACAAACCACGACTTCGAAGGCCCCCGTCATCCACTGCTATCCATTTGGCTTCTCCAAAAAACATCATTACCAAGCTTCCACAAGCACCCGAGTTTATATGTGGCCCTATCCTCACACAACTACTTTGCTAAGTGCCTATTAAACCCCAATAGTAGTAGCCAAAAGTGCCATGGGACTGGCACCCATCTCTCGAAGGGGGGTAATGTTAACCCCAAGTCAAGAATGCAGAAAAATAAATGAAAATGTGAAAAAATGATGAAAAAAGAGCAAAGACACGCAGGCGACCTCTAAAGCTAAGCTGGGGCCAAAAGCGTAATTTTAAATGAAAGGCGCCTCAAAAAACTCCAAAAACTCGTGTAAAAGAGTGCCAGGCTCCCTCTTGTGCCAATTGTAAAATATTAGACGGGTGTAGACTAGTGATATAAGACTAGAAGAGGAAATAGAGAAATGACCTTGCCACAATGGCCGGTCATGTAAAAAAGGGATGAGTGCCCATGGGATTTTAGGGCTTGTATATAAAGTCCAAAAAGTGAATGGAAGTTCATTCTTTGGTGTGTGGCTAACAAGAGTTCTCTTCTTCTTCTCTTCTTCTCTTCTCCTTGCTTGTGTGTGCTCTTGAGAGAGGGAGTGTGAGAGTGTGAGAGAGTGAGTGTGTGGGAGTGAGGGATCAAGAGGGTGAAGCACTTCACCATCTCCTCTTCTCTTCTTCTCTTCTCTTCTCTTCTCTTCTCTTCTCTTCTCTTCTCTTCTCTTCTCTTCTCTTCTCTTTTCTGGCGCGCGCGGCTATGGTAGATGGAGCTTGGAGATGGAGGAGGCTTGAGGATGCTTGAGCTAGCATCTAGGATCATGGAGCTACCGGTGTGTGCAAGAGAGGAGGCAACTCATATCGGCATCAAGGTAAGCTCACTACACTCATAGGATCGATGGCACGTCGGCTAGGTGAGAGATAGCCATTAGAGCTCGCTTAAAACGCTTGAAACAATTAGCTATCCGTGGGACTTGGTGGTTGAGCGTGAGCTCCCTCTACACCTAAGAAGGATTATTAAGTGTCATTCTTGAATATTGTAGTGAGGAGATGATATACTATTGATAGAGAGAGAGAGAGAGAGAGAGAGAGAGAGAGAGAGAGAGAGAGAGTCAGAGATAGCCAATTCTATCAAAACAATGTATCTTTCTATGAGAGATTGAGAGAGAAAACTATAAAGACAATGAAGATAAATACTATGTGATTGACTTCCATTCAAAAATAGTGTATTCTTTTATGTTCCTTGTTCTATTGATGGATTCTGTGAAGATGTTGAAGATTATGGTTAATTCTATCAAGTTCATGGGAGATATCTACTATGATGCTGCGTGAAGATTTGCTATTTTCCTTGTTTTGGTCATCAAAAGAATGAAACAAAAGCTTGTTGATGTTACAAGATAGATTTTTTTGCAATAGAATCCCATTTTCCTTGGTGTTCCTCTTGAGGCTCCAATTTGGCTCTCTCTTTTAATTCCTCCTTGCTCTTCTCCATGCTTTGAAATAGCATCATTACCACCTATTGTTGTTCATTCCATACTTCTAGCATGTGTTTTTTTTCCTTGTTTTGGCGGTTTAGCTGCTCCTCGGCTATCTTTTGGGCTTGTTGCACCATGGAGAGTTGCATGGAAGTTTCTAATAGCCTTTTAGACATATCTTTGTTCTTCTACGTGTAGGCGTCTTAGCTTCCTTCATGCCGCTGTCTTTCAGATTTAGCCATGGTTTTTATCTCCTCCACCTCCTATTCTAGGTTCTCTAGCTCTTCTTGCAGCCCTTGGGTTGCTTCTTCAATGGCTTCTTCTTTCTCTTTCTCCAAGCATTTGATTTCCCTTTCTAGTCTCTCATGTTCCTCCAACTCTAGGGCAATCCTCTTCTTCAATTCTTCTATTTCTTTTTTATATCTACGTTCCCTCTCTTCTCTTGTTGCCTCTAGCCCCTCCATGTAATCTAGGATGTTTTTCATATCTCCTTGTGGCTCTTCATACAACTTTGTTAGCTCCTCATTAAGTCGATGCATGCTCACAAGGTTATGTTTCTCCTCATCCAGCCTTGCTTTCCACTTTCCTTCTTCTCCTTCCTTAGCTTCGAGCTACTCTTTTAGCTCTTAGATTTCTTGTTGATGCTTTGCTGCATGGCGGGTTGCTTCCAACTTGAGTGCTGTTGAGGCTTCTCTTTCAGTCTCTAGCTTAGCTACTGCCACTCTCTTCTCTTCCTTGGCCTTTTCTAGCTGTGCTAGAAGCTCTTTGACATACTCATCATATGTTGTGGCTGTGGGCATCATGGGAGTAGAGGCCTCTAGCTTCTGCCTCTTGGGATCCTTTTTTGACTCGGCGTCGGTTGTGGCCAACCTTTTAGCTCCTGCGGTGGGGGCCCTTGCTCTTGAATCCAGAGCTATCTCCTGCATCTTTGTCATTACCAAAAATTACATCATGGACATTAAGTTTCTAGTATCCATGACAGCTACAGTGTCTTGGGCAGTCGAGGTGGTTGTGGTGTGGGACATGAAGATTGATGGGAGGGGATGCATTGGGGCCTTGCCCTTGCCTAATACTATCGGGACTACTTCAACCTCTGAGACCCTAGTGCTACTGCTTGGCTCTCCTTCCCTTACCCTTGCCTGATACTATCAGGACTACTTCAACCTCTGAGACCCTAGTGCTACTGCTTGGCTCTCCTTCCCTCCATAGGATCATGGTGGCTAGCTCTTCTACACCAAAAGTTTCCTCCACTGATTTGTGCATGGCCTCAGCTATGCCTTCATCTTCCCTTCTCCTCAACTCTTCTGCCTCTTCCTCTGCTTTTTTGTTTCTCTCTTCTTTAGCTCTTCTCAACTCCTCTTCCACTCTCTTTAGCTCAGCTGCTTCCTTCTCCCTTCTCTCCTCTTCGGCCCTCTTGGAATCTCTTTGGACCCTCTTCAGCTTGGCTCATTCCTCCTTGGTCATTCTTTCTTTTGTTTCCTTACGTGGCTTTGATGGGGTTCTCTTCTTTTGTGCCTCTGACTCTTTCTATGTCCAGACTGTGTCTCTTGCTCTGCCCCATCAATTAGAATCCTCTCACTAAACTGCTCCTGCTCAGGGTGCGGCAATCGATTAGGGGTCTCCCCTACTTCTTCTTCACCTCCTTTTGTGTCCTTCAAGGCTTCTTGGATGATGGCCATCAGTACTCCACCGAACTTGATGGTGGATTCCTTGGAGGAGGCCTTTTTCCTAGTTGGCCTCTTGTTGTGGAGGTTGGGGACTCCCCACGTGCTGTTGTTGCGCCTGTGGCCAAGTGCCTCTGGCCAAGGCTTCTGCTAATTGTTTGATGGCCTTGCAAATGAAGGCGTTCCAGTCCACCTCATCCTAGGGATCCAATTGCAATGCTTTCCTGCAATGGTACCTCGATTATGTTCATAAGAGCATTGTATCTTTGACTAGAGAAGAGGGAATGAACCATCTTTGCCTGCATTTTGATTTCAAGGTTTGGGATGTCCGCCAAGCTTATCCCATCCACTGTGTGCACAATAGCCTTGCTCACTCCCAGCATGTTATGCATATCCCTTCTTGGGTGTTTCTTAGTTGTGCTAGCTAAACCCAGGGCCTTCTCCACCATCGTAGGGCTCAACTCCATCTCTACTTAGTGGGCTTCTTCTCCTCTTCTTATTGTGACCGTGCCATAGTTTCTTTCAGCATTGAAGCTCCTCAAAAATTTTGCACACTTGCTGTAATCGACAGCCTAGTTGTCTGACCTTCTCTACATACTTCTGGAGGCTGCACTAGTCCACGAGTTGTTTTATGATTGGCTCCTCCATGATGGTGTCTTCTAAGTTTAGGGGATGCTTGAAGGTGAACTGGCTGTAACCCCTTGTTTCTACCGTCAAGCCGTACTCTGCTTGCTCTTCCTCTGTGAATGGGAGCTTGCCACCTTTATCTTGCCCTGACATCTTAGGTTCCTATCATATGTCATGGCTCACCATTAGTTTTCTTGAGTCAACTTCCACAAGGAGGTAGATAAAACATGCATGAAAGCTCTTAAGAATGTGAAATTCTTAATTATAGAGTAAAGTATCCGCTTTAAGCAATCCACACAATTGAAAAATATTCGTGATAATTTTTCCCACATTCCAAGTTTTGTCATTTAGACATTGATTGATGTTCAAGGCATGTTCGTTTTCTTCTTTTCTAGTTTTCTTTTTATGCTTGTTTCCTCTCCACCTTACCTCCTCCCTCCCCCGGGAATGATTTGAATCCTTCCTAGGATTGAAGGGCTAAGGGAATTTAAGTGCATTTGGGTGGGCCATTACCATGCAAAAGCCAGTCATAGAATTGTGGGTTACATTCCAACTGAGCATGGCAATCCATATCGTGAGGTCCGATGCCTACATGTGTGATATAGGTGAGGAGATTAGTGAGAAGATCATCAGAGTCGATCTTGCTAGCAATGTGTAGCTCTTCTTCAGTAAGGACACCATCTAGGTAAGGGTGGCTCATGACATGATCTTCCAATGATCGATTGCAAGTGATGGCCAATACCCTAAAAGAGGTAGGAGCTACGTAAGTGGAATCATACTCGGAGGTCTTAATGGCACATTGCTACTCAACATTGGTCATGATTTGGTAGCCTTCTTATTCCCACTAAAGTCCAAGTGCATACCATCTACGTAAGAAAGAGGAGTAGTTAGTAGCAAGCTGCTTCAACTTCTCAATTTTCTGGTCCATGGCAAGGATGTTGCTCTTGTCATCATAAGATGTGATCATGCATTGTTTGCATGCTTGTTCAATGGAGAGCTCAATGGCAATGAGATCCTCGACTGCTTGGGAGGATTAGACAAATACCGATTTAGATTTCTCCTATGAGTAAGGTAGTGTTCGCACTTCTGTTGCTAAAGGCTCATCTAAAAGACCTAAGTCTAGCCGATCGTAACGTTTAGCAAACATGGTAAATGTGGCATCCAAGTGTTTGAGGCAGGCAACCAAGTCATCGCATGTATTCTTGGCTAAGTCAGTAGCAGCAGAGCCAAGGTTAGAATGGATCTCCACTGGTAAGAGGGCTGGATAGTTTAGGAGCGGTCGGGTGTAGCTTTGGTTGCGGTTCTGGCGTTGTGCACTAGGGGAGGCCCGTGCGGTGGGTGGTGCACTACCAGATGCTTGGGCAGCAGTTGGGATACTAGCAATGGGAGGTTGAGGTGGTTTATGAGTTGCAAGATGTGGTTTGGGTCGATAAACTTGCGGAGTCGCGATGGGTTTAGGTTTTGGAAGGGTAACAGGGCTTTCAGCCAAGGGCTTTTGTGGTGCTGATTGCTTGATTCATCTTGATGCTTCGTGTGATCAAGGTTGAGGGCGGTGTTTGGGTAGTGTGCTTGGCTATCTTGGCTTTAGGCATCCAAATCCAGGTATTGCCCTCACAATAGCCTTGCACTTGCAATAAGGTCTTGGGAACCGATCATGGCTCACAACCTTCTATCGATGCGTGTAGCTTCTTTTAGGCCTCCTAGATTTTGAGAAAAGCTTTCTAGCCTTATGAGTTCGTGGTTGGTGCTCCTAAGCAGCAGTCTTGGATGTTTCGGTACCCATTTGAACTGGTGTTCAAGGGTTTTAGCTTTTTGGTCGGCTTTTTGGTGGTGGTGAGGTTTGGTGGGGTGTGACAAATCACAGCCCCCTCCTTAGGCTTGATGGTGGGTTTCTCTATCAATGGCTTTGTGGACTGTGATGGAGTCATGTAGCCCTTGTTGAAGGTTGTGACAATTTGTGCCGGTGGCCAGGTGAATATGTCATGACTGGTAGTGTACATTATAGTGAGCTTACTTCTTAAAGGTTTGTTCTAATAGTGATTCTGTGCCTGCATCTTTTGTGTTTGGCAACACATAAAAGGCCATGGGCAAGCTTTCAAACTCGATAGAGAATGCTACCTTGCACTTTCTCAGAAGTGCATATGATCGGTCCCCCAAATGGACTAAGTTTGGCGTTAGTGGGATGTAACTGTAGTTTGCTGATTTGATTCCAATGATCGTGAGTCAAGATATTAAAGTCAGTGCCCTCATCGATCAATCTTCAATGGCATGCGCCTGCTCGCCCGTAATGGTCATGCACAGGTAAGTCAGCTACGGCTTCCTCATCCTCATCTTTGATCGTCATAATGGTAGCTACTCATATATTGATAGGGGGCTTCTAGTGTCGGGGGTTTGTGAAGTGGATACGTGGGGGGGTAGTACTTCTTTATGTGGCTGCCCATTAAAAAAGGCTATGCCCTCATCTTCCAGGGTTTCAAGTTCCACATTACCGATTTGGCTTATGGTGCAAATTTTCAAAGGTCCTAACCCCCTAAACTTCATTTTCTACTTATGTCCCTTGACCAAGTACAACAGTACTAGGTCACCCTGTTTGAAATATTGCTGCTTGACGTACTTGTCAAACCAGCTCTTGCATTGTGCCTTTTTGTAGTTCAATGCATGGGTGGCTAGAAGCTGAGTTTTCAATAAGCGCTCTAGCTTAACTAGATATTTCATCCAGGCTTCCTTTCCCTCCCACTCTCTTGAATAGTGATTCTCAAGCTAGAAATGAAGAATTCTACAGGTAGAATTGCCTCAGTTTCGTAGGTCAACCTGAAGAGGGTTTGTCCCACAGCCATTTTATAGGTTGTCCAGTAGACCCATAAGGTTGCCATTAGCTTGTTATCCCAATCATTGCATGAAGTAGAAAACTACATTGGTTAGAAGTTTACCAGAATCTTATTTGTTGATTCTGCTTGGTCATTTGCTTGAGGGGAGTAGGGTGAGGATTTCCGATGGTGGATGATTAGGAAGGTGGATAGGAGATGAGTGATCACCTCGTTGATGAAGTGCGTGCCTTGATCACTCACAAGTTCGATGGGGCAACCAAATCGAGAGATTACCTGCTCCCACAAGAACTTAGCAGTGCTTCATCCATCGTTCTTTCTAGTGGCTCAAGTTTCGCCCACTTTGTGAGATAGTCAGTGGCCACGATGATGTATTTGGCTTGCAAATATTGAGCTGCAGGGTTGATAGGTCGAATGAAGCCAATCCCCCATTTCTTGAATGGTTGTCTTGCAATGATGGGACTTAGCTCAATTTTGTCCTTGTGAACTAATACTTTGTTCCGTTGGCATTCTTCATAGTGCTTGATGAATCGTGTTGCATCTCGGAAAAGTGTGGGCCACCACAGTTGAGACTACAGCACCTTGCGGGTCATCGTATCTCCACTAAAGTATCCTCTTGCAATTCTAATGTGTGCCTCAATTAGTACGTCATGTATTTTGTGCTCACACACGCATCTCCGCAACAATCCCTCTTGCCCTAGCCAATAGAGTTGGCATGCTATTAAAGCTGATAGGGTTGGATTCTTAGACGGAAGTCTGTATTTTTCTATAGGTCGGTATGGTAGTCCATGCTCAAGCACTTGGACTATGTCATTTGCCTAGTATGGTGTCAAGTTGGCTCTAAATAGATTTCTTTCGCTAAATAGGGTGAATAGGTGTGCTTCTAGCAATTCATCTCCAATGCCCTGCCCAGCAGCTTCTCCCATGGGCATGCGAGACACATGATCATCCATATAGTGCTTCTTTCCCTTGTGTACAGCAATGGAGAAGTCAAATTCAAGAAGCAAAAGTAGCCATCAAGCTATGTGTCCTGTGGCACAAGGTTTGTTCACTAGATACAGCAAAGGCTTGATGGTCAACAAAGAAAGTAAAGGGCGTAGGCGAGAAGATAATGCTGAACTTTCTTTACTACAAATACCATGGCTAACCCCTCTCGTTTGGTTGTGTAGTAATTCATTTCTGTATCTGTGAGTTTTTTTACTAGCAAAGCTCATCGAACAGTCTATATTGTGATCACCAGGTTGGCACAACATAGCTCCTACTGCGAATTTTGAAGAGTCAATGAACATGAAAGGTTATGTTCCAGTATGGAGCTCTTAAGATTAGTGCAATGGTTAGAGCCTTCTTCAATTCCTCGTATGCATGTTGGCATTCCTCGGTCCACTCGAATATTATCAGCAACTTGTACAGGGGTCTCTATCAATTAGTGAATAGTTTAGCACAAATCCTCGATAGAACCCCGTATGGCCTAGAAAGCACTGAACTCCCTTGTAATCGATTGGGGGTGGAAGGTCGACAATAACCCTGACTTTCAAGAAGTCAGTGGGCAATGCCATTCTTGGACACCACATGCCCTAGGATGCATTCGTGCTTTACCCAGAACTGGCACTTTAAGGGGTTCAATGAGAGACGATATAGTCTGCATCATTCAAAGACTGCTTGGAGTTTATCTAAGTGTTCCTTACAATTGGAGTGAATACACAAGTCGTCAAGAAATACCTCTAACTCTTTCCTAATCATGTCCTTGAATATTGCACACATGAGCCTCTGAAAAGTAGTAGGTGTGTTAGTCGACCCAAAAGGCATGACTATCTAGGCGAAGACACCCCACTCAGTGGGCGAAGGTGCGGTCTTGTGCTTGTTGTTAGGGTGCACTTGCACCTGATTGTACCTTGAGAAGCCATCCAAAAAAAATGTAGGCCTCTTGGCTTGCCACTCTCTCGAGCATGTGTTCAATGTATGGAAAAGGATAATTGTCCCTCTTGGCAGCAACGTTTAGCTTCTTATAGTTGATGCAAACTCTGATTTTTTCATTCTTCTTTAGTACAATCACTATGGGTGAGACCTAGTTCGTGTGCTCAATTTCATAAATGAATCCTGCCCTTATTAGCTTGTCAATCTCTTCCTTGACAGCATGAGCATGCTTGGGATTCATAGGATATGATCGTTGCTTATTGACTGGTGTCGCATCGGAGTCATGGGGATATTATGAGTTACGATACTTAGATCTATCCCTTTCAGCTGATTGGGGGACCAAGCAAAAACATCCATATACTCTCGCAAGAGAGCAATGATACTTGCTTCCTCTTTCTTGGTCAAGTCATTGTTGGCGATAAAGATAGGTTGGGTGTCTCCCCTTCCTTAGCTAAATCAACCTCCTTAACCTTGGTTGTTCCTTCTATTGGTTCGCTTGCTTATCCTTGTCATTTGGCTCCTTGCAAGATCACTACCCTATCACCTTTCTTAAACTTAGTAAATCACTTTGGCAGATCTTGCGGTTTCCTTTGCTCCTTAGCTTGCATAGCTCTAGGCTGCTTGTGTTGCTCTTCCTTCAACCTTTGGTGCCTGAAGTGGACTGGTAGGTCCCCTTTGGTGCATCTAGTTTTAGGTGGTTGTGGCACCTCAAGGTCACTATCTAAACTTACCTCTGGCTCAGAATAAAATTCTCCATCTTTAGTAGAAGAGAGTGTCTCGCCTAGTGGTTGTAGTTTGGATGGTGACTCTGTCCTAAGCACTAGCGAAGCACTTAGTTGGGCAATGCCTACTTGTTCACAGTCAATTGCCCTTATGTGCTCCAACCAGGCTCAATCGCAATCCATGTGCATGAATCCTCTCTCGATTCTAAAAGCATTCTTCCTACACATGTTGGAGTCAGCTTGAATTTGCTCTATCACCCTTCCCTCTGTGTCATATTCTACTGTGTCCATCTCTCCTTTGCTTCCATCGCTAAAGGAACAGCAATCCTTGTATTCTTCGCTAGAGCCATCCTCCTCTGTGACTGCTCATCATCTCCTAGGTTTTGATAGGGTTGTTCCTTCTCGTTTGGTGACTAGGGCCCAATTGTACGTTAAGTTCAAGTCGTGCACTTTGGTCCATTGCCACTTAGGTTCATCCAAGAGATCTTGGAGAGGTTTAAGGTTAGTGGCTAGATTGCCAGCCAGCTTGCTTGTCAGATATTCTAGGATCTCTAGGAGTTCTCGCTTATTACTTGGGATGTGGAGTTCAATGGGGTTGGATTGTCTGCTCGAGCTTTTGGCCATCATGTAGATTGGCACTGAGGGTGTGTTTCTGAGTTTATCAACTTTCCTAGTGGTCTATCCATACTCCTCACACTGTTCGAGAATGGTAGATCGATCGTAGCGAGTACACGCATCCAATCTCGCTCATCCTCGAGGCAAGGGATATATTTGGTCAGTTGCCCGTAAGATTTTCTAGTTTGTGCATCACCCTTCAACATGAGATGTCCCAGCAAGGCTACTCATACTCCTCATTGTCTGAGAATGGCACATCAATCGTGGTGAGCACGTGCATCCAATCTCGCTCATTCTCGAGGCAGGGAATATATTTGGTCAGTGGCCTGTAAGATTTTCTAATTTGCACTTCACCCTTCAACATGGTGAAGATGGCATCTAGGTCGACTGGTGTGGTCTTCCATGTATCCATCTCTACTTTTACACCCTCCATTCAATTGCCTAAGAAGATCAGACCATTGCCCTAGTCTTCTATTACCCATGCATTACGCATCTAGGGTCTGCCTAATAGGATGTTATAATCCACTCCCTTCATGACTATAAAGTCAACAGAGAATTGGATTCCTACAATCTTCAAGGGCTAGTTCTTTAACACTCCAAATGGCTGCACTTTCATTCCATTGGCTAGGGTGACATTGAACCTATCATTCGCAATAGGTGAATTACCCCAATCTTGGAGTATTGTGTGGCTCAGCACACTAACTCCTGCTCATGTATCTACAATTCCCTTTCTTATGTTGTCTCCTAGAGCTAGGATCGGTAAGACTGTATGCATTTTGATGCCTTCCCAAAAAGCATTAATGTGTAAGGACTTTGGCATTGAGCGCAGTGTCAGGCTGGATATCTGAGTTATTGTGTCATGATCATGTAGATCAACTACCCCTTGCTCCATTGGTCCTTTAACCCACTGCTTTAGTTCTTACCAGAGCGTCAAATGCTCTCTAAGCAGATCTCCTAGGCTTAGAGTCATCGGGATGGTCACAAGTGTGGTGAGGAGGTTGTCAGCTGCTTGCCTCTCTCCTAACAATGCGTTCCTTGGCCAATGGCCCTGATTGGTTTGCTGACCCGTAGCATGTAGGCTCTGTTCAAGCAGCATTGTTTATGGCATAGCCACATCTCTCGACTTTGGTTGTGGAGGCGAGGCTGGTGTGCTTACGCTTGAGAGATCATCGATCTCATCTTCCAATATGGGCTCAACATCCTTTAGGTGCTCCTGGGCTTCTTTTACCCACTCCCTAACCTTTTTTATGGACTCCACTTGGCATTTTGGGTTGGGGTACTCACCGACCTTTGCACTCCCCTTCTCAGCCATCTTTGGAGCTGGTGTTTCTACCTCTACATTTGTCACCTTTTTTTCAGCAACAGGTAGAGTTGTGACACTCTCTGTTTTTAGTGTGACCTAAGTGTCAGCTTTCTTTCTCCTTTGCCTACGACTTTTCTTTCCAATTGAGGCTGCATTCTAAGTTGTTGGGTCTAGGCAATGATATGCCTGGCTTGTTTTGTCTGCGTGTGAGTCATGATATGCAATGGGATGGGTGTGTCCTCTTCGTTAAATGTCCCAACTCCAAAAAATCCCAATAGTACCGATGGCTCATTTACCGCACTAGGGGGTGGTTTTTGTTTAGAGCATTTGGAAAACATGTGAGTGATTCCACACTCTGGGCATCTAAGATTAGCCTTTTCCCGATTTGTCTGCTCCCTTTTGGGGTAGCATGAGGAAATATGTCCTGGGTGACTGCAATTCCAACATGAGATTGGTTCTTAGGTCTTCCCTCCAAAGCCTTTTCCTCTACCTCTACCTAACGCCATCACTTAGTAATCCATAAGGACTGCATTGCCCTGTTTGTCATATGACACATAGGGGTGCACGTAAGGCTCTTTGTCGTTCGGCTCCTCCACGTAGTGGACTGGTGGAGCATCACTTGGTGGATGGGTTACGTAGGGTCCTAGTGGTCTAGGTATGCTTATGGGGTTTATCTCAATCCTAGGAATGGTTGGTTTGGTATCATTAGGTGCCGAGAGATCCAATGGGACTCCCTTCCAAAGAAGTTTTACGGCCTATTCAATAGGTAAGGTTGTCCATATGGTTGCGAGTACGGGAGTCTCATTAGTAGTCGACAATGCATGACATTGTGACCGAACCTCTACCAATGGGATTCCCTTCCAAAGAATTTTTACAGCCTATTCAATAGGTAAGGTTGTCTGTATGGTTGCGAGTATGCAAGTCACATCGATAGTCGACAATGCATGACATTGTGACTGAACCTCTACCACAATTGGTGCACAGTCACGACCTTGGGTCCTAACACTCAGTTGGCAAGTGGTTTCTGCCATAAATACACACAGTGGATGTGAGGTCGTGTTGGTCGTCTTATCATTTCTTATAATTTGGCTAGCTCCATCTTCATCTCCACTAGCTCCTAACTTGCATCTGTGCCCTTTCTTTTATCCTGAGTGCTTGGGCCTGATCTTTCACTTGATGTTGAAACTCTCTCATAGTTTCTAGCATTTGTCTCCTCTCGAGTTAAGCTCTTGGAGCTTCTCTCTTTGAGCTGGTCATCCACTCTGATTGCCTTGTCCCCATTGATGAAGACTGTGAAGACCGCTCTTTCGGTAGGTCGCTCACCAATTTTAGGATCCTCTTGAAAAGACTCTACACGTGGATGACCTAGTCTCTGATGTCCTCCTTGTCTTTTTTCTTGACGTTCATTAGCCACACCAGAAGCTTATCGGAGTACCCATGCTTAGAGAATCTCTTATGTGAAGAGACTCTTGAGGTTGTTGAAGTCAGCCGGCTCAACAACGTCCAAACTCATGTAACATGTCCTACCTTTATCTCCTAAGCATAGACCGTCGAAATCTTGTGAGCGCAAATAAGATCAATAAGGCCGTTGGCCTCGTAAACTGCTTGAATTGCTCTACGAAGCTACATGGATCGTCATTTGACTGGTACTTGTCTAGATGCTTAGCCATGATAGGGATTCTCAATTGGCTCTTAGAACCATGGTTAACCCCTAATCTTGCAAGTAACAAGGTCGCCATTGCAATGATGCTCTGATCAGCTTATGCATTGTCTAGCAATTGCTTCATAAGAAGCTCGCTCAATGTGAGATCGCCTTCAAGTGCCCTGTCCCTTTTTGCATCAGGTCTTGTCCTATTTCTACTTGCTAGGGCTAGCACTCGTCATCGCTGAATCTCATGCATTTCTATGTTCTATTGCAAGCTTCTAGCTTGCTATTCCTAGTTGTATGCCACTATGCCATGCAAAGCTTCCCACACTAGTTTTCTCTCCTCTTCGAGGTCAGCTATGATATCTTCGGATGGCCTACCGTGGTGATCCATCTAGGTTTGCAAGTCGTACTTGCTCACCATCTGTTGGATTTCACCTGGGAAATCCCCCACATCAAGCTCTTCGTTGCGTTTACAGTTTGTGCTGGTCTCTGCTATGTATGCGATCTCTTGTTTCACCAAGGTGTCGATGAGGCTAATTAAATCGAGTAGATTCACACCTGCAATGATGTCGGGCGCACCTTCAATTTGCCTAGCTCTTGTATCGCATCTTCCTCATAGTCCTATCAATTGGGATTCTCGATTACCCATCCAAGTTTCAAGGTCTTCTCCTACTGGTGGGTTTGTTTAGTTTCCTGAGTCTCAGTGAGTTCCTTGTTATTTAGAGACAGTCCTTAATTTAAGTTCACTCAGCATGTGTAGTGCTCTTTTCTCTGCACTATGCGAAATCAAGCTTTCGGCTTTTCAGTGCACTTCAAGTGATAAAATCAATGTGAGATGCGAATGCAAAATGGAAAATGTAGCTCACACTATTCCCCTTTTCATTTGTAGCCTAATGTGGCTCTAAGTACGTTCTCTAGCTGCTCCTAAGAATTGTCTAGGATCTTTACTGCTCCTCTCTGCTCGGTCAGGGTAGAATTGGGATCTATGAGTTGGTTTCGGCTCTAAGTTGGATTGGACTCTTGACTAGGCTACAAGAGGTTGCCTCTATGCTGTAGGTCACAATTTCCCGTATTCTCGACTTTTGTAAATCGGGTTGTTTATCTAGGGGGGTTTTGAGGTTTGATTTAGCTAGTTTTGGTCAGAGGCTAGGTGATTTGTCCCTATTTTTGTTCTAGCTTGTTGGTCTAATTCCCAAAATTGGACAGTTCGCCGATTCTAGTAGGCGGTCCCGACTCTAGGAGTCGGACGGTTTGAGTCCAATTGGGATGTCCGATCAGATGGCAGTCCGGACCAAGGTGGTCCAATTCCCCAAGTTTGGTCCAATTGGACACAAGGTGGTCCCCGACTATGATCGAATGGCCAATCAAACAGGAGTTTGCCATCCGATTGACTAGTTAGACAGTTCAATTTTACCAGTCAGAGTGTTTGATTGGTCAATTTCTGGGAGTCGGGACTCCATTGGGGTGGTGCCGACTACGATGGGTGCAAACGCAGATGCTGGCTCAATCGATGCTTGCTAGGGGTCCCCAGGGTTTACGGTGTTGAGAGTATATGCATATGAACCCTCCTTATGTAGGAGTGGATAAGGGGAGGAAAGTGTAAATGGTCCTGAGGGGAAGGGGAAACCCTAACCCTAGCCAGTTGGGGCTATATGAACAGCCCAGGGGTCTGCATCAACCTTTGAGTGAGAGTGACCCAAGTTGTACTTTCATGAGCAACTGAATAAGCAAGACTTATTCTTATACTTGTGAGCTCTTCTCTCCCTCTTGTGCACACTTCAATCTTGGCTTCCACTCTGATTTTCACATGGTATTAGAGCCACATCTAATCCTTCAGCTTCCCTCAACCTCATTACACCATTAAGTGCACATGAGCCTTCAACTTCTACCTCTTGTCTCTTGACCTCCATAGCCATAGCTTGACCCACCTCTATTGGAGGACTTGGGGAGAGAAAAGGAGAGCATTTCAGCTCAAGTTCCTCTTGAAGATCTCCCCAACTTAGGGCACTTCAGCATGGTGCATTAAATGTGGAGATTAGGCGACATGGAGAGCAGCATTGCACTTTCTCCCAAATCTGGTGTAGATTTCGCTGACGCCAATTTAGCTCCTCGATGTGTGTGCACAATCATCCCAGCTATTATAGGGCTTTCATAGCCCCTTAAGAGGGCTATCTATAGCTAAGAGGGTTTAGAGAAATTTCTTCTCTATTGGCCACAATCAGCAAACCCTAACTGTGGCTTTCTTGGCAATCATAGCCAGCAGGAAGCTTTAAGCTCTCTTGTTCACATTAAATCTGGGCATTATCAACAATGATTTTAATCACTGAAAATTCCTTTTCAAGATTTGTTTCTATCATGTGAAGCTTAAATGCAGAGTCTCTTCTCATTCCATGGGCACTACTAAGATCGTAAACATCGACCTACATTATAAGTAGAAGAATGGAAGTTGGTAAAAGTGCTTCTTAGCACTACTGATGCATCCAACTTATGCTTCTTACTATTTTTTGCTACTAGTAAATCATAGAAATGAGTGTTATTGTACTCTCCTCTGATTCATCTCATAGCATAGAGTTGATTGATAAGCCTTGTTCCACCAAGAACTCCTCTAATACGCCACATTATCAGGAGGAGCCAGAAGTGCACTCTAAGTTCACCTCACTAAAGCCAAGGAAAACAGCCAAGCACAAAAAAAGGTTGGTCAAAGGCAAGGACCACCTAAGTCCTATTTTGATATACTTCATATGTATAATTTTCAACCATTCTCAACCTTGAAGTTTTAATTGTAAAATCTACATTGATGTCCTCCTTGCACTAGTGGCCCTTTGTAAAGGATTAGGCACTATTACTTGCACTAAGCAAGTAGTAAGACCTTCCTATGGCCTTAGCCTATACCGACCTTCATCCTTAGATTCGTAAATTTGATGGCAGAGATTTTCACCCCTGGAAAGTACTCATTAAGTATACAAAATGATGGAGAGAGGTTATTGGCCTCTCATTCAAGGAACTAGAGTTGTGATCCTACAAATCTTTCTAATGTGGAGGATGATCAACGTGCTCAAGCAATAATCATGTTACACTTAGATGAACCCTTGATTCATCATGTTGATCATCTCTCCACTGCCAAGGAAAAATGGGACGAGCTTGAAAAGCTCTATGGTGCTACACCTAAAAACACTAGGATTTTCCTTGAGATTGAATTCTTCAGCTTGGATTATAGAGAAGGAGAAGACTTGGGAAAATTTATGATGAGGATGCTATTGCCATTCTTTTAAAAGCAATCAAAAATGCATTTCCCATACTTATAACAACCCTTACTAATATTGCCAATCCTACCTTGGCAAGTATCATCCAATCCTGTTTGGATGAAGAAAAAAGGAATCACAAAGAAGGAAGCACCAGTCAAACACCTACTTGAACATCCCATGACCAAGTCTTGGTGCATACAGTTGTCAATAAATGTATTTTTTGTAAAACGAAGGGGCATATTGCAAACAATTGCTAGAAAAAATACCCAGAAAAGATGAAATGTAATAAATGCAAGAAGACATGACATATTACAAGTAAATGTCCTAACCATCCTGAAGTACCTAAGGAATTGGATGCCAATTTTGCCTCCCAATCCATAGATGATCGACTCTTCTGAGTCATATATCCCTTCTGCCTATAACCATCCTTGTAACCATGTTCTATAAAGGCATCCTAATTTGGGTTAAGGGGGGGGCGGAGGGGGGGGGAGGGGGGGAGGGGGAGGGGGAGGGGGAGGGGGAGGGGGAGGGGGAGGGGGAGGGGGAGGGGGAGGGGGAGGGGGCATTCTCTTATGCTTTGTATTCCAATGCCACTTGGCATTGAGGGGGGGTGTTGAGAGTATAGGCATATGAACCCTCCTTATGCAGGAGTGGATAAGGACAGGCAGGTGTGAATGGTCATGAGGGGAAGGAAAAACCCTAACCCTAGCTACTTGGGGCTATATAAATAGCCCGGGGGTCTAGATCAACCTTTGAGTGAGAGTGACCCAAGTTATACTTTCATGAGCAACTAAATAAGCAAGACTTGTTCTTGTACTTGTGAGATCTTCTCTCCCTCTTGTGCACACTTCAATCTTGACTTCCACTCTGATTTTTATATACGGCATAACCTGTAACCTTCCAAAACAAGGCATGAGGAAGTCGTGGAGGTACCTGGAATGAAAGATGGACTCAAAATCACCACATTTGATTTGCTTTGTACCTCTCTCTCTCTCTCTCTCTCTCTCTCTCTCTCTCTCTCTCTCTCTCTCTCTCTCTCTCTCTCTCTCTCTCTCTCTCTCTCTCTCTCTCTCTCTCTCTCTCTCTCTCTCTCTCTCTCTCTCTCTCTCTCTCTCTCTCTCTCTCTCTCTCTCTCTCTCTCTCTCTCTCTCTCTCTCTCTCTCTCTCTCTCTCTCTCTCTCTCTCTCTCTCTCTAGAGTGACAAAAATGAGCTCTCCCCTATTGGTTTTGGGCTTCCACTGTCTAGCCATCCTTAACCTTTCAAGTCCATGTCTTGTATGCATTAGACCCCAAAACTCATTTTTTCCCTTTTCTTTTTTCTGTTATGCATGTTTCACAACAACAAAACCCTACTATTTCCCTATAAGTTCTTGGTTCTAATCTACCTAAATGCAACCAAAAATCACAAAGCAATCCCTAAGTTGAAGTAATATACTTGTCTACTCATCAAAAACTCCAAACACTTACTTTTTTTGAAGATCAAAGTGCATAAATCTCCTACCTATATCAAGCACCGGTTCAAGGGTGAAACCCTACTTCAATGCTCAATTCAAAGCATGAAAGCACTCAAGGCTCGAATCTATTGGTTCTAGCAAATGGAACCAAAATGTTGGGTGCTCATGCTCAACCACCAAGACCCACAGACTACTTATTGGTTCAAGTGTTTCAACCCAAGCACTAATGGCTATCTCTCATATAGCTGGCACGCTATCTCTCTCTACAAGTGTAGTGAGCTTACCTCATTGCCCGATTGAGTACCCTCCTCCTTCGTGCAACCAATAGCTCCACGATTCTTGATGCAAGCTCAAGCTACCTCAAGCCTCCACCTTCAAGCTCCATCCTCCATAGCCGCGCGTGAGACAAGAGAAGAGAAGAGAAGAGAAGAAGAGAGGAGATGATGGTGAGCTTCTTCTCCTTGTTCCCTCACCCTCACACACTCACTCTCTCACACTCTTACACTCCCTCTCTCAAGCACACACAAGAAAGCAAGAAGGAGAGAAGAAGAGAAGACGATGAGTTCCCTTTGCCACACACTAAAGAATGAGCTTCTTATTCACTTTTTGAGTTTATATACAAAACCCTTATTCCTTTTGGGCAATCATCCCCTCTTTTATATAGGCCCTCTTCCTTATTTTCCTCCTATCTTCCTAGCTTTCTACCGCCTATCTACCCTTAAAATTTGCACAAGAGTGAGCATGGTTCTCTTTTATAAGTATTTTGGCTGCACCTTTACATTCAAAGGTGTGCCTTCTCCTTTTTAGTACTTTTTGGGCTTTGGTGGTTGCGCCTTGGACTTCTTGTAGCCATGCATGCACTTTTGGGCTCTTCTAGGTCTGATTTCCTTCTGGGCCGCCTCTTTTGGCTCTCCCTTTTCCATTTTTTCCAGTTTTTCTGTTTTTCCTTGTGCTGCTGAGGTTAACAATCTCAAGCACAACCGATAGTAATGAGTAAGCAGATATAAGTATATTATCAGTGTGAGTACTGGTTTCTAACACAACATAAGTACCAGCATCATAAAGTTTGAATAATTCATTCCTAGAGTACAAGGGAAGCCTCTAACACATGTAGAAACAACAGTTTTATTGTTTAAACTTACTATTGCAATATCCCATTTCGAGAGTGAGGAGGCAAGTCTCTAACACACATAGAAAGGGAAAAAATTAAAATGTAAAAATACTTTTGAAGTGTGAGATGAAGATTTAACACAATAAAATTATTTAACAACAAGAAATAAAATTTAAAAATTTAAAATAAGAAAATATTAATAATATAATAATAAATCATTTTAAAATAATTATTAACATAATTTAGTCTAATGTGGGAGTGAAACATAGTTGGTGATATGAGAGTAAGAGAGCTAAGAGGAGGAAAACTAAAAATCAAAATGACGTCAAATGGTTGAAATGACTTTGAAGTCATATATATATCATAACTTTTGATTGAAAATAGTATTATATGGAAATATGCCCATTATTCATTAAAACCCTGAATAATGTCATACTATTCAGTTACAAACCCATTATTTTGGCCAAATAATGGAACCTAGCATGTTTCATGCTATTGAAGGATATTTATAAAAAAATGTTTGAGATTATGTTCAAAGAAATGGACAAGGGAGACCAAAATCTATGCACTCTTAGTAATGCAAATAGCGATGCCGTTCTTAGAAAAAAAAAACATTGAAAACTCGAGTGTGGCATTTTGCCGCAAAATTTTTCAAAAGAGAGCAAAAGAGAGAGTGAGAGAGATCGTGGCGAGAGGAAGAGGAAGGGAGAATGAGAGAGAATGAGAGCTTCTCACTACCGCTGCTACCGCCATACACAAAGAAGAGGGAGAAGTGCATGAGGGAGAAAGAGGGGAGGTCGTGAAGAGAAGACGAAGAATCCAACCTCACACCTTTGTGGTATGTACATTGCATCTTCTTACTTTGTTCTTATGCTTTCTTCTTTTCTTTTGTTTGTTTTTCTTGAGGATGAGATGCATTGAGAGAGAAAGAGAGGAAAGGAAGAGGGAGACGAAGGAAGAAAAAGGAAAAGAGAACGAGAGAGAGAGAGAGAGAGAGAGAGAGAGAGAAATATATATATATGTGAAAGATAACAAAGAGAGAGAGAGAGAAAGGGAGGGAGGAAGAGAAACAATGAGGGGGCGGCAGAGGGAAACAAAGAGAGAGGCAACAAAGAAAAAGAAAGAGAGAAAGAAAGATAGGGGGGAGAGAAAAAGAAAAGGAGAGTGAAGGGAGAGGTGGATAAAAGGGTGAAGTAAAGAGAGGAAGGAGAGTGGGAAAAAAAAAAGAGAAAGCTATAAAGAGAAGGGGAGAAAAAGGAACAAAAAGAGGGAGAAATAGAGAAATAGAGAAAACAACAAATAGAGACCAAGAGAAAGAGAGAGAAAAACGGAAACAACGAGAGAATTAGAGGAAACAAAATGATAGAAAGAGAATGGCAGAGGGGAAAGAGAGGCACGAAGAGGGGTGGGGAGAGAGAGTCTTTCAATGTCTTATTTTATGAGTTTTTTATTTTCTATCTTTGATTTTGATTTTAAGAGATGCATTGAGTGCGACTGGAAAGGAAACAAGAGAGACACGTAGAGAAAATAAGGGATGGAAAGGAAAATAGAGAAGAAGTGAGAGTGGGGAGAGAGGATGGGGAAGAGAAAGAAACATTTATAGAAAGAGATAGGAATAGAGAGGCAAGGAAGGATGAAGGGAGGCAAATAAAAAAATAAAAAGAGAAAGAGAATGTGAAAGATGGAAAGAGAAATAAATAAGGAAGGGAGGTAAATAAAAAAAGGAAAGAGAGAGAAAGAGGGACGGGGAGAGAAATAAAAAGGGATATAGATAAAGACAGAGGGACATGGAGAGAAAATGAACGGATAAAGAGATATGGAGGGAGGTAAACAAATAAAGGGAAAGGGAGAGAAAGAGGATTAGATATTAAAATGAAGGAAGATCATAAATGAGGGAAATAAAAACCTATTGTTTGTCGTGATGTCCAACATCACGAGGCGTATCTTAATCAGCATGTCCCATGTCCTTGCTCTCAATGCAAACTGGCAATCGAACAAAAGCATTGCTTGTCTATAGAATACGTACGACACTTCGACGAATTCCAATCAGAGATCATTGATCAATCAATCTCAGACTTTGGGTGAATGGTAAGAAAAGTGTATATCCATCATGCCTTACATTCACAAACTAATTGAAAATCATATACAAAAACATTAGAAGTGCCCGTAAAATTTATACAGGGAGGTAACGCCTCATCCCAATGAGAAATGCACCTATTGCGGCCAATTAGAAGAGTTTGTGGACGTGTGATGGATGGAGTGCCTATCGATCCACCAGTTGGAAGGCATGACTTAGTCTACACCCTCGATACCAGAGGAGACTGTTAGCCTTTTGGACCTTTCTCCAATCTTGAATTTTGAGATGGAGGCAATGATCAATGCATTGATGCCCATGGATGTCGAGTTATCTGATCCGTTGAGAGAGGAAGCGTCCATACCATTATATAATGGGTGCTGAGTATCTCACCTGAAGATGATGCTTGCGCTCCTAAGTGTGCATGCAAAATATAGCTGAAGCGATGCGAGTGTGATCGAGTTATTCAAGTACATTCTATGTATACTCCATTGATCTTTTTGACTCCATTATAAAAAACACGTGCTTTTTCAAGGTGTTTTATGATTTTTTTCAAGCTACTAAAGTACCATATATTACTACCTAGAAATATGATGCCTAAGTCTTGTGAAATGATACGCAACATGTTTTATGGAAGCTTGGCCTGGACTAGAACAACATCCATGCATGTGTCAATGATTGCTTACTCTTTTGAGGAAACTACAAGACTATGGAGACATGTCCAAAGTGTAGTGCTCACAAGTATCGACAGGACTTGCAACGACAAACCATCTCTCATAAAGTTCTTAGACACTTTTCACTTATACTGCATATACGTCACATATTTCGTATATCGAGCATAGTGAACTTAACAACGTGGCATACACAGAATAGATCCACAGATGGAGTCCAACGAATATCAGCAGATTCACGCACATGGAGCCACATTGACTCTACCTTTCCAGGCTTTGCATGAGAGCCAATGAATCTTTAGCTCGGTCTTGCTATGGATGGCATGAATCCATTTGGTCTCCACTCAACTTCTTACAGTGTGTGGTATGTAGTCCTTATTAGCTACAACATCCCACTATGTCTTTCTATAAAGACAAGACACCAAATCCTTAGCTTGCTTATTCTTGGGTGCTACAAAGTCAAGAATATGGATGTCTATCTCGGTCCATTAGTTGATGAGCTTAAGATTTTGTGGAAGAAGGGGGTCGTCGTGGAAGATATGAGCAACCGTGATGGTCGATGGTCCGCCAATATACAAGCCATTCTCATATGGACCATGCATGACTTTTCGAGATTCGAGGAGTACTCGAGTAAGTAGGTTTCCATTCTCGTTGGTGATATCTAACGTAGCTCGTTCAAGTTTGTGTTGACTAAATGGGGGTGTTGGGATAGATCTGCTTACCTCAGGTTATCATGCATGTCCATTGTGTGGGCCAATGTTAGACTCTCAAAGGTCATGAACCATAAAGAAGATGGTATATCAAGAACATGTCACTTTCTTGCCGAAGGGTCATGAACTGAGGAAAGGTTTTCTTAGACGGCCTCCAACACAAATGAACGCCCAAAGCTGGTACAAGTTGAAAATGGTCTGTTGAACAGAATCACATCCAAGCGGAATGCAATGATTCTCAATTTTCTACTAGTTGCCATACTGGACCCACTTACAGATCAACCATTTATTGGATCCCATGCATATTTGCAAGAATGTGGACAACTTATTATGGGACCATATCACAAGAAAAAGAGACACTGTAGGGGCACGAATGGATTTGAAGGAGGTAGGTAAGATGGAGGTACTTTGGCCACCACAGTCAAGCACTGATGATTACTTGCAACTATCTCATGCTCCTTGGGTTCTGTCCACTAAAGAAGAGTGCATTGCGAAGCAAATTATTAGGTCTATCCGACATGTATGATGTGTTCCCTCAAATCCGCTTTCTCTAAAGATGACCAACTATCAAGGCTAAAATCCCATGATTGGCATAAGATATGTCAGGTTTGTATTGGCCTCAATTGTAAGTGGCCTACATATTTTGTTATTTAGTGTCTAGTCGGTGTTCATAATGCTTCTTCATTTGGGACAATTTGTACTACCGATAGCGATCACGGGATGCCTCACTCCAGAAATACGCGGGGTGATTTACAAGTTGTCGAATTTAGTATAATGGATCTCATAGAAGAAGATCAAGACATCCTCTATTGAATCCGCAAGGTGGGGAGTGGTTGAGACAGTTTGTCTCTTTGAGAAGTACCTGCTCACGAGCATGCTCAAGATACAAACTCACCTCTTGGTGCATCTTGTAGATAAAGTGGAGATTGCGGGACCCGTCATACTATGCGATGGATGTTCTTCTTGGAGCACTTTATGAAAACCCTAAAATGCTTTGTTCGACAATGAGCTCAGCCAAAAGGTAGCATGGCTGAAGGTTGGCTGGTGTCAGAGGTGTTAGTGCATATTTCACAGTGGCTACTAACGGTGGATTCAGACAATAGTATGCTATGAACACTGAAGGACAATGATAGATTTACAGGAGCTGTGGTTGGAAATGGGGTAGAAAAAATGATGAATGCTACAATGGAGGAGAAAGTGAATCTTTTTGGTATGTTGCATTATGCATCCATGGAGACGTGGCTCGCTAGATATGAGCAGGCCAGGAAATATCGAGAACGGCGAGCCATAGATCCAAACAATGTTATAGATGAGATTGAGTATTTTGAAAACTTGCAAAGTGTTATCTCAGTGGATTACCGTAGCTTCTCCATGATTATATTCAATGTACAGTGGTTCAAAGTGGTATTGGAAGGAGTTGGGACAACTGTTTGGTGAGGTCCATCTGGATTTCTGAAAATAGATTCTAAGAAAAGATAGACGGATCAGTGCGATACGTTTGTCTTGTCGACCCATTGTGAACAGGTGCATGATCTTTTTTTTTTTTCATGACACAAAATAGTCACAAATGTTGAATCACTCTTATATGTGATTTTGAACATATAATTTTCTATCCAAACCCCTGACAACATCGATGTTGGTATGTTGTGTCGTCAGTTCCTCAAAGTGCGAGAGTGTATGATGGAATGTTCCCAGCGTAGATGAGGAGAGTATGCAGGTAGAGGGGTCAATATTGCAAGGGATGGAGATCAAAGAGGGCTTGGAGCATGTAGAGGAGGCAGATTCAAGTAACAATGATGAAAATACAAGAGACCAGGAATTCTTTGAGAATGAAGTGGACTCCTTCTCTAGGGGTGACCTATCTATATAGACCTTGCAGTGTATGCAAAGTTTTGCCAAGAGATTGGCATGGGACCATAGACTAGGTCATACTTGCTGCATCTGCCTACTCAATTCGTTAATAGATCGCTTTTAAGAGTACTTTAGAATATGCATTTTAAGTAGCATCATTTTTTTCAAAGTTATATTATCATACTTTACTTAAATGTTTATATTGATTATGCTGATATCATTTTCTGTCTATGCAGGTTACCTTTGACGATATTTGAAGAGCAAGATGAGTCGAGGGATGAGCGATGATGAGAAGTTACAAGAGATATTCACACGTATGTCTCCAAATCAGATGGCCCGATTCAAAGATATGGTGGACCATCGGGTCGTTCCGTGAGATCTATTTCGGTACACTGTGATGCTTCGATTTCCAGTAGACAAGGCCGATGCTCTAGATTGGGCTTAGACGGAGGGAATCGGTCTGGGGGGTACTGTGGAGATGTGGATGCTGTGAGCATGCAGTCGGCTCCACATAGAGGTGCTACTCCTCGCTCTTGTACAGGTTCCAGAGAGGGTGGCTCATGTGGGTGTTGTGGAGGCACCAATGTAGTGTCTTTGTCTCGTCGTTCTGGTGGATACGTGTCACCTCCAGGATTTGTCACACTTGTGGGGACATCTACTCGAGTCACTTCGACTTTTGCTCATAGCTGTCCGTAGGTGGCACCCCTATGAGTGCTACTTCGAGAGATAATACCCCTGTGGGTACACCAGATGTACAAGGGTCTTCTTGTTATGCCCAAGAGCACAGTTGTAGGTGGGAGAGGACACACCTTACATGTACCCTAGAGGGATATGGATACCTTGTAGATGACAGGATAGGTGATGTCTCACATGAGAGAGTTGTGCCAACAAGTTTTTAGGCACAACATCTTGAATCATTGGAAGAATATACCCGAGGGGAGCAAGGAATTTATAGTGGCATCTTTGCACAAGGAGTTTTCAGTACCTACCGCAATGGCAGAGAGGTTTTCCATTGGGTGGATGATGGAGTGTATGCGTGCATATATGTCACATAAACGATTAGATACACGCAAGGCACTCAAGAGTGGCGCCTCAAAGCCCAAGTGGCTAGATGCATATGATTGGTAGAGACTCAAGGAGGAGGCTACAGATTCTACAGGATGTTGGCGACAGCAACGCGAGGCAACAAGGGCACAATTGGAGGCAGGGTTCATACATCATCTAGGGAGTGACGGTGGTCACAAGACTTATCTGGAGGACTTTGTAAGTTTTTGTTTTATTCTTCTCACTTTCTTATCTGGAATATCACTTGTACTAACAATCGTGTTTCTAACAGTTGTATTCTCTTTTCTTTGCAACACTCCATCACAAACCGTGATCCCACCGACTTAGAGACTCGATATGCAGAGAGACACGGTCTCATTGTACTCATAGATAGACTATACGCACGTGGCGGCCCAGTCAATCAATCATCTTTCTTATCCGTAGTTACTTTTTTTTAAAAATGCATTATGTATGGTGGACTGATGTGTAGTTGTTCATTTTGCAGAGTCTGTTCAATGCTCCTTTGCGTCGGGATGAGCTTTCTAATGGGGCAAGGATATGTAGCTCATGCTTGGATTCATGGAGCACACATCCTCTTCTTTTTTTGTCTTGTGATATGTGCACACATCTTCCATGTACTATTTCTTAGATGTACTTATCATCCTTTTTATAAAATTGTATCATGTGGTAATTGCAAATAGAATTTCATGTTAGTTTTGGCTCTCCTCTCTCTCCATGGTTTCATGTAATGTCATGAGTTTTCATCAGCGGTCTTGTACTTATTCTATGTATCAGTCTTGTGGGTTCAAGTACATTTTGTGCTCATCTTGATGACCATTGCATACCCAACATGTAATTCATTTGTAGAACATTATACAACGCATGGTGCTATATGTGGAAAGGCAGCTTGTTGCCTTGCCATTTAAAAAAAATATCTTTGAAACCATCGCTATTAGCATCACTATAATTTCTCTGCACACATCGCTATTGCCATCGCAATTTACGCCGCAAACTGTTACTATGTGCATCGCATTTGCATCACAAAAGTGACTCAAATAGTGACCCATATAGCGACAATTTTGTAGAGACGCTTATACCAACGATTTTAGCGACGACAAGGGAAATTTTTTTTAATGAACATTTACGTCACTTTGAATGTTGGTATGAGGCCTGTATCTTGTGGTGTTATTTTCTAACTTTTCACCCACTAGAAAACTTTATCATTGGAAGAAATGAGTTCAAAGTATGCTAAGATGCTAGTGCAAGATTATTATCCTTTGTTGCAACATTAAGTTGCAAAGTTAAGAAAGGCATACCCCTAACTACTTCTAGAGTATGGTTTTTCATAGTAAACTTGAGTTCTCTTAAATCAAGAGATGCAATGTATTCAAACTTTCAACATAAGCTCTTGGAAGTTTCATTGATCTAATAAAAACGTTGGACTGAAACTAGACTTCCTTCCCAGAAGGGTGGTAAAACTTGATCAAGGACTTAATTACATCAATTAAGAAATGAACATAAATTGAAATGCATACTTTACCATAACATTCTTGGACATTGGACACCTAGTTGGCCCCAAAACGAGGCCCCTTTTGAGGTATATCTTTAATTTATATTTCTATTAGATGAAGTACAATTGAGATTCACTATCTCCTCAATTGATCCAAAAGCCCCTTCCTATCACAATCAATCATGAAACAATTCAAGAAATGACAAGGACGAGCATACTCAAGGCTCAATACTCAGGATACATATTCATAACACAAAGGTCAAACAACAAATGTACTCAAGACTCCCTCGATATCCAAAATTCATATTGTTGAACTCAGAATTAATACATCAATCTGGGACCAAATAGTCTCAACACAGTTCTCTAGAACCAAAAGGAAACAAAATGGCTGTAAGCTACAATGACCAAGGCAGTACTACTGCACCGACGAACACAAGGAGGATTGGAGGACAATACAATATAGGCTCTACTATTAGAGAGCACCCAGGATGCCAGTCAATAAAGAAGAGTTAGTAGAAAGATTCAAAAAGGATATGGCATGGAACAATAGGACCTTTGTTGGTCGACCTCTATGGCTTTGTCTATGCAACAACAATAGTGATTTGCTCCCTTCCTTTATATAGGCCACTACCTATTGCAACGGGGCATTCTCTCTACCCATGTTGTGCTAGGTAGCCTTTATTGCATCTGCACCTGTTAGCTTCTTAATGCGCCACTGGTGACCCTGGCTTTAAATGCCGCTAAGTACCACCACCTTCAACAGACCACAAACTAGCCAAATGCTACCCCAAATCAAATGGGATGTGCTAACATTTGAAATCTCTAATAATTCCTTGAATTTCAACTGTTGATTTCAGTGTGCAATGCCTTTATCCACTAGCACTCGAGGTGGCTACTAAACCTTAATTTTTGTAAAGAATTAGGGTTTACAATAAAATTCTCACTATTGTCCACCAAATCTAACTAAGAACACCTTCAATTGGCTAAGAAATGCTAAGATACTTAGAGGACAGGTTGGACAAGGTGAGAGAATGCTAAGATGAGAGAGAAATCAAAGTTTCTTCATGAGAAGTCCTTCATAATTTCCTATTACCCTACTCAATCAGCATTAAATGTTGTTGCCACAACAATTTAGAGCCACAAAACATGTTATCACCTGCATTAAATGCTTCCACCTACTATCCCTAATGCCATAAATGTTGTCAACAGTTTTAGAGGACTCCTTGCGGTTATCGCTTGTAGTCAATGGCCTCCTACAACTCCCAAAATTAATCAAAATAGCAATCTCCTCTCTCTCACAACTAGCCAATCTTCTCTCCCATCGCATGGCCATTTTGCCACAGATGGTAGCCTTCTTATCTCATTTTCAAACAATTTTCAACCAATTAATTAATTTTCAAAATTAATATTAACTTTTAATTTCAACCCTTTTGACCTTGCCCAATTTTAAAATTTTTCATTCACTATTTAATTGGTTAGGCCATTTGCAACCCCAAGTGATCACCTATCTTAATTGACCCTCAAATTGACATTAATTAATTAATTAATGCCTAGTCCCCAGTGTCACCACCACTGACACTTATTGTCCAATTAATTGTCCTAGGGCCAAATGGATAATACCAATTAACATCTAAAACCCAGCTAGCATAACTTGTCACAACTTTTTTCTTTAACACCCACTACTTCATTGAGGTCCTTGGCATATTATCATGAAATAACTACCATGTGCACCACATGTGTTTTACAACATTGCACATTTGATTATTGAATTAATCAAACGTTACTAGCAAGAGCAAAGCATCTCAAAAATTTCACATCCATGTGACAAACCTCCCCCTTGAAACCCTTGCAATCATCCTTGATTACACTACATTGTGCCAAAGCAAAAGCATACTGCACTCTGGAACTTTCATAAGGCATCACAATCACAACATTGGCTATTGTTGTCTAACCATGCCATATGCCCAAAACTTATTGAAATTTTCCAGCCTTCATAAACATGACATTAAACTAAAAAATAGTCCAAAATTGTTGCCAGAAACTCATCAGATGCATCCATACTCATGTTCCTCAATGGATGAGAGCTTTTCAAGTTTCGGGATGCTTTAATTTTGTGAAACAAACAATGGAATGGAGCACTATAACTTTCCATGTTTACAATCCACATGTATAGGACTTGCAAGCATTTTCATTTAGAAACTTTAAGGTAGAAGACATAATGACCAAAACTTTGCTTTGGGAACTACTTACTAGGGTAATGAAAACAAAGGATACTAAACTAATGTAAGAGGGTTAGTTGATGAAGATTGTGCTGATGACATGCAATGAGAAATATGTCAATGGTGATCCCAACAAAATAATTCCAAAGAATAAGAAGGGTGATGCTTCTTTTACTGAGAGCAATCCCTCCAACATTATGCCAAAAAGTGTATCCCTCTTCATACTTAATAAGAGTTTAAGGTTTAATGTAAACTTTGAAAATTTTATCCCAAAGTGTAATCAAAAGGATAGGTTGGCTTCATTGGTGTTGTAGCTCTAAGAGTTTGAGGAGAAAATGTGTGGGCATGTAGAATGCAAATGGTGTTGTTATAGGGTAGTAGCATACATCACACATGGGCATTATCTAACATTATTGAAGAGTTCCTCGCAATCATCTGCAAGAGTGGATAGTGAAAAGGGGTATGAATTTAACATCAACACAAATAGAAAATATTGAGAGAGGGGTATTTAAGTTTTAAAAGTTAGTTACCATGGTAACATGGCTAGTAAATGTGGACAACTTAGGTGCACAACAAGTGCTTCAAATGTGAGGCACGACATCATGGTGATAAGCCAATTGTTTTGACCAAAGTTGTAATAGAGGCAATGAGTGCAATGATGGAATCTCTTTCTCAAATGGATAGTGTTGTTCATAGCAATTAGCAGCAATGAGTTTGAACACATGGAACTTTTTTTACCTTTTGAAGGTAGCCAAAAAAGAGGAAAGGCATAAAATATGGGTCTATAAAACTTCCCATTATATAGTTATAATGACAAATTTTACTAACACTTAAAAGTGTATACCATGAAAACACTTATATTGCACATTCACAATACATTAACTTTAGATGTGATAGTACACAAGTTTGTATATCCCATTCCATTGAGCAAATGGGAACTCAATCAAGATATTTAGTAGTTATCTAGTCAAATGAATTGTGCTTGGAAAATTTGGGCTACAGCTAATGGTCCCTAAGCATTAGAAATGACTATCATTCTAAGTACCACAAATGGCTATCATTCACCTCTTAGTTGATCCTTTTTATATCCAAAAACATTTTAGGATCCCTTTGTCTATCTATTGCCTTTTTGTACATAAAAGAAGCTTATTAAGCATGTAGTTCTACTGTGGTCATTGTGCATGCATGCATAACACTCTTTATGATTATCCTTACATGAAACCTTTTCTTCACAAGTATATAAGGTTACATGCTTATGATGGTAAATAGGCTTTGATTTGCCTTATATAACATAAATTGTTCTAATCATTGTGTATGTTGATGGAGCAATATTGCCTACAAAAATATATAGGTTTCTTAACAAAAACATGGGTAATAATGCCTAAAGACAAGAAGAGTGATGCCTACATCTAGGGTACCACTCATACATTGTTTGCTCGCTCAAATTTTTTTGCTCCATAAATTGACAAGCCCCTTATGTCATATGTCACACCTAAGATTCTACTCCAATTATTGGATATGGTCCTCACCAAAACTTAACCAAACACCACTATCCCACTAACCCTATCTCAAATGTGCAAAGCTAACCTTTGTACAAATCCTATCAAACATCCCAACACTTTAACCAAGGAAAATGTGTGTGACAACACTAATTTTTGTACAAAGAATTCCCTTGTATACGAAACTCACTGTGTCATCATTGCCCTAGTCTTACAACTCACCCCTTTGCGGCTTTACTCTCTCCTTTTGACACTATTATCCTTCACTCATTTGTAATAAGGCCCTAGTATAAAATCCTTAATCGATTCTTCCGTTTCAAACACACAAGTACTTAGTCAATATTAGTAGGGCAATTGACATTCAATTGCAACTTTGCTCCAACCATGTCCTTTGACATGCCATTTTTCCACACCCTATACTCCTAGGTTGGTCTCTATCAACCTATGGTGACTTGGTGATATTGATTGTATCATTTAAAGTGACTAATTTCCTAGCTTCATTCTAGCATGCACATGGTTACATGCCCTTACACAATCATCATGACTCTAATCTTGTCACACCTATCTACTTTTGCGAGAGCAATCAAAAAATGTTGGTGTAATCAACATCAATTGCAACACTGCTACAGTGTGGTTCTGGTTTTGGTTTTGATGCAACGCGATCATCTATTTCCACTACAATCATGTGAATCAATTGCACCACATGGTCCATTCAAGTGAAAATGTGAGGTAACCACCTTGTTTTAGACCATAATACCCACTTATGTAATGTTTTTCTAAACAATCTAAAGGAGAACACCATGCAAGGAGTCACAAGATGGGATATCCCCCAAGAGGACCCTAGAAGAGACCCAACAAATAATCTTCACTATTATGAAATCAACTTACACGGATGGTAACCTAAGAATCATACAAGAGGTTTATGAGGATATGTTCTCCTTTCAATGGAGGATTAGTTGCCCAATGACACATGGATACCTTACAACCATTTTGTGCATAGTTTGATCTCAAAGGATATCTTCAATAAACTACCCATTCCATTGAAAGCCAATTGGTTTGAATATGTTTTGCACCTTCTTTGACAATATCTATGACATCAGGTTAGTGGTAGTCCGTGCTCCAAAAGAAAACTCCTTAGGTCATAGAAATTTACTCTCCAAGTCATTACATAGAAAGCCTTCAACTTGGCCTTAAAGTTTAATGACTATTAAATGGAGGCAACTATCCTAAGCCTTAAGGAAAATTGCATGTCCATGTATAAAACCTAAAATGGCTCTCATCATAGGAAAATTTGAAATTCTTTCATTCAACTATGTTTCTCATTAAACCAAAACTAAGACTAAACAAACTATGCCCATGGGGGACTTGTTGGGGTAAAGGCGCCTCCACCGTGCCGCCCCGTGTATTACTACACTGACAGTACCGCCACTGCACACTGCAGGTCGCGGGCGCCCGTCACGTCACTTTATTCTTTACATTCATTTTAGTGACTAGTAAATAAAGGAAGGCCCGGTCACACATTGTGACTATTGGAGTTCCCATTTCTTGTCTCTCTCTTTCTTGCTCTTGCTCTCCCGCCATAGCTCGCGTGCAAGCTTCGATCCTTCTCACCTTTCAACTGGTACCAGAGCTTGGCTTCCTCTTGCTCGAGCTCGACTCGGTGCTTCTCTACCTTCGCATCAACTCCCTTCACGCATTGGGTCTCCATCCCGGCAACCATAGCCGATCTCCCGAGCTTCCAACACTCCCCGGCTTCCCAAGCTCCCTCCCGGCATTGGTGGGCTTCTTCACTTGAGGTATTGCATCAGAGTTTGAAGGGTTTTACTTCAGTTCTCAGTTTTAAATAGGTGGAAGAAGAGGGGCAGCCATCATTTGAAGCTTCAAAGCTCCATATCTCCCTTGCCCTTTGCTTTGGGCATTCATGGCTTTGTTGTATGCCCTCTTTGGGGCCTCTTTGAGCATCCCATCCACATCAACATTGCCACATGGAGCAGCCACTTCCCAGGACAGCCTGCGCTGAATTTGTGCCAGATTTCTGCCTGCCTACTCATCATGTTTTCAGCCTATATGCCTTGGCTCCTAAATGAGCACTTAAACAATGGTTTCTAGAAGGCATTTGAGCTACTTTGAAAGCCTCTTTAGGCCTTTCGCTTGGCATTGAAGATTTGGGGCTGACATTCTCTGATTTGGGACTGTCATTTATTGTTATACAGTGCTGGAGACAGGGTAGCCACACT